>NC_056686.1:182792165-183411332 GCF_018350215.1 Panthera leo
GCTTTTTAAAAGCATGCTTGAAAAGATATCAGAAAACTCTGAGCAGGCCAAGATGCATGAGGAAGTGGTCTCAATTGCTTGGGAAGAGTTGCTAGTTGGCAAAGTAGAATAAAACTAATGGTTAAAGTTATTTTCGGATGCAGGCACTATTGTTATATTAATTGCTTCATCATGGTGTGCATTTTCATATTCTAACTGATCATCAAAGAAAGTCAATTAACTTCAAGGGCAAAAACCATCCATGAAATGGGAAAGGCCAAAACTAAAATTCTCATACTCCGTTTGCAAAAACCAAACATAAATCAGAACAGCTTTCTATATTTATAAAATCACTTTCTGTATACACGCATAGCCTCCATTTTATAGGGGAGTTGGTGAATGACTAAATGGAAACCAAGTTTCAAACCAAGTTTCATTATATGGATGGTATTGTATGACCATGCCCGGGACAACTGTTTGAAAAATTGCCTTACCTTATTTCTGGCTGTAATAATTAAAAACAAAATCAAGATGAGTGTAATATATTAGTTTATTCGGTTTTTGTAATTTTAGAAATTTACTTTGTCTCATATTTCCAAAAAAACCCCTCAAAAACTTATTTTTACTAAATTGAAACTAATATACTATTTCTACTCATCTTGTCTATTACCTTCTCCCTTTCTTGATTTAGAATAACTGGGGCTGCCATCTCGGTCCATCTGACACTGTTCACTTTCATGATGAAGTTCTTCCTCAATTCCACTCTCAGATGATTGCCCACTTAATGTTCCTTCGTTCCAACTTTTACAGTTTTCATCTGAAGTGTGTCTCAGAGGCAGCGCTGACTCTACATCTTCATCATGGTTGGTTCCGTTGCAGAATTTAAGTGGTGAATAAGGTTGTGATATGAATCCAACAAATTTCATTCCTCTCTTAGCAGCTATATTAATCTAAAAGAGATTGTAGAGCAAGATGTAAAATTCATTTACATTGATCACTTTATCAGTTAACCTGTAGGTTTATTAAGGAAATTCATAAGAAGAAGTAAATTGACCACTAACTAAAGACCCATTCATAAACAAATTAATAACCTGTAACAAAGCACTACTCCTAAGTCTATGTCACAGTATTATTGTGACTTCTTCAAACAGAACTGATACACTTTAGAAATTATGAAAAGAAGCAGATGCTGGGGAGCTCAGTCTGTTGAGCGTTAACTCTTGATTTCAGCTCAGGTCATGAGCCTAGGGTCGTGAGATTGAGCCCTGTGTTGGCTCTGCACTGAGCATGGAGCCTGCTTGAGATTCTCTCTCTCTCTCTCTCTCTCTCTCTCTCTCTCTCCCTCTCCCTCTCCCTCTCTTTCTCTCTCTGTTTCTCTCTTTCCCTCTTCCCCTTTCCCTGCTCTCATGTACTCTTTTTCTCTCTCAAATAAAATTAAAAAATAAAAATAAAAGAAATTATGAAAACAGGAATCATATTTTTCTTCAAAAGGTTACTATTTGAGAAGAACTAATAATTCTATAACATGATTTTTGCAGGCCTGTTAACAATGGTCTCTCCCACTGAGGCAAAATTAAAAGCTATTCCAAGAAATCCTCAAAAATAACATGACCAAATACATCTTAATTAACAAAGCAAAAACATTAAAAGCAAAAACATACAGAATTGCTTGCTTGATGTGGGTAAAGAAAAATGTTAGAAGTCTAATTCTTGACAAATGTGTGCATGTAATGCATAGGCCCAATTCACTCTTAGGAAGCTTTCCCATCTATTTATATCTTGATGCTATTGTCTCCTATCAGGCCAAATGCACATGATCAGATTCAATCGTATAAGTTAAAGAATAGGATTCAGAAGAACATTACGTAATGCCAGTGAAATAATTTGAGACGTTAAGAGTGGTTATTTTCATGCCCAGCACTTTCCCCTTTCTCTGCTTTTTCTACATTTCTTTGTTCTTTTTGTGTCCATGTCTTTCTCCTCTGTTAAGCTGGCAATTCTTTTGAGGGCAAGGACTGTGTCTTAATCATTTTTGTATTGTGCCGTTTTGTACCTACAGGTGCTCTATAAGTATTGGTTAAATAAGTAAAAATGAAGAAATAGCAACATCTTTAATTTGGCCACTGTTTTAAACATTTAAACTACATGTTTTAAATGCTACCCTGGGAGGGGAAGAAAGAGTTATGATGGAGGTTGCAATGAAAAGGGCCGGGAAGAACTGGGGCAAAACCAGAGAGCAATACCCACTCAAGGGGGACAATGGTCACTCAGCTCTAGTCAGCGAGGAAAATTCTGGGCAGGACAGAGGTGATAGGTGTGTGGAGCTAAGACAGAGGATAGTGCTGATGCAGTATCATTTACTCCTATACATGGACATGTTGAGATTGTAACAATGCATGAAGCCTTAAAAATAACCACAAATTGTCCTTTATATCAGGTGTCCTGGGAGAGAAGAGGGAGTGGTAAGGGGGCATGATGTTTTTGCAGGTGGAAATGGGTAAATTTATTGTCAGTTCTTTCTCTAGGTCTTATTAGTTGATTTGGGTGAAAAAGTACAGAAGGCTTTTTCTATTACTAGAAAGTTTTAGCTGGAAACATTTGGTAGCAAATATAGTGTTAATGTTTTTTTCCAGTTTTTAAATCGGAAGATTGATATTTTTAAATGTTATTTTTACTTTAAAATCCTGAGAAAAACACTTATAAATCTAATTTTAAACATAAAACAAATATTGATCTAAAGTTAAAATGACTTAAAATCTAGCTATTCAACAATAAACTCTTTATGTAAGACAATTGTTCCAAAATAACATTTGGCATTCATCTACTGCTCTTGTTCATACATGGGGCAATGTTCAAATAGTTCATGTGCTATGTTTCCTGAAGCTTTTCTCTTCATGAAATAAATCCATTACTCTGATTGCTGAAATAACAGTACTTTCCTGTTTAAATAGATCTTTAACTGTGTCCAGGAAGTCAAATGCAAAACAAGGGCTCTGATGGTGATCTATTAAGACTAAATTAGTAGTTACATTTTGTTTCAAAATAAATTTTCTGGAGGGGATTTATTCCCAGAAAAACAAGTTGAAATCTCCCAGATTAGTAGTAGTAAACAGTATGCGTAGCTTGTTTATAAAAATCTAGTCTTTTTCCCCCGCACCCAGAAAAAAAAAAAAAAAAATCTAGTCTCAAAGACTGTTCCTGAAAACCTTATTGAATGGTGACTTTATACGTAAAAGAGAAATATCATTAGCAGCTCTAACTGGCTATATACAAATTATAGACACTCTGACACACAAGACCACTTAAACCTTGGGAACAATACTAGAAACAGTGAGCAAACCTTAGTTTCTTACTTGAAAGGAAATGCCTTAGGTTTTTGGCTATATTCATTTAAATAAAACCTAAACCCTACAAATGTATCAATGCAACTAAGAAAAACTTTCACTTAAAATGCCATCAATTTAGAACACTTATAAATGTACAATTTTTCTTGGTCTTAATCAATATGCATATAGTGTTCAATTTTTTGTTTAAGTTTCAATTAAGTTATTTTGTATAGACTTTTCTATCTCAACAGTCAATATAGTTGTTACGTTTAGTCCCCATAAAATATTGCATTGTATGGATGTACCATTGCTATCTCCTCAATTTTCCAATTATTGAGAATCTGGCCCCTTTATTCACTGTTGATTAAACTACTTTGTATAAAAATGACTTTCCCCCTTTTCAATTAATTTCTTGGAATAGATTCTAAAGAATAAAATGGTATTTATGATTTTTTTGACCAGATTGATATCCAGAAACACCTAATTTACTACAATGTACTAATTTATTACGATGCCAGTTGCGATATGTGAATGTTTTCTTAAAGCTCTTCCAACACTGGATTTAATACCTTCAATTTAATTTCTCAGTTAATATTGGTGAGGTATTAAATCTCAGTTTTATTTTAAAAATTATTAGTTAGGTTGAACCTTTTTCCAAAGGTCTGTAGTTTATGTTTCCTTTTGTATTTTGCTGTCTGTGGATTCTGTCTGTCCATTCAAGACTGGACATTACTTTCATGCATTTGTATTCATTTTATATATTTTTTAAATAACCCCCCCTAAGACACACTTACTGGAGATCCCCCCACACTGATTCTTTTTTTAAGCTTAATTTTCCTAATATATAAGTTATATTTATATTCTCAAACTCCTCAACTTATTCATAATTCAGTATGTCTATTCTTTTGTTTTCTTCTGTATTTTTTATAGGTAAAAAAAATTACCTCTTTATCTCATTTGAAATGTGTGGAGTCTATTTTACACAGAGCAAATTGTCCATTTCCCCAGCAGTTGTTTTCTGGGATGGTTGTTTTCTCACTTTATTTCATTGGGTTTGTTTCCAAACTTCTTATAGGTGTGTAAATTTATTGCTGGCATTTCCATTGACCTGTATTTCTGTTTCTAACTCTGTATAATTTAGTATGTGTGCTTCAATATGTTTTAACTTCTGGAAGAATAAGTCACTTACCATTTCCCTGTTCTTTTTAAGGTAAGAAAGGAGATTGATGAAGAAGAAATACCAAATATTTCTCAATATCACATGAAAAAATGTATACATTTAGTACCTTTTCTATCAGTTCTTTTGCTATGTCATTTGTTTGTGTCTCATAAGTTAGAGGACATTCCTCAATCACGAGCCTTGGGCGTCTTTGTCCACTGGATGCTGCCGAATGCTTCAGGCTGTAACAGAGAATATACCCATGGTTGGAAGTCAATTGATCATTTTCAGCTAATATGCTTATGTAAAATTGAGAGAGCAACTCACAAATAAGGTCAAGGCAATCTTTTTGTTGTTGTTATTTCAAACTTAATAATGGTGGTCTTCTTAGGTAAAAATACCAGAAAAACAGGTTGAATTTTCTTAATATAAACCTCTATTAATATAATTTCTGATTTGATATGGAAGAAAAAATTCAACAGCGGTTTTAATAAAAATTGTAAGAAATGATTTTAGATCACTGTTACACTTGATTATTGTACAAAAACGTTAGTCAAGGTCCTCTTTAAATGCAAATAAATATTGTCCTGTCTTCTTCCTTTTTTTTCTTTTCTGATCATTACCCTTTGCTTATTCTTAGCCTTGTCAGAGCACTACTAAGTCCATTTGAAATAATGTTAAAAAAGACAAAATAATTTATACATGGTTTATAAGATTTATAATTAGAAGTGTTGCTACTGTGTGATAAAATGACATGTTTATTTAATAATGCTTGGAGTATCTGATCAAATTCGATCTCATGGTGAAAGCTGACGCCTGTACAAACCCTCTCAGACATGTATAAATAGGCTTATACTGATAAGTAGCAGGCAGTGTCCCTTAAAAGCACCTTTCTTTGCTTAGCCCTTTCTTAGTTAAAGCAATCAATTGTTAGGCCATCACTAAAAAGAGAAAACAGTTTTTACCCTGGTATTTGGGATGGATTGATATAGTTAAAGAGTTGGGTGAAAAAATTTAATGTGTTAATCAAAGACATTGACTTGGTTATTTTCGCTCCTCACTGGAAAGGGCAATTGTATTTTGAAAATTATCAAACTTACAAGCTAGGCTGGCAAAAATGGTTGCAGTATTATTTGGGAAAGCAGCTACCAAAAAAAGTGAAAAAAATGAACTAAAATGGATGGTCTTTACACTCCCCCCCCCCCTTTTTTTTTTTGAAAAGGCTGAAGTCTATCAATTTGTGAGAACTCTGCACGTAGGCCTTTCTGCTGTAAACTGCTTAGAAGGTAGAGCTAGTTTCTGTTGCCACTATTATTAAAATAGTATAGGACAGTTAAAAAAAACACTCAGTGAAAGTGGACTTCATTGGTCCAGTCATCTCTTTTAGCCCAGTGACAGGACCTGTAGCTGACAACTACTCCCTCATCTGCTGAAGCTTCTAGGTGCTTCTTGAATCTATCTTCCTTTTCCTTTGTTCACCGACATCCTCATCTAGGACCCATTTGTCTGCAAGGGGCTAAAATCAAGGAACAGTTTTAAAAAGGAGGGAGGTGTAAGTTTCCTTCTTTCATTCCAGGTTTAACCACTAGAAAATGTGCTCTCAACCAACCCCCCTAAATATCCTTTATTCCCCATCATTACGTTCAAACTTTCTTTTCTTTTAACCAAAGAAAACTGTCTCGACAGCTTCTTAGTCTGTTTCCTTGAGCACTAGGCTTACCTTAACTTCAAGCGCAATAGCACTACCCTGTACAGGTAACTTGCAGGTAGGTGTTTTCGCTGCCCCACAGGTTGTATAACAGGATGAATAGCCCCAACAATATATCCTTTAAGATAGTAGTCTTCAACTTTTGTTACTATATCCGGAATTGAATTTATCTTGATGACTTCTGGGTTTGGCGAGGCTGAAATATCAAATGCAATGAGAAATCGCACATTTATAAAATTGAATTATATGTTACTTCTATTTATGTGTGACAATAATTAATGAATGGAAAGCATATCCATGTGACTTAATCTCAAAGTTACACTAACATGTATTATATATTTTCTAAATTAATTTCAGAAAAAAGCAAAAGTAACCTTATAAGCTGGTAAATATGTAATATTACCAATATGTCTTATTGATAAGGTAAGAAATGCCTTATATTTACTTTTTCAATTAAGGCAGCTTTATTTTTTAGAATTTCATTTTGAGTGATGGTATTCCATTAATAGATATGGAAGACACACATATGAGAAACAATATTAAGTTGGAGAGCCAATTGTTTTTATAATTCTGAACAAGCTGAGATGCATCATTGTTAAAAATAAAATTCATACAAATCTAAAAATTAAAAGTGGGTGTAATGATATTTGTTAAGCAAAAATTGTCAAGTGCTTTCTTATTTCCAATTACACTTCAAAAGCATCATGTTTTAAGTTTCTTTGGGAAACTAAACATGATTTCTTACGGCACTTATATAAATGCTTGAGTGGAGGAATTGAAAAAGGAAAGGTATCCTGAAGTTCTTTTTAATAAGTAAAATTTCTAAATGTAGAGGAATTTTAAATGCAATAGTGATATGTAATTGAACTAGCCCTTTGAAGCAGGGCAAATCTGTAAAAACTATAGAGTAGTACAATGTGTACAGTTTTTAGTAAAAGGAAAAGGGTGTGTTATTTGGGAAAATGTTCTTAATGTTCAAGCAGAGTTAATTTAAAAAACAACTTTATTTTCTGTAACAATATTTCTCATTTTCTGGAGAGAAGTCAAGAATTAATATCTAGAAATAGACCTGCAATTTGATTATCTCTTGAGTAACAAAACATATGAACTTAATTCCAGGCGTGAGCAGTGCTGGCTGTTGGCCATCTGTCAGTCTGGTCCGTGGTGTCCAGCAAAGAACTGTGGCTAATTGCCTGAACACAGGAAGGAGGTTAAGAAGCAGACAAGGAAGAAGGGTCAGAGGAAATCCCTGCCTCCTCTTACATTAGTATCCACATGATGGAACAAAAATCCACCAACACTGGGTATTCATGCCAATGTCTCAAAAGAAAACAAAACCCTTAATAGAAAAGTTATATAAATTAAGACAAATCCATTTCCTCAAAGTCTCTTTCTCTTTTGGATTTACACTAATTTATTTACAATGTATTTTCTTCATCATTATGTATAGGGAGAAATACCAAAGAGAATGATCCTGGACTTGGAAGGAAACAGCTGGGTTTCATCGTCCAATGGCCCTGTGCTGCATGGTTGTGTGGCAATCACTCCATTTTTCATTTGGTTTTACTTTTTCAGTATTTTAACTACCAATCCTATTCCCAAACAAAGAAACTGAAAAACTATAAAACACAATAAACCGTTAAGACTAAGGAATGATACATACATAACCCAAACCTATTTTTAGGATTATATACTAATTCCACAAAATTTTTTCAAAATGAGGCCTTTTTAATGGATCTTGCTGTTTATTATAGGAAGTGGAAATGCCTTACTTAGCATGATACTGAAGAATCTTCATAGTCTGGCCTCTTTCTACTTATTCAGCCTTCACTGTTGTCATCTGTTTTCTTGTAGGTCTTGCTTTGGCAGGCCTGTACTACTGCAGTTCCTGAACCTCACATGCTGTTTCATGCCACCAGGCCTTCACTTCCTTTCCTGCTCCCTGAGGCTGGTTAATCACTTCTTCCTCTGTGTGTGCATTCTACTAGTTCCTTTTCAGACTTTATTATAGTTGCTTGTTTATATGTTTGTGTCTGCTGTTAGACTAAGAATTCCTTAATGGCAACGAACCTACCTTATTTTTCTTTCTATGCCTAGCATTTTCCTTAGGTTATTATTATGTTAAGTTGGAAATACTGTTCATTAGGGAAACTATGAAGTAAAATTATTGCATAAAGGAGGGAAAGCCATCAAGGTTAGCTGGTAAATTCAGGAACAAATGTACACATTATCTAGGACTTGTTGGAGAGAGACACAACAGGGAAAGAACACACAAAAAGTGTTGCAAAACTGTTACTCTTTTGATTATAAAAGTGAAGGTGGTCAAGAACCTAGTGAGAATCCAACCAGGTAGAGTTAAATGTCATATTCACTTCTGAATGGTCTAGCTTCGGGCCCCATTTTAGGTTCCTTAAATTAATCATATTGCAATGAGAAAATGACAAAGAAAATGAGGTAAAAAGTAATGAGAAGTGGAACTACACTGGATGTAATTAGCTCCACCTTGGAGTGAAATCTGGAGAGAAATTTGGGAGACCTTATCACATACAAAGAATGAGATTGTAGGCTTAGAGAGCTTCAGGATCCCGCTGGGCTTGCTTCCCTTGCTGACTTGGTTGGAGTCACTGTTTGGTCCAACGTTGTCTTACCTAAGTCTACTCTCATACCATTGCTTGGAAGGAAACCCCAGAAATCAAGAACTGAGGATTGGGAAGAGGCTGACTACTTTAGTTGCTTCATACAAGTAAAATCATACATTACGGTTGACCCTTGAGCAACATGGGGGTTGCGGCACCAACTCCCATGGTCAAAAATCTACGTATAACTTTTGACTCCCTAAAAACTTAATTACTAATAGCCTACCGTCAACTGGAAGCCTCACCAATAACATAAACAGTCAATTAACGCATATATATATATATATATATACACACACACACATACATATTATATACTGTATTCTTATAATAAAGTAAGCTAGGAAAAAGAAAATGTTATGAAGAAAATCATAAGGAAGAGAAATAAATTTACAGTACTATACTGTATTTATCTAAAAAAATCTGTGTGTAAGTGAACCTGTGCAGTTCAAATCCTTCTTGTTGGGTCAACTCTATTTTTTTGTCTTTTTGTGACTGGCTTATTTCACTTAATACAATATCCTCACGGTTCATCCATGTTGTAGCATATGACAGGATTTCCTTTTTAAGACTGAATAAGATTCCATTGTATATATATACCATATTTTGTTTATCCATTCATCCATCAATGGATATTTGAGTTGGTTCCACTTCTTGGCTATTGTGAATAGTACTGCTATGAACGTGGACATGCTAATATCTGTATGAGATACTGCTTTCAATGCTTTTGGATGTATACCCAGAAGTGTGATTGCTGAATTATACGGTAATTCTATTTTTTAAAAATGTTCATTCATTTTGAGAGAGAGAGCACATGTGAACAGGGAGGGGTAGAGAGGGGAAGAGAGAGAATTCCAAGTGGGCTCTGTGCTATCAGCACAGAGCCTGCCGTAGGTCTCTATCACACGAACTATGAGATCATGACCTGAGTCAAAATCAAGAGCCAGATGCTTAATGGACTGAGCCACCCAGGTGCCCCTGGTAATTCTATTTTTAAGTATTTGAGGAATGGCCATATTGGTTTCTATAGTGGATGCACCATTTTACATCCCCATCAACAGTGTACAAGTTTTCTAATTTCTCTACATCCTTGCCAACACTTGTTTTCTATTCTTTTTTTTTTTAAATAGTAGCCATCCTAATGGGTATGATATTTCATTGTGGTTTTGATTTGTATTTCCCTATTAGTGATGTTGAACATCATATGCTCATTGGCCATTTGTGTATCATTTTTGGAGAAATGCCTTTTCAAGTCCTTTGCCCATTTTTAAATTGGGTTATTTTTGTTCTCAATAAGAGTTCTTTACATATTCTGGATATAATATTTACTTCCATTTCATAGGTTGACTTTTCACTCTGTTGATTGTGTCCTTTGATACACAGAAGTTTTTAGGTTTGATGTAGTCATATTACCTATTTTTGCTTTTGTTGCCTTTGCTTTTTGTGTCATATCCAAAAAATCTTTGCTAAATCCAATGTCATGAAAGTTCTACCCTATGTTTTCTTCTAGGAATTTGATAGCTTAGGCTAATCTTTAAAGACTTTTTTTTTGAAAAGTACAATAGCACTAGATTATTGGTTTAAATTTTTTTTTAACATTTATTTATTTTTGAGACAGAGAGAGACAGAGCATGAACGGGGGAGGGTCAGAGAGAGAGGGAGACACAGAATCTGAAACAGGCTCCAGGCTCTGAGCCATCAGCCCAGAGCCTGACGCGGGGCTTGAACTCATGAACCGCAAGATCATGACCTGAGCTGAAGTCGGACACTTAACCGACTGAGCCACCCAGGCGCCCCTAGATTATTGGCTTAAAAAGGTAGGCTATGCCTTCTTTCTCAAAATGATGCCAGAAAAATGAAAAACTTTGATACTTTCACATTGGCTTTACATGATTATTTTAGGTAAGGTAAGTTATAAAATGAATACATAAAAATCATGAAAGTATAAGAAATTTTAAAGTTTATTGAAAAAATACTATTTACCTGACAAAAGTGAAACACAAAAGAATGTAGATTGTAGTTTATAACTTAAAATAATATATGAGTGGAGATGAGCATTTCATCTTATGAAAGCGTGTCTTTGTAAATTATACAATTCAATATAAGAATGAGGGATGTGTGTTGGCTTGGAAATCTCTCCTGGCATTTTAACCACTCCCACTGGCCAGGTGTAATTATAGTGGGTATCACAAGCTGTGTGAAGTTGGTTGTTTTTCCATATGGCATGACTAGAGAGAGTGCTTGAGGTTTCAGTCAACAAACCATTCAAGGATCACTTGAATTATAACTGTGAGTTCTGGTTTCCTGGTTGTTGCCTGAAAACTTGCCATTGTTAACCTCTGGCAATATCAAGAGAGCCCCAATCTCAGAATGGGTGTCAGGTACTTCAGAGAAAAGCCCAGGACTCTTTTAAGAAATGTGGCATTTCCAATACTCCTGACATCCCAGAGGAAAAAGTTCTGTGGAAAAAAGGGGACACAAGGGGTCTGAATCTGAAAGTGATTTAGAAGAATTGAGGCCTGAGTGTAAAGAAGTTTTAGGAATATTTTTATTGCACTTAGTGTTCCTTTTTTATGTATGGAGGAGAGATAGAAGGAATAATTGACGTTTATTTTATTTTATTTATTTATTTTTTTAATTTTTTTTTAACGTTTATTTATTTTTGAGACAGAGAGAGACAGAGCATGAACAGGGGAGGGGCAGAGAGAGAGGAAGACACAGAATCCGAAGCAGGCTCCAGGCTCTGAGCTGTCAGCACAGAGCCCGACGCGGGGCTCGAACTCACGGACCGTGAGATCACGACCTGAGCCGAAGTCGGACGCTTAACCGACAAAGCCACCCAGGCGCCCCAATAATTGACGTTTAAAAATGTCTCAAAGAGCTTTTACCATTGGTAAGAATTAAATTACTAAGTGAGAAAGTAGTAAGTCATAGTTTAATTTGTGATTTTTTTCTCTCTTAGCAGTACATAAAGTAATGGTGTGTTTTACAATCAACAATGTTTTGGAGTCAATGAAGAATGATAATTATATAGCAAAGAAGTGGTTGCAAATACATTGGCTAAGAGAATGAGGATTTGGGGCACCTGGGTGGTTCAGTCAGTTGAGAGCCTGACTCTTGATTTTGGCTTAGGTCATGATCCCAGGGTCATGGGATTAAGCCCGCATTGGGCTATGCACTGAGTGTGGAGCCTGCTTGAGATTCTTTCTCTCTCTCCCTCTGCCCTCCTCTCCCACTTGTACACTCACTCTTTCTCAAATAAAAAATTAAATAAATTAAAAAATAAACATAAAAAAAAGAGAATGAGGATTTGAAGAACTCTTTGTTTGGTAGTATATATGTTCCCACCCCCCACCCACCCAAATTTGAACAGGGATAAATTCTTAGTTCTTTTCATAGTTCAAAACACAGAATGAGAGAAATCTGATTTAACACATGTTCATTTGGTGGGGGAAGGAGGAAAAACCCTAGAGACTTTAGCTGCCCACAAATTAATTATAAGTTAGCACTTAACCTAATGTGATCATAGTCATCTGAAAGAAAACGGTTTCCAAACTGGCTCACTGAATTCTGTGCTGAGCAGACCACCATTGGTATACTTCCTGTTTATTTTCCTTCCCTTTCATATTTATCACCACCTAAATAATAATCAGAATATACTAGTATATTCACCTAATTATCTTATTTAATATCTGCCTCCCTCACCAAAATGAAAGCTTCATGAAGGTGGGGATATTCACATTTTGTTCACCTCTATTTCTTTACACCTAGAACAGCACCTACCACATCAATAGTTAGTTAATATTTGTTGAATTAATAATTGGATTGTGTTCAGTTTAAGGGCCAAATTAGAGACAGACAGTTTGAAGCTGGATTATGTTCAAAAAAAGTGCTCAGGATAGCAAGGAGTCTGAAGACCCTTACAGGTGTTCTTCAACTATGTGCTAAATAAGTGAGGGATAGGATACCATCTGGATATATGTCAAGGGCTATCGCACAAAGAAGCTGGCAGGTTTGACACTGACTGAACAGTGGTGGAGACAGGTACACAGAGGAGTATTCACCCAAACTGCAGGTGGCAGGGAAGAAAAATAGGACTCTGACATGCTCAGTTGTTTAAATCTATGTATGGTAAAGACATATGGCAAAAAATTAGAGGTAAGAGACTTTTGCTCCATGTAACTGGAAAGCAGACTGCCAGCAGCCTCAAAAACCTAGTACTCAAATAAACCCTCAGCTTACCAAAAAAGTTCTCACAAAGCATCCACTTCTTCATGAGAGGCATGGAGCTCCCTTCAGCTCCCCTCACTACCATGTGTGTGTTGGACTGGGGTAGCATATCCCAAACTTAAGTCATTGAGCACACTTTCAGTTTTTGTCTTATCTGAGTACCATCTGTACTTCCATATCATTACAGTTCCTCTTTAAATTTTCATTTTAATTTTAACCTTATTTCAGGGGTTTCATGGGTGGCTCTGTCAGTTGAGCATCCGACTTCGGCTCAGGTCCTGATCTCACAGTTCGTGAGTTTGAGTCCCACATCAGGCTCGCTGCTGTCAGTGCAGAGCCTGCTTTGGATCCTCTGTCCCCCTCTATATCTGCCCCTCCCCTGCCTTCCCCCTCTCTCAAAAATAAATAAACATTAAAAAATATTTAAACTTAAACTAATTTCAAAAGGAATTTATATTTCTCATAGGACTGTAAAAGCAGAATTACTTACCATGAGCAGAAAGTTGTCATACAAATAAATACAGCAAAAACACATTATATTCTAGCTTGATACTGTTATCTACCAAAGATTCTGAGCCACAGCTCTATTCTCTTTGTTGAAAAGTAAAATTAGCCATTAGAGATGTGTTAAAGATATATTAACTCCAAGCTGATTGGAAGGCTTAAAAAGAATTGAAAAGAGCACAACATTCTGAGACTCAATGTTATTTAATTCTGTGCCTGTATGCACAACTTGAAAGCATCTCATATCCAGTGCCAAGTGATTTTGTAGAGGCTTGGAGACCCACTAAGAAGGAGCAAGGACATAACAATAGTAGCAAGGAGACAGAGGACATCAGAGGGAATAAAATGAATTACAAAACTAGATAAAAGAACTATTAAAACTTTACATACAGTCTGGGGTCACTTAACAGGCTTTCTACACTTCACTGTCCCAAATTGATTATTATAATGAACTCAGTCCCTCCATTCTCTTGTTTCAGAACATGGTTTTCAAAGGCAGAGTTATGTAACATATTAAAAACAATCGCCAAGAAGATAGCTATGACAGACTAACATTGGTGCTTAAGGGGGTTCCTGTTCAGGTGGAGAATGTATTTCTAAGGAACACCTCATTCTCTGGTGATGTCAATGGAATAAATCCGGGTTTCCAGGTCAACTCCACACCCTCTTGCACTCTCACTAAAGTAAGGTCTTGCATCTCAAAGCAAAAGAAATGTTAATGCATTAAACACACACACACACACACAGTAGTTTTGGGAGGAATAACAAACTGAGAAATCTAGAAAAGTTAGGGAGGGAGAAAAAATTGTATAAATATATTTTAACATAAGTTTATGTGAAGATCATGTTTGTTTTGGGCTCAGTGCCTTACATTAATTATTCAACTGTCTCAAGTGTGTATATTCTTCTATCTGAAGGTCTGTGTCTTTTGATAAATAGCACTCATTAGAGACATAACAATTATGGTAAGTGCTTAAAAATATTTATTAAAGGATCAACAAATGAAAAATTAGGTGTAACATTAACATATTTAATTAACAGAGCTTCAGAGTGCTCATGGAACATCAGTTTAGAAAACAGACTCTAGAACCTGGGTGCAAATCCCAAGTCTGCCATTTACTAGGTACTTTGCACCCATGTTCCTTAGTTTCCTTATCTGCAAAGTGAGAGTAATAACAGGATCCACCCTATAGGATTGTCAGAAGGATGAAATAAGTTAATGTTTGTTCCTAGAAAGTATCTGGCATGCAGTATGTGCTATATAACTGTTGGTTGCTTTGTTAAATAAACTCCTCTCCTCTGCAAAGAGAGGAA
Organism: Panthera leo; assembly: GCF_018350215.1. Classification (NCBI taxonomy): domain Eukaryota; kingdom Metazoa; phylum Chordata; class Mammalia; order Carnivora; family Felidae; genus Panthera; species Panthera leo. Next base: position 182,807,022 of record NC_056686.1, read on the forward strand.
ATGCAGTATCCTTACTAAGAGCATTAGGCTTTGGAAGCAAATCACCTGGGTTCAAGTCAAGGTTATACCATTTACTAGATCTGAAACAAGTTACTTTGTCTTTCCGAGACAAGGATAAATAATAGTAGTAACTCCATAGAGTTCCTCAATAGTAACTGTAAAACAGGAGCCCAATGCCTAGCACAAAGTAAACCCTCATAGGTGTGCCTATTGGTGATCCAGTCAGAAAAGAGAGCTTCAAATGAAGTTGCCTTCAGAGATACATCATTGTTGGTTTTAAAAAGCTCCCGAAAGATTGTTTTAGAGATTTGGGTTTATTCCAAGCACATGGCCTGCTCCCATCCTGTAGAATTCTAGAGGTCCCTAACTCACTCTCTGGATCAGAGGCCCTAACACATGCTCTAGATCTCATGTCCGTAACTCACCCTGTGGATTAGGCATCCCTAGCTCACACTCCATATCAGGGGTTCCTAACTCACTGACCTATTACACTGAGTTTTGGACTCAAATGCCTGAAGGCTCTAGGCTGATAAAACAAAGAAAGGAGCTGTTCTGGAGGAGGCTGTGGGACCTGGAAAAAACTCAGAACTTCATCCAAAGACAGCAGTAGCCCTGGCTGAGGGCTGCCATATGGGCAGGCGAGCCTGGCTGTTATTGGATCTTCTAATTTTTAAGAAGACCCTCAAATCCAGATTCTTATGTAATATTTGCCAATTTAAAAAAAAAACGACAGTTAATTCATATTTTAACACTGTACACACCAAGTGAAACCTGTCTGAAGGCTGAATATGGCCCATGTCTCCTTGGCTTGCACCTTCTGCTCTGGGTCACCCCAGGGACTCTGCAGACTGGAGCCTGCTCAGGTCCAGGCCAGGCCACCTAGATCATGTTAGACAGTGTTCAGCATCCTAGGACACAGAAGAACGATCTGATTCTTCCTCATTAGTGGGAAGAGGAGAAGAATGGTGATAGAAAGGCTGGAGTTCACTCTTTTTAACAAACTGTTCTCATCTGACATAGAGACGTGCTTTAAACATGCCAGCATCATACCCAGGAGCAAAAAGAGGAAAAATAAATCTGGGAATTTTTTTGAGAACTTCCCTTCATGTAATTCCCTCAATTCTTACTAATGTTTTAAGCTGTGCTGAAAGGAGACTAGAACCCTGATTCAGTCGAGACATGTGAGGAAGGGGAGAGCTAGGCACACAGAGTGAGGAATTTTCATTAGTACTCACCAGAGTGAGTAATCAAATTTCTGCAACAGGTTTGATGTTTGAGGCCAAGACTTTGATTTGATGTCTTTATACTGGGGCAGTAATATCAGAGGTTCAATTACTTTTTTTAAAAAAATATCTTATTTTTAAGGAACTTCTATACCTAACATGGGGCTCGAACTCACAACCCCAAGATGAGGAGTCGCATGCTCTACTGACTGAGCCAGCCAGATGTCCCGTGGCTCTATTACTTTTTAAACCAGGAAATTCAGGGGGAGGTGGTGGTAGTTTTGGCTAGAATTTGAATAGCACAGGTGGTTAGCAGCAGCTGCAAGCCATCCGTCTTGTTCTTCCTAGCTCCCAGGCCACCATCAATTCTTTTTCAGCTCTTTGGGAGAAGGAGCAAATGGTACTGTTCATAGCATTATTGGGTGTGGTTGATTACTGTTAAATTGATGCTACATAATTTTTAAATGCTTTATTATGCCTTACAAGACTATTGTGAATAACTGATGAAAGTGTTTGTAATTGCTTTGAAAACTATATACCAATGCAAAGTGGATTTTTATAACTAAAACTGAAACACATTGAAGGTCAAGCAACATTCTATCACTTATAGTTTTAAAAAATAAAATGTTAATAGACTTTTTAAAAAATAATTCTTTTAATGTTTATTTATTTTTGAGAGAGGGAGGGAGACAGAGCACGAGTGGGGGAGGGGCAGGGAGAGAGGGAGACAGAATCCGAAGCAGGTTCCAGGCTCTGAGCTGTCAACACAGAGCCTGATGCAGGGCTCGAACTTAGAAACCGTGAGATCATGACCTGAGACAAAGTTGGACGCTTAACTGACTGAGCCACCCAGGTGCCCCATTAATAGACTTTTTTACACTCATTTGCTTAAAAGCTTCATAGACAAAGATCAAATTTTAAAAATAGAAAAATTCACCATCCAGTATAAAGCTATGAAATTGCTCAATGTCGAAAGCTTTGCTCTGATGATGTAACTCTATGAAAACTGTCCAAGACGTGTATGTTCTTTCCACCAATTTACTTCTGAAGATTGGTATGTGTTTTTGAAATATTTATGAAACATTGTTTCCTCAGATAAACATACAATGTACAAACACTGGCAGTAATTTTATCATATTTTCAAAAGGCAATAAGACTGTCAATCTCCATAGATATCTAGCAATTATAGTAAAAATTAATAAGTAACATATACCAAGTGCATATTTTGTGCCAGGCACTTATGTGAAATGCTTTACATGTCTAATCTTGATTAACCCTTACAAAAACTTCATAAGGTAGATATTATCATTATTCTCAGATGAGGAAACTCAGGAAGAGAGAAATTTGGTAACTTGCCCAAACTGCTAGTAAGTGGGTAGGCTGTGATCAAACCAGACAGAATGACTCCACAGCCATACACTCTGGTGCCTATAGGAAAGTAAAACTTCATTGATTTGGATCATGTTAATATAGAATTTGTGAAAATTCAGATATGAGCTAGGCTACAGTTTTTGAACTATAATAAATTGTTAAGCAATTTAATGTATGGAGATTAAAGGGATATTTGGTTTAATTATCAACATGCTTAAAATTATTTAGAAATATGAACTGCTAGATGAACTATATCCAAATTATGTAAGCTTTTATGTTTTCAATGAAAGATTCCATTTTGGTAGTCACTCTTAGTTGAGGTAATATAACTGTACTTTTAAATATGGCAAAATTCTACTGAACTACATGGTTCATTATTATAGGCAGATATATGAAAGATCAAATTATGACCATTTCACACTCCTGCAGCCTTAATTTCATTGCTGCCTGCATCATGTGCTACTCTCTATCCGTTCTGTTTTATTAGTGGGCCTCAGACAGACCATGTAATTTTCTCTCATTTCCAAGTCTGTATGTCTTGTCTTTCAGCCTTGTTTGCCTTACCCACACTTTCTACTTAGTTTTCTTTTTTAAAAGAAGCCCAATCATGAACTCAAGCAGGTTCCACAATGTCAGCACAGAGCCTGATGTGGGGCTTGATCCCATGAACTGTGAGATCAACCTAAGCAGAATTCTGAGTCTGACGTCCAACTGACTGAGCCACCCAGGCGCCCCCTAGTCTTTTTTTTTCATCTTTTAAAAATTTGGGGGTAGGGGTTGAACTATCACATACAAACAAAACAAAACAAAACATAACACTATCAACACTTAGGTAACCATCATCCGTTCAAAAATCAGAAAATGGTGGGCATTCCAGAAGTCTCCCATTTTGCCTTTTCCAATCACAGTCTCCCTCTCCCCTCTGTACTACCTTGAGTTTTATGGTCATCATTTCCTTTCTCTTCTTTTAGTTTACTATCCAAGAATGCAGCCTTAAACACTATAGTTCAATTTTGCCAGTTTTTCAAGTTTTATATAAATGGAATCATAAGGCATATACTTTTTTGTCTGTCTTCTTTTTTAGTTTTTATTTTTATTTTCTTTAAAGTAATCTCTACACCCAATATGGGGCTCAAACTCACAACCCCAGGATCAAGAGTCATATGCTCTACTGACTGAGCCAACCAGGCACCCCCTGTGTCTGCCTTCTTTCATTCAACATTATGCCTGTGAGATTCACCTTGTGTAGCTTGTGTAGTTGTAGTTCATTCATTTTCATCAAAGTATAGTTGAGGTTGGCAAAGTACTGCCTATGGCCTATTTTATAATGAATGGTAAGTTGGTACTACAATGGCAGAGCGGAGTAATTGTGATGGAGACCACACGGCTTGTAAAGCCTAAAATATTTACTATCTGGTCCCTTACAGAAAAAGTTTGCTGACTTTTGCAGTATAGTGTTCCATTGTGTAAGTGTACCACAATTTATTTTTCTAGTCTCTTGTTCTTGGATTTCTGTGTTGTTCATACTTTTGGGTTATTAAGATCTATAAAGAACTTATCAAACTCAACAACCAAAAAATAAATAATCCAGTTAAGAAATAAGCAGAAGACATGAACATTTTTCCAAAGAAGACATCCAGATGGCTAACAGACACATGAAAAGATGCTCAACATCACTCATCATCAGGGAAGTACAAATCAAACATGATGAGATACCACCTCACACCTGTCAGAATGGCCAAAATTAACAACACAGGAAATGACAGATGTTGGTGAGAATGTGGAGAAAGGGGAGCCCTCTTATACTGTTGGTGGGAATGCAAACATGGAGGTTCCTCAAAAAGTTAAAAATAGAACAACCCTTCGATCCAGCAATTGAACTACTAGATACTTACTTGAAGGATATAAAATACTGATTTGAGGGGGCACATGCACCCCGATGTTTATAGCAGCATTATCAACAATAGCCAAATTATGGAAAGAGCTCAAATGTCCATCAATTGATGAACGGGTAAAAAAGATGTTGTGTGTATGGAATATTACTCAACTATAAAGAATGAAACCCTGCCATTTGCATTGACCTGGATGGAGCTAGAGTGCATTATGCTAAATGAAATAAGTTAGTCAGAGAAAGACAAATACCATATAATTTCACTCCTATGTGGAACTTTAGGAAAAAAAAAACAGATGAACATATGGGGGAAAAAAGAGGAGGGCAAAAAAAGAGACTCTTAACTATAGAGAATAAACTGATGGCTACCAGAGGGGAGGTGGGTGGGGGATGGGTCAAATAAGTGATGGGTATTAAAAAGGGCACTTTTTTTAATTAAATTTTTTTTAATGTTTATTTATTTTTGAGAGAGAGAAAGAGAGAGAGAGAGAGAGAGGAGAGCAGAGAGAGAGGGAGATACAGAATCCAAAGCAGGCTCCAGGCTCTGAGCTGTCAGCACAGAGCCCAATGTGGGGCTCGAACTCACAAACCGTGAGATCATGACCTGAGTTGATGTTGGACGCTTAACCCACTGAGCCACCCAGGCGCCCCCCTTTAAAAAATTTTTTTTTTAATGTTTACTTATTTTTGAGAGAGAGAGAAAAAGGGCACTTGTTATGATTAGCTCTAGGTGTTACATGTAAGTGATGAATCACTAAATTTGATTCCTGAAACCAGCATTACACTATATCTTAACTAACTAGAATTTAAATAAAAACTTAAAAAAATATATAAATAACACTTTTATGAACATTGTTATATGTGCCTCATGGTACACATGTGCACACATTTATATTAGGTATATCTTTAGCTAACTAGATAATGCCAAAGCATTTGTTTTTCCAAATGGTTGTACCAATTTACTAAAACATGATATTAGCAGTCTTTTAAAATTTACGCCATTTTGGATGTTTTGAAGTAGCGTCTCAATGTGGTTTTTGTTTGCTTGTTTATTTTTGGAGAAACAGAGCACAAGCGGGGGAGGGGCAGAGAGAGAGGGAGACACAAAATCCGAAGCAGGATCCAGGTTCTGAGCTATCAGACACACAGAGCCCAATGCGGGGCTTGAACCCACCAACTGTGAGATCATGACCTGAGCTGAAGTCAGACGCCTAACCAACTGAGCCACCCAGGCACACCTCACTGTGGTTTTAACATGCATTTTCCTGGTTACTGATAAGGTTGAGCACATCATCATACGTCTATTTGATATGGTCATTGGATTAACTAGTTTGTGAATTGCATGTCCAAATTCCTTGTGCATTTTCCTGTTGAGTTGTTTGGTTTTTCCTTATCAATTTGCAGTTGTATTTTCTATATTCTGGATACAAACCTTTGTCTAAGTCCCACTCATTCTTTTCATCTCAGATGAGTTGACCCTTCTTTTAAGGAATCTTCCTGGATCCCATCAATCAGGTAGAGGTGTTCTTCTTTTTCTCCTATAACCCTCATAACTCATAACTCATAACTTCTAACATAGCCTGTATCATAGTGTATAGCGTACATACACATTATAACTAAATGTTTATTTATCAGTGTCCCTCAGTAGGATGGTCACTAGAGTGCAGGTTCATAACAGCAGGGACTAGGCTTTATTTATCTTTTTTTTTTTTTTTTTTTTTTTTTTTAATTTTTTTTTTCAACTTTTTTATTTATTTTTGGGACAGAGAGAGACAGAGCATGAACGGGGGAGGGGCAGAGAGAGAGGGAGACACAGAATCGGAAACAGGCTCCAGGCTCCGAGCCATCAGCCCAGAGCCTGACGCGGGGCTCGAACTCACGGACCGCGAGATCATGACCTGGCTGAAGTCGGACGCTTAACCGACTGCGCCACCCAGGCGCCCCGGCTTTATTTATCTTTATATCCTAGCTCTTAGCTCAGTAGATACTCAATAAATATTAGCTCAATTAATGAGTAAATGTCCAGCCAGATATAAGAAGTATATGTAGGATAGAAAACATAACTTAGATTGTCAATATCAATGTATATGTATTTTCTTTCAACATCAATATTTAGGTTGATCAACTCTGCTATTATCAGAGATTCTCTTCTTTTTCAGTCTAGAATGGGATATTTTTCTCCCCCAGTGGTATTTGTGAGGTTTTATTATTATTCTAGACCAAAATATCTCACCATTTCAAACATAATAGAACTCGTTGTATAGGTTTATTCACCTGGTAGGAATTTGGGCTAGGCACTACAACAGGGATTATGTTGATGCCTGATTAAATTTAGTCGCTTTTATTGTAAGTTCCTTTAATGTAGCACTTTACCTTTGAAAATCTTTTGACTGTTTGGGAAATGCTCAGGAATTTATTAGATTCAGACAGATACAGAAAATTTAGTGGGACCCACTCTTCCTTTCTCTCTTCCTTCCTTCCTCCTTCCTTCCCTCATTTCTTTAAAAAAAATTTTTTTTTAAATGTTTATTTATTTTTGAGACAGAGAGAGACAGAGCATGAACGGGGCAGGGTCAGAGAGAGAGGGAGACACAGAATCCGAAGCAGGCTCCAGGTTGTCAGCACAGAGCCCGACATGGGGCTCGAACCCACAAACTGTGAGATCATGACCTGAGCTGAAGTTGAAAGCTCAACCAACTGAACCACCCAGGCGCCCCTTCCTTCCCTCATTTCTGATCCTTTATTCAGTTCTGGTTGATTCTCTAATGCTCTACAGTGCTGCATCTTCATTCTTCTTACAGGTTCTTTACCACTTGAAATTACTGACCACTTCTTGCTTTTTGAAACCCTCCCTTTCCTGTGTTCTCTGGTGTATGTAGTCCTGACTGTCTTCATTCTCAGTCATTTTTACTGAAATTGTCTTCAATATGGCTAAATATGCCTGACAACTCAGCCCAAGATGCTTATACTCTGCTCACGTTCATGATCTTTAAGACTTTAACTATTTCAGTTCCTCCTGGAAATCATCATCTCCAGCTATGTATCTGTAAGAATCTCTACCAGGATGTCCACTGCCCCCTCAAATGGAACATGCCTGTGATGGAACTGCTGTTTTACACACTGACTCTCTTTGGGCTGCCCCTTCCATGGTAAGAGGCATCATTATTTCCACAGTTACTCCGGCTCAGTTATACAGTTACTCAGAAGTGGGAAGGCATCTTGGATTCCTCATTCTTTCTGTTCCTTCAAAACCAGCCAACACACGCTAGTAAGTTCCTCCTTCATAATGTCTGTTATATTTGCCCCTTGCATTCTATCCTATTGCTGCCCCCCAATATGCAGGTCCTCATGGTCCACTGGTAGCCTTGACCACTACAAGCAGCCTTCTAAATAAATATCCTCACTCTCATCTCTCTTCACTGCAATCTCACATTAATCTTCTAAAAAAACCTTCTCTGTACCTATCAAAACTAAAGGTTTTTAGTCGTTCAAAAACCTTTACAGCTGCTTAATTCCCATAGAATCAAGGAGTCATTCCTTAGCCAGGTCAGAGCATTTCATACTCCATTTATTTCCAACCTTATTCTCTCCTTTTCTCCAACAAAACCTCCCTTAGCTCACTGCTCTAGTCAACAGCTTTTGAGTATGCTTCAACCTCTTAATCGTTTTCTGATAATCTAAGCCCTACTTTTCTTCAGAGTCAGTTAAAGTCCTAATTCCAGTTCTAACTGATCCTACTCAAAATTGATTTTACTTCTTGTATCTTGTATGATAATTTTTCATTCATTAATTCAACAAAGCTTATTGGCCATTGTTCACGGACCAAACACTGTACTAGATAGGGGGATACAAAGGTGGGTAAGAAATAGTTCCTGACCCTGAGGAGTTTAGGGTCTTGTCTAGTTTGACCATTTAGAACATAAAATACTTGAGGGCAGAAACTGTCTTATTCCTCTTTGTATTCCTAGTACTTATCAGTATCTTTTACAAAATCCATATGTCATATGTATTTATTGCTGTCAACAGTAGTGGTAAAAGACAATGAGAGTTTCTTGTTTTAATAATAAGGAAGCAAGTTAGGGACCAGAAAAATTTTCCTTAATATATTTTACATAATTTTACTAGAAATTCAAAGCTACCATCTGTCCTTCTTTCTATTGGGTTTTAGTAAAACTCCTTTAATCATAAAGCTCTATGTGCTTTAAAAATCCTTAAGGCTATTATTATTCAGATTCTTTTCTGGGATTTAAGGATGAAACTAACACTTTTGGATAATTTGCAGAGTTAATTTAACTATTCTATTCTATTAAGAAATTCTGTAACATAGTCGTATACACACTCACTCTCATAAATACACATTCACAGAAAACAAAAATTGTACCAAAATCTCACTAGTGCAGTTGGTAGACCTGGCACAAAGCCAGGAGGGATAATAATAGTTAACTTTTATTAAATGGATTATCTTGTATTATCCTCCTTAATCCTCAAAACAACTCCATTATGTAAGTACCATCAGAATCCTTATTTTTCAGATGGGGAAACCAAGATACAGCAACATTTATAAACCTGACATAGTGAGTGAAAGAGCCTAGATTCAGAATCCAGGAACTCTGACTCCAGAGTCTTATGTTCTTCATGACTATGCTATTATTTCTCCCATAGAGATGTAAATAATGGCTCAAAGTCCCCCTGCACCGCCAGCCTCCCCCCCCCCCCCCAAAGTGTAGGGAAGCAAAGAGAGAAAGAAAGGAAGAAAGAAAGAAAGAAAGAAAGAAAGAAAAAAAGAAAGAAAAAAAGAAAGAAAGAGAAAAAGAAAGAGAATAAATAAATAAAAGAATGAAAATAAGTAAGTTGTTCAGGATCATTAGCCATCCTAACACAGGGCACTGGAAATTTCAAAGGGTCTCCTTTTGCCCACTGAGACTTTCTCTCTGTCTCATGTCCTCTATTTGGAAAAAATGGAGGAAAACAAGGTAAGAGACAGGCTCATCATGAGCACACACAGCTGTCACCAGACCATTTTATTTCCTGAACGGTTGCTCACAGTGGCTTCTGAGAAATAGGAGGTGTCACTATTCAGTACTTACAGCAATCCCAGGACAGAACTGCCAGTGTTAAATAGAAGACTGGCATGTTTTAACTACCACCACCCCCCCACCCCCACCCCGACTCACTCCTCTATACACTGGAGTGGCAGGTGGACGTCAGAAACAACAGAATAAAGAAAGGTGGTTTGTGCACTTGGGGTGATACAGAGTCTTGGCTTCTGATGCAAAGGCAAAGACAAAAACAAAACAAAACACAACAAAAAATGTGGAAGAATTGGACAGAAAGGGGCACCAGGAGACTAGGCGCCTCATCCAAATAGGAACCAGATGCAACTTTAAAATATGTGCCTGCTTTCTGTGCTAGCATTTGTAATCTGTGCCCATACCTACACTTCATAGTGTAACACTATTACCTCCTCCAAACACCTAGAGTAGAGGTAGTAATTATACTACTTTCATGGAGAGAAGTGCTTCTGATAACAAAACCAAAATCACTTCTGACGAAAGCTGTAGATGTTTCTGATTCAAGCATGACTGCATGTATGCATATTTGTTTGAGACTGCTAACATTGTGAAAAGGAAATAAATCAGAAAAAAAATTTCCAGTTACTTTAAGCCTTATGATCCCATGGTGGATTGTGCAGCAAATCTTAAAGTGCAGATCAAAATGGCTCTGGCCTAAAGTTTATGAGTAGACAAGGTTTTTAGGTTAAGGAGAGTGTGTGTTTGCATCCTATGGATTGACAGAAACTAGTCCTAAAAATAATTGACAAGAACAATCAATGCAGAAAACACAGCACCACATCAGAAATATTTTCTCAAATGATGGTTTTTGAAAAAGTATAGAAAAAAATTCACGATTGGTTAGTTCTCTGATTACCACTATTATCTTAATCCACTTTTAACTTTCATAATTAAAAAGAAAATTAAGAATATTGACATTTTCACCTTTGGTAGCCTTAGCCTTAGATAAAAATAGAAATGTGAATATATTGAAAGTATATGTTAGGATTTTGTGTACGTCCCTGGAAGGGAGTTTGCTTGCTGGCTAGCTCAATTTTTGACAAAGAAAAATGGGCTGCTCTTGCTTCTCGCACAAAGATGCACTGTTCACAGAGGAAACCAAAAAATGGGGAATTTGTGTTTAAGTTGAAAAGAATTTAATACCCAACATGATCATATATTTAGTATAAACTTTCTATTCACTGATAAAATGTGTGGCTTATTAGAATTAAAAGTGTAACTTTGTAATAAGAACTTAAAATACTGATATGTGGAAAGTCTAACAGCAAGCAAGACATTCGAAATTTCATTTTCAGTACCCCATAGTTAAAGATATTGCTCTGGTTTTTAAAAACTCAGTTTTATCCATGCAGTTGTACACCCTGAAGTTCCAAAAGAAGTGAGGCAAAGTATTTGTGAGTTTGAGCTGCCTCTGTTCTTTCCACAGGGCTGCCATCTGGGCTTGTTTATTTGTGTTTCCAACTTTCTGGAACAGGGAGTTTCTCTGTTAGGGACAGGGCACCAAGCAAAGGAAATGTCTTACAGAAAGACTATCTTTTTTTTTTTTTTTTCTTTTTTACTGTATTTTCAAACTTCAAGTTTAGCTTGGTTAAAAATATCAAATGACTATTACAATCACAAAATTTTACATAGTTGGAAACCTCAGAATTATCTTAGCAAATACTCTTCTTCCACACCATACAAATCATATTCCCTACAAGCTACCTTCTTGTGACTTTAAGATCTTTTTCAAGACCCAAGTGTCATTAAGGCTATAGCTATTAGGTTGAGAAATCAAACATTTTTATCTATCCTTCTACAAATAAGCATTTGATTTAAAAATGAAAAATAATTCCAAGCGGTTTTTCTAATTTTATAAAGTATATATGAGCCATATTATAAAATAATGAAGCAAACGAAACAAAAACCTTTCAAAATATTATTAAGAAACAAAGCATTATTGTTAGATTTACACAATCTGTGAAGAATAGTTTAAAAATTCACAAGCAACACTTAAAAAAACTGGTGCCTTCTCTTTGAGAGATTTCATTTAACAAATAAAATAGAAGCAAAAATTACCTTGTAAAGTGAAATCCAGCAATACATATTCGTAAGCAAATTCTGTCTTTGTTTCCACTTGCGGTCTCTTCAGGGTAGAAAATATTTTTCCAGGGCTGCTATCATCAGGGTCTTCTAGCTTTCTAAGTCCGCACCCCATGGCAAAATCTGTAAGGAATTAAATTGCAGGATAGGGGAGGGAGAGCAGCAAATTCTGTTGTTTAAGCTGCAAAAAGAAAGTTACAGACTTAACTGCTTTGATTTTTTCAGCTAAACCATAGATAGTCAAAAAGAAAACATTTGAGTCCAAAGAAAGGAGCTGAAGACATTTTCTATCCATTTTTCTGTAAAGTCGTTGAACCCATGATGATTAAGCCACAGCTCTGGGAGGCTGGGCTTGATCTTAGGAGAAACATGCAAGCTGCTACAACTTAGCGGAGAATTTCCATGCCACGTCAATTTACAGCCAGCCCCCTACCAGAGTTCTGTCGCTCAGGGCACCAACAGTGCTTTGTCTGTCCCAGTTGGCTGGATGATAAAGGAGGTGTCCAAAAACGGAAATAAAAAGGCAAAAGTGCAACTCGGATGGAATTATCTACAAGTAGAGGATATATTCAGGCATAGTGGCATGCAATTCTTTTTCTGTTTTCTTTTTTCCCTCTTTGCTGTGCCCACCCCCTCCTTCCTCTCTGCTACTACCAGAAAAGCAAAAGGAGGGAGGAAGGGAGGGAGGAAGGAAAGAATGAGAGAGAGAGAGAAGGAATGAAAAAAAAAAAAAAGGATTCTCAACATGGTTGGAAACAAAAATCATTTCCAGAAAGGAAGTCAGCTTTAGGAGGAAACTGTTTCTGGAGTCTAAAAGGAGAAAAGTAAAGCTTTTTTTTTTTTTTTTTTTTTTTTAAACAAACACTTGAGTCTTTAGGTAGCACTGTGGATTTCTTTCCACAGGAAGACTCTTTCCATATACTAATTAAAACTGCTAAATATAAAAAAAATTAAGATATTTTAGGGGCGCCTGGGTGGTTCAGTGGGTTGAGTGTCCCACTTTGGCTCAGGTCATGATCTCTCCTTCTGTGGGTTCAAGCCCCATGTTGGGCTCTGTGCTGACAGCTCAGAGCCTGGATCCTGCTTTGGATTCTATATCTCCCTCTCTCTCTCTCTCTCTCTCTTAAAAATAAATAAACATTAAAAAAAAAGATATTTTAATGATAAGATTTTATTTCTCTTATGTGGATAGCATCCTTAAAGTTTAAAGTACTCCACTATTAGCAGGCTTCTGAGAGGAACTGTTAATACTTTTACAGGTCCCAAAGTATCCTTAATTAAAAAAAAAAAAAAGCAACAAAACTGACAACTTGATTATTCAGTCTTATAAATTGCCATTTACCTGAAGTCAGGAACAATTTATAATGGACCAATTGTAATGAGTGTTCACTGCACATTACCATGTACAGCTCAGGTAGTATGGTGCACTCACCAAAGCTGTGAGCCCTGGAATCAGACTGCTTGGCTTCAAATCCTGCTTCTAATGCCTACTACAGACGTGATCTTGGCAAGTTACTTGATCTCTTCAAGTTTCAATTTCCTCCCCTAACAAAATGCAGTTAATAATAGTACTTACTTCATAGGCTTGTTATGAAGGTTGAGTGGAATAATCTTATTTCATATCTTAACACTATGCTTGGCTAATAGCACAAAATAAATTTGTTACTGTGCTTCCATTATAAAACAGTGTTGAAAATAGTAATAGCAAGGAAGTGTTTCTGCCACAACTCTCATTATTTACAGAATAAACCTGATCACATATCAGACTCTTGAGAACACAAGCCTGTAAAGGTTTTTTCAATCACATTGAAGAGTGCATATCAAGACTCTCAAAGGGGGGGATTGGATGAGTTTGTAGATCACTATGACCTCTTGTCTCTTCAGTCTGCCTACTTGTCTTTCAATAGTCACTTCTCAGAAGTGATTTTAACAGAGGAAAATTCTACCATTCTTCATTCTCATGGATGAGCATGGTTGGTGGTAGGCAATTTCAATTTGGCTAAGAAGACAGCAGACTCTCACCCAGTTTGACTCATTTCACTAGTCACAGTGCTTTCATGCCTGTCATTTCTCATGTCCTCTTTTGTATGGTGGGCTGTGAGCTGCTTGGTGGCAGAAATGGAATATATGAAGTTCACTAGTCCCTGGTGCAGTACCCAGAAGATGGCTTATTAAGTACTCATTATATTTACTCAATGCCTGCTGTATTCCAGGAGCTGGCTAGGTACACAAGATGACTAAACATGGCTTCTCCTAAAGAAACTTATGGTTTAATGGAGAAGACAGACTTATAAACAGATAATTTCAATATGATTTGGTAGCTGATGAGATAGAAGTATGCATACGATGCTACAGAAACCCAAGAAGGGGACTCTAACTCAGCTTGGAGGATGGTATCTGACCTGTCTTGAAGGATGAATATGCATAAGATAGATAAAGGTGGGGAGCATGTGCCAGGGAAAGGGAAAAGCTTGAGCAATGTCACAAAATCATGAAATAGCATGGCATGAACTTTAAAGAACATGAAGCAGTTGCAAATTACTAGAACATAAAATTTGAAAGACAACTAAGCTGTAAGAGAGGCAAGAGCTAAGTTGTAATGGATCTTATGTCCCATACAAAGGGAATTTGGACTTTATTTTCTAGGCAACAAAGGAGAATTAAATAATCAAGTAGAAAATCAAAGGAGTAGTTTGAAACAGGCAACTAACATCACTTTGTATTTCTAATGGATCACTATGGCTGTTTTGAGGAAAATGGTTTTAATGGGAGCAAGAATGGAGGGAGACCCAGTCAGGAGAGTATTGCAGTAGTCCAGTTGAGTGCTGACAACTTAGATGAATGAATATGGGACATCATTATGTCCTTAAATACTTTTTAAAATCTTTTAGTAAAAAAAACCTATAGTTCCTTTAGTTCATTATTTGAGCCATCACTATTTTTTTTTCTCCAAAAGTTGAACAAAATAAAATTTTATTTGACACATCATTATCACCTAGAGTCCATAGTGTACATCATGCCTCACTACTGGTATTGTACATTCTATGGGTTTTGACAAATGTATGACATGGACCCACCATTACAGTATCATACAGAATAGTTTCACTGTCCTGAAAATCTGTGCTCCTCCTATTCATCCCATCCTTACTTCTTATTTAACTCTGATGCACCTGGCAATTGTAATATAAAGGGTAAAATATGGATCAAAGTCAGTTTTTCCCACACTGACATTCAACTGTCACAACTACATTTGTTTTCCTAGATAATTTTTTTTTTTTTTTTACCAATCATGTTTCCCCAGGCTTGTCATACATATATTGAGTACCTATAGTAATTAGGATAAATATTTGGAATAAATGTTTTCTATCATTGGTCATTTTTTTCTGTATGGAATTATATGTTTTCATTTCTGTATTGCAAATAGGGTTTCTCCAAGTGCAGACTCTTATGTGGCTGTATATGATGAAGATATATTATCAATTTTTGTCTATGTTCTAGAATGGGCTCACTTAGTCCTTGAATTAATGAGTGAACCTTATAAAAATATTCTCCATAACTGATAGCAAATTATTTTCATAGTTACTATGCGAGTTTAGATCACCTAAGCTCACTAAAGTTTTAAAGCTTCTAAGAGATAATTACATATTATCCAGTCCATGCCTTACAAAATCTTTCCATAATAGTAACTTTTAAATCCAATTTATTTTATGTGGCCCTGATCCAAAGAAGCAAATTCAAAAATAATTCAACAAGTTTTTATGGAGCACTGACTACATATTTAGGGCACATATAGACACAAAGATAAAAATACCAATTTATGTCCTTAGACATCATAAGCTAGCAGGCTAGCATTGAGTTCTAACCTAATGCACTGCTAGTTTCATAATGTAGTCAAATTTCCTAAGTAATTAATGACTTATTGAAAGCACTACTTATTGAAAGAAGTATTTTTTAAAAAATTTTTTTTTTCAACGTTTTTTATTTATTTTTGGGACAGAGAGAGACAGAGCATGAACGGGGGAGGGGCAGAGAGAGAGGGAGACACAGAATCTGAAACAGGCTCCAGGCTCCGAGCCATCAGCCCAGAGCCTGACGCGGGGCTCGAACTCACAGACCGCGAGATCGTGACCTGGCTGAAGTCGGACGCTTAACCGACTGCGCCACCCAGGCGCCCCAAAAGAAGTATTTTTAAAAATATTTTTAAATGCTTATTTTTGAGAGAGAGAAAAAAGTGGGGGAGGGGTAGAGAAAGAGGGAGAGAGAATCCCAAGGAGAATCCATGCTGTTAGCACAGAGCCTGATGTGGGGCTCGAACTCACAAACTGCGAGATTGTGACCTCAGCTGAGATCGAGAGTCAGATGCCTAACTGACTGAGCCAACCAGGGACCCTAAAACAAGTCTTTCTTTAATGATTAGAAATGCCATACTCATCACATACTTAATCATTGTATAGACTAAGATTTTATTTTTACTTTTAATTTTTCTCAATAGTCTGGCTTCTTCATATTACATATTTAAAAATTTTTAATGCCTCTATAATCTTTCACTGTCCAGCAGTTCACAATATTATTATTCTTTAAAAAAAATTGTTGACTACTCTTAACTGTTCATTCTTCTAGATTACAAGTTTTCAAACTATGTGTGGCAGAGCTCCCTGGTTCCGAAGAGGTGTCAGTTTTGGAAGAGAGGGGGCTTTGATCATGAGGGGAGGCCAGGTAGGCAGGGCTCTGGGTCCATCACACCACTCTTTCTTCAAACAGAATAGTGTAGATTTTGTCAGTTTCATATACCAGTAACAAACAAACGCCCATAATTTTCAGAAAAGGAAAACAGGTACATTATCAATTAACTATGTTGTTTCTAGGAATAAATCTACTGAATATAAGCCAGACTTGTATATGTAAAACTATGCAACTTTACTGAACAGCGTGAAAGGAGAGGCAAGTAAATGGAGAGATATACATACACATTTTTAGGAACACTTAATATTGTAATTATCTCTCTAGCTATTCCTTGACACCTGTCATTGAGCTGTAGATTTAATGCAATGGTGACCTTATCCCTAACAGATTTTTCGCATGGAATCCCTCAGGTCAATTTAATTTGATTTGATTTTTTAAAGTTTATTTATTTATTTTGGGGGGGGGGTGGGCAGAGAGAGAGGGAGAGAGAGAATCCCAAGCAGGCTCTGCACTGTCAGCATACAGCCTTATGTGGGGCTCAATTTCACAATTTGTAAGACTCTTCACCTGAGCCAAAATCAAGACTCAGACACTTAACTGACTGAGCCACCCAGGCATCCTCAAGTTGATTTTAATATATATGTGGAAGACAAAAAGACCAAGAATGTCTAAGATACTTCTGAAGGAGAATAAGGAGATATAAAAACTATATATTAAGACTTATAATAAAGCTATAGTAATTAAATCTGTTTTTTAGCAAGGTATAGACAAATTAACCAATACAACAGAATAAAAAGCCCAGAAACAGAAACCTGAATATGTGGAAATTTAATATATGAGGGAGGTGGCATGGCAGATCAGTGGAGAAAGTGGAGCTGGGACATTTGATTATCTATATGGGGATGAAATTGGATCCCTACCTCAATTTTACATGAAGAATTTGAACATCAAAAGAAAACTTTACATTTTTATATGAAAATATGGATAAATATTTATTCTGATGCAAGAGTACTAAAAACTATTTTTAAAGCAAAAAGATAATCAGAAAATAATCATCATTAATCATAAAATAACAATCATGGGGTGCCTGGGTGGCTCAGTTGGTTGAGTGTCCGACTTCGACTCATGTTGTGATCTCGCAGCTTGTGAGTTCGAACCCTGTGTCGGCTCTGTGCTGGCAGCTTGGAGCCTGGAGCCTGTTTTGGATTCTGTGTCTCCCTCTCTCTGCCTCTTCCCCAGCTCATACTCTGTCTCTCTGTCTCTCTCTCTCAAAAATAAATAAACATTAAAAAAATTTTTAAATAAAATAACAATCATAAGATAAATTTTCATAAATCCTACTATATTAAAATTAAGAATTTCTATTAAGTGTAATGTGAAAGGACAAGATACAATTTGGTAAATGATATTTGTCAAATATCAACCAATAAAGGAACAGCATCAAGAATATATAAAAACCTGAAAATAAAGAAAAAAAAAGCCAATAGACAAACAGACACAAAATATAAATAGGCACTTCACAGGCAAGGAAACATATATGGTTAATAAACACACACAGAGATGCTTAACTTCACCTTCTATTTGGGAAATTGCAAATTAAGACCACAGTGAGATTATATTGTATTGTGGTAAAATACACATAAAATTGATCATTTTAACCATTTTAAAGTGTACAATTCAGTGGCATTAAGTACATTCACAATACTGTATGATAATCATCACTATCTAGCTCCAGATTTCTCTCATCACTCCATGAGGGAAACCCATATCCTTTAAGCATTCACTCTCCATTGCGATTTTCCCCCAGCTCCTGGCAACCACTCATCTCCTTTCTATCTCTATGCATTTATCTATTCTGGATATTTCATGTAAGTGGAACCTACAATATGTGGTCTTTGGTGTCTGGATTATTTCATTTACCATAATGTTTTAAAGGTTTACTTATGTGATAGCATGTTATCAGTACTTCATTCTTTTTATGGCTGAATAATATTCCATTGTATGGATATGCCACATTTGTTTATCCATTCATCAGATGATAGGCATTTGGGGTGTTTCTATCTTTTGGCTATTGGGGATAATGTTTCTATGAACATTAGTGAGATAATGTTTTATACTTATTTAACTGGCAAAAAATTAAGAAGTAGCTAATATCAAGTATTGGAGAGACCTCTTTAATTGTATGTTGCTGATGGGGGTGTAATTTGCTTAACCATGTTGGAAAACAACTTGACATTATCTTGTGAAACTGAACTTTCACATACTGTATGATCCAGAAATATTACTCCTAGATACATACCTAGAGAAAGTTTAGCATGTAAGTACCAGAAGATTTATACAAGAAAGTTAACAGTAGTACTATTCTTAAGAGCAAACAACTTGAACCACTCAGATGTGCATCAATAGGCATTTCTTTTAAGGAGTCTGCTATAAAGGGAAGGAAAGTAATGGAGGAGTAGTGGGGGTTGAGAGTTTTTTTTTCCTGATTAAAACAGGAGAAAAATTACATATTGCATATGCTAAAGAATTAATGCCATGGAAAAGGGGTGTGGGGTGGAGAACTACTGGAAAACTTGGTTTCTCATACATTTAATCTGAATTTACCTCCTAGTTCTGGAGGGTGCTGTATATACCCTCCAGTTTTAGGTTTTACCTATTCACTTTCTCTTCGTAAACTGCTAGATCAAATAGAGCATATCAACTAAGTACTCAAAGAATTATCTGTTGTTCCTATTGTAACATTTATAGAGAATTTGATTGATCCACTTTCCGTATCACCACATAAATAAGATCCAACTCACCAAACGCTCCCATTCATAAATTATTCTCCATTCAAAATGAAGTAACTAGAGTTATAGAAAGAAACATGGATGAATCTTAGTAACAAAACGTTGAGTGAAAATGGCCAGTGGAAGAAGACCACATGTAGTATGATATCCTTTTTTAGACTGTTTAAATACAATTAAAATTAACTTGTGATGACAATAATGGAAAAGTACAGAACTTAGGACAACGATTACCTCTGGGGGGAAAACAGAAAAGGAGCACATAGATCTAAATCATTGGTAATCTTCCAGTTCAGTGGTTCTCAAACTTGAATCTTCATCAGAATCACCTGGAGAGCTCATTAAAACCTAGGCTGCTGGTTTCCACCCCCAGAATCGGTGGAAGGGTTTGTTTGGGTGTGGGGCCTAAAACATGCGTTTCTAACAAAGTCCCAGGTGCTGCTAATGCTGTTCGTCTGGGACCACACATAGATAACCACACCTAGTTCTTAGGTTGGGTTGTGGGTTCACTGGTGTTGCATTGCATTTTGTTATGAAATAAATGTAGTATTTAAATTAAATGGAAAAAAAAAAAAAGCTAGTCATAGACCAAAGCAAAGATGAGAGTGTTTTATGAAGCAAGGATTAATATTAATCCAGTTCTGGGCTCCAGAAGCATTCACCCAAAAAGAGGTAGAGTTCCACCACTAAACGCAAACTTGGCAAAACACTGCTTTAGAAGTGTTGCTAACTACTTTGAGAAATAAAGTTGAAGGTTGATTCTTCCTTACCAGTGACAACAGCCTGCATTTCACTTCTCTGGATCTCAATAATCTTTGGCACGTAAGATATCTACATCCTTGGTTGATTCAAGATTGTGTTTAGAGAAAACATTTCCCTTACTTTGCATGTCCTTACTCTTCCCTCAAGTGCCCTAGGTAATTATTTTTCTTACTTTCTACCTCCCTCTTCCAGATTTATTGTGTCTAGCTGCTAGGTTCTGAGATAAAATTTAGATATTTCAGATCTCTACATTGAGCAGGGCATATGTAAAGCGCATACTGTTGTGTCCAGCAACGTGCCAGCCACTGACTGGGTTTGAGAAATGCCTGAACATAAAATTCTTGCCTCACAAGCAAGTCAGCCTAGAGAGGAAAAGAGATCCACAAATATAAAATTACAACCCAAAGCAAGGCGCATAGGACGTCAGAGAAAGATTTATCTGCTTTCAGAACCTCTCCTAAACCCAGCTCCTTTAAGCTTTCTCACGCGCTTCCACTTTCACGGCCCCAACGTCCAACGCGGGCGCAGAGAGGAGGGGCGGGCGGGGCGGGAGAGGGCCGGCGTTACAGACCCCACCTCATTGGCTTTCCGGCCGGCCGGAAGCGGCGGTGCACTTCGGCTGCGCATGCGCTCCTCACACGTGCTTCCAGAACGCCCCCTCCGCTGCCGCGGCTAGGCCGGCATCATGGTGCAGATTTCTGCCCTGCGGCTGCTAAGACGGCCGGGGACGAGAGGAGTCTCGCTCCTGGAGTACTCTACTCCCCGCCACTACAGTTCGGCCCCTCTCCGTGCCCGCGACGATGCTCGCGACGCGCGCGCTTTCTTCACGACACCCATTTTCTACGTGAACGCGGCGCCGCACATCGGGCACCTGTACTCGGCGCTACTGGCAGACGCCTTGTGCCGCCACCGTCGCCTCCGAGTTCCCAGAGCCGCCGCCACGCGATTCTCCACTGGTACCGACGAGCATGGCCTGAAGATTCAGCAAGCAGCAGCCGCTGCGGGCCTGGCCCCGACCGAGCTGTGCGACCGAGTCTCTGCCCAGTTCCAGCAGCTTTTTCGGGAGGCTGGCATCTCCTCTACCGACTTCATCCGCACCACCGAAGTCCGGCACCGGATCGCTGTGCAGCATTTCTGGGGATTGCTGAAGGCGCGGGGTCTGCTCTACAAGGGTCTCTATGAAGGTTGGTATTGCGCCTCCGAAGAGTGCTTCCTGCCTGAGGCCAAGGTCACCAGGCAGCCGAGTTCCTCGGGGAATTCGTGTCCTGTGTCTTTAGAGAGTGGGCATCCCGTAGTCTGGACCAAGGAAGAAAACTACATTTTCAGGCTTTCTCAGTTCCGAGAGCCTCTTCAGCAGTGGCTGCGGGGCGACCCTCAGGCAATCACCCCTGAGCCATTTCATCACGCAGTTCTTCAGTGGCTAGAGGAGGAGCTGCCAGACCTGTCAGTCTCTCGAAGGAGCAGCCACTTGCATTGGGGCATTCCTGTGCCCGGGGACGACTCGCAGACCATCTACGTATGGCTGGATGCCTTGGTCAACTACCTTACTGTAATTGGCTACCCAAATGCTGAGTTCAAATCTTGGTGGCCAACCACCTCTCATATCATAGGCAAGGACATTCTTAAATTCCACGCTATCTATTGGCCTGCCCTCCTCTTAGGGGCCGGCATGAGCCCACCACACCGCATCTATGTCCACTCACACTGGACGGTCTGTGGCCAAAAGATGTCCAAAAGCTTGGGCAACGTGGTGGATCCCAGGACTTGCCTTGATCGCTATACTGTGGATGGCTTCCGATACTTTCTTCTTCGGCAGGGCGTCCCCAACTGGGACTGTGATTACTATGATGAAAAGGTGGTTAAGTTGCTAGATTCCGAGTTGGCAGATGCTTTGGGAGGTCTCTTGAACCGGTGTACTGCCAATAGAATAAATCCTTCTGGGACCTATCCGGTTTTCTGCACTACCTGCTTTCCCAGTGAGCCAGGGTTGGTGGGGCCGTCAGTTCGTGCTCAGGCAGAGGACTATGCTTTGGTGAATGCAGTGGCCACTCTGCCCAAGCAGGTAGCTGACCACTATGATAACTTTCAGATCTATAAAGCTCTGGAGGCAGTGTCCAGCTGTGTCCGGCAAACTAATGGCTTTGTCCAAAGGCATGCACCGTGGAAGTTGAACTGGGAGAGCCCAGTGGATGCCCCCTGGCTGGGTACTGTGCTTCATGTAGCCTTGGAATGTTTGCGAGTCTTTGGAACTTTGCTCCAGCCTGTCACCCCAAGCCTAGCTGATAAGCTGCTATCCAGGTTGGGGGTGTCTGCCACAGAGAGGGGCCTTGGAGAGCTCTGTTTCTTGCCTCGATTCTATGGACATCCATGTCCTTTTGAAGGGAGGAGGCTGGGACCTGAAACTGGGCTCTTGTTTCCAAGACTAGACCAGTCTAGGGCCTGGCTGGTAAAAGCCCATAGGACCTAGAAACTTAGTTTTTAAATTGGCTTGTGGTAAAAAAGCAAATGTGTTATTTTCTTATTTTGCGTTTTTAGGAAAATTATGCTAATGTTTTCTAAAGTGTTGCATCATATGAGCACATAAACAGTGTCACTGTGATAAGAGGTTTGTAGCCTTTCAGGTGCCTCCCCTCCTAGTCTTCAGTTCTCTGTGCCCATTAACCACTATCCTTTGTACACCAGTGTCTCTAAGATGTCTCCAGGGTCAAAGATGGGTGAGAGACAACTTTGCTGATACTATTCCTTCTCATTGTGCCTCCTTCCAAACCACAGTTAATGTTATTTGCCCAGACTACCTCTTATGGCTTGTTTTCCATTGGCCTGGCCTCTGCTGGGCAAATTAGTGAAGATTGGGGGTTGGAGGCCCCCTACCTCAGCTTTTACATAGTAGTCCTACTTTGTTATATATGTTGGGTTTCCTATTAAAAATAAACAGGTTTCTTTATTAAGCCTTTAAAAACCAGTGTCCTAGACAAGATGGTTTTTGCCCACGTTTATATTTTCATTTCTTACAACTATGACTCCCTACCTACTCTGTTAATAGTTTGATAGTTGTGCTTTGTAACATTACACTTCAACCAGTAGATGGCTCTACAGTTTCATATATTTGATTACCTAACATTGACATTTCAGAATATTTAGGATAAATTTGTTTTCTGCTAATTTGGCAGAATTTAAAGAAAAATTTTATTGCTTTTCTTAAAATAAGGGAAGACTGTAACCACTGCTGTTTTACATAAAGCAATAAAAAAAGATCAGAATCCTGTTTTTTCAAACTACTAAAAAAGGACATTTACTCTATTAAACGTTTAGTAAGGTAATAAGTAAATGTACCAAATGCGTTTGGACTATCCGTGATAAATTATAAAGCTCTCGAGCTGGTTATGTTAAAAATTTTAAACTTTAATAACAGGTTTACAGGTATGATTTAAAAAATTTGTAAACAGCTCAAAATGGTTATATTTTCTTTTTATTTCTGAATCATAATTTTGTTACCACATACATAATTTACCTTATGTGATCTCTTTTGGGAAATCAGAATCTATAATACAATATAGACATTGTGGAATAGTTATAAATGTTAATACATATACTTTCAAGTACTTTTTACCGATTATTTCTTTTGCTGTCTTAAGTTATTAAAGTTTAAAAGTCTGTGAGTACCTTATTCAGATCTGTTCTGTTGAATTTGTTGAAGGTGATGGTGAAGGGAGGAAATGATCAATGCTCCAAGAATCTCAAACTGGATTTAGGGATCTCTCCAAGGCTCCATAAGAGAATATCACAGAGAAGATGTTAAGGTATCAATTTATTCAATGACTACAACACAGTAAGCCAGCGTAATACTTCATAGGTGATTGGATAGCTAGGCCAAAGTTTAAAATGAGAACTTGCCTTGAAATATTCATTCTCATCATGGTAGCAAGCAGAGAGAGCTCACTATGAAGTCAACTATTGTGCTGGTAGTTCCCCCAGATTTATTCTAGGTGCTACTATTCAGCTCCAGTTTCTGTTTATTAATCAATATGGTGAGAGATTTCTGGTTGCTTGGAAACATTGCTTAGAAAAGAATGCTTGAAGGCATTCTAAAGGTGGAAGGACCGTTTCTACAAATGTTCCTTCAGACCCTCCTCTTCATAATGGAAACCTGGGCTTTCCACATGACATAGTCTAGCTATCTTCTGGGATTGGTAGGGCAGATTACTGGGGTGTAGGAGGGGTATAATCTCTCCTAGGGCTGGATAGAGCAGAGTGGTAAAAGAAATGAGATGTGTTTATATGAATGAACAAAAACAGATTTGGAAAACCAGTGGTATGATAACCTCTGCTGTTGAAGTGCCTTGATAGCAATTTTTCTGTTCCTATTATGAAAGGACATTCACTTCCACTTGAGTGATCTTTCCTATGGCCTAGTGCTGGTCAATACACTGGATCTTGACTTGCTGGGTGTTAATGGAGTTCCTTTTGTGCAGCTTGTCATTTATAGAGGCACTTAACTGGCTACCAGAATATTTATGGTACCAAAGGGCACAAGAAAATAGAGAATCGAAAGAGGAGAGGGCATAATTAGTACAGATACATAATTAATAAAGGATACTCTGAAGAAGTGGGGATCTAAGTTACTCTGTGGTAATATGGAAGATGAACCAGTTGGATTCTCTGTCAGGGGCAAGGTATGTAAAACAAGTATCCTTTGGGTACTTAGTTGATGTGTTCAATTTGATCCAACAGTTTAGGAATGGCAAGTGGAGGAAAGGTGAAACTTAAAACTGAAGAGATGGCATCTTATGCATCCTTTGACAGAACAGAGGTTTCTCCCAAACTACTACCTTGCGGCTCCTAAATATTCATTTTGGGGCTCTTGGGGGCATAGTTGCAGAAGGGGATAGACCAGGTGTTCACAATGTATCATGTTAAAGTAATAACGTAGCTGTCAACTCAGCAGGCTACAGTCCTATCAATGAAGTCATGCAAGAAGTTGTGGTCAATGTATATATTAGGTGCATCACTGTATATTGGAGAGCCATTCTACAAGTGAACGTAGAGCTTAGGCACCTCAGAAGTCATAAGACCCGTGGCTATATATGGAGATCAAGAATAGGCAGGAAGAACAAATAGATACCATCTCTGATTTCACTGATACCTCAAAGTTATTCTGGAAGTAGGCCTCATTATTTTTCTTAACGACCTATATGACCCCTATAGCGGCTGAGAAGAGCCGGATAAGTTGAAAATTAAGTTGATGCCAAAGTACTCATGAAGGCCTAGGCTGGAACATGGACACAGGTCTTTTTTTTGCACAGTTGGACCTGTGGTTGGGACATAGCTCTTTATTTTTAATTTTTAAGTAAGTTCTACAACCAATGTGGGGTTTGAACTTAAAAGCCCAAGATCAAGAGTTGCATGCTTTGACTAAGCCAGCCAGGCATTCCAGGAAATAGCTCTTTAGATATGGGAAGTTCCAAAACTAAAGTAAAGCCAGTAGTTGGTTAGGTTGGGTGGGCCTCCATCTAGGATGCCTTATGATCATGATGTAGCTTGAGTAGCAAGTGGCAGTATGAAGCATTTAGCAGATTACTCCTTGGGCATTATGTAGGGCTGGTTTCTTAGATCTCTGACTGCCCTACCCCTGGTAAGTATGTAGTTGCATTGTTGGCCTACATTAGTGTAACCCGGAGTTATGGGGGAGGCCATGCCTCTTGACTGAGACTTGGTTCATAAAGCTGCTATATGATGATCTAAAATAGTCTCCTGGAGACAATTCCCCACTATCCATAATTCTACCAAATATAGAACAACTGTTCTGGTGGGTGAGATCAAGGTTGCTGTAAACGTTGGTGGGTCCTTGCCCTCATCTTTTGCCTGAGTGAATAACATCAGTGGACCTAAAAGGGTGTGGATGTATTGACAGCCATAAGTCTATTTTTGCAGCAAAGGTTTACGAGTTCTGAGAGCTTGGAGGGAGCTCCAGCATAGATTTGGGTAACCAAGAGCACAGGTTAGGGGGATCAGTCTTAGAAGAAAGGCTTTGAGTCTCTTGCGAAATGAAACCAGTATGAAATATGTCATTTCAGCACAACTCAGATGGTCCTGACCCTTCCTCTTACAGGAGGGAGCTTTAGATAGCATTGGTCATCTTTTATCAATAGGAGCACACCAAATTTGGGGGTTAATATTGCTGGAAGGGCCAAACAGTAACAACCAAGCTAATTTAGATTAATTAATGGGGATTTTAACCTTCTTAGAGAATGTCTTATTCTTTTTTGAGACTGAGGATAAGAGAAGCTCAGCCGAAGCTACTTTCCTTTATCACCAAGAACTACTTTGAGCTGAGGGGAAGGGACTAACCAGTTTAAAGGGGAAATTGCTGCTTTCTCTTAGTTTTTTGGTAGTCCTAGGTTACCTAGTATTATAGATCCTCTGAATTATGGGAACCACCTAACAGGGAATAGTTGACCATATTTAAAATACCCTGCTTAAGATTATGTCATATTAATCAGTTTCTACTTATATTTTCATGACAAGGGAAGGGAATTGGGAAGAGCTACACACCAGGAGGTTCTTCCTATGGCATTGACAACTAGAAATAATATACTTTCTACTGCATCTTTTCATGAATAGCTATTGGGAGTTTTAGCCATACTTGGATCTTCAAAGTAAGGTAAGGCTAAGTACGGAAGTTCCATCCTTGGCTGTTAACTAAATATCATTTGGTTTATGGCACAGACTACTCACCATAGATCTTAAAGTCCACAGCTCCTCACTTAAGAACTGGAAGGTATGAGATGTCAGGATGTTTCAGGAAACCAAGTGTGCCATCTGCAAGAAGAAAATTATAGCTCCAAGGAGAGATGAGCCCTGCCTTCAAGTCATGAAGAATATTTTGGATGAAGCATCTGCAGAGGGCCCGGAAGACTCACTGGGTAAAGCTGGAGGGACAGCTCTAGGAATAACTGGAAATGGATGATACCACCTTTCTTAGTGTATGGTATGGGAAAAATGGTTCTATCCTCTCTATACTACCATTCCTAACGTCATTCATGCCTTGTGCATGTATCCCTCATTAGTTGATAGTCACTGGTTTGTGCGATTTAACATGAAGATGTACTTTCAAAAAGTAGTTTATTCTGATTTATAGATTAGAATTTCTGTTTTCTTAATACATTCAATAAAAATATGACCGACTGCACATTTTTTCTCCAAATATTTTTAAAAATGTAACTTTTATGTTGGAAAACATTAAGATAGTTTCAGTAATTTGGCTTTCCTTGAACTAGTCTAGAAGAGTCTGCTGGTTAAAAAGCTATAAATACTAAAAATATAAAGTTAATAAGCATGTTACACATTTTAGGTTAAATCAGTACAATAATACAAATACAATGTATTTCTTTCAAACCACATGAAAAGAAATGTTAAAGAAAATTCAATCCAAAAGAAGACAGGAAGGAGAAAAAGGGGCAAAGAAAAATGAAAAATATGGTAAAAGAAAACCCATAATAAGACAGTAGAAATGATTATAATTACAAATATCTCAGAATTGTAATGAACATCAAAGGATAAACCTTCTGTCAAAAGACAGCCATGTTCATTCTTTAAAAAAATTTTTTTTTCAATATTTATTTTTGAGAGACAGAGCGTGAGTAGGGAAGGGGCAGAGAGGGAGACACAGAATTCAAAGCAGGCTCCAGGCTCTGAGCTGTCAGCACAGAGCCCGATGTGGGGCTCGAACCCACAAACCGTGAGATCATGACCTGGGCCGAAGTCGGATACCCAACTGACTGAGCCACCCAGGTGCCCCAGCAATGTTCATTCTTTATAAAAAGTTAGCTATAGGTAGTTAAAAGGCATATACTTACAAGAGAAAATGAGACATGAAGAAATACTGGGCATATAAATAAACCAAAAGAAAGCTGGTATTGTATTATTAATAGTAGGCAGTCTATATTGAGAGGGGAAACCATTACTGAAGATAAAGTGAGGTTTAATATAAAAGGAATAATGCAGCAAGTTATAACAATTAGGAAATTGTATGATCTAACAACATATTCTCAAAATATAAAAGGATAAAATTAACAAGAAATGTTCAAGTCTGCAAAAAAACAAAATTGCCATTCATGAGTTCAAAGAAACTAGGCAATGAGAAAGTAAAAACTTACACTACACATCAGCACTTCAGTCTGTAATGCTCACTACCACGTGTATCATTGCTAAGTGTAGAAAAATAAAAATTTTATAGCAGGTAAGGTTTTGTGACTCTAAAACCTTGACTTTTTCCATATATGCCTCTGTGAAAATAATAACTTGCTTTTTGAATAGATATGTCAGCAAATATACCTGTTCAGGAAGTCCTCTCTTTGGATTATTAAAAGGGGAGAATCCCATGGCTATAATTTTGCCAAAATTTTTCATTGTTAGTTCGGTAATAAGCAAAGGTGAAAGGAGAGAACCAATAGTTCTGTGTTCCTTAATTATGTTCTCTCATTTACTTTTCTCATCAACTCTGAGGTATTTTTGTTTCTCTGTTTAGCTGATGAGAAGTTGAGGCAGAGAGAGATTAAGTAACTTGGCCAGGGTTATAGTTTGTAAAACAGAAGAGCCTAGACTCAGATTTATCTTGATGCCAGAGCCTCAGCACCAACACCACAATCAATCACTGAGTATATACTGAGGGCAGTGTATTGTGGGGAAGAGGAAGTAGTATAATCAGAACCAAAGATTTGAAGATGAAAAGTCTAAAAAAGACCCCTTAATTGAAATACAGCAATGAGTGTTTCAAGGTGGGGGATTATTCTTGATAGCTAGATATGAAATAGATGAGTGCCAAAATAGAAACTTAGAAAAACTACTTACCTTTATCGTGAAATATTTCTCTCTTGCTTTCAATAGTTCCCTTTATATCCTAAGCCTGCTTATGTGTGCTGGTATAAATTTGTTAAAAATTTTAATAACTCTATAGTCTGTATTTTTTTTCCTTAAGATTATTTTGTTTCTCATTTTCAGAACAGTGTTCCAAATTCTTGAATCCAGTAGTTCTCCTCTAAATGAAAGTTATGCTGTCATAAATTTATGAATCTAAGTATTTTGAAATAACATTTTACAAATACTTTAGATAATACATTTATCTCTAAACATGAAAACATATCAATACTCAAAAGTTTTATTTGACTTGACTATTATAGTAACAAAGCCAGAGAATTTTATTCAAGCTCACAAACACTGAAACTTTTTCATTTCATACATACAGTTTTAATATAAATGAACTTATGAAAAGACTCATCTATTTACTAACAATTTAAGTTCTATAAATTTACTGAACATTTATTACTGTATTCTTATGACATCTTTCCTAATAAGCCTGCAGAAATCAGGTTAACTGACTCCACAGTTATTACCAAAGCAAATCCCACTCTAACTAAAATGCTACATATTGAATAATTCCTGGTAAATTATCTCATACATGACAGTCAAGACATGTTCTAACTTCCCCTAATTAGAGATTTTGTTATGAACTGCACAAAATGTCATGTTTTACATTTTTAATGAAATGTAGCTATTATGTTGGACATGGGCTACACCTTGAAGTGTGATGAAACCTATTTTTATATAGGTCTTTAAGCTATCATCTAAATTGTATTTTTAAAAAAAAATTTTTTTAACGTTTATTTATTTTTGAGACAGAGAGAGACAGAGCATGAATGGGGGAGGGGCAGAGAGAGAGGGAGACACAGAATCGGAAGCAGGCTCCAGGCTCTGAGCCATTAGCCCAGAGCCCGATGCGGGGCTCAAACTCACGGACCGTGAGATCGTGACCTGAGCTGAAGTCGGACGCTTAACCGACTGAGCCACCCAGGCGCCCCTCTAAATTGTATTTTTAAAAATGTATAAAAAAGTATTAAGGGCCTTGCTAACTTGGAAGCCATGAACACCTACATCTCTGTTCTATGTTTTAAATAATTTCTTCAAACTATGTTTAAATTCAAGTTACAAAGTCCCAAGTTAGCAAGGCATGATGGGTACTTCTGCAGTATTTTTTGCATGGTAGCTTATGACTTATTAACATAATCAGACTGGTACATTATAAAAAATATCCTATATAGCATTTTTCAGATTATCCTTAAAAATCACTTACTAAAGCAATTTATAAAGGCTTTCATAAGGCAAAGAATCTTCAATCCTGGTAAAATGAATTTATTGCATTAACTTTTATATTTAAGTTTCTGTAAAACTTACTTTATGGGAACTCCCTACATTTTTAAAAAGCAAACCTTTTATTCCTGAGTTCAGTTTCATTTAATAATTCATTACTGGAATGTAATTAAATAAGTCAAGTAACGATGTGTAAAAAGCTTATTTTGGTATTATAGAAGAAAACCGTAAGTACTAAAATGAATTACTGAAACTATGTATGGTTCATTGTGTGAACATTGATGGTTGGATTTTTACACCATTTTAAAATATGGAAGGAGTATTTTTTGCTGAATATAAAGGAAAAATTTTAACGTTCATTATGACACTGTCTGACCTAGAATTAAAAAGTAATCTAACAATTAATAATCCTCAATTAATAATCCACAAACTAGAAAGATTTTTTTTTTAATTTTAATGTTGCCCACATAAAAATCAGCCTTTATTACATAAAAATAAGGTAATTAATTCAAAACAAATTTTAAATAAAACATTTTGGATGTAGCTGATACCATAAAATTAGTTTTCTAGCCTAAGGAGAATATATAGGACTTCTTCCTTTTTCCATAATTTATGGAGACCATCTAAAAGTACAGCTATCCATTCAGGGGCACAAAAACCAATATAAATATATAACTGTGTGTAGCTAAGTGTAAAAAATTAGTAAATCAACCTGATCTTAGAAAAGCAAAGGAGAAATAGTGAAACTTACTGTTTAACGTCTTAGAAAAGCAAAGGAAAAATAGTGAAACTTACTGTTTAACTAGAAGGGGACTAGCCAAAGTCAACCAAGTTATCAAAACCCATCATTGGTAAGTCTGTAGAGGTAGATGTTTTAAATATTCAACATGTGAAGGTAGGTTAAGTTTGAGCTCAAGAGTTTTAAACAAGTCATTCTCTAAAGATAGACACATAGTTAGGGCACGGACATAAAAATCTAACTGGTAAACATAGGATTGTTGCTTAATTTATTTTCATTTTTCCTTTGGCATAGACATTAGGATATTATATGTGTTCTTTCAACTGAAAGCTATTCTCACAAACAGTTGGATATAGCCTGAATAAAATAATCCTAAGGTTAATGTAGAGTCAGCATTTGAATAGTGCAGGAGGAATTTACTTGTATTAGTATCTTTTAAAAATAATTTGTATTGTAGGTCAGCTACTAATAGGGATTTTAGAAGGTTTCTTTTATGTGTGGTGAAAAATATGTTCTGTAAGTGGATATTGTATAGATTTCTTTGGTATCAGGTTAAAAAAAAAAATCCTAAATGGGATTAGCAAGAAACACATTGAGAATATTAAAATCATCTCAAATTGTTGATGCGTACTTTAAAATTTTTATCCTTTAGGTGTTTTCTCCAAAACACGTAAAGGAAAAAAAATCCACGTTTTCGGCAATACTTTATGTTAATTAGCATTTCCTTTCTTTGTTATCATTGGTCATTTCAGAATTATATGAGGCTAAGGAAGAGGGTTTAGTTTCCATACCTTTGTCCATTTTTATATCCTGACTTGCAGGAAAAAGGACCTTGATAGTTAAGAGCTAAAATTTATCTCTTATATGGTATTAAATCTGTTTATGCTATTATTGCTATCTTACATTCTCTATAAAATAAGAGCCAAATATCACAACCTAAGCAAAACAGAATTTTTTTGGGGGGGGGTACATTAATGATTTTTGTACCATCTCCATTTTTCTGTAATTTATATCTGGAGAGAAAAATAAAGTAATACAATCTTTATAGAATTGAATGAATGCACTGTGAAAGTACATCAGTACATTTTGGTAAAGAGCACAGTTACCTAAAATAAATTAACTAAGAAAAACACTTCAAACAGAAATTTGTTTTTGAAGGAAAATGCGATTACCCTTGGACTCTTGAAATTTACAAAAGTTTTAGAACAAAAATGCTTCGGTATATACTGAATTAGCCTGAATAACAAATACAGGATTAAAATGAAAATGCCAGACAAGTGGAATATTAAATAGAATGTGTCATGTTATTTTTGACGAGGGCTCTATTTGTAGAATACTGGATCTCAACATATAGCATGTTACTTTCAGAATAAAGGTAGCAAAACAAAAGTATTACCAATAGGTGGAGTGGCCTTAGTATGTGCCAGAGTAATTAATATATAACTATATTATTACACTTTATTCCTCCACCTGAATATTTTAGCCCAGAAACATTTTGGCAATATACACAAAAAGTAGATACATTAATGGATAGTTCATTATCCTTTATGAGGCAGGATAAAAAAAATTGATATAATTGGATTATCATCTTCCTAACATTATAAGAAGGTTTTGATATATAATTCCTACTCTTTTCCAACAGAAGTACAAATTAGCTTTAGTTTTTGGAGAAGATGTGAAATTAAAATAGTGAAAAAAATAAGACTCTTATTCTAATATTGTACAATCAAATTTCAATAAATGCTAGAATAAACTTACATGTAGTTAATTTAAATGTTGCTTATTTATATAACTTTTAATTGTTTTATTATTAGTCTAGCCTTGTATATAAGGAATATAATGTTCTTAGAGAAGAAAGTTGGGGTATACATTAAATAGGCAGCATTTAAAGAAGAGTTGGCCATTTTTTTATTTTAAGAAGGTCTACCTATTGTTGCATTTTTTAATTTTAAAAAACTGAATTCTGTAAGAGCAGATAGTCATAATATCTTTGTATTTAAAAGGTGAAATATAATGTTATGGGTAAGTTTTATTCAAATTTAATGCTTTGAAAGGCTAGAAACGTCACAAACTAAGACCTGAATGAAAGATAAAAGGGAATAATGACAGTGTTACAGTATTAAAGGAAGAAATATGTACTGAATCTGGGATGACATATGCAGTGAATGCTTATACTTGCTAAGATGCTGTAAGAACCCTTATACTTTTGGTATGGATGACAAAAGAGGGTCAGAAATATATAGAGAGATACATTTAAGTATATTTAAGAATAGTGTCTACTCTGGTCATAGTAACTGGTATAAAATAAGTGGTCATAATAGGACAGGTTTCCAGATATATATATAAATTATCTTTACATGTATTAATATCTGTCAAAATTCCTAATGTAAATCTAGAGTTTGAAATGTTTTATAAAAAATATTTAATGTCAGTAAAATATACACTAACCAATATATAGAAAAGTCAAAATAATGTGGAAGCTAAAATCTTCTACACACATTATCTCTCTAGCAAGAGAGTGTTTTTTTTTTTTTTTTAATTTACCATATTACAACAAATGGCCTGTTGCTATTGTATATTCTGTATATGGCATGGCTATGTCTACAGATATGAAACATCTAGAACAAATCTGAAAAATCCAAACATCAAAGGTGTTTTTAAGTGCTTAGACATTATCATGTTGATAATATAGCCAGATATGACCAAAGTTTTCAAACTTTACCAAGGTATTTGTTGTTTTATAGATACAGCATATGTTCTATTTACTAGAATTATAAGTCTATCTTACTTAAGTGTGTGTAAATTCATAAGGGAAGCCATAGTTTTCTCCTGCATCTCCAATATTTTGGCTACTAGGATTTCTTTAATGCCCTTAAAAAAGCAAAAGCATTTAATGTTAGGCATATCCAAACCCCTCACATTTGTTGTGAGACCACACATAGGGCTAATTGTTTTCTATTATTGGATAAAATAGTTATCCAAGACTCTACTTAACAGAATCAATTAAGGTGGAGTAAGAATTGAACGCTCTGAAATCTTTCCTAGGATGAAAGTGTGGTGTTCGAGAATATCAAGGTTTCAAACCTACAGATGAAGGTTGAGAAAAGCTTCTTCTCACAGAATGTAACCTTGGTTCCTATTAAGAGATTTAAAGAAAACTAGGGTTTTAATGCATTTTAAATGGCTCTTGTAAGTAAGGGAAAGATTTAAAAAATACTAACTGGACCTGGATTCTGAGGAGAGGTGTGCTTTAGGAAATTCGCACTATTAAGAGTATGTAGGCTACCTTAAAACCTATTGCTGGACAAGGAGGAAACCTAGGGCAATAACAAAGACTCACTACGAAGGATCTGAGAATGGCCATATCTAATGGTATTTTCTCAATTATTAGGTTATATTCTTTTGTGTCATTCCTGAACCTTGGTAAAGATATGTTTAAAAGAAAAATTTATGTACTCCGTGATATATAAAATTAGAGTCAGAAAGGCACTTAAGCCTATGGTTAAGAAAGCCACTATCCAGAGAAAATCAAGGAATTATTAATAAACTTTCATATTAATAGAGTAACATTTTATTCTGTTAAGTAAAATATCCAATGAATGGACTCTGTGTTCCAACAAATGATTTTTATTTGATCCACTGCTGAATATAATGATTTTTAGAAGATACTGCTTTGCTCAAGATGGTTGAGAATAGGAAGATTTCAGCTAAGGTGTTTTTATAATGAGTAAATGCCTACTTCAGAGTGTCAGTGTTTAGCCAAATCCTTTTGCCTAAAAAATCTCATCTTTTGTTCTGTCCTCTTCAGATTATCTGAGTTTGAATGTTGTGATTCAAGAAGAATGCATGCATCAAGCCTGAGTTTATCTAATAAAGCTGATTAAAACTTTGGAAGTAGCATGAAGGCTGACCAGTTGCCCAGCCTGAATCTGACAACAGAAAGTTAATGCCAAGTTTTGAAGTTGTTCTTCTAAATACTTAAATAGCAGCTTATATGTAGTTAAGGGAAATGAACTGAAGCTTCTAAGATAAAGGGCAAAACTTCTCTAAAGAGGCACTGTTGATTATATATTGTGTTTTCCCTAATTTGGGCACAGATGCCACTCTACTGACCTAGCAAGACTCTGAGCATGTCTACTAACAATGTAACAACTTGCCAATGCTAGAATAGGTTAATTATTAGGAGTAAGTCATAAAAACAATGAATAATTTTACAGCGTATCAAACCTAGGTGCTCCTAGGGATAAAAATGTTTTTAAAATGTGGGGTTACTGAGAGAGTTTATTCGTATCACTTTAGGATACTTTGTGAAGGTACAAAATAGTCTTCTAACCAGAAAAGAACCATTTATAAAGTATTGTAAAATATGTTAGTTATCAAAATCAGTGTTTGAGAAAATTCCCTGTAATGACATCAGGCTGTATTTAACTTTAGGCACTGTTACAATTTTTGAGCTAAGTTGACTTTAGTAGGCAATTATGATTATGATCCATTTATCTTAGAAACACACACATTTTATCAGTATAAAGAGTGGCATGAGTTTGGCCCGTTGGATTAGGATGTAAAAAAAGAAAACTTGAATAGCCCTTTCTCAAAATAGCAAATAATACATGTAGGGTCTATACAAACACTGATAAATGCCTACACTGCAGTTATTAGCAAGAAAATGGGAAGGCAGAAGCAAAGCAACCAAAGGTTCATTTGTTTTTGTTAGTGGACTTTATGCTTCCAAAAACATGTGGAAATGTGTCACATTCCCAAAATATAAAGAGTAGGTGGCTCCACTTATAGGTATCTTTTGCTTATCAGAGGGATTAAAGTTTTCAGGGATAACTTAAAAGGCCTTTTTTCTTCTTACCTTGTGTTCCTTCTTATATTTCTCCGAATGCTGAATTACACAGCACATTTGAAGAAAATTTTTGATTAACATCTAAAAATTAAATTCTAAGGCAATTCTGTTTCTCCCTTTTATTAGGAAACTTCATACTTCAGTTACTTGATAAAAGCATGATTAAACAGTTTCGTGTTTATCAGAATTTGTTTACTTTAGAATTGAAATATTTTCTGATTCTGAGTCTGAGATGCTTAAGGGAGTAGAATAGACATTTTGTGTCTAAGATTTAATTTGTGTAAGATTTAATTTTAGTGATTCAATGAAAGATGGTCCATAACTCTTAGAAGGGGCAAAAATTATTTCTGAAAAGTGTTCTCTAAGGATCTTCCCCTCTTAGTTCCCATACTCCCCAGAAATCACTTGCTTCCTTACTGGTGTAATTTATTAGTAATCAAAACCCTGGGTTCTACCACTTAATAGTAATGTCATTTTGGGCAGTTCTCTTACTCTTTCACAGCCTTACTTCTCTTATAAAAAAGTTGTCGATTATTTCTCAAATATATTGAGTGGACAAAATAAGATAATATATGTATTGTGCTTATAAATTATAAAGTGCTATAAAAATAAGTGTTATTCTTGCCTTGGAAGAATACAGTAAGCACAAATGTGATATACTAAGCATGATTTTATAGCAAATTATTAACAGAGTTAATACAGTTTTTATAAGGAATATTATCATGGACTTTAAATAATCTTCAATGACTAAACCAAAGATTTTCTTGAGAATTACCTCATTATTCTATACCAAATTTAGTTTCAAGTTACCAATATTTTAAGACTAATATCTTAAGAATATTCCATAGTTTTGGGGCGCCTGGGTGGCTCAGTCGGTTAAGCGTCCGACTTCGGCTCAGGTCACAATCTCACGGTCCGTGAGTTCGAGCCCCGCGTCGGGCTCTGTGCGGACAGCTCAGAGCCTGGAGCCCGTTTCAGATTCTGTGTCTCCCTCTCTCTCTCTGACCCTCCCCCGTTCATCCTCTCTCTCTCTGTCTCAAAAGTAAATAAACGTTAAAAAAAAATTAAGAATATTCCATAGTTTTATTAGACGTTATAGTTTTCAAGTTGATATGATTCTGTGGTTTCGTGTTTATAACTTGAGAAAGGGTCTTATCCCTGAACATATTCATTGAACTTATTTATATAGTTGTATCAACGGCTAAACCAGAAATCATAAAGCTTCAAGGGCTAAAGTAATAGAGTAATTCAGGCCTATCCTTTATGGCTTAATCCCTTTCAGACTATACTTTTTTGATCTCAGTGTAATGTTACATTCATTTTATAATATTTTAATAGGGTTAACAACATTCCAATTTCCCTGGGACAGTCTAGTTTATGCATACTGTATTATAGAATTTTGGTTTTGAAAAATAGTCTTTGAATAAAATGGTTTATGGGTCTGTTAATATGATAAACTTCTTTGTTGGTTAGTAAGTATATACTTCAAAAATTAGATCATTTTAATTATTTTTAGTGCCCCTTTTCATTCTTAAGTGTACTGATTTAATTATGAATATATCACTTCCACATATAAGAAGAACTTGGAGCCCCTAGCAAAGTCAAGAACTTTCTGACTCCTATAAGGAACAGAAGTGAAGCAGAACTTAGTATGATTGGTAAACATCAGAGGGCCTTGTCCACAGTGAAACAGGCTTGATTTCTGTAAATATAATCAAATCAAGTCAGTCTGCTGCTTATCAATGAAGTTGGGAGTGCAATTTCAAAGGAAATAAGTGCTGGAGAATAAGGACTCCTCTAATTCTGAATCCATATAATTGTGTTTCAGAGAAGGTTAAGCTAATATTCATATTGGAACTTGGCAAATCTCTGAGTATGTAATTATTTCTGAGAAAAAAAATGTAGTTACATTCTCACACATGACTCTATTCAGATGGACCCTAATTACAACTTTGTCTTATTAAAATATAATGAACTGTACATTATTAATGATAGAGACAAGATTCTTTTGAACTGCATGACTTGAGATTAAATCATGTCAGTGAAAACTATTGTTAGCTACCTTTCCTACATAGAGTGAAGATGTTTGGTTTGAAGGATGTTTAATAAAGAAAGAGCAAGTGGATGATTTCATATGAAGAAATGACCATTAGAATGAATTTTGGGTTATTTCCCCAAATAATTTATCATTTAGAAGAAAATAGGAAAGCTAAATTCTTGTATTGGGTATACAGCATTTATGAAAAGGTGACAGTGATTTAGAAAGAATTTTCAAGAAGCAAGTGGATGATTAAGATGAGTTGTATAGTGTTAGGTTTATATCCGAAATCAGAGAATCCTTAAATAAATTTTTAACTTCAAAAATACAAATCTGAAGTTCAACACAGAATGTTTATCTTTCATTATTATTTAGGGTTGCACCTATAAAATCCTTTGAGGAAACAGGATAGCCTTTTTGAAATCAAGAATAAGATATAGAGAGATGTACAAAAAGATGTGTATTAAGTAGCATTCTCTATAGTTGCATCTGATCTTTAGGAATTAGACACAAAGGTAAGTAACTCTTTTCCTGATCGTCATCTTTTAAAATTTCCTTTTATAATCTTTATTTTAAAGCAAAAGAAATTGAAGATTAAAGGATGTAATATTCCACGTTAAGCAAAAGCTATCTTGGCTCTCTTCCAAAATGCTCACTCTGTTATTGGGAACCACTGTGAGAAACGTGGAACTTTGAGTACCAATGAGTTCAGAAATAAGAGAAGGACAGAATCTGTGAAAACTAAGGATTATACTCTCTTAAGCATGAATTAGCTACTTTTAAGCTGGATTCCTTAAGCCAAAACATCTTTCTCCACATTGCCTGATTTTTTTTCAT
The DNA here is from genome assembly GCF_018350215.1 of Panthera leo. NCBI lineage: Eukaryota > Metazoa > Chordata > Mammalia > Carnivora > Felidae > Panthera > Panthera leo. Next base: position 182,845,501 of record NC_056686.1, read on the forward strand.
GTTAGATTACACTGTTAGAAATTCTATCAAATCAGATTGTTTGGGTTAATAGGAATTCTCTTTATTCCTGTTCTTAGGCAAGTCAAGCCCAGGAAAGATCCTTTTTTTTCCTCTTGCCATTATTCCCCAAATCTAGAAGTCAGGTTAGTATTATTAGGTTTATATATTTAGGCCAGTATAGATAGCTGTTATAGGAATATGCTGTGAATTTAAACATCATTAAATATGTTGAAGCTGGGAAAAACTCTTCCAAAATTAAGTGTATCTGATTGCATTTCTTTTCTTTCAGTTTAGAGCCACATGTGAAAATGAAACCATAAATAATGGCTACACAGTAAATATCCTTAAACCCTACCATTTTAAGTACAAGAAAGTTAATTGAGTTGGGTGGATAATAAAAGAGTCAGGGTCTCTAAAAATCTGGAGAAATTCTATACAAAATACAAAGTAGAGGTCCCTCAGAATGCTAATAGCCAGAATGGGGGAAAACCAGATGGAGGTCTTTCTCTTTGTTAGCACACTCAGGTTTTTGTTTTTGTTTTTGTTTTAAGTGATTCAAACAACAAGGACATGGTACTTGGAAAACAAGTTGGAAAGTAGATATTAAGATGAATACACAGGGAATTCTTTCCAGATTGGAAGAGGACAACTGGTAGACTTAGGGAATTCAAGGGACAGGAAGAGTATAGTTGGAGATTTAGCTTGGAATTTACCAAAGAGAAAACTCCTTTTTAAAGTACTGAAACCCATCAAAGACAAAGATCTAGAGGAAATGCCACAGAACTTGATAATGGTAAGGGGAAGAAAATGCTAAGAGCTTTGAGACACTTACTTTGAAGGCTTTATACTTTAGAGGAGAATCTTGACTCTCTTATAAAACAAAATAGCAACACAAAAAATTATCATCTTCTCAAAAGCATTACTTTCCCCAGGAAAGAAAAATTCTGAGAGATGTATTTTATCCTCTTTTTCATAAAGGAAGACATAAAGAAAAAAGTCTAATCAAAGGACATTCTTATTAGAAATCCTCTCTCTAGGCCTACGGGTATACTGGGATCTTGTAGGACGTCCAAAAGTGTGAGGATCTAGGGCTCTCCAAATTTTCTCTGATGAGAAACAAAAACCAGTCAGTAAAAGGGTTGAAGTGAGGAAAAAAACTTTAGCAGGCAAGGAAGGGGAGGGATTTAGTTCCTAGGTATAGAATGGCAGCTTCCCATAGCCTTGTTTTCCAAAGGAAAAAAGTACACCAAGATGTTTGATTCATATCCTCTTTAGAGAAGTACTAAATGACATTGACTCGTGGGTATATACCTTGACAGAAATGCAAAACTGAGATTAACACATACTAGCCTCACTAAAATTATGTACCAAAATATTAGTAAATAATCAAGTATTGGCTTCTTTTAACTAAGAAATACGCATCAAATGAGTAAAACTGACAAATCAGTAGATGGAAAAATTTTTAATCACATGTTTTAAAAACAAGTCAGATGTCAAAATGGTATCACTTACTAGCTTAAATAAAATGTTTTAATGACTATTCAGCCTGTTACTGTGTATCTTTACTTCAATACAGTCAGGCTTGGTAATATATTAGTTGATACTATTTTAAGCAGCATAACTAAAAAGAATGATAAAACTGGAAAACTTTAATCTGTTAGTTTACAAATTTAAAATTGATGACTGTTATTTTATTTCTAGATTCTGACAGGTCATAAAGTAGGTATCAAGGTAACCATGAAACTAGTATAACAGAAAACTGAAGGATTATATTACATGGAAAGGACAAAAATGACAATGTGAAATAAAACAAGTGGTCTTGAATGGCACTTGATTTTTGAGAGGAATCATGAGAATGCAGAAAGTATCAGTAAATTTATGCAATACATAAAAGCAAAGAGACAAAAACACCTAAGAGCAGGTGAAACAAACAGCAATAACTGTAGCTGCTAATCAGAGAGTGGTACTAAACATGGAAGAACAGAAGCTGGTAGCATATTTTTTTAGGAATTTATGCACTAGGAATGAAAACACTGAATAGAGTTGAAAGAAACAGCACCAATTATGATTATTATGCCCATCTTTTTTGAAAAATTTGCTCCTTTCTACTGAAGTCTATAGAGATTTCAGAATAAATTTTAGTCAAAGTATAGGTCTAGGGGCCAGCAATTTACTATTTTAACAACAGGGCATGTTGAAACATGATATCAAAGTTGGATTGAATGCCCCTGTAAAGTCTTTTCTAATCCTTTGATTCTACATTTTAATACTATCCAAGCACTACTTCTGAGAGAGATACAAAGATTTTTTTGTGTATGTGGCCCCAATTCATTATTTTTCTTAAATACACCACAAACCCATGAAACACACTCCTACATCTGGGACTTATGTATAAATTTGTTTGAAAATATTGTACTGTCATTATTGGCAGAAATTTATAAAGTATTGTTATAAACTAAATCATACCTCTTTTTCTAAGCCATTCTTGTGAAATTGGCTGACAGGAAAGAAATTAAAGTCTTTATTTTCCAAGATCCTTTATTTTTTGACATGCTACCATCTTTCTATCTCTGATTATATTAGAGATTTGGGGAAAACAGGTTGCAAAGTTATTTGTGATTTTGGTACATGTGATGATACTAATATTTGTATTATCCATTTCACTCTAACCCAGTGAATTTCCTCAGATGTCTTCAGATTGGCCTTTCAAAATAGGAACTAAATAGAAACTTTTCAAATTTATCTATAGATGATATAATACAAAAAAGAGAAAAATAAAATGGCTTTTACCTAGTTATATAAGGAGAATTTTTATCCTCTCAATCTGGTTTTAGAAATAACCTGTTTGGGCTATCAAACTAGGTCGTAAAGAAAGTTGATGATGTCCTCCATATATTCTGGTTGACAGTGAATTCCACAGTTTTAATTAGCTTCACAAAATGAAGCTAAATTCTAAGAAAGTGTGTATATGAATTGTATGTATATATAATGTGTATGTGTATATAATCTATATATGTGTGTGTGTGTGTGTGTGTGTGTGTGTACGTAGTATATGTGTGTACGCAGATCTCTATAGTTTTGTGGAAGAAACACACTTGGGTATCAATTATTATCAAAATTCCTTATCCAATAATACATCATTAACTTTTATTAACAGTCCAGGATTTGTTTAGCATCATGTTAAACATTTTGAAAATCAAGGAGAGTGCTATTAAAATATCTCTAACATCAGTGGTTAATCATTTTTACTTACAGAACAAAAACTTTTGAAATTTCATTGTGGGACTTATTAGTCTATTTATATTTCTAAAAACAGAATAATTAATGTGCATGGGATACTTGTAGGCTAATATATAATCATATAGTCCTACTGTTTATTATGGTTTCAAAAGAAACACCCTATTTGACTCATCAGGAAAATCTTTGGGATCTAAGTCTTATTATTTCTGCTTATGCTGTTGAACATGTAATACATTTGGGCATAGAAAAGGAGAGAGGAGAGATAAATTAGGGTAATGCCAATATTTATGGATTTTCCTCTTCTCACCTAAAATTAGGAAGTCAAGTAAAAGAATTGCAAATGAATGTAAAGTGGATTTTTTTATACTATTACAGAAATTACAGTGATGAAAATAATTTGTTCTGTAACTTTTGAACAATGGCTTTTCCTCCCTACCTATTTTCTAATTTTATAATAAGATTGGCTTTAGAATCAGAATTTAAAGTTTTCCTTTGGTGTAAGAAATAGCTTTGCTTTTTATGAAAATAACTGTCTTTTAAAATATTAATAACATATAATTGAATATATTGGTAACATATAAGAATAAAAAGTCAAAATATTAAAGCAGTAGAGGATACCAAAATATAGTGGGGTATCAGTCAGTATTATGGGATGTCAGAGGTGAGCCCTTCTTTTATCAAAACAATTCTACTAGGTGAACCGTATTATATAAATTTGGGTACCAAATGGCTTATATTATAAAAGGCTTCAGCATTATCACAAATATTAGAGTAAAAATTTAATATAGTCAAATTAATCATATGAAAAGGTAAGAAAACTGATCATGTTGAAGTGTTTCTAATATTTGGAAAATGTTATAAAAAAAGTATAAATATTACTCAAATTTTGAAAACCATGGCAGAAGCAAAATTAAATAAGGAATAGCAGTAATAAATAAAAACTCAGTCAAAAACATATTAAATGATAAAATAGCCAGTATTAGAACTGAATCATTAAGATCAAATGTACTTATACCACAAGGCATGAAAGTATTAAAAATTCTATTAGCATTAGAGAGGACTCTTATCCTAAATACTAAAATAAATAGTAATGACTATTAAACATTACTCCTAAAAGATTGAGAGGAAAAGAAATAACACAAAGCAGAGAAAATGAAAGACACCTCACTATTCCCAATGTGGTTATTATTTATGGAATGGATAAAACATGTAGAAAATGTCACTACAGTTAGATTAACACATAAACAAACCAACATGCCACAACTACCTAAATAGTTTTGTAGAACAGCTGAAAAAGCAAATTTCATCGAATTTAGACAGCTTATAATGGAATAAATAAGTATGGCGAGGTATTAACTAACCCTAAGTGTCACAATGGGCAGCTTCTAGACGGTTCGTTGAAGCTGGATCTTGGCCACACAAGGATCATTGGACAAGAAATCAGTTGAGCTGGACTAGAGCTGCCCAGTTGTCTTAATAATGAATGCTCCACACTGTCTGTTAAGTAAAAAGAAAATATAGATCAGAAATGAACAGGAAAGAAAAAGAACAAATTAGAGTAAATGAATGTAGGACATCAATGAACATTTACACAATACTTGCAGAACATGTGTACTAATTTTATTGAGTATTAAGAAGTGAGAGAAGTTGAATAGTATCAGTCCTCCAACTTTGTTCTTTCCTTTTAACACTGTGATGGTTATTCTGGGTGTTTTACCTTTCCATATAAACTTTAAAATCAGTTTGTCAATATCCACGAAATAACTTGCCGAGATTTTGACTAGGATTGTGTTGAACCTGTAGATAAAGTTGGGAAGAATTGACATCTTGACAATATGATGTCTTCCTATCCATACACATGGACTATTTCTCCATTTATTTAATTCTTTGATTTCTTTTATCAGAGTTTTATACTTTTTCTCATCTAGATCTTGTACACATTTTGTTAGATTTATACCTAAGTATTTCATTTTTAATTTATTGCTGGTAAGTGGAAAAGCAATTGACTTTTGCATATTAACCCTGTATCCTACAGCCTTGCTATAATTGCTTATTAGTTCCAGAAGTTTCTTGGTCAATTCTTTTGGATTTTCTACATAGACGATCATGTCATCTGCAAACAAAGGCAGTTTTATTTCTGCCTTCCCAATCTGTATACTTTTGTTTCCTTTTCTTGTCTTTCTGCATTAGCTAGGACTTCCAGTACAGTGTTGAAATGGAGAAATGAAATGGACATTCTTGCCTTGTTCCCCATTACTAATTTTAATACATTTAAAAACATCTTTGAGTCCACCAAGTATTCACACAAGAAAATTTTTTTTTAATGTAACATTACATTACAAGTAAATTAGGATTAGGAAAAGACTATAGGCTCAGCTGAATGTAATCTTAAGGGTGGTCTTACTAACTATACATACAGCACTTCAAATATTATTTTTCAAGTGTAATGTTCAATAAATGCTTGGTGAAATGAACTACTGAGAATGAATTGTTACTTAAAACTTGTCATATGGTAGAGTCCATATGACATGTTTATGCAAGGGCCAACTTATTTATGTGATTTATTAATTAGCTAATGCCCTATAGTTCATTTAGATTCTGCCAGATTTGACAGTACCTACAAATATGAGTCAGAAACAGTAATGTATAGTTTTTATCCATAATAATTTAAAGTTTTATTTTAGCTATAGTTTTTATTTCAATCTCAATTAAATCTTTGTCAAGATTAGAAGGGTAAACAAACTGATTTGACTTTGACTCTTTTTAAAGAAACCTTCTTAAAGAGCATTCAAAAAAGGAAAAAAAAACCCCAACAGATAGAACAGATAGAAAGTGAAAATAAAGGAGTTGAGGTAACCTGCAGGTAGTATACGCACAAGGAAATGATGTAAATTGGTATATATGAAAAAGACCAAATTGACAGTATAAAAGAGAAAATATATCCTATAAATATTTTTCAAGTAAAAATTGTTTTAGCCAATTTTTAAAGTTGAGAGAGGAGGGTTTTAAATAAATCCTGGTTAAAATTTTCAGAATGACATAAAGGTCTTTTCCTTAAAGGTTTACAACATGAAACAGGAGGCTTTTTCCATCTTGCAATGAAAAGCTAATAGAATTCAGGTTAAGAACATTTCATTGAAGAAAGAATGAAGGAAGATAAGGTGGTTAGCAGTTTACAAATACTTTAAGATCTGTCCCTAATGTGTTTATTCTGAAGTTTTAAAGATCAGCAACAATTACATGCTTTTAAACAACACTGTTTCATGAAAGGTATAACTAAAGTCTGAAGTACTCAAGAAAGAATGGCTAAGTGAATGTATAAGAGATTTCAGTGTATTTTATCTGATTTAGTTGTGGGAGAAAACTAACTCAAATTGATAGAAACTTATCTTAAGTCTGAGTAATGGAAAAGTAAGCAAAAATAACTGCTTTGGTAATGCAAAGCTATAGAAGACATTTCTAAGTGGACCACTAATGTACAGCATTACTATACTGTGACTATAATGTAGGTAACTATAATTAATACTGTATTGCATATTTGAAAGCTGCTGAGAAAGTAGATCTTAAGAAATTTCTTACCACAAGGAAAAAATTTGTTAAGTATGTGAAGTTTTGTGGATGTTAACTAGACTTACTGTGATGACCATTTCATAGTATATACATACACTGTACACCTGAAACTAATGTTATATGTCAATTATATCTCATTGCTATTTCTGTCACATATTACTTATTGTGTTGTTCTCAGATGTTTTGTGGTTTTTGCCTTCATAAAATTTTCTCCTGAGATCATCATCAGCTAAGATATTTGGTAATATTTACATGCGTGGGAAAAAAAATGGAAGAGTAGAGAGTGGTCTTAGCTCATGCTGTGGTTTGAGAAGGAGTAGGCGTTGTCTTGCCCAGGACAGAGAGCCCTTAGGCATCATCATCATCTAGGCTATAACAACCTTTTGTTGCCATTTCAGTAGGCAACTCTGCCTATTAGGGGTCAGTCTCTCAATACTTCTGCCCTGCACAATGCTCTCCTTTCTTATACATAATTCATTATAGTCAGTGACATTTGTCCAGGACCACTTTATTGAATTTATAGAGATTTATGTTGTGACCAAAACATTACCAACTTTTGTAAATGTTAGAAAAGAAATAGCTTTCTCTTTGCAAGGCACAAAATTCAATATGTATTATTTATATATGTCTTTAGATCTTATTTATCCAAACATGAGTTATGATTATGATATTAAAGTTTCCTATCACAGCTGTGTTTCTTTCTCTTGGTATTTCTAGCAGTTTTTACTTTGTATATATTTTTTAAGTTTTTAAATTTTTATTAAGTAATCTCTACACCCAAGATGAGCTTGAATTTATGATCTTGAGATCAAGAGTCTCATGCTCTTCTGACTGAGCCAGGCAGGCAACCCTACTTTATAGTTTTGATGTTACATGATTAGACTTACTTATTCATTTTAGATTTAACTTTTTATCACAACAAACTAATCTTCCCTGTCTTGTTTAATGCTTTTTACTTTGAAATTTACTTTCTTATTAGTATCATCTGGGTTTTTTCCCTACTATTGTTCACATTTGCCTGATATATCTTGGCTTGAAACAATCTGGAGTACATAGCACTTTTGAAATTAATTTTTATTTTTGTTAAAGTAACTATAGGGGTGCCTGGGTGGCTCAGTCAGTTAAATGTCTGACTTTGGCTCAGGTCATGATCTCATGGGTTGTGAGTTTGAGCCCTGCATCAGGGTCTGTGTTGACATTGTGGAGCGTGCTAGGCATTCTCTCTCTCTCCCTCTCTCTGCCCCTCCACGCTCATGCTCTCTAAATAAATAAATAAATAAATAAATAAATAAATAAATAATAAGGTAATTACATACTTAGTTTTAAAAATCGAATAGTGGTTAAAGGGAAAAATGGCTTCAACACATTCCCCCTCCCCTGCCACTCCACTCCTGTCCCACTTCACTTTTTCAGAGATGGCCACATTCATTTGTTTAAGTTGTTTCTTCTAGTATTTGTTTCCCTATTTCTATCTATATTAACTGAACAATTTCATTCATTATTTAACGACTTCTTTATGGTAGATAAGGATTTTAACTCTTTTATATCTTTTATTACATCTCTTTTATTGCCTTGCCCATCCTTTTTATAATCATAAGTTTTGCTTAAATTTGTTAATTATTATTTTTTTTTCTAATTTTTTTTTTAACGTTTATTTATTTTTGAGACAGAGACAGAGCATGAACGGGGGAGGGGCAGATAGAGAGGGAGACACAGAATCTGAAACAGGCTCCAGGCTCTGAGCCATCAGGCCAGAGCCTGATGCGGGGCTTGAACTCACGTACTGCGAGATCGTGACCTGAGCTGAAGTTGGATGCTTAACCGACTGAGCCACCCAGGTGCCCCAAATTTGTTAATTATTTTAATTATTATGCTTAAGTAAATATTATTCACTAATAAGCCAAGTGGTGCATTATAATTACATTTTCTTTCTTGAACACCTTTTGGGTTTTCACTAATTTCTTCATTTCCCCCATTCATTTAGTTTCATTCAGACCTAAAGCCAAGTCTCTCCATATCTTTAAACAGCTCTGTAAGATTCTTAATACAAGTTTCTACACAAATAAAACTTATTTTTCCTGCAGAGAACAATCTAATTCTGGACTGATTGCTCTTTAAACCATCTAAACAGCCATCATCCCAAGACCTCTTTTTGTTGTCATCCTTAGCCTCTGCCTTGCATTAGATGTTTGTTTCATTTTCATTTTCTGCTTTTTTGTTTTTATCCCATGTCTTTTCCTAGTTTATTCTCTTGTTTTGGTGAAATACACATTTAGTAGCACCCCAAGAAAGGATGCACGTGAGGTAAATTGTTTGAGACTCTACTGTATGAAAATATATTTTTTTCATTTATACTTGTCTATTATAGAATCCTAGATTAAAACTTTCATTAAATATTTTTAAAGCTTTGCTCCATTGTTTTCTAGCTTTCAGTGTTGCTGATTCTTAGTCTGTGATCTATTTTCTTGCTTAGGCTTATTTTTTAAATCCCTGCCATTCTGAAATTTCAGAATAATAAAAATAAAATTCAGAATAATGTGCCTGAACTGTGAGTCTTTTACAGCAATTGTGCCAAGTAGTTGGTAGGCCCTTTTATTTATTTATTTATTTATTTATTTATTTATTTATTTAGGGCACAAGTGAGCTAGGAGCAGAGAGAGAGATAGAGAGAGAGAGAGAGAGACACTCCCAGGAAGGGCAGAGGGAGAGAAGAGAGAGGGAGAGAGAGAGAGAAAGAGAAAGCCGGGCTCACCTGAAGCAGAGTTCATGTTTTACCCGATGGGGGCTCATGTTCATCTGATGTGGAGCTCGAGCTCACCTGATGCAGGGCTTACCCGATGTGGGACTTGAATTCATGAACCTGATGCAGGGCTTACCTGGTGTGGTACTCAAACTCACAAACCATAGTATCAGTACCTGAGCCAAAATCAGATGCTTAACAACTGAGCCACCAAGGCGCCCCTAGGGCCTTTTAATCTAGAGATTCTTATCCTTAACTTCCTAGGGAATTTTCTTGTGTTAACTTTTTGCTAATTTCCTTCAAACCATTTTCTTTTTCTGGAATTAATATTTGACTTCTTGGATCAACCTAATTTTATCTTTTTCTCTATTATCATTTACCTCTTTTTTCTATTTTCTGAAAGCTTTTGATTGTAATGTTTAACCCTTTCACATTTGATTTATTTCAGCTACCTCATTAGTGTAAAAACTAATAAAATTTGAGTAAGGTATATAGTTAGGTTAAGAGGACATATTAGTGTTCATTTTCTCTACCAATGCCCTCCAGTCAAAGAACAGGAGGGTGAAGGATATACAGAAACTCTATTATTTCTATAACTTTTCTGTAAATCGGAAATTACTTCAAAATACAAAGTTAAAAAAAAGTTAAAAGGGGCAATATGTTTGATAAAAATGAAGTGTTTGCTAGGATCTCTATGCATGGAACACTTCTTATTTTCTCTTATCTTTAAGTGGATATTAATTATAGTTTGATATTTTCTTCTGCTCTCTGCATTATATGTTTCTTTCTGTTTATTATGATCTCTCATTCTGAAGGTTTTCTTCTAACGTGACTGCATATCCATATTTAAGGAGGAAGCACTAAAATCCTAATGGGAAGTTCTTTATGCATGGATAGTTTTATCAATAAGCTTTACTGTTAGGGATTTCATAGGGCCAGCTAAGTTTTTCTCTTGTTAGAAAGCATGCTTCTGTTAGACTCCTGGATCTGCTTATTTAGGTAATTTACTTCTCATGCTTAAAGTGATCAAGGTTAATAGTACCAGTAATCAGATATACTGGCATCTTGTATCCCTTGAAATGATACACTGAGAAGGGCACATCACTTCTGTGATATTTTTTCCCCAAATGCATAACTTCTATTTTTTTTTTTAGGTTTTATTTTTTTTAAAGTAATTTCTACATCCAACGTGAGGCTCAAATTTATAACCATGAGATCAAGAGTCACGTGCTATACCAACTGAGCCAGCTAGGCACCCCTGCATAACTTCTATTTAATCAAGAGAAATTACCAGACAAACTCATATTGACGGATTATCAACAAAATAACTGACCAGTACTCTTTAAAAGTATCAAGGTCATGAAAGACAGGGAAAGACTGTAAATTTCACAGATTGGAGGAGAGTAGGAGAGATGACAAATTAATGTAATGTGGGATTCTTGGGTTAGATCCTGGAGCAGAAAAAGAACATTTGTGGAAAACTGGTGAAGTTTAAATAGTGCTTGTAGTTTATAATATTGTACTATTGCTAATTTTTGTTTTTCCTAATTGTTCTATGATTACATAAGTTGTTAAATTAGGATAAGCTGGGTGAAGGGATACATAAACTCTTATTTTTTGCAACTTTTCTTTAACTCTAAAATTATTTAAAAATAAATGGTTAAAAAATATTCAAAAGGACCAGGATGTTTGAAGGAGAGAAATGGATATTTCCCAGCATATTTATACATGGATTATCTCTCATTAATTAGGCTTGAAGGATGGTGAATCCTTTTTGACTTTTAAATTCAAACAAATCAAGGGTATTTTTATTTTTGTTTTACTATTAAAATGTGTGTTCATTCTTTTTGTCTTTTTCTGTATTCCTTTTGAGAGTTACTCCTTTTTTGGCTGGACTTGTGTCTGTTCTCTCTATTCTAGTATTTTATTTTTCATCATTTTATCCTTCATGTTACTTTCCTCTGTATTCTGGGAGTATTTCAAAAAATTCTTTCTACATCAAGGAATTATTTTTATGTAGTAACTACTGGTCCTTTACAGCCGAGACAAATTTGATTTTTTCCATCATATCAATAGTTTCATATGGTGTCTTCTTACACTGACTAGCAACCATTTCATCTCTCCTGTTTTTCAGTCTGTAATTACTAGGAACATGGGATATGTTTTTATAACTTTATTTAATTTCCTCTTGTATATATGTTCTTATGCATATATACATATATATGCTATTTATCCTTGCCTTCAATGTAGTGCCATATACAAAAATATTTTCATGGGACCCATATAATGTATACTTTTCTGTTTAACTTATACTTGAATGTAGATCTATCCATGAAAATTCTAAAAGATCCATTTCATGAGTTCTTGTTTCTCTTACCGTCCTCTGTCCCATCTCTTAGGTTTGTAGCAAGAAAGAGGCTTGGTACACATACAACCTATGCAATTTCTAGTGCCTCTAGATTGGTAATCTTTTTTGCTTCTGGTGCCTAGTTCTCTGTTGGGTAAAATAATTTATTCTGCAGAATCTGAGACTATGTATAGTTTGACTTTGTACAGTACATAAAAATTTATACCCTTCTGTATGTTCATAGCTGCAAAGCACAGACTTTTCCTGTTCCTGCCCTCTACAATGCAGTGCTTTACAGTTGTCATCCTCTACTCTGAGGACTTGCTGAATATGTGGAAATTTTAGTCTCTAAATTGCTTTATGAGAAGTGTTAATGATACCGAAATGACGAAATGTTTAGGAAGAAGATAGTAATGGAATGATTCTGTAAAGTAAAGGTAAGTTGCTAATTTTTAGTTTAAGTGTACGTTATGGGTCTCTGAGCTAGAAACAGACAGTGGTAACAGGTCAAGTCCTTTTCTAATTTACTTTGGAATCACTGTGTCTTTCTAAAAGGTAACATATAATACATAAATAGCTGTGTTTTTCATTCAAGTCCAATTGGTGCTTTAATTAGAAGAAATTCCTCAGGGGTACCTGGTGGCTCAGCCTGTTAAGCATCCAACTCTTGATTTCGGCTCAGGTCATGATCTCACAGTTTGTGAGATCAAGCCCTGTGTTGGGCTCTACACTGACAGTGTGGAGCCTGCTTGGGATTTTCTCTCTCCCTCTTTCTCTGCCCCTCCCCTGCTTGCACATGCTCTCTTTCTCTCAAAAATAAAGAACGATTCTCCCTTCAAAATGACAAAATGAAGGAATTCACCCCAAAAGAAAGAGCACGAAGAAATGACAGCCAGGAATTTAACCAACACAGATATAAGCAAGATGTCTGAACCAGAATTTAGAATCACGATAATAAGAATACTAGCTGGAGTCTTCTGCAGAGATAAAAGAAGTAAAAAATAGCCAGAATGAAATTAAAAATGCTATAACTGAGCTGCAATCATGATGGATGCAGCGGCGGCAAGGATGGATGAAGCAGAACAGAGACTCAGCGATATAGAGGACAAACTTATAGAGAATAATGAAGCAGAAAAAAAGAGGGAGATTAAGGCAAAAGAGCTTGATTTAAAAATTAGAGAAATCAGTGACTCATTAAAAAGGAACAACATCAGAATCATAGGGGTCCCAGAAAAGAAAGAGAGAGAAATAGGGGTAGAAGGGTTATGTGAGCAAATCATAGTGGAAAACTTTCCTAACTTGGGGAAAGACACAGACATCAAAATCCAGGAAGCACAGAGGAACCCCATTAGATTCAACAAAAACCGACCATCAACAAGGCATATCATAGTCAAATTCACAAAATACTCAGGCAAGGAGAGAATCATGAAAGCAGCAAGGGAAAAAAAAAATCCCTAACTTACAAGGGAAAACAGATCAGGTTTGCAGCAGACCTATCCACAGAAACTTGGCAGGCCAGAAAGGAGTGGCAGGATATATTCAGTGTGCTGAATCAGAAAAAATATGCAGCCAAGAATTCTTTATCCAGCAAGGCTGTCATTCAAAATAGAAGGAGAGATAAAAAGTTTCCCAGACAAACAAAAATTAAAGGAGTTTGTGACCACTGAACCAGCCCTGCAAGAATTTTAAGGGGGACTCTCTGAGGGGAGAGAAGATGAAAACATATATATATTTTACATATATATAACATATACATATACATTTTACACACACACACACATATACACACACATATATATGTGTGTGTGTGTATATGTGTGTGTGTGTGTATATATATATATGTGTGTGTGTGTGTGTGTGTATAAATACCAAAAGCAACAAAGATTAGAAAGGACCAGAGAACACCACCAGAAACCCCAACTCTACAAGCATCAAAATGGCAATAAATTCATATCTTTCAGTAGTCACTCTAAACGTCAATGGACTCAATGCTCCAATCAAAAGACATAGGGTAACAGAATGGATAAGAAAACAAGATCCATTGATATGCTGTTTACAAAAGACCCACTTTAGACCTAAAGACACCTTCAGATTGAAAATAAGGGGATGGAGAACCATCTATCATGCTAACGGTCAACAAAAGAAAGCCGAAGTAGCCATACTTATATCAGACAATCTAGACTTTAAAATAAAGACTGTATCAAGAGATGCAGAAGGGCATTATATCATAATCAAGGGGTCTATCCACCAAGAATACCTACCAATTGTAAATATTTATGCACCAAATGTGAGAGCACCCAAATATATAAATCAATTAATCACAAACATAAAGAAACTCATCGATAGTAATACCATAATAGTAGGAGACTTCAACACCCCACTCACAGCAATGGACAGATCATCTAATCAAAAAATCAACAAGGAAACAATGGCTTTGAATGACACACTGGACCAGATGGACTTAACAGATATATTCAGAACATTTCATCCTAAAGCAGCAGAATATACATTCTCCAGTGCATATGGAACGTTCTCCAGAATAGACCATATACTGGGACACAAATCAGCCCTATAAGTAAGTACAAAAAGATTGAGATCATACTGTGCATATTTTCAGACCACAACACTATGAAACTCGAAATCAACCACAGGAAAAAATTTGGAAAGGTAACAAATACTTGGAGACTGAAGAATATCCTACTAAAGAATGAATGGGCTAGCCAAGCAGTTAAAGAGGAAATGAAAAAGTATATGGAAGTCAATGAAAATGATAACACCACAACCCAAAACCTTTGGGATGCAGCAAAGGCAGTCATAAGAGGAAAGTATATAGCAATCCAGGCCTTCCTAAAGAAGGAATAAAGATCTCAGATACACAACCTAACCTTATGCCTTAAAGAGCTGGAAAAAGAACAGAAAATAAAACCCAAAACCAGCAGAAGACAGGAAATAACAAAGATTAGAGCAGAAATTAATGCTATCGAAACCAAAAAAACCAGTAGAACAGATCAATGAAACCAGAAGCTGGTTCTTTGAAAGAATTAACAAAATTGATAAACCACTAGCCAGTTTGATTACAAAGAAAAAGGAAAGGACCCAAATAATAAAATCAAGAATGAAAGAGGAGAGATCACAACCAACACAGCATAAATAAAAACAATAATAAGAGAATATTATGAGCAATTATATGCCAATAAAATGGGCAATCTGGAAGAAATGGACAAATTCCTAGAAACATATACACTACCAAAACTGAAACAAGAAGAAATAGAAAATTTGAACAGACCCATAACCAGTAAGGAAATCGAATTAGTAATAAAAAATCTGCCAAAAAACAAGAGTCCAGGGCCAGATGGCTTACCAGGGGAATTCTACCAAACATTTAAGGAAGAGTTAACACCTATTCTCTTGAAGCTGTTCCAAAAAATAGAAATGGAAGGAAAACTTCCAAATTCTTTCTATGAAGCCAGCATGACCTTGATTCCAAAACCAGACAGAGACCCCACTAAAAAGGAGAACTATAGACCAATTTCCCTGATGAAAATGGATGCAAATATCCTCAACAAGATATTAGCCAACTAGATGCAACAATACATTAAAAAAATTATTCACCACGACCAAGTGGGATATATACCTGGGATGCAGGGCTGGTTCCATATCCGCAAAACAATTAACGTGATTCATCACATCAATAAAAGGACAAGAACCACATGATCCTCTCAATAGATGCAGAGAAAGCATTTGACAAAATACATCATCCTTTCTTGTTAAAAACCCTCAAGAAAGTAGGGATAGAAGGAACATACCTCGAGATCATAAAAGCCATATATGAATGACTCAATGCTAATATCATCCTCAATGGGGAAAAACTGAGAGCTTTCCCCCTAAGGTTAGGAACGCGACAGGGATGTCCACTGTCACCACTGTTATTCAGCATAGTATTGGAAGTCTTAGCCTCTGCAATCAGACAACTCCAAATCGGCCAGGAGGAGGTCAAACTTTCACTCTTCATAGATGACATGATACTCTATATGGAAAACCCAAAAGATCCCACCAAAAAACTGTAGAATTGATTCATGAATTCAGCAAAGTTGCAGGATATAAAATCAACACACACTGGGGCGCCTGGGTGGCTCAGTCGGTTAAGTGTCCGACTTCAGCTCAGGTCACGATCTCGCGGTTTGTGAGTTTGAGCCCCGCGTCGGGCTCTGGGCTGATGGCTCAGAGCCTGGAGCCTGCTTCGGATTCTGTGTCTCCCTCTCTCTCTGCCCTTCCCCCATTCATGCTCTGTCTCTCTCTGTCCCAAAAATAAATAAACGTTAAAATAAATAAATAAAATAAAATAAAATCAACACACAGACATCGGTTGCATTCCTATACACCAACAATGAAGCGACAGAAAGAGAAATCAAGGAATTGATCCCATTTACAGTTGCACCAAAAACTATAAAATACCTAGGAATAAATCTAACCAAAGAGGTGAAAAATCTATATACTGAAAACTACAGAAAGCTTATGAGAGAAATTGAAGAAGACACAAAAAAAATGGAAAAAGATTCCATGCTCCTGGATAGGAAGAACAAATATTGTTAAAATGTCGGTACTACCCAAAGCAATCTACATATTCAATGCAATCCCTATCAAACTAACACCAGCATTCTTCACAGAGCTAGAACAAATAATCCTAAAATTTGTATGGAAACAGAAAAGACCCCGACTAGCCAAAGCAATCTTGAAAAAGAAAATCAAAGCAGGAGGCATCACAATCCCAGACTTCAAGCTATACTACAAAGCTGTACTCATTAAGACAGTATGGTACTGGCACAAGAAAAATAAATAACCATTAAAAAAAAAAGAAGAAGAAATTCCTCATAGGCTGGCAAATAGTTAAATATTATTAACATTAAATATTTTCATGAATAGCTATTATACATTGGAATTAAATAAAATGAACATTTAATTTAAAGGTGAACTTAAAACTATAATTTCCCCAGTTTCTAGTATTTCAATTAATCCTCATAACGAATTTATTGGACACATATTAATGCAAAAATGGAAAAACACTGTAAAACATAAACACTTCATAATTTTCCACTTATACATTTCTTACCCTGGGATTTGATACTGATCTTAAAAGCATAATAGTTCAAATGCCCAGATACACAAAGATTTTCCTTTTGTTTTTTCCTGTAGTCTAGCTCAATGGGCTAATTTTGACATTCTGTGATTTGCTTTATTGACTTCCAAACTCAGTTATGTATAAGATGTGGCTCTGCTGAATTAAAAAATGATACCCTAATTAATACCTTATTCATCTAGTAGTTTCTATATTGGTATTTCTATATTGGTAGTAGCGTGTGCCTTACAGTCAATGAGTGATTTCTAGCAAACGGTCTTTTACAGCAGTTAGACCTGTGCTCTGAGCCCTGAATAAGGTCTCTATTTTATTGATTAGATTTGATGCTTCAAGATAGGTTTGACATCTGAAATTGCTACTTTGGAATATATCCAGTTAACACCCTTAAAATTATAATCATTAGAGCTCAAATTATTCTTTTTTAAAAAAATTTTTTGGTAATGTTTTTATTTATTTTTGAAGGAGAGAGACAGAGCATGAGTGGGGGAGGTGCAGAGAGAGAGGGAGACAGAGAATCTGAAGCAGACTCCAGGCTCTGAGCCATCAGCACAGAGCCTGATGCAGGGCTCGAACCCACAAACTGTGAGATCATGACCCGAGCCGAAGCCGGAAGCTCAACCGACTGAGCCACCCAGGCACCCCGAGCTCACATTATTCTAAGGAATATTTCTACCTTTTTCTTTTAACTCATCAAGGTATTTGGTACACCAGAGAAAATTTGCATAATAAGAATGAAGGCTAATGTTTCAAATGTCAATATTTTAATATTAGTGTACTTAATATGTTTTAGGAAAAGATCATCAACTAATGATATAACAGTTGTGTATTAAGACTTCTATGTTATAATACAAATGTACTATAAACAGCAGGAGATAATTTTCCATACAGTAAAACTTGAATATTAAAGCATTTCTATAGGATTGTATAGTTTTAGAAAACTATGGGAGTGTTTTTAGAGTTTCTGTCCCTAGGTGGGGTAGCATTTTCTATTGAGGGCCATCAAATCACCTAAAGAAAATTATTGGGTATAAAATACACAGAACATTAGACCTTAAAAAATAAAAACCGGAAATATAAAACTGTATACAATAGCCCTGTGTTTCAGTTTTGACTTTTAAAGTTTATTAAATTAAACTTTCTTTTTTTCCTCATCTCTAACAAAAGAGGATTTTTGGGTTTTCTTCCCCATCCCTCTCAACTTTGTATCTCTAAGTATAAAAGGTTAAATTCCACTGATACTGAGACATTGCATTCCTTAAAGCATTTCATACTTCAAAACCTCTGAGTAAGGATACGTTTACAATTGATGGCAATGTTTTTTTTCTTCATGGTGATGAATAATGGTGTGTCTTATAATCCATGATGTTGCAGATTCAATGAAATCTGATACTAGGTTGTGTGAGACATGATGGGTTTTGGAGTAAGCTAGTTAAGCATAGTTCATAGCTCTTCAATTCTTCTCTAATCCTTAAATCTTAATTTGAATAGGACTAAAACATTCTCTAGGATGCATCCCATGTGATAACCAGAATTATTATAACCCTTTTTTTTTTTTTTTTTTAATTTTTTTTCCAACGTTTTTTATTTATTTTTGGGACAGAGAGAGACAGAGCATGAACGGGGGAGGGGCAGAGAGAGAGGGAGACACAGAATCGGAAACAGGCTCCAGGCTCCGAGCCATCAGCCCAGAGCCTGACGCGGGGCTCGAACTCACGGACCGCGAGATCGTGACCTGGCTGAAGTCGGACGCTTAACCGACTGCGCCACCCAGGCGCCCCTATTATAACCCTTAATGAGACAGATTAAATTGAAACAAGTCAGTAGTTTTCTTCCCCTTTGGCCTGTGGCATAGTAAAGCAAAGATCTGCATCAGGATAGAATGGGGAAAGTTCCTTCTAGCAGCATTTCTTTAGACATGAAGAGACAGGTTACTGATTCCAGTTTTAGGCTTATATATGAACAAAGAGAAGATACCTACCTTTTCATGACTCTGTTATGATTTATATGCAACATAAATGTACTTTTTATGTGACTAAGGAGTAAGATACTAGTTTCTCTGTATAACTTCTTTCATTTCCTATTCATAGATTTAAGAAAATGTAGAAAAGTGTTTACTCTTAAACTAGAGGAATTAAACTTTAAATTAGCATGTGTAACATTAGGGGTGCCTGTGTAGCTCAGTTGGTTAAGTGTCTGACTCTAGATTCTGGCTCAGGTCATGATCTCATGGTGTGTGAGTTAGAGCCCCACATCAGGCTCTGCACTGGCAGTGTGGAGCCTGCTTGGTATTCTATTCTCTCTCTCTCTCCCCCTCTCTCTGCCCCTGCCCAGCTAGCGCTCTCTCTCTAAGTAAATAAACAAACTTAAAAAAAAAAAAAGAATGTGTAACATTAACATTCTTTGGAAATTTCTTCTAGTACCACTCAAGCAATAAAACTTCAATCCTGTGTGTTTATATATATAGTGTATATAATCAGTAACTGAAAGTAATTAGTACTTGCTTAATATGGCAAAGCTCTTTCAGCTATTCCTAGAGAAGTATATTAGGAGAAAATGTTAACACCAGAGGAAATCTGTTTTAGAAAATTTTGATAGTATAATAACTCTATAAATAAAGTTTAGGAACACTCTAGGCTTTGACACTAGGTCACCATTATGGTTTTATTTCATGTGTACAGTACAGTAGTAATAGCAGTGAAGGGATGCAGTGAGTGGTAATGGGATGAGGGGATATGAGAGAGTGGGGAGGCTCCTTAAAGTAGACTGTCTTGGTACCAAGTTCTAACACATGGGATGGCTCAGAAGCATAAATATGACTGTGAAATAGCTAATCTCCATCATTTTGTCATAGAATATGCCTACATTCCTTACCAAAGTACACTGCAAGCAAGATTCATGTTACCATCACAATAGTTAATCAATCTGTGATTCTTCACTTAGAGATGTAGTCCCAATTCCCCAAGTAATGATGAAGAGTTTCAATAAGAAACTTTTATTGAAGGTCATAAGGGAATAAGAAGAACTTAGTTGAAATATATTGACTATATCCATGCATCTAACTAGATTCCCACTCTTTGGCATGCATCTGATTTAGGATGCATGAGCAGTTCCCAAACTAGCTGAATAGGTTGTTAACTGTTTTTATCTCCCCATATAAATGCCACATTCCATTAACACACATAACCAAAATCTGAGTATATGAAATATCTAGGCAAATTCAGTGAGACAAAAAGTAGATTAGAGGTTACCAGGGATTTGTAGGGAGAGAATAATTGGAAGTTATTGCTTCACGGGTACAGATTTTCTATTTGGGGTAATGAAAAAGTGTGGAAATAGATAGTGGTAATGGTTGCACGGCATTGTGGATGTAATTAATTAACACTTAGGTGTACACTTAAAATGGCAAATTTTAAGTTATATGTATTTTACTACAGTAAATAAAACATTTTTGACCATGTATGGTTTATAACTTGTTCAAAACTAATAAATAAAAATTATAATTTAGAATTGTACATCCTTCACATGAAAAAGTTCATTAATTCTGTTCTTCTGATCACAAATGTGATCTAAATATCCAAAGTTGTTCCTTTTCAGAAAATAAATTTGAAAAACTTGAAATGACTGAAAAAACACCAAAAAATCAAAACAAACTTCTTACTTTAATTGGCTCAGGCTGCATCACAGGTGTAGGCATAGCGATGGCACTTGGAGCATAAACCTGGTGATATGTTGCTTGAACTCCATGATCAGAATACGGCTGTTAACAAAAAAGGAAAAAAAAAATTATTGCCTTTCATTTATTAATTCAAAGTATTTATTCAGCGTTACAATGTACAGGAATTTTGCTACCTAATAGAGGAACACAAATGAAAAACACACTCTCTATCTTTAATTAATTTATAGACTGATTGGGGATAGCTGAGTAGCCAAAATTACCATAAATCCTATGAAACGTATAGGAGAAAAGAAAAGAACTACTTGATTTAGCTTAAGAAAGTCAGGGAGGTAGTCAGGAAAAGTTTTCTAGTGGAATTGATGCTTGAATTTGAAGAATTAGGGAAAGAAGATGGGAATAGTATGTACAAAGACAACTAAGAACACACCTCACTTCTCCAGGTATGCAAGAAGAAAAAGCAAATTATGTACCAGGGAGAAAATCAGGCTGGCTTCAAACTTCTTAACACCAGAGAAGAGTACACCAGAAGTTCTATAATTAAATAGTGTTGTTAAGGGTTGAATTGTGTTCCCTCAAAACTTCTGTTTTGAAGTCCTAACCTCTATTACATCAGAGCGTGACCTTATTTGTAGACAGGGTATTTATAGAGATAATCAAGTTAAATGGACATTAAGGTGGAACCTAATCCAGTATGACTGCTATCCTCACAGAATCGAGAAATTTGGACACAGAGACACAAAGATAATGTGAAGACACAGGGGAAAGATGGCCATCTATAAGTTAAGAAGAGAAGCCTGAAACAAATGCTTCCCTCATGGCCCTCAGATTGAACCAATCCTGCCAACATCTTGGTCTTCAACTTTGAGTCTCTAGAACCCTAAGACAATAAATGTCTGTTGTTTAAGCCATAATTTGTTGTACTTTGTTCTGGCAGTATAATGTAGCTATTTTATAGCTAGTGTAACTGTCTTTCAGATTTATAGACAACAATATTCAACAAACAAGTATGTAAGAAATCTCTTAAGAGAATGTAACAACCACAAGCTTTCTTTAACAATGAGTTCTTGAAGATTCAGTCAACCAGGTGATGGAGGGTAAGATGAAAAATGGAGAAATCCTAGAAGTAGTGATAGTAACATTAAGATCCAATTGTGGAAATTATTGTTCCAGAATGTCATCATAATGTTATAAACATTAGTAATATAAAAAAGTAATATAATACACTCTAATTGGGAGGTGGGTGTTAATTTTCTAATCTTTCATAACACTGATTTAAAACATACCTGTACAGTTCCTGGCACATAGATGGTAAGGTAAGTAATGATTTGGAAATGTAGTTTAAAGACACTGAACATGATATTTACAATTTGTAGTTATGAAGTATTTTTGATTTACATTTTAAAGGAAGATTTTTTTTAGATTATTTTCTTCTTTAATTTTTATATGCTTTTAATTGACAGAATGTTAGTAACAATACAGATTGACAGGCAAACCAAAAGAAAGAGAAGTATTTGGTACCTTACTCTTTCAAGCAGATCAAGTCAGAGATTAGCCTAGTACAGTGAACAGCTAATTTCAGAAATGGTTCAGAACTAGTTAATGAAGAAGTCTAAGTTGGAGCATTCTTAGATATTAAAGAGGAAAAGATGTGAATAAATCAAAGAAAAAAGATATGCAGCTTCCATGAGGGTCTTAAATATCTTTAGAAAAGAAAAAGAAATAAAATATAACGATGAGGTAGTTATAGGTAATTTACTTTGAGACTAATACATACCTCTGGAACTGAGGCTTCCATCAGAGAAAGTGGAGGAGGGACACATCCACCATCTTGTGCGATTTCCACCGGTTGATAAATAACCTCAGAAGGTTGCAGGTATAAGAATGGAGCAGAAGATGCAGGAGACTAAAACACAAAGCCATATTTCCAAGTCAAATATGATTCCAGTTAAACCAAATAACTTACCCAACAGATGACAGAAATATTTGTTTCATAATTTGCGGAAGTTCTTTTCCAAGAATAGAAGTATCTTAACAACAAATAAGGAGTTCTTGGTTATTATAAATTCCAATTGTGTAGATGTGATCAAAGAACTTTATCACTGGTAAATACTAAAGTTTCTTAATGCTTCAGAACCTCATTTATAAATTCAGATAATAATGATATTAAGATCACTATTGAAGGTTGTAATAATATAGCTTACAGTGTTTAAATTGGCACAGATACCTATTCTCAGCTTTGTGACTTCACATGGGAATGCAAAATGTCATTAAATAGTCTTTTTGGTGGTATACGGTTTGTATCAAAAATTGAGAAATGGAATTTTACTAAGGAGCATAGTCAAACTGAAGAAAAATTTGAAGTAAAACTGGAAAAATGCTACATTTCCCCATAATATTAATAATAAAAAGTAGGGGCGCCTGGGTGGCTCAGTCGGTTAGGCGGCCGACTTCGGCTCAGGTCATGATCTCGTGGTCCGTGAGTTCAAGCCCCGCGTTGGGCTCTGTGCTGACAGCTCAGAGCCCGGAGCCTGTTTCAGATTCTGTGTCTCCCTCTCTCTCTCTGACCCTCCCCCGTTCATGCTCTCTCTCTGTCTCAAAAATAAATAAACGTTAAAAAAAAATTAAAACAAAATAATAAAAAGTAATTTTGCATGTTTATATAAGTACTCACTTTTTAATAAAATGCTTTCACTAACACAATCTCATGTGATCTTCACAAAGATCAGGTAAACAAACTTACAAAGGTATGGTATCATTACTTCCATGTTACAAATGGGGAAGCTAAGAAATATAGTAATTAAATAAACTGCCACAGGTATCACAGTTACTAAATAGAAAAGGAACATCTCAAATCTAGTTCTCCTGACCTTAATATTCATATAGTCTTCATAAAAATACAATTAAAAAAGTTAATATTTACCTGAGGAACGCCCCACTGCCACTGTCCTGGTAGGCACTGTGCAGGGGCCTAAAATGAAAAACAGAGACAAACCCACCCACATTATAAACAGGGGTCAAAACTGGATATCTACATGCAAATAGAATGAAGTTGGATCCCTACACCTGAAACTATATACAAAAATTAACTCAAGTTGGGTCAAAGATCTAAAAATGTAAGAGCTAAAACTATAAAACTCTTAGTAGAAAATATGTGTAAATCTTTGTGGGTTCGAATTAGGCAATTAAAAAATATATATATGACATGTAGCATTCTTTCTCACCCCCTGACACTTTAAAAGCACTGGGTTGAGCTTTTCTTCCTTGACCCTAGATAAAAATTAGGACAGAGCACTTCTTGGGGTGTGGCAGATTCCAAATGTGGACTCTCTAGTTAGGTAGTTTACTGGATTCTTTGGTGATCTCCCTGCTGAGAACTTCTAATTACATTTCTAGCCCTTGATTCTAGAAGTCTATTTCACACATATTCTTTCTTTATTGGGGTCATCTTAAAGTTTTTTGAAAAGGGTCTCTTCTGTGAGGTTCACATCTTGCTCTTGGGACATATAAACCTTTCTTGTTGTGAGTAAAAGTTCAACACATTCCCACTGTAGCCTTCTCTCCAGGCTCTGCCTCCAGAGACTAGTTCAGCTGCTTCTTTGGACTTTTTCAGTCCAAAGTCAGGTGCATTAAGCTTTCTTAGTCATTCTCTGATGTCCTCTTTACTTGGTTGAGAAGAAGGGGAAATGCCATAGCATTCTAACAACTCTTTTATTCAAGAAAACCTTGCTACCAATCTCCCTCAGCAATCTCAGCTTCCCCTCATTGTGTTCAAGGTGGACAATAAGCTAAGGGTCCTCAAACTGGTTTCACAATATTTGGCTGGTTGTGTTAAAAGCTGTGGTACCCAATGTTTTGTCTTTGAGGCTTCTGCTAAACTTTTGAGGCAGCTTAGAAAAAGTGATACCACATATGTATTTTAAATATATGCCATTAAGTTATTTTCATATTTAGTAAATGAAGGAAATACTTTAGATATTTTATATTTAGCATGCTAATAGAATTGATAACTTTATTTAAAAATAAGCAATATAGCATAATAATATAATGTACACTAGAGTGCCTGGGTGGCTCAATTGGTTAAGTGCCAGACTTCAGCTCAAGTCATGACCTCACAGTTTGTGGGTTCGAGCCTCACATCAGGGTCTGTGCTGACAGCTCAAAGCCTGGAGCCTGCTTTGGATTCTGGGTCTCCCTCTCTCTCTGCCCCTCCCCTGCTTGCGCTCTGTCTCTGTCTCTCTCTCAAAAATAAACATTAAAAAAAATATAATATACATTAACATATGATAATATAACAAATTTAAATAAATTTAAATTTTAAATTCTATCTAAAATAACCCTCCCTCCCAAAACTGAGTCTAATACTAAAAAGAATTCCAGTAAACTTAACACTTGATGTGGGTGTATTTTAAAAGTTAAAAAAAAAAAGAAAGAAACAAATTCTCTTCCAATATTCCAGAAGTAAGAAAGAATGTGATTTTATTTGTGAATGCTATAGATCAGAGGTTGGAAAGTAAAGGGCCAGAGAGTAAATATTTTAAGCTTTGCAGTCCATAATATCTCTGTTAGAACTACTAAACTCTGTCATTGTAGTACAAAAGCAGCCAGAGACAGTATGTAAACAAATACAAGATATGTAATACAAATACAAGATATGTAAACAAATCGTTATTTGCAAAACACCAAAATAGTCTGGCATTATGGATCACTTATCACCAATCTCCCACAGAATTAACAGAAGAGTGTTGGTTAACTAAAAGAGGCTTATTTTAATATAGATTATGTTAAATATAATAGCAAGGAAGTAATATAATGTTAACAATAACATTAAAAAATTAGCCTGTGACCCTGAATGTGTTATCTGTATGTTGCTTTGGGAATTTCTAAAGACTTTTGAGATTAAATGTTAGCCAAATGGAGCAAAACTGACCTCATTACATTTGGTTAAATGAAGCAAACATTCTACCTTCTTGTATGATATTGTTTAGTTCCCCATAAGAAAAAAAACCCCACTGTTATCAAGGCTTAAGTATCTCATTTTAATTACTAGAGTTATTGCATGAGAAAGAATACAATGAAATTTACCCCAAAAGGACTGAAGGTATTACAGAGAATTTTAATTGTAATTTCATGTTTACCTGATAGTGATACGCAGGTTGCTGATAAACTGGCTGAGCTACCATCACAGGGGAACTAGATACAGAACGTGACTATAAGAGGAAAAAAAAAGTGAAAAATTATTTTAGGCCTAAGCAAAATTCTTTAAAATAGTTATTACAAAATTTATCCCGAATTGTTACCTAAACCCAGTCAAACTGTGGTCTATGATTGGAAATGTCATTTTTCTACCTGTTATTGATAGAATTACCAACCCCACTTAAGTCTACTAAAATCATCACAGTAGTCCCACTTTTATTTGGTTTCATGTCCATGGTAATGCTAAAACCACCACCAGAAAAGTTGTTTCGTCCAGACTATAAAAATATGGTTCTAAGAGAATTTTTTAAAAGAAAATGGCAGCTGGACTTAAGGTGATGATGCCTATTTCCATCATGAGACCAGCAATAGATAATGTTAACATATAGAACTGAATGAATAATCACATCTAATTTTGCCACTGATTTCCCACTACTTACAAATAATTAAATCTTATTCCTTTGTTATACATTTAATTAAGGCAAATACATTTCTTATTGAAGCATTTATCAAATTCTGTTTTATTAATTTGACACTTAAATGAGTTAATCATCCGGGGTGCCTAGGTAGCTCAGTTGGTTAAGCGGCCGACTCTTGATTTTGGCTCAGGTCATGATTTCCTAGTTCGTGGGATCAAGCCCCACGTCCAGCTCTATGCTGACAGTGTGGAGCCTGCTTGGGATTCTCTCTCTCCCTCTCTCTCTGTCCCTTCCCTGCTTGCTTTCACGTGCACATGTGCTCTCTTTCTCTCTCTCTCTCTCAATTAATAAACATTAAGAAAAAAATAAATGAGTTAATCATCCAATAAACTTCAAGTGATTTCTCTATGTTTGAAAAAGTACACATAATACTTAATTATTCAAAGTAATAGAGTAAACCCAAAATTAGGTTATTTAAAATCAGACTAATAAAACAGGCAAATTGTATTACAAGATAGTTAAAATAAGCTTTAACGATAGCAGTTACAATTCAGTTTCCAATATGGGATCTAACTTATGTTGTTTTATTTTAATTCTCACTGTACCACCCCACCCACAAAATGAAAAAAGTATCATTGTACAATTTTCAGACTATCATGTTAATAAAATTGTAAAGAGATTAACATTAGAAAATAATAATGTAATTTACTATATTAATTTATTTAATTTCTAATAACAAAGGGGGAAAAATCTCAGCAGACATAGAAAAAGCATTTGTTAAAATTCAATACCCCTTATGCTAAGCGAAATTAGTCAGAGAAAGACAAATAACATATGACTTCACTCATATGAGGAATTTAAGATACAAAACAGATCAACATAAGGAAAGCATAAAGAATATAAAAACAGGAAGGAGGATACAACATAAGAGACTCTTAAATATAGAGAACAAACAGAGGGTTGCTGGAGGGGTGGTGGGAGGGGGAATGGGCTAAATGGGTCAGAGGCATTAAGAAACCTACTCTTGAAATCATTATTGCACTATATGCTAACTAACTTGGATGTAAATTAAAAAATAAATAATTAATTAAAAAATAAATATGTCTGGGGTGCCTGGGTGGCTCAGTCGATTGAGCATCCGACTTCAGCTCAGGTCATGATCTTGCAGTGTGTGAGTTCAAGCCCCTCTTCGGGCTCTGTGCTGACAGCTTGGAGCCTGGAGCCTGCTTGGCATTCTGTGTCTCCCTCGCTCTCTGCCCCTCCCCCACTCATGCTCTCTCTCTCCCTCTTTCTCTCTCTGTCAAAAATACATAAACATTAAAAAAATAAAAAAAAAATAGATATGTTTAAGGAAAAATATTCAATACTCTTTCATGATAAATTTAATACTCTTTCTTTCTTAGCAAACAGAATGTAAAACACCTTTCTTAATTGATCAGGTGTGACTTTGCCCCTCTAGGGAACATTTGACAATACTTTTGGTTTTTATAGATGTGAGGAGGCTAGGACACTGCTAAACATCCAATGTACATGACAGCCTCCAACAACAAAGAATCATCTGGCCCCAAATGTCTGGTGCTGAGGTTGAGAAACCTTCGTTAAATCTAAGATTATCTTCCAAAATCTACAGTATATGTATACAAAACTTAATGGTGAATCACTGAACTTGTTTCCTTTTTCAAGGACAAGGGCATGTTGTTATATAAATACTGTAGCAGAGACAATGCCAGTGCAATAACTCAATGGGAAAAAAAATGAGAAAAGAGCAGAAAAAAATAACTATACTGAATAATAAATGATTGTCTATATAAGAGTTTTGAAGGATTACTGATAGAATATGAACACTTAAAAATCAAAAGCATTACTACCTATGAGTCTCAACCTATTAGGAAATGTGATTAAAAAAATGTCATTCTTAAAATCAACAAAAACCATAAAGTACTTAAGAATAAATCCAACAAAAGATGTACTAAACTATTTCCCGGAGAAAGAAAATTTTGTGGATAGATGGAAATAAAAAACCTAACGAAATGTTTGTGGATGTTAAAATTCAGTATTATACACAAATTAATCTACATATTTAATGCAATTATAATAAACACCCAACAAAGGCTTTTCACAGAATTGAACAAGCTGGATTATAACATTTATATTTATAAAAATGAAGACTTAAGGATAGATGAGAGACACCTGAAGAAAAAAGTGATAGGGTTGCCCTACCAGATTTTAACTAGTTCTAAAGCAACAGGACCTAAAAGAGAATTGGGCAGGGCAAACAAATACACCAGTGGAATAGAACTGAGAGCCCAGAAGAAGACCCCACTCCACCCACACCCCAGAAATGTGGCATTTCACAGAGGATTCATTTCAAAACAGTGGAAGATGATGAATTAGTCAATATATGAACTCCAGATTTAAGATCTAGATGTGAAAAACAGCAACACTATAGTATTTTACAAATAAAATATAAAATATCTATATTTGAGTAATAAGGAAGTGTTTTTTTTAATTAAAAAATTTTTGTTAACGTTTATTTTTAAGAGAGAGAGAGAGAAACAGAGAGAGAGAGAAGAGAATGAGCAGAGGAGGGGCAGAGAGAGGGGGAGACACAGAATCCAAGCAGGCTCCAGGCTCTGAAGCTGTCAGCACAGAGCCTGACGTGGGGCTCGAACTCATAGACTGTGAGATCATGACCTGAGCTGAAGTCAGATGCTCAACCGACTGAGCTATCCAGGCGCCCCAGGAAGTGTTTTGGTTTTGTTTTTTTTTTTAAACAAGATACTAAAAGATGAAGCCATAAAGGAAAACATTAATATATTTTTTAACATTAAAAGAACTAGCATGTGACAAAGACAAAACTTATAAAGTTAATGGACAAGCCACAAACTAGAACTCACAAAATTCATACATGAACTCAAGAAAAAGACAATAATCCCCAATGGAAAAAAATAAGTAACCCCACTGGACAAAGGATATGAAGAGGCACCTCAGAGAAGAAAGTAGAATGGCAAATAAATACATGAAATGTTAAATCTTACCAATGATTAAATAAAAAAACAACATACTATTTCATAATAACATTGGCAAAAATGTAAAATTAAAGGGTTGGCAGATTATGGAGAAATTGCAGCTTTCATAAACTGTAGCTAAAGTGTATATTTGGAAAGCCATTTGGCAACATTTAGTCAAAGACGTTTATACTTTATAATGTGAAATTTTACTTCTATGCATATATTGTAGCCTAGACCAAGTTAGTGTGGTAGGGGCCCCTCCCTAAGGAGAGAAAAAAAAAAAAAGAGAGAGAGAAAAGGAAAAAAAAAACACAAAAAACAAGGTAACCTGGCTATGTGTCTATGTGACAACATCCCTCATGACGTTGTAAACTGAGAACACTTAATCAGACTACATGTGTGTGTATGTTACCATATATGGGAGACAAAGAAATAGAAAATGCATAAAAAACCTATGCTACATGATGTTTGGCGCTCAGTTTTTTGGGTATGAACCCAACTGAGTGGTGCTGGCACGAATAAAGTTGCTTTCTGGAAATTAAAAAGCCTCGGTGCCACGACTCTGTGTGAGAATCCTGCTACAGCAGGAGAATACAGAATTTTTCCAGTGGTACATAAGCATGAATAAGTTTAAGAGTATTAATTTTTTTCTTGTAAGTTTATTTATTTATTTGGAGAGAGAGGGAGAGAGAACGTGAGTGTGTGAGCAGGGGAGGAGAGAGAGAGAGGGTGAGAGAGAAATCCCAAGCAGGCTTCGCACTGTCAACACAGAGCCCTACGTGGGGCTTGTACTTACAAACTGTGAGATTATGATCTGACCTCAAATCAAGAGTCAGATGCTTAACCAACTGAGTCATCCAGGTGCTCCAAGAGTATTAATTTTTAGATCCTAACATATGTACTCCTTCCTGATTTGATCTGTGAATGTGTCTGTGTACTATGTGTCTGTCTTCTTTTCATAACTCTCCTTTCACAATTACCCTTCTCCTTCACAATGAAAGACACACTTCTCAATCATCCTGGATCTGTTATAGTGCTTTGTTCTGGAATATAAATACCAACAGAGCATGAAACAATTCAAGAAGGCAATGCCCTTAAAAAATAGGAGATAGCAAAGCAAAAAGAGTTTATATAAGAAATAAATATTAAAGAGGAGGAGTGCCTGGGTGGCTCAGTTGGTTAAGTAACCGACTCTTGATTTTCACTTGGGTCATAATCTCAAGGTTGTGGGACTGAGCCCTGTGGCAGGCTCTGTGCTGACAGCTCAGAGCCCGCTTGGGATTCTTGCTCTCCTGTCTCTCTGCTCCTCCCCTGTTGTCTCTCTCAAAATAAATAAACTTAAAAAAAAAAAAAAAGAAATATTAAAGGGGAGATGGTCCCTTATTTCATCGAGGGAACAAAATAAGTTACATGATCGTCACAGGAATACATACTAACTCATTCATTTGAACTTAAACATTATAAAAATATTAAAGGTCAGAATTTTCTAATAGAAACAAAGTTTTATTTGGCTGACTAATTTTGTTAACTGAGTTCTAGAGCAGACATTTTCCATCCTTTTTTTAAAAAAGATTTTTTTTAAGTTTATTTATTTTTGAGAGAGAGAGACAGAGAGACAGAGAGACAGAGCGTGAGAGAGAGAGAGAGAGAGAGAGAGAGACAGAGCGTGAGTGGGGGTGGGTGGCAGAGAGAGAGGGAGACACAGAATCTGAAGGAGGCGCCAGGCTCTGAGCTGTCAGCACAGAGCCTGAGGTGGGGCTCAAACTCACAGACTGTGAGCAGTCTGGGGCTCACTGGGGCAGAGCAAGAGAGAGAGAGAGAGAAGTAAGGCTTGATCCCATGACCCTGGGATCATGACCTGAGCCAAAATCAAGAGTCAGCCCCTCGACTTAGTCACCCAAGCATCCCACAACACTTCTTCTTAAACGAAATATACAGCTACAAAGTTTTATAAAAATGTATCTAAAATAAATCTATAATACTCCACAATATATAATATTCGTACATTATTTAAAATTTCAGGGGCTCCTGGGTGGTTCAGTTGGTTAAGTGTCTGACTTTGGCTCAGGTCATGATCTCACAGTTTGTGAGTTCAAGTCCTGTGTCAGGCTCTGTGCTGACAACTCAGAGCCTAAGGCCTGCTTCAGATTCTGTGTCTCCCTCTCTCTCTGCCCATCCCTTACTCACACTCTGTCTCTCTTTCTGTCAAAAATAAGCAAACATTAAAAAATTAAAAAAAATAAAATTATGACAAATTTAAGGTGTCAACTTAAAAATGAGTGAGACTATTTATAATTTTTCAGAAAATTTTTAGAGGCTGTAGAAGAAAAAACTTTGAAGACCACTTTCCTAGACAAACTCTCACACAATACATACAAGAGCTAGATGTTCACTGCACTCTTGATTACAGAAAAAAAACTTAAAATGTC
This sequence comes from Panthera leo, assembly GCF_018350215.1. NCBI lineage: Eukaryota > Metazoa > Chordata > Mammalia > Carnivora > Felidae > Panthera > Panthera leo. The sequence goes on from NC_056686.1 coordinate 182,877,263, forward strand.
CATCAATAGGGGAATATACACTGATATAATGGAATATTATAAAATATTAAAAGTGAATTAGATATACTAGCATCAGCATGGTTTAATCTCTAAAAAATAATGTTGAATAAAAAAACTAGATTATTTACATAGTGTTTAAAAACCACCCAAAATAATACTACCTATTGTTTAAGGACACCTACATGTGTAGAAAAACCATAAAATGATAGGAAAGACATTCTGGTTATATATTCTGGATATATCTGAGGAGAAAAAGAGAGTAAGAATGTGGGGGCAAGGAGACTTTACCTGAATTTCTCATATTTTATTTCCCCCTATTAAATGAACTTAAGTAAATATGGCAAAATGTTAACATCTGTTAAATTTAAGTGGTAGCTACATGGCGATTATATTATTATTCGTGCTTGTCTGTGGTTGAAATATCTCAGAAACAAATATTTTACAAAATCAATAGAATAGATGGAAAACCTTCTAAGATGAAAATTACTTACAGGCCAAGGTGGTGGAACAGAAGTTACCTCTGGAGTATGAAAATAAGCAACACCATTATGATAAGTGTAAGGATATCCAGTTGAAGTTGTTAGATACATTGTTCCAGCTGCAGGCATTATACTGGAACCTAAAGCAAAGATTAAATAATAACAATAACTAAAATGTTCAATTTTCTTTTAAAATGGTAATTTCTGAACATTTGAAAATGTTTATCTTAACACACCTATATAGTTATGGTAAAGATTGAATGTTGCAAATTAAAAAAAAATTCCATACGTTAAAGTATCTTTGAAATATATGTTTTCAAACTTACTATCTTAGAGCTTTTATTACTTTAAGGTGAATAAGAGAAAAAGAAACAAGTTCAAAAAAGAATACTAAAAATTCATTAACTTAGATTTTAGTACCAATGTAACAAAACACAAAGCTTAACAATTTAAATTATTATCAGCAAGGCCATTATTTTTATAAATATAAATTATAAAGTTAACTGAAGATTATAGACACTATAATAAAGTTCCTAAGACCTTAGTAAGACCTTTTATTAGTAAAAGGCCAAAGATGATGAAATCAGTGAGGCTGGAAAAGATTCCATACTTTCCTGAAGGGATTTTGGTTTTACCCCACAAATTCTTTGGATCTACTCTCACAATAATTCATTGACACTGTAACTCTCATTCTCTAGCTTCCCTTTGCTGTAACTGCTGCTGTTGCAAACATGACCATAAATCTTCCATGTGGCTAGTTCTGGGTCCCCACCTCTTTTCTCAGATCAAGTTATTACACTCCTCCCCCCAAATTAAAAAATATGTATGTTTTTGTCAGGAGAACACTTGGAAAATTTATATAAGCCAAGTTAGATTAAGTACTTGACCAGCAAATTTATGTAAATTACTGGAACTGGCAATCCTTCTTCCAGTATATCAGTGATTCTCAAAACTTAACATACATTAGAATCACCTAGATAGCTTATTATCCAGGGCCACATTTGCAGAGATTTAGATTCAGTAAGTCTGGGATAGGGCCTGAAGATTTGCATTTTGACAGATTCCAAGTGAACTGTTACTGGCTGCAAACCACACTGTGAGTAGCACTGGCCTACCATTTTAAGCAGCACTACTGCTTCTCAGCCTTTATATTTTCACTGTATTTCATCTAGAGTTGTTACTGCTTACTTTAGTGATTCTTAATCCCATCCTTTTGAGAATTTGATGAAAGTCATGGAGTCTTTTCTCAGAGATATATACTGAAACAAAATTTTGCACACAATTCATGAAGTTCATGGATTTCCCTCCAAAGATAATCAAGGAACCACAGGTTTATCTGCTAAATGAATGAATGAATGAATGAATGAATGAATGAATGAATGAATTTTAAGTCAGTACAGTTACAGGGCATTGAACTTGGCTGGTGATACAGCCAAAAAGAAAAAAGAAAAAAATTGGACATACCGTATTGAAGTTAGGCTCTGGTGGGAAAGATAGTTATTAGGTAACTACACAATTAATCAATTAAGACAATTTTGATAAATACATTAAGACGTAGTGTAGTCTATTATACTAGGTAGTATGAATGTTCCAATTGTATTTAATTTGTGAGGAAATGATGTTTGGGCTGAGCTTTAAAGAATGAATGGGATTTTAATGGAATGGCAAAGAGCATTCTAGGTAAATAGTGTATATTAGGAGTACAGTATGTTCTGGAACTGAGATGAGGCTAGATGGCTAAAGCATGGGAAGAAAAATAAAGGACAGTTCAAAAATAAGCAGAAAATAACTTAAGATGCGCACTTTTGAAAGATTACTCCGGCTTCCTTGTGTATGATAGGTTGGAAGGTACCAAGACTGGATTCAGAAAGACCAGTTAGGAGGCTTTTCCAGTGATCAAGGCAAGGAAAGTGGGTAGCTCAGACTAGAATGTTGGTAATGGAGATGGGAAAAAAAGCAACAGATCTGAGAAAAAATTGAGATAAGAATCCCCTGTATCTTGAGAATCTACTTTTATACTTAATATTTATTTGCAGAAAAGTATAATGAGCTTTGGAGTCAACCTGTCCTGGATTTGAAGGCTAATGCCACTATTTGGTTATATAGTTATTTAACCCTATACTTTTCAAATTCACCACCTGATTGAAAGCATTCAGCATAGTGATTCATGGTTTTTTTTGTTTTTTTTTGTTTTTTTGTTTTTTTTTTAGCAACTTGTGGGTCATAATATGAACATTACTACTTATACCTACTGCTGGTGATAAAAAATGGTTACTACGTGTCAACAGCTTAATTCTTAGAACAAGAAAGAAGTATTAATCTACTGAGGACACTTCAGTTATCTTCTAAATTAACAAATAACTAAGTCAAAATTAAACTTGATTAACTTCTAAATTAAAATAGACCACCCAAATGAGTACAACTATTAATTTGTTAACAGATGTACAATAAACACCTAATGTTTTACGCATCCCAGTGGACACTAGGACACAGCTAAGGAAGAATAAGAAAATTCAGTTGTGAATTTTCTAGCCAAAGACTGTTATAGAGTTTAATAAATATTTAGGTAAAAAGCAAACTGTAAAGATGCCTAATAAAATAAGTAGGAAGATTGAGAAAAAAAGAAGAGTAGAGTTGAAAACCTTGCAGAAATTTGAGAAAGGCACATAATTTAGCCAATTATTAAAGCTTTAGGAATTGTTCTCTCTGATAATTATGACACATCTAGTTGGGTTATAGTACCTACCATGCAACTAGAGTTTCTGATATTGGTTCTTTATTTTTATTTTCAGTATTTTAAATTTAAATTTCTAATTTTAAATTACTTTTCTAATTATAAAAATTTCCAATTCATAATGCCAAATTACTTCTAATTACCTTTGTAATTTTAAATTATATTTTTATTTTAGAAGAGTTTTCCTTTAAAGATGTAATTATATGTAATATATGTAAGCACCATTATTTATGTAAAATTTTCCCTACCCCCTGAAAATCTAACATACATTAATTTGTAAGAAATATTCATTTGATCACCAACTTTGCTGAAATAACTTTATTAAATTAAAGAAGTCTGACCTTCTAATTAAATTCTAGAAAAAGTCTAATATTTCAAAAAAGAACCATGTAAAAATACTGTAAAATGCATTAGTTCTCAATACATACGGGGAATTCCTACTTGTTGTTTTCTTATTGCTGGACCAATGTTCAATTTCTTATCTTTATAATTAAGTTTTTCAGCCTAGAATAAAAAAAAAAAATTTATTATTTTGGCACTACTGTTTTATAAAACCAATAGTGAAAAACTAGTGAGAAACATTTTTAAAATTCAGACTATAATAGTTTTGAAAGCAGCAAGGAATACTGGAAAGGACAAAGTCTTTGAATATTAAAGATATGGGTTTGAATCTTGGTTCCAATGCTTTGACCCTAGTTCTTTAATGGGAATACAGTCAAGCCTCTACTCATAGATCCCGTATTTGGGAATTCACCTATTCATTAAAATTATTTGTAACCCCCAAATCAATACTTGTAGCAATTTAGTGATTACTAGTGGACATGAGCAGAGAGGTGAAAATTTTTAATTGCCTGACATATATGGTCCCAGCTAAGGTCAAACAAGGGAATACTCTGTCCATTCTTGTTTCAGCTCTTACGGTGAAAACAAGAGTCCGTTTCATGTTCTGTTTAGTGCCATGTTTTTTGCATTTTTGTGTTTTATGTTAGTGATTTTGCTATCTTTTTTATTTTGCTATTTAAAATAGCCCTCAAGTGTAGTGCTGAGGTACTGGCTAGTATTCCCAAGCACAAGAATAATGTCATTTGCCTTATGGAGAAAATATGTGTTACATGAATTTAATTCAGGCATGTGTTACATAATGCTGTTGAACAGGAGTTCCATGTTAATGAATCAACAATATATATTTAACATGAAGTCTTTAAACAGAAACACACATAAAACAAAGTTATGTATTAATTGGTTAATGCAAATAACGTAGGGGCATCTGGGTGACTCAGTTGGTGAGGTGTCCAACTTCAGCTCGGGTCAGATCTCACAAGTTCGTGAGTTTAAGCCCCGCACTGACAGCTCAGAGCCTCCTTTAGATTCACTGTCTCCCTCTCTTTCTGCCCTTCCCCTGCTTGTGCTCTCTCAGAAATAAATAAACATTAAAAAAAAACAAAGAAGAAAATAATGTAACCAGAAACTTGTGGGAACCTAGTCTTGTATTTCTTCTAGGAACAGCAGTCCAATATTTGCCAATTCAGTGTTCATGGTGACTTTAAAGAACATAACTAGTATGAATAGTGGGGATCAGCTGCATGTGATTTAATATATAATTCAAACTATTTTTTTCCTTAAAAAATTAACTAACATTTACCAAATTTAGTTATTACACTGAACTGCAGGCTATAGACTTTTTCTATGAATGTTCTTAGTTTATATAATGTTTTTCACAAGAGGGAAGTAATCTCAGATAATCTCACTCTAGTGTTGTAGTGTTTGTAGGAATTCAAAGTGCTATCAACTAACACTTGAGAAAAGATATATCCCCAAGTTCTTAGTTTAAGCAAATAAAGTAAAAAATTATATTACAGCTTGACAAACAAACGCATGCAATGATTTAGAATTTGTTTTCCTATTGATAAAAATCTATGCTTAATCTTTTTTAAAAAGATTTTTAAAAATATGTTTTTAAAAGTAATCTCTACACCCAACCTGGGGCTCAGACCTATAGACCTGAGATCAAGAAATACATGCTCCACTGACTCAGCCAGCCAGGCACACCTGTTTAATCTTAAAAAAAAGCCAACAACTTTTTTTTTTTAAATTTTAGAGAGAGAGAGAGAGAGAGAGAGAGAGCAAGAGTGTGTGAGCAGGGTAGTGGCCAGAAGGAGAGAGAGAGAATGGCGAGCAGGCTTCACGCTCAGTGTGGAGCCTCACGCAGGGCTTGATCCCATGACCCTGGGATTATGACCTGAGCCAAAATCGAGAGTTGACCACTCAACTGACGGAGCCACCTAGGCGCCCTTAATCTTTTTTTAATTCAATTTTTTTGGAGACCAATGTCAATCTTAAGATGCAAATAAGTTAACATTTTTTTTCTAGCAATTGATCATTGTACTGGAATGCTAATACTAAAACAAATATCCTAAAGGATTAGTTTCAAAAAAGGAAGTTGAATACACTAAGAGATCTTACCTCTTGTAAAATTTTTTGTGCATCTTCTTGTGTTTCAAAAGTGATGAAACCATACCTAAAAAAATGCATTAATTATTTTCTTTAGAACATTAGAGTTATACTAAGATTAATTTTTTTTCTTTTAAGCATGGGCCACTGTAGTAGTGAGCAGTTTTCTAAGGTGCCCAGCATGCAAAATTTAAGAGAATCATTCACAGCTTAACACTGTCACCTCCTCTTAGAGTCAGGACACTAAAAAAAAAAAAAAAACAACAAACCAGGATCTTCAAACAGTTTCATATCTGACTTGTATATAAATCAGGAAAGCATTTAAGATTCAAGTTCTGGCTTACAAATTAGGATGCAATAAATTTTGGTACAGAGACATAATCACCTTTTAAAATAATAGAAGTTTGGCTTAAATAGGAATCAGAGTAGGGAAAAAATTTCAACACAAAATTTTTTTAAATTGGTAAATGTTTATTTATATGGACGTATTATTATTAGCACATCTAAACTGACAATGCAATTACTAGTATTTCCCAAAGACAAATAAAAAATATGTACATCCCAGACTTTCTACCTGCTGTTTGCATGCATAATTGTTACCTCCAGAGTACAATTCATATAATATTCAAGATACAAATATATTTTGAATGCAATGTCCAAAAAGCCAAAACAGATAGACAAAAAGATATGAAAGAGATAAAACAGTATATCCCCCTGCCAAGCATAATTTCTACTTAGGTAACTTAAGGAAACTAGAGTAGTGTTAAATATCTTGACTATTTTCTTCAATTCATAGTTACTGTATTATATAAAAAGTTTCTTCCTCTAACAAAGAATTTCTCTTTTTCTATTTGCCCAAACATTAAATAAGGATTAAGGAAATACTTTTACACTAAATTTTTGATAGAACACATACACCACCCAGTGGAAAAGGCATAAAATACAGTTTACATATCTATGTTTTTAGTGGTAAAAAGTGGATATTACCAAAATATTGCAAATTCTATTAACCAAATACAAGAGCTACAATCTCACTTCTTCCTAATACTATTTGTCAGTCTGAGAAGTATCTCATTTGTTTAAAAATAACATCTCTCCAGGAACCCATCTCTTCCAAAGTGCTCACTTGACATTCTTACAAGTTGCTTCCCTCTAGTAGAATTTTCTATCTACCTTGTTAGTCCTTTCTCTTATGTATGTCCTGCCTCTCTTTCAAGAAAATGGACATAATCCTTCACTGATCTCCACTGTCTTACCCATTTTTTTCCCATGGATATTTTATTTTATTTTTTAAAATTTTATTTTTTATTTTTTAAAATTTACAACCAAGTTCTGTCTTACCCATTTTAACTTTGCTATCAAACTTAAGTAAGTACACTATGTAAACTACCTCTTCTCTGAGATTTGGCTTTTGTATAAACCAGTCCACTGCAATGGCTCTAAGGTCGTTAGCCATTTCTAGACAAATCCTCCTGATTTCTTCTCAGTTTTTATTCTCTTTGATTTGGCAATTAAAAATCATTCTCTTTAGAGTTATATTTCTCAGGTTAGTTCCTTATCTCTGTGTCTAAAGCAGGCACACAATTCCAAGAGCATCTGATTCCTTTAGCTTCTGGTTCCTTAGCTACTGGACGTTAGTTACCCAACATTAAATGCTTGCTACATAACATTGAATAGTTCCTCAGCCAATGCAAGAATAGCTTCCTAACAAATTAAGGAATATTATAGTGTCCTCCCCCATGCCAAAATACACACACACATACACATACACACACACACACAATGCAGATTAAAGGCAAGAAGAAAGAAGAGAGCATGAAATTCTCTTTTTAAAAAATGGAATCAAAATAAGTTAGCATACCAAATCTAGTAAGCCAATAAAAATACAATTGTTAATTCTATGTACTATCTATAGCAATACTAACCCTTTGGACACTCCAGCTCTGTCATTTACAATCTTCACTTCTTTTACAGACCCATACTGGGAAAAAAATTTTCTTAAATCATTTTCATTTGTCTAATGGCATAAAAGGAAAACACAAAAAATTGCTTTTAATAGCTTTTAATGGCTTTTAAAATATCCTCTAATTGCTAAAAAATGAAACAAGTCTTATGCTTGTTTTGGAGACAGAAAAGATTGTAAACAAATAGTAATATAAACGTAAGAATGCCTCTCGGCATAAAAACAGTATATAAAACCACTAAATTATTAAAACCAATGTAAATACATTGCTTTATGCAGTAACTATGATGTTAAACTATTATAATCAATGAAAAAAATTTAAGCTGAATTGCTTTAAAAACAAAAAGAAAGTTCACTCATATTTAAAGGAATTCTTGTTGGCCAGTTAAAAAAATAGCTTGAATTAGGCACGGCTATAACTATAGTAAGGGCATATTACTATTGGTTTTTGTGGCTCAGAGAGGCCCATGGTCATGGCAGTGGAACTAAGTTGTTGGTGTATACCAGTCCCTCTATTTTAATCAGCAGTCTCCAGGAACAGTAAGGTCTTAGGAAAGGAATACATTTCTAAAAGTACTTGAACTCAATTTGTGATATCAATGAAGTAGCTACAAGATTTAGAGTTTTTAGATAGTTTATCTGTACTCAACATACATTTCATCTAAATAATGACATCATAATATTCAAAATAAAAATTTGAATCATCATTGGACTATAATACACAAGATATCTACAAGGATGGTTTTAACTGCAGTAGTCTCATAATACACTCATTTTATCTTTTCCTACAATATTCACACTAAATTCACTGTAATTTCATTTTCTGGTTCAGGTATAACTACCCCATGGAAACTTTAAATATCTTTAGAAAAGAATTTCTTTATATACACAGAAAAAGGCATGCCCAACAGCAGTGCTATGCCTCTTATATACATTATCAGGTTTTAGTTGGTAGCCTACAGCCTGGTAAATTGGATGATGACAAATACTGAGATAATCTTAAGAATAACTAAATTCCTCTTATTTCAATAAACTCAAATGGAACCAATGCCAGAAGAATTTCTGTTAGAGATTTGAAAACAATTCAAACTATTCTCTGATAGAAGAATCACTAGTTCAATTTTGCAGCTCTACTTCCTAGTTGAAAAATAAGGAGACAAAGTCAAGATGATTAAGTATCAAGAGGGATGGGCTATAAGCTTCCAAAAAGAAGAGTTTTAAAAAGTTTGACACTGTTTGCTACTACAGAAACCCATCCAGGAACCCATCTCTGGATGGTTCATTTCCTCGTTGTCATTTGTCTATGGTTTTGGAAACGGTATAAGTATCAGGGAGGGAACCCTAGCCGTTACCTTAAAGGTACAACTGTGTTCTAACAATGGCCTCTTAAGTTCATAATGTAGCTGATAAAATTCAATAACCTAGAATAGCCTAACCATATGAATATTTCCATTTATTGATAATTTATTTAAAAATATACTGTTTATGATATAAATTAATTCTGAACAAAAATACTCAACTCGAATATTTATGGTCAGCCATTAATATTTTTCATAGAAACAGAAAATCTTTTTAAAATTAGCATTTCATTAAAAATCATTTTTATTCATGTTTAGTGAACCAATGACATACTTGCTTAAAAATCATTATTTTGACAAATACACAAATACAGTATGTGTATCATTTCTCTTGAGAAGAAAAAAAGTATTTTCATCCAAATTGCAAAAGATTGATTATAGGGAAATAGTAATAAATGTCAAATTTATTTGACACATCTTTGGCACAAAGATTTTTTTTAATTAAGAAAGACAACTATCCCTGTAATTTTCAATATATAATATGGAAACTTGGAAATCTTTCTACATATCCACTTAGAAGTAAGGATATTCCACTTAAAATAGCATGCAGACCTTTCCTATAGGTGTTTACTACTACCTCCCAAATGGGGGTGCTAAAACATCTCACAAACTAAGCTTCTTTGAAAGAGTGGAATGACTGATTACATTATTAAAGTGTATTAATGTTAAGATGTTTTATTCTGACATTTTTTTTTGTGATCAGATTCTAAATTAGATGGCGGAAAGCAATTTTGATGGAAGTTTGGGAGGTTATTCAATAGGAACTTGAGAGTAAAGTTGGGATAAAGAAACAAATTCATAGGACTAAATTTTGTGTTTTTTAAAAAATTGCGTTTTCTTTTGAAATTATTACCATGCATTATTTTTTTTGGAGTATGACATAATAAAGTATAATTAGTGTGGTATGGTGAAATAAGGAATATGGAACTATGAGTCAAAATAGTGGGATTCTAGTCTTCACTCTGTCACGAAGAAGCTAGGAGCCTACAGATATATCAGTGAGCCTCAATTTCCCTGTATGGGAAATTACACATATTCTTTTTAACCAACACTGGTATTGAAAAGATTCTTTATAGTAAGACAATGTGAAACCTACTAATCATTATGGAAATAGCAATTGTTATTTTTGCAGTTGTACAAAAATTTTCTGAGAAATAAAATAACTTCTAACGCAAAAAATACACTATGTTACATGCATAAATAGGTACCTTAAAGTCAATTCCTCCTACAAAGATGCGATTAGGGATCACTGTTCCATATCTTGGGGCACTTGTTGGGTTATTCAAAGGCACAGGTGATACAGGATTAGGGGATGGAGATAATGAATCTGTTTGCGTCTGATTTGATGTTTGCTGTAAAATAAAATTCTTTTAAACTTTTAGCATTGGGTAGAAGTTTGATGCAGGCTGAAAACAATATCTTTCAAAAAGATGAGTCATTTAGACAAAATGTAATATTTTAGACTTTAATTTTAGTCTATTATTATGAAGATTATAATTAGAACTAATACTTTTTTTGGAGCAATAAAAATATGGGAAATGTAGAATCTACTCCACTACAGAGAAAATCTTAATTACTTAAAATGTTTCTGTGAATTATTATTAAATATACAATTTAAATATTGTAAATATTGAGGAATATTAAACTCAAAAAACAGAAAGAGAAAAGCAGCCCTGACAGCTGGGAACTGGCTTTGTTCTGGTGTTGTTAGGAGTTGGCCTCGAACTCACAGCTAGGCTATGGTTGTTCTCTTGTTAACAGGCATTAGGCAAAGTTACTCTGTGATTGTGACGGATCACAACAAAAACAAGACCATTCCATAACCATGTCTGAACGCTGACAAAAACAAAAGCATTGTCCAAACCATAAGAATGACCAAACAGCCCTCTATTCTGGCTGATATGTATAACTGCTCCATCTTTATCAATCACAGCTTTGGCTTCAATCTATTTTTCTTGCCTTCTAGATAAGAATTAGCAGAATTACTCCCACTTTCTGACAACATGCATCTCACAGTAAAGCCATTCTTCCTTAAACCCTATCTAAAAAGAGCTTAACACAAGTTTAAATCCCATAGTAAGTTCTTTTCTAGCACCCTCTTACCAAAAGGCTCCATGGTGCATGCTCTTCCTTGTGGCAACAATTCAATACACCCAACTTTAGTGAACTACAGTATGTTCCTGGTAGTCTTTGGCTAAAGGGCAGTGACAAGTTGATAAATTCTGACATTCAAGTTCACTGTTTTTTAACTCTAAAGTCAAAGTTTTAAATGCACTTGTCAATTTGAAGATTGAACTGATTTTGTAAAGAAAAGAGAAATTTACATACCTATATCTCATAGGCATAAATTTTTATACCAAAGATTGAACTCAGTACATACATGTTCATAATTCCAAGTTGGGGGCCTAATTTAGATTCTAATAAACATATATTAACATATATGCCTTTGCACAATGGCAAGATGGTAAGCTCTTAACCTACATCTGAAAAAAACAAGACTTGAGAATAGAATTTTGATAGCAGTTTTTAAAAAAAAATTTTTTTTTTTTACGTTTATTTATTTTTGAGACAGAGAGAGAGCATGAACGGGGGAGGGTCAGAGAGCGAGGGAGACACAGAATTTGAAATAGGCTCCAGGCTCTAAGCTGTCAGCACAGAGCCCGATGCGGGGCTCGAACTCACAGACTGTGAGATCATGACCTGACCCGAAGTCGGTCGCCCAACTGACTGAGCCACCCAGGCGCCCCGAGGATAGAATTTTGAAGAGAAACCAATTTAAAGCACTTGCTTATTATTTTCCTTTTGGGAACATTAAACAGGCTTCTCAGACAGTCTAACGTACTAAATGAGTATGCTTCAAAAATCTTGGTTTCAGAATTTCAATTCTCTGAGAAACAAATACATGAAAATGAATTTCCAACATAGATAATGAGTTGTTCTTTTTCTTTTTTTTTTTTTTTTTTGAGTTGTTCTTTTTCATAGTTGCTCTCCTGTCTCACTTAATTGGCCAATAAAACCATGATCCCTAAGTCAATCCTTCAAGATATACAGAGAAATGACTAGGCCAGTAGTGACTACAGGGCTACAGGCTGGATCTCATTGGGTTCTATTCTGCATCTAGTGTTAAGGGGGAACAACACAAATTCCTAAAAAGGGAGTTCATAAAAACACCTATTAACCCACAGAAAAATCATCACATTTAATAACTACTATGTTGTAGTTTCCAATCAAAGAAATTGGGGAACCAATCTTAAAAGCATTCTCTCTGGGCATTTGGAGGTTATTTGTAACTTCAGTCACTTTACTTCTAGGATGTAGTGCAGAGAATGATGATTTTGGGGTGCTTAGTTTTATTTTTCAACTGTGGATTTGCATTGCTAGAGATAATAGCATAGCTCTAGTAGATACAATCTTGTCTGTTTACAGATTGTAAAATTTTAAAAATCAGTCTTCATGAAATTTTCTTCTGAAAAACAAGTTCGACAGATGAATTCATTTGTTCTCCAATTTGTTTAAATAAAAGTCAATTCCATTATTTTTCACAGAGAAAGGACATGAACAAAAGTGAACAGGTGCTTTATTTCCAATCTTGAGAAACTAGTTAGATGATACCGAGAAAGGAAAAACATCAACTTTTTATATCCTGTTCATTTCATTCTCATTTCTAAGGCTCCTGCTGTACTGTGGGTTCCTACTGCCTTATTTTTCTTCTTACCACTTATCACTTTCCAACATACTATATAGTTTACATATGTTTATTGCTTACCACTTTCCAATGTAGTGCAGTGTTCATATGGGAAGGGATTTTGCCTATTTTGTTCACTGATCATTTAAAGTGGGGATGGTACATAGCAGGTGTTCAATAAATAATTTGTTGAACAAACGAATGAATCACTTCTCCCTGCTCATGATATCCCAACCATTAGGCAGAGGGTTTAAGAATACAATATGAAAAGAACCTAGAAAATATCTTAATGTTAGTAGTGACAAGGCTTAAGCAGAAATATCTCAATTCCTCAGAGAAGGTTGGCGATGCACTGAGCTAATAAAGCCTCAGATTCCACCGGCAATAATTTTGCAAATGTATGAAAAGCACTTAGGCAGGTGTTGTTAGATTAGAAGTAAGGGTTCTTAGTTTAGCAAAACTTCCTGCACTAAAGAGTTTATTAAAAATTTCCTTCAAAGTAATGTGCCCTCACTGCCTCCATCCCTTGAGAATTAACCTCGAAATCTATCATCCACTTTGCCAGCGAAGACAACGGGAAGAGGGCAGGCTAACCGTCGCAGTCAAGGCCTCGAAGCTCCTTCCCCTCCGAGGCCAGCAAGCTGAGGCGCTGGAGGATATGGCCGCTGCGACAATTTCCTCGGGTTCTCTCGGGTCATCGTGAACTTGGGCACTGACACGAGGATCCACCCCCTCCCCACCAAAGTGCGGGAGGGAAAAGAAGGCTAGCCAGCGAGAAATTTTGACCCGCAAACCCGCCAGCAGCAGTGGCTGGAACCCTCAACGGCACCGACCCGACGGTGGCCTCGAGCGTCGGCAACAACTCGGCACTCACGTGGCGCGCGCTGATTGGCTGCCAGCGGGGTGGGGGCGGGGCACAGTGGCACCTCGCCTCAGCGCCTCGGCTCCTCAGGCCTGCTTCGTCTCCCGCCCCTCCCCCACCCGGCCCTCAGCATCTCGGGCGCACACCCGGTATTAAAGTGTCCGGGTCCGTCCAGGGCCAAGGTGCCCCACCCCTCCCTCCAGGTCTCTCCGGCCTGGCCTTCCGGTCCCCACTGACTAGCCAGGGAGAGGCGGTGTCAGCCGCCCTGGCAATCCCTTGCGGTGGGCGTCTGGGCGGAGTCCGGCCCGAGCAGGCGTCAAAGACGGGGCCGAGCCCAGTTTCGGCGGGAAAGCTATTTTTCTAGCCCAGCCCCGCCTGTTGTACAGGACCCGGCCACCCGCCGCCTCCTGAAACCTTCCGGCCATTTCCGAGGTCCCCCAGCCAGCCTACACCCGGTCCTGGCCCGGTGGTCCCACCTTCCCGACCCCACCACCCGACCCGATGGGGCCTGCAGGGAGGCCGCTCTTCGCGGTGGTCGATGGGGCATCCTGTCCACGTTTCTTCCCGAAAAAATAGAGGGCGTTTGGGCCCTAGACTTCACAATTCCAGCCCCTCAGGAACGGAGTCCACGTTGCTCCTTCCCCTTGCTATCCCGGGGCCGGAGGCCCTGACTGCCGTACTCACCGCCCCGGACTCGGTCTCCATCTTCCTCTACGCTCTTCAGAACCCAGGGGAAAGGATCAGAAACCTGAAGTTTGAAAGCACCTTCACACCAAGGAAGCAACACCACGTTTCCCCGACGGACACTCCCCCTGGCGGCGACGGCGGCAGTGGCAGCTGCAGGGGCGCAGGCTCGGACCCGGGACCTGAACCTGCCACCCGGTAGGGGGGGGTGGGGAGGAGCAGGCGACGTCGCCTCGGGCGGCGGGGCGGGCGGGCGCAGCAAGCCGGGAGCGGCGCGGGCGGGCGGTTTCGGCTGTGGCCCGTGGTCGCGGAGCTGGGCCGTCTGGGGAGGGAAGAGCGTGCAGCAAGTCGGGGCGGACGTGTGGTGTGCAGACGAGGGCTCGGCTCTGGGGCCACTCTCGCCTGCTTTCGGACGGCTGGGGAGGAGAGAGCGAACGGTTATGCAAAGCACCATGCACCGCACACTTTCCTCTCTTCTCCCCTTTGGAGGAAAGTCGGCGTCTGGGACTGGTGGGTTTCGAGAGGTTGACGTGACCTCAGGCTTTACTAAGCAGCAAGAGGCCGGTTGAGGGGTGACTTCGGAAGGCTGGTGCAGGGCCAGGAGGACGGTTTCCAGAGTCAAACTCTGACCCCCCGGGCCTGACGCGCCAAACTCGGGGACTCCCGAGAAGCCTGGGACTCCGCGCTGCACCTGTTGTCGCCGTCACTCATCCCCGCTAGCGGGCGGGCGGGGCGGCGCGGGCGCTTGGCCGGGACCCGCCGCGCAGCCCAGTCTGGGCCTCGGCGCCCGTCACAGGCTGGCGCCCGGAGCAGCTCCCGCGGGCCCCTCGCGGCTGAGCACCGCCCGGCCGGCCGCAGCAACAGCCTTGGGAGCCGGTCTGCGACGAGGCCACCCGCTCGCCAGAGGGGGTGAGCACTGTGCGGCTTGACTGGAGCGGCTCCGGCGGCCTTGGGATACATAGCCTTTGAAAGAGTACTTTGTAAAAAATATCTGTGAAAGGTAGCTGAGAGTTCTGTATATCGCCGCTATAATGCATAATGTAATATTATACACACACATATATGGTATATAAATATATAAGCGGTATATAATATATAATCAAGTTGTAAATAATTACAACTAAGTAAACATGTAATAATGCTGATGATTATTGCACCTACCATTTATCAAGAATTCATTTTGTGCCAGTCACAGTGCTTTATAATCAATATCATTTCATTGTTCTCACAGAAACCCTTCAAATAGATACTACTGTATCTATAGATACAGAGCTAAAGCTATAAGAGATTTAACTATAAGAGCTAAAGAGCTAAAGCTCTTAAGAGCTAAAGCTATAAGAGATTTAACTGGGATCTCTCTGACGATTCATGAGCTTAACATTAAAAAAATGAAAAACCAATTTTAATGTTTTACTTATTTTTGAGACAGAGAGAGACAGAGCGTGAACGGGGGAGGGTCAGAGAGAGGGAGACACAGAATCTGAAACAGGCTCCAGGCTCTGAGCTGTCAGCACAGAGCCCGACGCGGGGCTTGAACTCACGAACCGTGAGATCGTGACCTGAACCGAAGTCGGATGCTCAACCGACTGAGCCACCCAGGCGCCCCTAAAATTTTTTTTTTTAAATATTTATTTATTCTTGAAGGAGAGAGAGAGCGAGCAGAGGAGCGAGACCCAGAATCTGAAGCAGGCTCCACCGCTCTAAGCTGTCAGCACAGAACCCAACTCCGGGCTTCAGCTCATGAGCAGTGAGATCTTGACCTGAGCCAGAGTCCGATGGTCGACTGACTTAGCCACCCAGGTGCCCCATGAGCTTAACCATTTTGACATGTGCTTTTAAAAAGTTAGCAGTAACAACTATTAAAACTGACATTAATAATAACTTCTGTGCTCTCTGTTATAAAAGTTTGTGTTATTTTACTTTAAAGATAAACGTTTAAAAATATGCAGTATGGCTTAATTTGTAATCTGTACAGAGATTAGCTCTTCATATTATTTACCAAAAATAAAATGGGAAGCATAATTTTTTCACTGAATACAGTTATTCAGTCATTAGTTTTGCATGCAATTTAAGCTCATTTTAGGTTTTAGTTTCTGTGGAAACAGAAAAGACAAACCTATTCAAATTAATACTCACATTCTAGAGCAAAATAGTTTTGCTGTTCAATAACGGAACTGATTTTGTTCTTTTTTTTTTTTTTTTCCAATAGTAATGATGGGTGTGAGTAGTTATTACTATCCCCTCTTTTGCCCAAGTCTTTAATTGGCTGAAAACCCTTCCTTTTGAAGACTGTCTTCACCATAAAGGTGGTCACTGTGTAATACACAAATTAATCAACACAATTTAGGGGATATTAACTGTATTTCAAGGCCCCTGTTAGGTACTAGGGGGATATACTGTATTTACAGTAGATAATTATTCTACTTCTCTTTTCATTGTTAAAGCAAAAGGAATTTTTGCTTTTAAAATTTGGATAAATCATGTAAAAGTATACAATTCAACTAGTAGACATTATAGAGTTCCTATTGTGTGTAGGACCTAATATTAGGCTTTATGTTATGGGGGATAGGAGGATGAACAAGATCAAATCCTCATCTTGCGTGTTTTTCAATCTAGAAGGGGAGAAAAGACTAGTTGCTCAAAAATAGTAATGATACCTAAATGTGCTTATAATTAATAAGACATAAGCAGAACAGGATAAGTGACATATGAACTGTGATCAAAGATCTATGGGAGCATAGAGGACCATATAGTGGAGCACAATGTCCAGGGCTGGGTAAAAGCTCCATCAGAACTGACATTCTGGTCTGGGTGGGAAGGTGAAAGGAAAGATACTGAATCCCTGCCATCTATTCAGCATTAGGCTAGGCTAGGCACATTCTTTTTTAATCTTTTTAGTTACCATTCTTGCTCGCTTTCTCTCTCTCTCTTTGGAAATTTAAGCCTTGGAAAGGTAAAAGTGACTCAGGTAGTTACATTGTTAGTAACTGGTAGATACAGTTTTCAAAACTTGGTTGTATTTGACTCCATTTGCCCATGCATAGTGTACTCTGCCATGTTATTTATACCGTGGTAATGACTTAGAATTTTATTCTGGAGACTTTGCAAATAAAGAGCCATTGAAGGTTGTTGAATCAGGAAGTTACAAAATCAGAGCCAAAATTTATATTCTCAGATTAGAGGAACAGTTTTTAAAAGACTGGAAACAGAATTGAGTTAGGTGCATACTACTCTAGTGAAAAATAATGGGGATCTAAACAAAAGTAGCAGCTCTGAGAATAAAATACTGGGAAAGGGTTAAGGAGAAACCAGAGAAGAACTGAAACTTGGACGTGGTGATGATGGGGAGGGATTGGTTAGGATGGTTCAGAAGTCTCAAGTTTCAAATCCTGGAGATGTCATTGACAAAGATAAATATAAAAGTGCAACACATAACAAATTGCAAACCTAATATCCCATTTGCTTATATTTTCGGCCAGCATCCCAACATCTCTCATCTTTTTCTTTCACACAGTCTGTTAAGAGTATAGTTCCTGTTTCAGAGATTTACCCAAAGCTGCCTTCCCTCTTGCTTGCCTTCCATTACTGGCAGTTTTCCCATTACTGCCTCTTGAGTCTTCTAGCCACAGATTCTAACTCCTAATATCTATTTTAGGCAGTCCTTTTCTCAATAACCCTTTGGATGTGTGCTCTAGCTTATAGGCCTAGAAACCATTTGTGGGCCTCCTGTGGACCAGGCTTTACCCTAAGGCAGGGTCTATGGCTATGATGAAGATGTGGTTCTTGCTCTCCAACAGCCTGTGGTCTAGTGCCAGAAGGAGCTAAGTAAATAGAAAGTTCATACATTCAATGTGCTAAGCGTAGCAGTAGAAGAGTTGCCAAGCGCAGAGATAGCCCAGACCAGGAGTGACTTGGTAGAAAAACAACATGAAAAGTCATGTTTAGAAGATGCCTCTACTTCCATTTTATTTCTTTCTAGTTCCCAAGTCTATTAACCTGTTGTTGTGTTTTGGAGGATGATCAGATGCTTTCTTTTTCTCTGTGATGATTGGATATTTGAAATGGGAGAGGTGAGGGATAGGATGTTTATTTATTTATTTATTTTTTATTTTATTTTATTATTATTATTTTTTAGGGTAGAATTTTTAAAAATCTGCCTTAAGGAAGCAAAGAGTCCAGTGCAGATCTTCTTTTCCTTTACAGAGTGTAATACTTACATTTAGAGAGGGTGTTACAGAGCTAGTCTAGACTGAAACAGTAACTGATTTATTGGAAAATTCCTTATAAAATTCTTTTATTTGGTTATGCTGTTTACTTTGAGCAACTATTTAGATTCAAGAGTATACAATATAGAATTGACTGTTCAAGATAAGGTAGGAGCTCAGTAAATAGTTATAAAATAAGAGACTAAATGAATAGGCAACTCTCTCTCCACTTTCCATTTTATCCCCACCCCTTACCATTTTACTCTTACTTCTGAAATAAGAGTGAAAAACAATCACTGTCAGAGAATCTTTTTCTCGATCTACTTACACAAGTATGGTTTAATAATTATGCATGTTTTCAGTTGCTTTTTAGGGGAAGACCTTGTGTTTGGAACATCCCACCTGCAAAATCCTTTGAATATTCACAGATATTTCCTTAAGAGCAAATGATACACCATTTACAAAAATAAGACCTGTGAAGTAAGACTTCAGTGTAAGAATGATTGTCCTAAACTTACTGTCCACTTGTAGATTCAGGCCTTTGCCTTGGCTTGCCCCTTTATTTTACCTTTGCTTGCTCTCACCTTCTGACCACCAACTGCTGTTTTTTTTTAACCTCTTTCCATTGTTGTTTCATCCTTAGATTTTATATTTCTGGGAGGAAAACATTTTCATCAACCCTTTTAGGGTCCCTGGCTGGGTCTGAAAATTAAACTGACAGTGATTAACAGGAGAAAAGCATACAAATTTTACTGAATTTTTACATGTACATGGGGGTCTTCATGAGGGAATGAAGACCTAAGAACTGGCCAGAGTAGGAAGCTTTTGCATCTTTTGGACAAAGAAACAATAAATTTATGAGTAATTGACAAGACAAAAGGGTTTAGGCTAGAGATAGTAAATGGTGAAGAAATAACTAGAAAGATAAGGGTTAGTTTATCAAGGTTAGTCTGAAGTTCCTCTGGTGCCCTGTCTCTGGGCTGATAAGAGTCTGTCTCCAGTAAAAGAATTTATTTCCTGTCTTTAGGCAGAAAAGGGGGAACTTTTTCTATGTTTACTGCTTCTTAATTGCTTTCAACCCCAAATAATTAGTATGTAAAAGAGGCATGTTTTGGGGTGACATATTCTGGTTTCCTTCATATACATGAGGCGTTTTCACAGGTACTATCATGACATCTCTTAATTCATGTTTCTCCTACCCATAGTCATCTTGGCAATACTTCATGTCCCTAATGTCCTCCTATTCATGACGTTTCAAACATCTTTGTGTAAACATTTCTTTAATTGTCACTTGTCCACTCCTCCAGCAACTATGTTTTTGAGTAGTGAGCAATTGTTGCCTTGGTGCACTCTTATCTTTTGAATCTAAGAAAGGCCACCATGTACTGTTGCATTGGTTACTCAGTACATAAGGGTATCTGGCCAAAGGACTAGCAGGCTAAGATCCAGCTCTTGCTGCTCCACTCACAGAACCATGTAGCCACAGGCCCCTCCATTCAATGGGAGTGCCTTTTTCCAATTCATAAAAAGATGCTGAATGTACCGGTGGCAGTCCTACCTAATTATAGCTCCTGCACCATAAGATGGTATCAAGAAACACTGGTTTATGTTCATCGTGTTTTACTATCATATTCTTAGACATCGGTGACTCCTTGGCATTTGGGAAAACTGGAGTAGCCAGGCACCCCAAGCCTATTATTTTTAATCTGTATTTGCTCTTACATTATATATCCGGATCTCTTTAAGGTTGGGTCTTCCCGAAGCACTGAAACATTTTAGAAGCAACTAAAATTCAAAGCTATTATTTAAACATCTGGAGTAGGAAGAGAAGTGGAGTAGCCAGGAAGGAAACCATCTTGGTAAATGCTGCAAGTGGGTTCCTCAGGAAACAGACTGAGATTTGCATGCAGTGGTTTTGGGGAATCTTGAGTTTGGGAACAATACCTGAGAAGAAGGAGGGAAGCAGGGCTGGGCAGAAAAAGTTGAATTGTGATTTTTGCAACAGAGTCCCAGCAATCCTAGGATGACCTTCAGAGTTGTTCCTAGAGACCAGGGTTCCCCTCCCCACTGCATCCCATATCCCCAGGTACCCATCCATAGACATTGGATGCAGGCTGGTCTCAGAGAGAAGTCAGGACTTTAGACAAGATTCTCTTTGGCTGAGGGCAGTTTCTGGAGAGGGACTCAGCTGAGAACAGCCCACACTCCCAGCATCTGGTGGAACAATGGCTTGGTCCTCAAGGGGGATTTGGGCAAATGACAGCATATACAAAAGTGAGTTCATAACCATCGAATGACTTTTTTTCTACAATAGGGTTAAGCAGGTTTTTAACACTTGCTTTGGGTTGAAGGAAAGCATGACAAAAACAGAATAACTCCAGGAAAAATTCAAACTTGTTTTTTCTTAGAGAGGGTACCTCAGAGATTGCACGTGGGACAAATACCAGGAGCATGGATCTGGTAACCTAAGACTGTGACATTGAAAGTTTAGGTTGCAATTGTGTTTAATGATTGCAGGCTAAAAAACAACTTTCTATGAGTTTGCCTTCTGTTGGTTCTGTGCTCAAGAAAATATCCGTAGTGGTCATCATTGGGGAAATATAATTAAAACACAAAGTCATTTCCCAATTCAGAAAACCTCTCCACAAAGATATAGAGACAGAAACCAGTTTCATCGTTAAATAAGCATGAAATCTGTGGTGCACACCTCAGGCAATTGACTAAGACATTGCAAAGACACAACAAAGAAAGGAATCTCACCCATTTATATTGCCAAGCAGACATAACCCATTGCATCACACATAGTTCACCGTAACCTTACCTAGTGATTGGGGTCACCATCTTATTGGCTTTAACCAGAGGAAAAACAAACTTCTCATATCTTTATAACAGGAGGTAGTTTTGTGAACTGGAGCAAGGCAAGCACCAAAGTTAGGCTCTTATTCTTACTGGAACTGGGAAATAGAACTATCTTTCTTAATGTTTGCATTTCAAAAAGATGGTTTTTGAGGAAACATTCTTGAGTTGTGATACTGGCAAGATGCCTAGTTAGCCATTATAAAGGTTTACATACATGTGAAAAAGAGAAAGAAATTCTAGAAAAAAAAATTGGGGGGGGGGAGATGGGGAAGTCTTTTTCCTTATTTCTACTGGGAGAATTAAGCCTATTTTTATTTTTAAAGAATCTCTACACCCAACATGGAGCTCAAACGCACAACCCCCAGATCAAGAGTTTCACGCTCTACCAATTGAGCCAGCCAGGCACCCCAAGCCTATTATTTTTAATCTGTATTTGCTCTTACATTATATATCCGGATCTCTTTAAGGTTGGGTCTTCCCGAAGCACTGAAACATTTTAGAAGCAACTAAAATTCAAAGCTATTATTTAAACATCTGGAGTAGGAAGAGAAGTGGAGTAGCCAGGAAGGAAACCAGGGAAGTAGACAAGAGCCATGGCCACATGTGCCAAAAAGCCTGCATCCTATTCTGCTGGTACTGGGAGGCCAATAAAGCTTTGTAATGGGGAGTCAGACTGGTAGTTTAGGTAAATTCCTCTAGCTACAATGTGGAGGGAGTATGGATATTTGAACATGCTACAAGGTCACTATAATCAAATTAATATGGTATTGAATGGGAATCAGAACAGATAACCTGGAAGCAGATTGAAGTACATGTGAGAATTTAACCTATGACAAGAGGAATAATTCAATTCATTGAGAAAAGAATAGATTATTTAATGAAGAAAATAAAAGCAGCCCAGCATCTTATTTAAAAAATTTTAGGGGCGCCTGGGTGGCGCAGTCGGTTAAGCGTCTGACTTCAGCCAGGTCACGATCTCACGATCCGTGAGTTCGAGCCCCGCGTCAGGCTCTGGGCTGATGGCTCAGAGCCTGGAGCCTGTTTCCGATTCTGTGTCTCCCTCTCTCTCTGCCCCTTCCCCCGTTCATGCTCTGTCTCTCTCTGTCCCCAAAATAAATAAACGTTGAAAAATATAACTACTCTTTAAAAAAAAAATTTTTTTTATGTAAATTCTTGTATATACATATAAGATAAATTAGAAAATGCAGTATAGAAAGACCAAACATGTTAAAAAAAAATAAAATTCTTCTAAGAAAATGTAGGAGATTACACATACAACCTAGGGGTTGGAAAGTGCTTCTTAATGCTGAAAAGAAGAGAGACATATTGGATTATATGAAAATTAATATAATGTAGATACCATAAACAAAGTAATAAACAATAGTTCTGGAAAAAATACTAAAGCAGATGACATAATAAGGATAACATCTATAATATACTGGTTGGGTTCTCTGAGAAGCATTTGGAGTTAGAGGTGAAAAATTAATTGGAAAGTAACACATGTGGAGGGACAATGGAGGAGCAGGATTGGGCAGGAGGAGTTCAGATACAGACATGACAAAATCTCAACCAGCCCAAGGGGCAGCTGGAACAATGATTGCCTGTTGGAGGAGTCCTGCCATATTGGAAATGGCTAGGGTCCACTGGCTGGAGATTGCCCAGAGAATAGAAGAGTTTGCTCTTAACTATCAACACCTAACCAATTCACTGGCAAGGGGCCACCCCAAGAAGAACATGACCTTGGTTCAAAAGTTGAGGTGAACCCTGAGTACTTGAACAGCTGAAGGCTGTCAGTGAACCGTATGCCTTGAAGCAGGAGAGTGAGCCCTTTACTGAAGTAGGGTCTCAGTGTGGCATCTCTGTGTTTGCTATAGAACTCTTACAAACTAAGAAAAAAAAGGCATTCAGTCCAATGGAAAATTAGGCAAAGCACATGTGCAGACGGTTTACTGAAGACTGAGTCCAAATGACCAAAAAACGTTTGAAATGATGCTTGGTAATCTGGAAAGTAAAATTAAAATAACAATGGAATCTAATTTTATGCCTATAAGACAGGCAGAAATTAAAAAGAACTACAATACATATTAAGAGGAAATGTAACGTATTCTGATTCTTTGGGAAATCAATCTAGCATTATCTATTAAAATTAAAAATACATACATCCTTAGACCCAAAAATGCTACTCTTGGGAATTTATCTGATGGAAATTAAACAATTGGTTCATAAAAATGTGTACAGAAATGATAATTACAATGTCATTAGTAGTGGTGAAAAACTAGAAATAAGCTGAATACACCAAATAGAGCAATGACTAACCAAATTATGATATATCTATACCATGGAATATTTACATTTATTTAGAAGAATGAATGAGTAGATGTTGCAGATGAGGTGGTGGAATTCTTACCAGGTATTGTTGAATGAGAAAAGGAAGATGCAGAAAAGTATGTATAAAATATGTCTTCCCACCTCTTCTCTTTTTAGTAAATCTAACGATGACAAACACACATGCTTTCTCTCTCTCCCTCTACACACACACACACACACACACACGTATACTAAAGCTGAAAAGATGCGTTAACTTGGCAACTCAAGTTGTTAATTTGAGTTACCTTCAAGGAGTGGAAGAGTTGATTTGGGTGGAGGAGGAGAGAAGTGTTCAAGACAGGTAAAAGAAAAAAATTATACCAAAAGAATATGCATATGCTCACATTTATGCTGTCATTTCTAAATCTAATAAGAAAGGCAGAATCAGGGGTTTACATAATTTATAGGAAAGAAATAAATAGAAAAATATGTCATAGAAATAGAACAAACTATACACAATTTTTGGAAATCCAAAATTTTTTAGTTTTTACTAGTTTAGTAGATGCCAGGCATGTTTATTTGCTGTATAAATCAAATAGTATCCAGTCATATGAACCAATAGCATTGTTGTAGAAAACATAGGGCTTTCAGTGAACTTATGTATCTGTATCAGTCAGGAGAAACTCAGTAATACTACAGTAAAAGAGCATCCCAAAATCTGAGTGGCTTGCCACAGAGGTTGCCTTCTTGTTCGTGTTACACATCCATCGTAGATTGGCTTGAGCTCTGCCCCATGCCATTTTCACTTAGGATCTGAGTAATCTTTGGTAGAGGAAAATAAGATCATGGTTAAGCATACACTGGTTCTTGAAGCTTCTGTTCAGAAGGGGCTCTTTCACTCATCTTTCATTGGCTAAAGCAAATCACATGGTTGAGCCTGCTGTCAATGGTACGAGGAGGCATAAACTCTTCCACAGGGAGAATTAGTGAACATCCCCCTGAGTTTGAAGATTGTCTTTAAATTATTTTAAATGTTTATTTATATTTTGAGAGAGAGAGAGAAAGACAGACAGAGTGCGAGTTGGGGGAGGGCAGAGAGAGAGGGAGACACAATCTGAAGGAGGCTCCAGGCTCTGAGCTGTCAGCATCAGAGCCTGATGCGGGGCTGATGGGAGGGGTGGAGGGGGGGGCGGTGCTGGAACTCAAGAGCCGTGAGATCATGACCTGAGCCAAGTCAGAAGTTCAACTGACTGAGCCTCCCAGGCACCCTGAAGATTATCTTTAAAACAAAGAGTGTTAATGAAGTATTTCCATGTGAATCATACCTAATGGATGTCATTAATGATTGGTGAGTAAGGAGAATTAAGATGAGAAGTAAGAGAAAATACTTTTTTTCTAATTAAATAAATGCTATTTTTTTCATCTACTGGGTGTACAGGTAAGAAGTACTCCTTTTGACTTTAGTTCCAATCACAGATCACACACCATTCTTTACATTTTCAGGAAACAAACAAACAAAAACCCGTTTAATCTGTACGTTGAAGACAAGAAAAATTAACGTAGATAGAAGGAGTAAGATTCTATTTTATCCATATATTTTATTTTTCTGAAGTTCAGAATTTATAGCAGTATGTTGATGAGAAATATAAAATCTATCAAAATCAGAAAAATATCCTTTCCTTTAGAAATAAGTCTAAAAATAATGATGTTTAATGCTTTTCCTCTGGAGTTTAAGTATTGCTCATAAGGAATCTTCCAAATGAATTCTGTCTGCAGCTATCGGTTTAGTTACTAAAATCCCATTTTAGTTAGGTGAAAATTTAAAGAAAGCTCTATAACCTCTCATTACACTAAATGTAGTATTGTCCAATGTTGCTTATTATCCCACTTTACAGTTTAAGTTAAATTTGAGTTCTTTGCTGCTGCTTAATATGTTAGATGATTCCTGCAACATGCTTCCCCCCCATCTTTCAAAAACAATTGTGATATCATCTGAACATTTTCACCAGTACATTTTATATAGAACAGAGAATGGCAAACATCCCAAGTGTAGTTTAGCAGCTGTTGTTCCTCCTCTGTGGGTAAGGGAGGAAGCAGTTGTATCCATGGTGACCTATATGAGTCAGTGAGGGTGGGAACTGGGGGATTCTCACAGGGGTTAATGACCGAGCAAATGTTAGCAATCCAGCTTTCACTAGACATTTGGCCTCAAATGGAATTTTTTTTTAGGGACTCACATTCTATAACTTTTCATTTTGTAAAGCAGATAAACTTACATTATGCTTAATGAAAGAACTATTCACCTGAAAACTTACTGGGAACTAAAACTTACAGAAGAGACTGTACTTTATTCCTGTCTTCTATTTTAATTTAGAGCATGCATTAAAATTTTGTTTATTTAAATATTCCACTCTGCTTCTTCCTCTTAAAGGATTTGAGGTAGAATGCCACAAAGGCATATCAATAGGGTTAACCCAATAGGTGTAAGGCTGATGATACATCATGACCAAAAGGAGTGGTTAGGGAAAGAAATATGATTCTTCATTCTCTTCCAAAGGGTCTTAAGATGCTAGAAAAAATTAGTAAAAAAACCCAAAACATTTATATCTTGGCATAAATTGGAGAAAACCCCCCTACTATATGCAGATGAAGTAGATTTGGGGTATGTACCTGGATGGGGAGAGGAGGAGGAACCAAACCTGTATTTACTCCTGAATCCCAAGTGTTAGGCATTGTGAGTATGTTTCA
Source organism: Panthera leo (assembly GCF_018350215.1). Taxonomy (NCBI): domain Eukaryota; kingdom Metazoa; phylum Chordata; class Mammalia; order Carnivora; family Felidae; genus Panthera; species Panthera leo. Next base: position 182,903,598 of record NC_056686.1, read on the forward strand.
TTTGAAGAGGTTTCTAGTATAACTTCACACCTGGAAAAGATCCAAGTTGTCAAATAAGATAGAAAAAGAAGAGAAACAAGTTTTCATGTGGGCCTCGTTGGTGCCATTCCAGTGGTAGTTTTCATAAATACCTCTGTGGTTTCTGCATTAGTGGGGAACATAATGATGATACGAGTTCCATCTCCAGGATCTATGTCAAAGTCAGTTAATACATAGAAAATAAATCAACACTGCCTATCTCATTTTATTTATTATTTGTTCAACACTGCCTATTTTAAAAAGACATTTGCCTTGCACATACAGACTTTCCCAGATGATTGGTCTGGGGCTCCTAATACTGTATCTTAGCCTCATTGTCTGCATGATTCCAGAGAGGGCAGTGTTAATGGACAGACATCCAGGCATCCTGCTTTCATGAAGGTAGTAGAGGTTTCCCAACATAGGAAAGAAGCAGCAGCCATCAGACATTGAAGAACATTGGCTGTAATTCAAGATTTCTTAAATGTATTGCTTTTCAGTACTTTGAAGATTTACTAATGTGGGGAATCTAGATTTATTCTAAATAATTTGTAACTTCTCATTTTTGTAGGGCCATTATCATGACATGGATTACTTGTACTTTTAAATGAAATTAGTTGACTTTTATGTTTTAGTTACAGAAATTTCCTACTTACTTGCTAACATAAGGGAGAAAAGATATACCTTTGAAGAAAAAAATAAACCAAGAATTTTAAGAGGGCATATTGACTCTGTATATATTTACTCCACTATAATATTTATATTACAAATTACCCTGCAAGTTGTTTTCTTAAACCAGCAAATTGAAGTGATTACAGTGTGTATTGGAGAGTGTTATGACTGAATATAAAGATATATGTAACTCAGTTGAAAATCCCCCTACTCATGTTTAGTGCATCTTTGAACTTATCGGGAGAATTGGCTCTTAATGTCAAAATATTTTTTTTTACACATATGTGAACAAGAGAATAAATGTGTTTCCTCACACACTGATGAATCAGTAAGCCTCACCCTCTGTCAAGATGACATAGAGGTAATGCTGATGTTATGAGGAAAGGTTGTCATGTCTAATGTGATGTGCAGGAGTGGCTCATCAGAATAAGTGAAGTCTGCAGGACTTCACTGAACTTGCACCCTATGAGAGCCTCATACAGCAGGAAGAGCACACGCTTCGAAGTCATTGACTAGGACTTAAATACTGGTTCCACTTCCTGTTGGCTCTGATACTGAGCAAGCTAATTGACCCTTTTGATTCTTATCTGTAAAGTGGAGATCAAAATACTTCATAGAGGATTATCAAGTATATGGAAAGCAGGTGTCAGTTCTCTTCCGCCACTGTGATTTCCTGGTAGTGTATGGAAAGTCTTAATATTCTCACAGGAGTTTTCTTAGGCCCAGGGCTCTGTGGTGACTTCTCTGGGCTGGAAGAACTACATTGACATATCTGGTCATTGATTCTGGGCTAGTTGGTTAGGTTCCTATCAATTGTCTTTCAGTCTAATTCTAGATTTCAAGTTATTCTGATTTATAAGCATCCTTTGACTTTTGCAACTGCTTGCTTTGGGTATGCTCTGATTTCTGCCCTAGGATGGAATTCTAGGATCCCAGAGGATGAGAAGTCCTATAGTATGGGCAGTGACAGAGCCTTTAAAAAAAGAATCAGGTGTTTCTGGGTGGTTCAGTTAGTTAAGTGTTGGTTTGTCTAGGTTTTGGTTTAGGTCATGATCTCATGGTTTGTGAGTTTGAGCCCCATGTCGGGCTCTGTGCTGACAGTGTGGAGCCTGCTTGGGATTCTCTCTCTCTTCCACTCTCTGCCCCTTCCCCACTGGCATTGTGTCTGTCTCTATCAAAATAAATAAACTTAAAAAAAATTAAAAAATTAAAAAAAATAAGATTTTTTTAATTTAGTCAGAGGATTGCAAAGATGAAGATTCTGTCCATAAATATTTATTGAGCACCTCTTCTGTGCCAGGCATGGTTCTGGGAGCTGGAGATAAAGCAATGAACAAGGTCTTTTGCACCTAGAGATTACATTCTCTCTCCATTTTAGTGGGGCAGAGATAGGAGGTCAGTATGACAGAATATATAAGTAAACAATTCCACGGACAGGACAGTTTATTCCCAGTAATAAAATGCTATCAGAAAGCAAAACAGAATAATATGAGTAGGATGATATGTATGTGGGGTTGAGGGAGCAACTTGAGATTTGTGATCAGAGAACACCTTTCTGAGGTGGTGACTTTTGAATTGCTAATGAATTATTCTTATTCACATCCCTTCCCTCACCCACATCCCACCCCGACTCCAGCTTCCAATTTGCCAGTCAAGTGATTGCTGCCTTATTTGGTAAAAGGTTGAGAGGCAAGAATTGTGGGTGATATTAATTTGGCTAAGGGTGGTTATTAATGGTGAGGGAGGAATGTGCCCATGGCTACTGACTTAACCAAATCTGGCTTAACTTTTCTCTCAGTTTTGGGAGTGGGGCCACAGAACAGAATCTGTTGCCAGGTAGGAGCAGATTCAGTGGAGTTCTTTTTTTTTTTTTTTTTTTTTTTTAACTGCAAATATGAGTATCAGGAAAAGCCTATTGAGCTTATGATAGAAGACAATAGTATGGGGGTGCCTGGGTGGCTCAGTCGGTTGAGCGTCTGACTTCAGCTCAGGTCATGATCTCATAGCTCATGAGTTCGAGCCCCGCGTCGGGCTCTGTGCTGACAGCTCAAAGTGTGGAGCCTGCTTCAGATTCTGTGTCTCCCTCTCTGCCCCTAACCCACTCGCATTTTGTCACTGTCTCTCTCAAAAATAAACATTAAAAAAAACTTTAAAAAATAAAAAAAAAACAAGACAATAGTATGAAAGACTTGTTAGACTAGGGTTCAACTAGTTTCTCAAAGCAGAATGAATTACATAACAGCCTTTATGAACAGATGCTCAGAGCAAAAGATTTAGTACGAGGTGTGTGTGTATATGTGTGTGTGTGTGTGTGTGTGTGAGAGAGAGAGAGAGAGAGAGAGAGAGAGAGAGAAGGAGAAAGGGCTGAGACGTGTCTGTGTATGTGTGTGTGTGTGTGTGTGTGTGTGTGTTTGCCTTCACATGAGGGTGACAGAGAAGGCTGCTAAGCATCTAGTTGAAACAAAAAATTTTGTATTCTTACATGCTACACTTTCTGGCAGCTGCTTCTGCTCCTCCTCCTCCTCCTCCTCCTCCACCTCCTCCTTTTCCTTCTTTGAAGACTACTGACCTTAAATGTTAGTAAGGTGACACTAATTTTAATACCTTAAAAAACAAAATCTTGGGGCACCTGGATGGCTCAGTAGGTTGGGCATCTGACTTCGGCTCAGGTCATGATCTCACGGCTTGTGAGTTCAAGCTCCATGTCAGGCTCTATGCTGACAGCTCAGAGCCTGAAGCCTGCTTCCGATTCTGTCTCTCTCTCTGTGTCTCTCTCTCTCTTTCTCCCCCTCCCCCACTTGTTCTCTTTCTCTCTCTCTCTCTCTCTCTCTCAAAAATAAACATTAAAAAATTAAAAAAAAACCAAATTCTTATCAGAATAATATACAAATCTTTAGGGTGGGAAATCTTTGTAAATGATACTAATATTGTAAAACAAGATAATGAGTAAGATAACTGCTGTTTACATTTCTTGGAGGACAATCCAATAATGGAATTTTTACTAGGGTAACAAGGAAAAATTAAGCTCTGAAAGTAACTTTACAAGATAAAAATAAAAGATAGTAATAGTTGAATATCAAAGAAAAAAATGATAGCCTAAAATAGGTTATATTTGTAAGGATAGCAAGTAAAAATATTTCCTGTGCAAGAAAGGTAAGAATTCCCTGAACTAATGGAGATGAAGGACAAGTATGGTTGTTTTAAGTCTGGGGACCCTTTAACTTTCTGAGTAATAAAGGCAGGTCACTTGAAAAGGAAATTTTGAGTTTCCCTTCCCGTCTTTTACAGGTAAGAAAGAAAAAAGCATTTGCTATTACAGATGCAGTTCTTAGAATCTCACTAGAGGGTGGTGTTGGTTCTAAAACCAGAGGTTGCCAATCTACAGTACATTCATTACTGGGCTGCATTTATATTTAAAGAAAAGGTAAACTGGGGCTTTCTCAGTCTTACCTAAAAGTTGACAGATGTCAAGTCTGAAACCTCCCAGGGGCCTTATCCAGTTCTGGCTGCTTGCAGCCCCAGAGGAGCCAGATAAAGTAGCTGAGATTACAGGAGGAGTTAAGTGGCAGATTCTAATTTCAGCTCCTGCACTAAGTAGTAGACAAGAAACTAAAGCTTCCTGGGCCTTCGTCTCATCTGTAAAACGAAAAGTCTGCCCTAGATGATCCCTTAATCTCCTTGCATCTCTAAAATTCTGAAATTGTAATAAATTCTCGGTCTAAAAGCCTGAAGAATTTCTCATGTCCTTGGCCAGACAAAGGAACAAGTATCTCAAATTATCAAATTATTAATAATTAAAATATAATTTAATGTTATACATGAGGTTTAACACGGAAAAGCCTTTAAATCAACTTGTCATCTTCCGTCCTTTTGGGGAAGCTCAGAGCCATCTTTTACATCTACCTGAGCATTCTGTGGTAAATTTCAGTGACAATGCATCATCCATAGGTGTCTCTCTTCTTGGTTGCTAACTTGCTGGAAAGGAGCAAAATATGTTTATATAGGATTATCTAGAGAGAGGAGGTTGAACCATAATCAAATAGGGATGTTTCAGGACAGAGACGAAATCCCCCATCTCATCTTGTACTTGGCCAACTTCCATCATATCCTATCTGTGGCTTTGCTAGGGGTCGCTCTCCAAAGGGATTTAGTTGGTTCAGTTTCCTATTACCCTCACCTCTTCTATTCCCATTACCCTCACCTCTTTTTATCTGATTCCCTTTCCTTGTTGTGTTTTTTCACATTGTAGAGTGAACTGAAGATCATTTTATGGAACCTGAAGCAAATTATCCAACTCCAAAGTCTCAGTTTATGTCTGCATGGATTTGACTTCAAAGGGTTGGTGTAAACCCCTGATGGTGCGAAGCTGCGCTCTGTCACCTCAAACACTTTGACATTAGGGCTCAACACCTCCTTTTCTCCAAATTGCTTTGTTTTGCCAAAGGTTTCCTTCCCCCGCCCCCTCCCCCAGCCCCGGATTTTGTTGCATCTGCAGGCTCATTTCGAACATCTAAACTTCCTAAAATGTACACGGAGCGCCTGAGGGTGCGCACACGCGCGCGCGCTCACACCTTCGCTCGAGTACACGAGCTCTGCTGGGCCGGCTCCCAGTTATAGAACACATTCTTCCATTCTTCGCGCTCGGGCACACCCCTTCGCAGTGGGGATTGGTCGGGCCGACCCCTCCTCGGCGACGCTAGGCTCCTCAGAGGCCCAGGCGCCTGCCAATCCCCACGGGCTGTCAAAACAAGTCTTCCCTCCCTGTCACAACAGAGCGGAGTGGAGGCCGCCGCCGCCGCCGCCGCCGCACTTCCTGGGGCCGCTGCGCCGCGGTCCGCGGGCAGGTGGCGGGTGCGCCGGGCCGCGGTCGTCTGGCTCCGGCCCCCTCAGGCCGCGCGCGTCCCGGCCTCGGAGGCCGCCCGGCCAGCCGCCGGGGGGCCTTTTGTCTGGCGCAGAGCAGGCGTTCGCATCACATTTCGGACACCTCCCTCTCCTTTTCGCCTCTCCTTCTCCCTCCCGCTCGCATCTCCTTCCCCATTCCCGCCGCCCTACCCCAGCGGACTGCCGGCTTCCTGGACCAAAGCCCGCGGACGTCTCTACCCAAGCGATGTCTCCTCTCCAGAAAGTTGCCGCCGCCGCCGCCCCCGGGCGGTGAAACAAAGTGTGGCGGGGCCGCCTCCGGGTGCAGGAGCGCACTCGTGTCCAGAGGCTGGACTCCGCTGCCGGGCGTGCCGTCTCCCCCCGAGAGCCCGATTCGCCGGCCATGGCCGAGGGCGCGGCGGGCAGGGAGGGTCCCGCGCAGCCGGACGCGGCCGGGTGCGAAGACGACCCCCGAGTGGGCCCGGACGCCCTCTCCGGGGACGGAGCAGCTGTGGCCCCTGGGGGCCGGTGGAGGGATCGTCGCAGCGGGGTCGCGCTGACGGGCTCTGCAGGGGCCCCGGCTGACAGCGAGGCTGGCCTCCTGGAGGCGGCGCGGGCGACCCCCCGGCGCAGCAGCATCATCAAGGTGAGCGAGGCCGCGCCACCCGGGGAGCGTGGGTGTGGGTGGCGTGTGGGTCGGGGATCCAGGCAGGATGTACGTACGGTGTGTCCGGAGGCATCGCAGGCTCGGCATTGTTTTCTCCCACCTCCCTCATTACCAAACCTTCCTTCCTCGTCCGGAGGTTCCCAGACTCAGCTCTTGGCCGTGAGAAGCAGAAGTGACTTTTTTTCCCCCCCTGACAGCAGAGGAAAAGTTCCACTCTGCGTCTTTGCGTTTTGATGGATGCTTTCCCTCATTTTCTCTGAAAGCTTCACTAAACCGTTGATGGAAGGAGGAAGGGAGGATTCAATATAAATGCAAACCACAGGATGGTTGTGCACTGCTCTCCAGAGAAAGGTTAGCTTAGTCCCCCCTCCACCCCCCCCCCAGTAAAGGAAATGCACAGTTAACCCTCAAGTGAAAGAAAAAACAAAAACAAAAACAAAAAACAAACAGCTTCCTCCCCACCCCAAGAACAACCCTCCAGATTCCAATGATCCTGAAATCCCAAGAAGGGTGAACTTTCTCGGTAGACAGGCAGAGTTTTCAGTGGACCCTGTGACCAAGTGGAGAGCGATGGTGGAGCCCAGAGTTTCTGCACTGCAGAAAGCGCGAGCACAAAGCAGTCAATAAATACCCCGAGCATCATCCCAGGTCTTTGTGGTTACCACCGCAGGAAGGGAAAATGCTTCCTGACCGCTCGACCACCAGACAATATTTCTCTTCATCTATTTGGCAAGAAATTTGTAAGCCTTTTCCCTGCTTTATCTCTTTCTGTCTTCCTTCCGCTCGGGGCTTGCCTCCTGTTAGAGATTTCATCTTTTGGGTGCATGACATGTGGTTACGTATCCTGGAAGTCAGAACTCTCCCTTAGGCTTTGGAAAAGGGCCTCAGCATAAACGAACGTGAGTAATCATGTGCATGTGAGATCAAAATTGATTTTGGTAGAGTAGTCAGTATGAAACTGTGTGTGTGTGTATTGCCAAAGATGAGACTGAAAGATGGACTTGAAACTACTTACTATTCAATTTACTTGGTGTGCTAATACATGCAAGACCATTGTTCAGGGTTGAGCTGTGTAACCAGCTCCTAATGCCCAAGCCCCAGCTCCCCTTGCCAGTGTGGGGAGACTGTGCCCACAGTACATCCACCTAGCTCCTAGTATTGTCTGGGCTATTCCCCAACACTGACACATGGAAGTTTAAAACGAACAGGAAGATTTCTATATAAAAAGAAGAGTGGGTGGTAGTTGCAAATGACTTGTAGTAGTTTCTGTTATTCTGTGCCTTTTAGATGATTTGAAAAGGAGTGTTCCATTCCGGGTGTGAATTTGGATAAAAAGGGAGTGATCACTTTTTTTTTCTTTTAACCCACAGGTCAGAAAACATATTATTCTGAAACTTAAAAAACAGCACAATTAGGAAACAATTACATTTTGGATTCTAAGATATTGATACTACATGTGTTCCCTGTGTGTGAAAACAAACACCACAAGATAGTTTAAAATATACCATCACAAAAAGTGGGCTCTATAGTGTTGTAAAAAATAAAAGTAACAGAGTGTAAGGAATATATAAATGCTTGCAACTAATTTGCAGTTTCTAAATTGTATTATGTTCTGGTTTATATTCTCAGAAGGACCCTTGCTGAGTAATTGTGCCTTTTTGGTTTTGAGATTTATTTTTGTGGCAAAAGAGGAAGGCAACAGAATATCAACTTGATCTTTCCCCTATTTAATAGTAAAATAAGCATTTAATAAATGGTTTTTATAATTAAAGGTACTAGAAAATGAAGTAAATTGGTATTATTTTAAAGTAGGTTTTATTGAAAAAATAATATAAGCAGATGAGAAAAAAAAATCAAATGTTGCAAAGGAGCATGAAGGGAAGACTCCCAGCCACTCCACACTCCCACTTACATAGTCCGCCCCCATAGCTGTTAACACTTTCTTAAGTATCCTTCCAGAAATATTCCATGCATATGTAAGCATATGTATCTGTATATATCTGTGGTGAACTATTGACGTTCTTGATTTATATAATAAAATTTAACTGAAGTTTATAGGCCTCATATTTTCAAATTTGTTTCAAGTGCTTTTGATTCCTAGTGGGTTGTCCAAAATCATTCTGATGTGTCAGTTAATTTTCAAGAATAACCTGGTGGATCATTGGTGAGCATGGGTCCTTAGGGTCTGTTCCCAGAGGCCTTCATTCTCTTCCAATGGGGAAAGAAGCAGGTGGTGGGGTTCTGTTCCACACCATCTCTGAGATCAAGGAAGGACCTTTCTGTTGGCATCTGTTGAATCTGCTGCCCCATGGTTTGTTCACTTTAGCAAAGTAAAAAGGAGAGTCTCTAAAAACGGTCTAGATCATATAATAAATATGTAGCACATATCCTATATTGAGAGAAAAACACATTCTTCAGAGTTTGGCCAAGTATTCTTTTTATTTAGCATTAAAACATACATAAAAAATAAAGGCTGTAGTACATTTTATGTTAATCAAACTATTAAATGCGGTTCCAAATAGCCTTAGTATTGTGATAATTGATATTCATGATCATAACTCTGAGCCACTGGAAGGTTGTAAATCATCAAATGTTAAATTATTTTCAGCTCAACTTAGAATATTCTCTATTAACTTGAATATTAGACAAATCAGAATAGTGCATTCCTCTATCATACCAGGAAACAGACTGTCTTGTATATTAATAAAAGAAATGTCTTGTATATTAATAAAAGAAATGTTTTCAGTAAATTTTCCCTCTCTAATTTGTGAAAACATGATTTTAGTTGAGAAAACAGTTTCCTTCTGAGCGGATGAAAACAATAACAACAATTGTCTTTACACATCTTTGTAGCGTCTACTATAGCTGTTTTTCTACTATAGTTGTGTTTTCTCCCTTATATGCCAAGTCCTAAGTTTTAAAAAATTTAATGGGGGGCTTAAACTTGGTTTTCTTTAATCCATCCATTTTTTGCCCGTGTTTTTCTGTATTATTATTTTCGACAGCATTGACATTGATAAATGCTTCACGTTTTTGGTAAGTGCATTGTTGAATACCAGTATCGCAATAGACTCCATCTTAACTGCTTCTTGATGACGTGGGGTTGAAAACGACAAGTTATTTACATGCAAGTTTGATTATATAAAACAATTATGTACTATTCTGCATATGAATATATTTCTATTTAAGATATGAGACCATTTTTCTATCTAATTTTTGATATCAAACTTATAAGTTTAAAATATTTAATACTGTCGATTATAGTTTATAGCTCTTTAACTCTGCAATGATTTGGAAATAGAAAGCAGCATATCTCATTCCTTATAGTAATGATGGGAACTGAAATACATACATGTTTTCTAAATAGCTGTTTTTTCTTCCATTGTATGTAACATATTGAAGGGTTCTATGTTTTCTTTTCAATTCTACTAAAATATAAATTCTCTAGAAGAAATCGTCATTTGGATGTCATGGACATAGGTGTGTTGGATGAAGATAGGAGATGGGAATGACGTGCTGATACCTGAACTGAAATCGTGAAAGTAATTGCTTTGGTATTTTTTGTGTCTCATTATTTTATGTCATGGCCAGTCTTATTCTGTCATGTTCATTTTGGGGCTAGTGTGGTGGGTTTCTGAGCTGTAGCCTCAAAGATGTGCCTTGGGTACCTGTTGACACATATCAAAATTATGGCTCTCTTCCGTGGGGCAAAAGGAGTTTTATTTTATTATGAAGTATTGCCTACTGTGAGTCAGGTACTGTAAACTAGGAGCTTTCATACATTATGTCACTTGATCCTCACAGCAAACCCTCTAAAGTAGAGAAGAAGGGTGCCTGGGTGGCTCAGTAGGTTAAGCATCTGACTTTGGCTCAGGTCATAATCTCGTGGTTCATGAGTTCGAGCCCCACGTTGGGCTCTGTGTTGACAGCTCAGAGCCTGGAGCCTTCTTTAGGGTCTGGTCTTCCTCTCTCTCTGCCCTCCACCACTTGTGCACAGTCTCTATGTCTTTCTCAGAAATAATAAATGAAAGTAGAGAACAGAGGCACAGAAAACTACTGATTCACGATGTGGAGTTAGGATTCATACCCATGTCTGGTTAACTCCAGGGCTTGTGCTCTTATGCTGACTCTCAGAGGCAGGAAGGCCACAGTCTGAATACTTTCTAGGTTCGAAACGACATGAACCTGTTAAAAGAGTGGCAGAAGAGTCTGAATCTTGGGCCCTATGGCTTGCAGGGGAAATTTCCCTTTCTCTGCTCCCCCCACTTCCCAACCCAGAACACCTAGAGATGGATGGCTCTAGAAAGGGATTGCAGACCTTCCTGTCTTTAGTCATTTTGTGAGGCCTGTGCTGTATTTTAAAAGGCATAGCAACTTGGCAGATGTCCTCCATGTTGCCAGTACACATCTGTTGTTTTACACCAGGCTGCTTCTCCCGTGCCCTACATGTAGGTGAGGTTGTGAGGGCTTGTATTCTCTTTTAGACTGATACAGAAAGGAAACAAGTACCTTGGGCATAGGAAGATGCATTATTCTAGGAGAGTGATGAAGTAGGGGCTCTGAAGCTAGAGCTCTGAAAGCATTTTGTATTACAGTTATGAAGGGTAACTAAATATGATTGAAAAATAACAATTTTAGGCACACTATAAGCTAAACAGGCTTCTGTAGATGAGCTTGGGAATGAATCAGCATTTGTAGACTTATTTCTTTCTTTGCCCATAGAAGTATGTGTTAAAAGTTTCAAATAACTAACTTATGAGTACATTTTGGAAAAACAACCTGATTGTAGAGTGGAGCTGGTCAGCCTTTACTATAGGGGTGCCGTGCGCATGCCCTGGTGGCTTTAGTCGGAGGTGCCCCTCCTAAGGTATGATTCAGCTATATTAATAGTGTTGAACCTCTTAGGTTGATCTGGTTTATTATCCCAGCAACTTCAGTCACAGTGTTTACTTCCTCTGAAATTGCCATAGAAACATGGACACATTTCACCTTAGAAGTGGTTGCCTGTCACTGTGGTCCCTTTCTGATGTGATTGCTTATAATGCCTCTTAAGAATATTAGGAATAAAATTTGGATAAAGAGCTTTGTCCTGTTTTGAGGAAAGGTTTTAGAAGTGCCTATGAATTAGTGTTTGCTATTGCTGTGTGAATTCACACTATTTGTTTTCCTTCTTGGAAAATATTTTAAGGTTCAAAAAGTATAAGTTAACTATGTAGTCATTGAGAGGTTAAATATACATTGCAATTTAGACTAAATAGTTTTTTTCTCAGCCTTTTCCTTTTTATAGTAGAGAAAACAAATAATTAAATTTTGTACTGTAAAATGTCAGTTGAACATATATTGCCAAATAACACCTGAGGCACAGCAGGGCGCCTTGAAGAGACATTAGGAGACAGCCAACTTTACCTTCAGTGCGATTGAACAAAGATCCATTATTGCTTCTAGGTAATGCCAGAGCAACTGGTCAGGCTGCCCTGCTCCTCCATCACTTTTGTTCAGCTTGAATAATAATGAAATAGAATCCCATTTTCAGGAGTGATGTCCAACCTGAGACGTATAAGATTGTACATTTAAAACAGCTGCCCAACTGGGGCTCCTGAGTGACTTAGTCAGTTGAGCGGTGGACTTTTGATTTTGGCTTGGGTTATGATCTCACTGGTTGGTGAGTTCAAGCCCCATGTCAGGCTCTGTGCTGACAGCATGGGGGGCCTGCTTGGGATTATCTGCCTCCCTCTCTCTCTTCCCCTCCCTTGCTCTCTCTCTCTCAAAATTAAATAAATAAACATTAAAAAAGAATAAAACAATTGTCAAACTTAAAATGACTTAACAACAGTACGAGGGAGGAGCAATTTTTTGTCTCCCATCTTAGCACCAGTAAATGAACCATTGGTTATTAGATGGGAAGAAAGAAAAATTTGATTGAACTTTCTATCTAAATCTAAGGTAATAAATTAGTAAATCTTATTATAGTAAAACCTGTCAGTTCTATGAAATCTTATATTTTGATAAGTGTTTTAATAATGTCAAGAGGATTTATTTGTAGTTTCATTGAATTTTATTTATCTCTGTATCCCGGTTCCTATAAAAGGGTACATAGACAAAATTTATTGTGATTATTGAGTATGCTAAAGGTGATAATAAAAATTAGCACCAAATGGTCAACTTCTATAACAACAGTTTTTTGTTTTAAGTTGTCACCAATGTACTATGCATTTGAGCTAACACTTGATGGCAATAAAATCATAGTATGTGAAAATATTGGAGTAGTTCCTTGGATTTAAAATTAAATTGGATTTGTCCTTTTGCTTGTAGCATCTTATATGGATGTGTTTAAGAGAGATAGAATCTAGTTCATTTTCTATTGTACCATTTTAACTCACCTCACTAATACTAGCATTACTTTGAGAAAAGTGGGTTTGAACATGGTGTGCAGAAAGGAATCATTACTTATGTTATCATTAACACTGTAGGAAGAAGAAAGGCAGGTTAAATTTGAAAGTAGAACAATCCATCCAAAATGAAACAAAACAACATGAAAACTAAACTATTTTAGAAAGTGTGCTTAGTTTCCAAAGATGTCTTAATTTCTATAAGTGTATGAAAGTGTGTAGTGATTATAGGCAAGGATATTGTGCTTTTCCTTAACAATACAATGTTGTATTCAAAAGATTAAAACACCTTTGAAAGATAATTTCTGCTTTGCTAATTGTTTCATGCTGACCTTTCAATTCTTTCAAGAGCCTTTTAAAAGATGCTAAGTCTGTACTAGACTAAGCACAGGAAGTATGTACAAATTGGCAAACTTGTATTATTGTGTGGTACAATGTGAAGGTTAGAAATGATCATGAGGTTGTATTCAGAATACCTTCTGAAGTATTGCAGGAGATAAATGCACAAGGAAGGCAAAAAGAGGCAAAAGAAACACTACCATTATCTAGGACTGAGATTTCAAAGCAGAACTCTAGAAGGTTGGAACTGATCATGTTGTAAGGGCTTTTCCCTAAGACACAAGTGATTTCAGACCAAAGCAGGCCAAATAGCCTGTGTGCTCAAAGCCCACACCCCCCATCCTAGATCTGACAGCCAATGATGAGAATGGGAGGCTCAGGAGCACAACTCCCAGGGCCAAAGAGTAAGGTGGCAGCAGAAGCAGATGTGCTAAGGCTTCCTTGACCCAGGTTGGGTTAGGGTCTGGCTTGGAAAAGGGCACCTGTGTTGGAAGAGCAAGTGCAAATGGCAGTGTTCTGTTCTCCTTCAGGTCAACACTTGTTGGGTTCAGGACAGAGAGAGACAGGACACCATGCTATGTGCACGCTGATTTTTTTCTCCTTTGAAAAATTTCACTTCCATAAAACATAGCTCGTTATTGTCCTTGGACTTGCAGTTTCTTAATTATTGCAACTAATTTTTGGAGGAGGAGGTAGGGGTTGGGGCAGAGGCAGGGGTTGGGGGGGGCGGTAAGGGACAGAGTTTGTGCTCCCCCTAGAGGCTGACATATAAGATACAAAGACATCTTCAGCATTTGATGAACTATTTTGAAATATTTTAGAATGAGTCTATGCTATAATTAAATATTATACATTTAGAAATGTTATTAGTAATTAAATAGATTTGTTTTTACATTTAATCTAATAGATAAAACATCTTGAATAGATGTGACATCTTGAAGAGATTTTCCTACTGAGACATTTTCTTTACAATAATAACAAAAGCTTACATACTGTATTATAGTCCAGCATTGTTCCAAGCACTTCATGTGTGTTAATTCAGTCAACCCTTAACAATAACCATTAAGTAAGTATTTATTATTATTATTTCCATTTTTATAGATGGAGAGGTAAGTGACTTGCCCAAGGTCACATAGCTAGTAAATGGCAGAGCCAGGAAATGGACTCAAATAGTCTAGCTCTACAGGTTGCTTTAATCGTTATGTTATACATCCTCTTAAATCATACTGATTTAAACCTTAGCCACTGGATGAAATGGCAGACATTTTATGCTTACCTTAGAAACTAAGTTTAGCTGATAAATCTATAAAAAGTGATTCTGAAAACAATTTTGGGAAGTTGTTAAAGATTGAATACATTTTCAAAAATACATTTTTGAAGTTTCATAACTTTTTATGTAAAATACCTATAACTTTATGTTAGTATTGCATTCCACTTTACCTTTAGAGGAGTGGGCTCCTATTAGCATATTTTTACTCTTTGAACAGAATTAGCATATTTTACTGTGAGACGAGTTTATGATCCAACTTTGGTATAAATTATACAGACTAAGGATGGACTGTTACTTAATCACTTGCAACTTGATATGATTTATTTTATAGTTTGATAGTTTGTCTTCCAGCATCAATAAATCAATAAGGAGTATTTGACTTTCTAACCCAAGGAAGTTGAAATTTTGTTAAGTGGTAGTGGCTATGATGTTGTATGATTGAGATTTCCTTCCAATTACATTTGAGGTAGTGTTGTTCCTCACCCATAGGAGGGACCTGGCAAATATTTGTGGAATTTCATTAAACTTAAAGTCTGTCTAGTCATTTCATTTTTTTTTTTTTTTGAGGGGGGATAGAAATTCCGGAGTTAACTTGTGGGAAATTCAAATACATAATTATTTCAAGAAATTACTGTGCTTATGGCTGCTTTATTGTGTTAAAGGTAATGAGTCTATTCCACTGTTCAGAGATATACTACGGTGGCCAGATGATACCCAGAGGTTTGTCGTCATCATTTGGAGACTGGCTAGGTATTAAAGGCACAGTCAGCTCTTTTGTTGAAACACTCATATGTTAGTTTTTATTATCTATCTGCGGTTATGTTATATCATTGAAAAGACATTGGACCTTGGCTTTTTCTTCCTCTTTCACTCTCTTTTCCTGTTGCAGCATTTGCACTATGAGATATTTGGTCCCATTCTCTTAAAGTGGATTTTTTTTTTTGAAGGAAAAAAGAAAACTTTCCCCAAACATCTGAAACTTAAAATAATTATTTTTCCTAATACTTCCTCATGTTCAGATAGTGTGGGATCAAGCTAGTTTTGTGATAAATGCAGTGGTGTGTACATTGTGTGTATATGTGCACACACACTTGTGCTGGACACACTGGAAGTCAGAAACCTCAATAGCAGGTGACCTTTTGGTCCTATAGCTGTCTGTGTTCTAGACATCTGGAGTGATGGTCTTTATACAAAGACATGTTTGTCACAGAAGTAGCTGCATGGACTGTGAGAAGTCATACTCAGAAGTGTTAGCAGTTAAGTTTGACCAGACATTGAGATTTCTGGGGTTTGAGAGAGAAGAGAAAGAGAAGGATCAAGGGTGTTAGAGGGGAATGGAGTCAGATGGGACCATATTTATAAATGGACAGGGTAAATAGCTTAGCAAGTGTCTTTTTACCTGGAGCATTCTGCCAGAACTTGTATATTTGGAAATTCAGATTTTTTTGATTTTGAAGGCTTTTAAAATTTTTCTGGGGAGCTTTTAACTAACACCTCACACCTTAAACACCTACCAGTAATTTCTGGGCACAAAGCCCTTTGAGCTGAGAGATTCCTGGGAAGGATCTAGGAAGGATTGGTCTGGGTTGTTGGGCAGAACGTTTGGCATTAAAGATGAGTTTTGTCTACTTTTCTAGCCCTAGCCCCAGTAAAGTCCAAGAAAATTCTTCATTGTTGCATCCTCAGCATGACAGTTTCACCAATACAGGGAAATGGTTCTGACAAACAAGTTAATATAGAAATTAGTGTAACAAGATGGAAGCAGCTGGGAGCACTGGAATTAACCATCACAGCTTAAAATAAAATTCCAACAAAGGTCTAGCTTCAGGAGACCGTGAACTGCTGTGTTCAGGCACCAGGCTTGGTCTTATAGTGTGGTTTTCACTACTGCCCTTACTCACCCCTCTTCCCCGGGCTAAATAAGAAGAGGCCTGAGAGGGAGGAGGTAGCCTTGGAGGGATGTTATGGTTCCTGAAAAGCCTGCTCCTTCCACTTTCCTCATTGTTGGGAGGAAGAGCTCATGACCTTTTTCTGAGGCTGAGAAAGAAAGGACTCAAGAGAATGTGTAATGGTGGTGGCATCTAACAGTCCCCCTCTCTACCAAGTCTCCCTATAGGTTGGGACTGATGCTCATCTCCCCTCTGGAAGGTACTGAGTTATACCATCAGATCCCCTAATGCTGTCCCAGGTGTGGAGAAAGGGGACACGATGGAAAATGGCCAGGCCTCTTGCTGGTGTCCTACCCAAAGAAGCCATCTGGGGTAGAGGGACTCCTAACAAAATGCTGGGGCAGGGACTGGGTGAGGTGAGAGGTAGAGGTCAGTGTCCAAGTCAGACCTCTGATGATGAATATGGAGGAAAGGAGACTGTGGAGAAGCAGCAACTCCAGAGAGTCTGCATTTGTATGCCTCCCCACAGAGAGAGCCAAGGGTCAGTTTAGTGTTAACCTGAGGAGCAGAGAAAGCCAACCCAGTAGGGCCTGCAGCATCCCTCTGGGACTATCTATGGGGAGACCTTGGTCTCTCCTATCCTTCCTCCAGCCAAGCTCTAGTAGGGAAGTGTCAAGAGGAAGAGAAAGGGAGAAGTGGGTTGAGTAGACCCACCCCCCACCCAGCTCCAACCACTATAGCCACCATTCTAGCTTGCCATGTGGGCAATGAGGCAGAGAAGAGGATTTTGAATTGAATGTGAGGTTGAAGTTTTAAAATGAACAGGACTGAGTTTTTAAGAACTTGAAAGAACCCTTCTAATAATTGGGAGAGATTGAAACATTATGGAATCTGAGTGAGCTATTAGTAATAACCAGAGTACCTAGGGACAAAGGGGGATCCAAGATGGTATAGTTGGGAGGAAGCAGTTGAGGGGAAAATGAAACTCACATGTTCACATTCTACCAATTTGACACTGTTTAATTGTCAATTAAATTATTATAGGATTGGCGAGCTTAGAGATCATTCTCTAACTTTGCCCTTTCATTTACTAAGTATGGCTGTCCACCATCTCTTCCATTTATCCAGGGCACCATTATAGAGAACTGTTTGTGATACCATGGATAGAGAATGGGGGATTTTTTAAAGATTTCATCGTGTAGAACAATTACAGGTAGTAATATAGTCAAAATCCTATGTTATCTTTAATTCTTTTTTTTTTAAATGTTTATTTATTTTTGAGACAGAGAGAGACAGAGCATGAGCAGGGAAGAGGCAGAGAGAGAGGGAGACACAGAATGTGAAGCAGGCTCCAGGCTCTGAGCTGTCAGCACAGAGCCTGATGCAGGGCTTGAACTCATGAACTGTGAGGTCATGACCTGAGCCGAAGTCAGACGCTTAACCGACTGAGCCACCCAGGCACCCCTCTTTAATTCTTATGATAGCTTGGCAAGCTCTCATTATCATTTCAACCTTAGAGATGAGGAAGTTGAGGCTCTGAGAGGTGTGGAAACTTGTTTTAGGTCTCACAGCTATTAAAGTGGAGGGAGGGGAGAATTTTTCTTCCCTATTTTCTTTTATCCTCCAAACCTGCAACTCCAATACTCCAAATTCCCACAGCCAGTGATATAAGAACATACTGATCTGATTGGAATGGGGCCAGGCAGAAAACAAAGTTAAAGGTAGTTCAACCTCACATCGTTCTGCAATAAAAGCAACCACCATTTATTGAGCTAGGTGCACACACATTCTTTCACTTAAGTTGGAGTCAGAGGGATCTAAGAAACAGCAATAGATCAAAGGTGATTGTTTTGGCACACCTCCTAGATTGGGGGTTTGGGTTTCTTACTCTTTAAAACCTACATTTTAGAAGTCCTAAGTATATTGGTGCTGAAACAAATTACCACAAGCTTAGTGGCTTCAAGCAACTCAGATTTATTATCTTATGCTTCTAGAGGTCTGAAGTCTGAAATTTGCCTCCCTTGGCTAAAATCAAGGTATTATCAGGGCTGTGTTCCTTTTTGGAAGTTCTGGGGAAAAATCTGTTTTCTTGCTCCCTTTAGCATCTAGAATCTGCCCCCCTTTTTTTTATTTTTGGATCATAGATCCTTCCATTTTCAAAACCAACGGTGGCCTGTGGAGTCTTTGATTTTCTACCTTGTCCCCTTCTAACTCTTATGTCTCCTTCTTTTACATTAGAGGATCCTTGGTATTACATTAGGCTAACCCAGACAATCCAGGATAATCTTCCTATTTTGACGTTGGTTGATGAGCAACCTTAATTCCATGTGTAGGCTTAATTCCCCATTGCCATGGATATATATTCACCTGGAATATATTCACAGGTTCTGGGGAATAGGACATAAACATATTTGGGAGTGAAGATTCTATCCCATCCTAGTTTCAGAACAAGGTAATGACTATAGTGATGATTTTATCCAACTCCAGATTAATTTTATTAGATTCTTTAAGCAAAAAGATAATTTGTTAATAAATATGCATAGTTCGTTGGGTTTTAAAGAAAAACAATTTATGGATTTTAAGAACGTTTCCTTTCTAAGTGCATCTGCAGTTTTACATGGTCTACTTTTTTATGCTTAATTTAAAATAGAGCTTTCATAGCAAATTGAACTGAAAGAATCCTTAGAGTTTACTTCATAATAGTTGAATTTACCTCTTTGCAGATTTGGTTATTTACCTCTTTGAGACTTAGGTTACAGACTTCCTCAAATTATAAAGCAAATTGGTGGAGAACTGCTTCCTATGATCTTACAAGATTTAAAAAGAAGAGGATTCAGGTTTCTGGATTTATTCTTAATGTATCCTTCACAACAATTGAAGGATGATTTTCAGGTTGTCACAACATTCTTGTGTGTTTGATTTGATTCTGAGTAGAATATACCTGAGACTCCCTAGGAAAATAGATTCCACTTATCTCTATATTTGGGCAGCTATCCACCTCTACCCTCATTGTTAAAAGTATAAAATTTATCAAATCATAATTGGGACAAAAGAGATGATGTTGTAGACAGAGGAAGATCTTCTGTGGTGAAGATGTGGGTAGTTTTGTTAGAGAATGAGACTTTGTTTTAATTTTTTCCTAAAGAGGTGTTTTGATGAGTCCTGGTGGCTAGTTTGTAAAATCAACTATTTATTTTACCTTTTTCAACTTTAGTGAATAAGATTCACTAGAAGAATCATATTGTAGACACTGTTTGTAACACGTATACAAAATACATACTGACCTGGGCCTTGGGTCATTCCTTACTGTGCATGTATTGTCAGTGTTAAGTCCAGCCGTATGGCAATGTAAGGTGTGAAAATAAGAATAAAGTCCATAGTCTCCTGAGTGCTGCATATATTAAAGTGTAATTTCCATGCAAACTAACACCATAGGGAACCAATTGCTGTCTGGTTTCATAGATAATAAGACTGGCTTATGGAATGCTTTCTATTGTATAAAGCCTCTTAAAAGCCAGAAGAGAAAGACAGTACTCTTCAGTGACTTTGGGATCAACTGAGGACATAAAATCTTTATGTAGTGGGTTTAGTGGCATTAAACAAGATAAAAAAAAGCTGAAATTATAATTTTAAAAATTCCTGGATGTGGATATTAAATATTTATTTATGTAAAATGAAAACACTGCACAGGATATTTTTGTTGTTCTGAACTCCTTCAAGAAAAGTCTGGAGGAAACCAAAATGTGACTTAGATCCTTTAACAACTATGACTAATACCTTACTATCTTTTAAAAATTTGTTTTTTGTTACAAAGTACAAAACTTTGCTTTGAGGTTTCTTATGGACATAAAAGCTTAACTTTGTGTTTATCTGATTATGCCTTAAATCTTTCTGAACTCTTATTCATGGTTTCGATTTTGATTTTCGGTTTTTACAGTTGAAAATTATTTGAATATTTTATTTTAAAGTATTTGCTCTTTCTTTTTTTTTAATGTTTATTTTTGAGAGAGAGAGAATGAGAGAGAGAGAGAGAACAGGGGAAGGGCAGAGAGAGAAAGAGAGAGAGCATCTTAAGTAGGCTCTGCACTGTCAGCACAGAGCCTGACAAGGGGCTGGGGCCCACGAACCGCAAGATCATGACCTGAGTCTAGATCAAGAGTCAGATGCTTAACTGACTGAGACACCCAGATGCCTCTGGTTTGAACATTTTAAAGATCAACTAGATGACTAAGGTAGATTATTTGTCTTATTCCTATAAGGATCTTGGTGCTATGACCCTCAAGGGATTGTCTTTGTAGTTTTTTTCAAGTGTTTTTTTTCTTCTATCATTTGGGTCTTTTCCTTCCTAAACTATTCTGTCTCCAGCTTTCAGAGTGTACCATTGGTGGTGGTACCCAGCCCTTGAAAGTATTGCTTGCTTTAGATGGTTGGTTTGTTCTATACTAGAATTTAAAATTTCACTCTAAGCTTTATTAAAGGTAGAATTTTGCTGAGAATATTTGTACACAAATATCTGAGCCTTTGAAATTAGGGAGTTTACTTTCCATATTTATAAATACTTTTTCATTGCTAGGAAGCTAAATTGCTCAAACAAAGAGATGCAAACATATAGTGGCTTTAAGAAGGTGGAAGCTTTTTTTTCTCTAATAAGGAACATCCCACCAGTAGGCAGGTTAGGTAACTGGCTCTGCTCCATAAAGTAATTCAGAGATCCAGGTTTTTTTGTCTTCTTTTGGAGCCATCCTCTAGAATGTTTGTTTTCTTGTACCTTTGATTAGATTGACCCACCACCACCCCACCCTCCTTCTAGCCTATAGGAAGGAGGAAAACACAAGTGGAGGGCAAGTAGCTTGTTTAAAGGAAGTGACCTGTAAGTTGCACATATCACTTCTACTCATATCCCATTGATCCATTATTATTATTATTACTATTATTTAAATACCGGTTAGTTAACATATAATGTTGTAATGGTTTCAGGAGTTTCAGAGAATTTAGTGATTCATCACTTACATATAACACCTGGTGCTTATCCCAAAAATGTCCTCCTTAATGCCCATCACCCATTTAGTCCATCCCCCCACCCACCTCCCCTCCAGCCACCCTCAGTTTGTTCTCTGTATTTAAGAATCTCTTATGGTTTGCCTCTCTCACTGTTTTTATCTTATTTTTCCTTCTCTTCCCCTATGTTCATCTGTTTTGTTTATTTAATTCCACATATGAGTGAAATCATAAGATATTTATCTTTCTCTGACTTCTTTCACTTAGCATAATATGCTCTAGTTCCATCTATGTTGTTGCAAATGACAAGATTTCATTCTTTTTGGTTGCTGACTAATATTCCATTATATATATATAAAACATAATTTTCCATTATATATATAAAATATTCCAATATATACATATAAAATATATATTACATACAATATTATAATATATAATATAATCTATAATATATAATTATATATATAATTATATATAAAATATATAATTTTATACATATAATATATAATTTTATATATATAATGGAATATTAGTCAGCAACCAAAAAGAAAAAAATATATATATATTTGGGATATAAGGGAGTTCAACATTACTCTAATATGTTTTTGGATTCACATTGTTTGATTTGGTTAGGGCAACTAATGAGAACACATGAGCTATGTGTTCATTAGTTGTATGAAATAATCTAACTTCAAAATTATGTCTCACAGAGTCAACTTTCTATCTTGACTTGCAAATGCATATGATATGTGAACCATAGAGAAACGCCAAACAAGAACAATATAGTATATCTTGAAAAACTACTGTGTGCCACACACTGTGGGAAAGAATCTAATGGAGTATCTTCAGTGAGCCTTTGGAGGTCATCATGTACAGTTAATCACACTAGAGCTAGAGCCCCTGTACATGCATAGATCTTGGCCTCTAGTCAGCAGGGAGCTCCCTCTCCGCAAGGGAGCCAATCGCATTTTCAGGCTGCTTTTGTTGTTTCAAAATATTCGTATGTTGAGCCCAAATAAATTTCTTCTCTGATGCATTTCTTAGTCAGTTTATCTCAGGAACTAGCAAGAGTAAGTTTAATTACTCATGTGACAACTTTTGACATATTTGAAAGGACTTAGGTGGCTGTTTCCTCCCACACTCCCACCATAATGATAATTCCTGACACTTATTGAGTGCTTACAGTCTTACTGTTCCAAGCATTTTCCACGTATTAACTCACATAAGTCTCACTAGAGTTATGAATTAGGGACTGTCTATCCCATTTCATTGATGAGGAAATTGAGGCACAGGAAGGTTAAATCACCCAGATTCACCCAGCAAGTAAGTGGCATGTTCTTCTTTACAAGTATTTTGTTTAAAGCATTGTTCTTAGACCACAACACTGGTTGCTGTGCTAGTTTCACTGTGGTTAACTATATTAGACTTTCATGTCCCTTTTTCTGGATGCTATATTTCTATGAATGTAACCACGAGGGGAATTTTCCTTCTGAGGAAAAAAAACAAAAACCATATATTTCCGTGATAGCAGGTCAGCAAGTTGTCTTTGTTTTTGTTTGTTTTTTGTTTTTAATTTTTTTAATCCTTCAACATTTTAAAAAGTTTATTTATTTATTTTGAAAGAAAGAAAGAGAGAGAGAAAGAGAGAGTGAAGGAGGGGCAGAGAGACACACAGAGAGAGAATTCCAAGCAGGCTGTGTTCGGTCAGCGTGGAGCCTGATGTGGGACTCAAACTCACAAATTGCGAGACCATGACCTGAGCCGAAACCAAGAGCTGGACGCTCAACTGACTGAGCTACCCAGGCACCCCTCAAGTTGTCTTTGTATTCTAGAGGCTATGTTCCTGATTTTGAAAGGATCTGGTGGGTTGACTGAACACAAGCTTGTTGGCAGCTGCATTAAATTGAATATGCTATGTATTGCCTTTGTACTTTTTTTTTTTAATGGGGAAGTAACTGGTAAAAAAAAGTTAAGAAACATTTCCTTAATAGCCATGTGAAACAATGGAGATGAATTATGGATTAAGTGAATGGCTGGAAGCTTCTACAATTAGGTGCTAGGTTCAGGAGGTAATGTAACAGTGCCATTCAAGGGTATGTCCTAGAATTAGACAATCAGGATTGGAGTCCTGATTCTGTGTTTTTTTAGCTATGTGGTGTCAGGCAGGTTACCTAATCTCTTTAGCCCTCAGCTTCACCATTGTAGCAGATCCTACCTCATAGGGTGTTTGGGAGGATTAAGTGAGAGAATTCATAAATTGCTTAGCAAAGTAGTTGGCACATGGTAGATAGTCAATAAATGTTAGTTATTATTATTTAGAAATGGAAAAGAAAATCTGAGACTAGTGTTGAAGTAGGAATTGTTAGGACTTTTCAGAGATATAAAGGAATCAATAAGTAAAAATAATTCCAAAGATTTTGATCATGGAGGTCTTTGAATAGAGTGGTATTTTTGACTTAGGGGCAAAACTTTTCTTCTAGCTACTGTGTATAATCTAATTGGGGTTGGGATGGTCTTCAATGTCTCTGCTCATGTGTTTGGAGTTGTAGATATTTTTCTGACTTTTTGCAGCAGAGGATTAAGTTTGTGTGAATGACTAAAACTTCCTCAAATTCTAGAGGAAAAGAATGAGCTACATTTGAGTTTAGTGTAGCTCCATTTAGTTCAGCAAATGATTTTTTAAGTACCTATTGCATTCGATACACTGCTGTGTGCTCAGTTTTGATCATTCTCTTGTCTAAAATCTCATTTTAATGAACAGTAAGTATATAATGGGGCTCCTTTTTTTTTTGCTTCAAGTTGATTTAAATTTGATTTATTTTTTATTTTTATTAAATTTGTTTTTAACGTTTATTCATTTTTGAGAGACAGAGCCCAAGCAGGGTGAGGAGCAGAGAGAGAGGGAGACACAGAATCTGAAGTAGGCTCCAGCTCTGAGCTGTCAGCATAGAGCCCGATGTTGGGCTCCAACTCATGCACTGTGAGATCATGACCTGAGCCAAAGTTGGATGCTTAACTGACTGAGCCACCCAGGCACACCGAGTTGATTTAAATTTTAGAAGAAGTCCCTTATAACCCCATCTTGGCACTAACTCAGCCCAAGGAATACCTGAAATTTGGTAAAGGTAGGTATTAGAAATAGCTTCCTCATGAATTTAGCTGAACCGGTTTCACCTTACAATTCAACTAAATCTGCTTTTTATTGAACAAAAGACCTCTGCTAATTACTTCAGAGTCCTTTTTTTTTCTCCTGGAATGAGGCTCATCTTGGGAAAGTTTGTGAATATATACAAAATGTGAATGAAAACTTGAAAGTATTAAAAAAGTCATGTCTGACTCAGACTCTGGTTTTCTCTTCTGTTTTCTGTGTTAGACTGTGAATTCCTTAAAAGCAAGAACTCTTTCAAACTGTTTGGTTTGTGGTCCTTGGAAGGCACCACAAAAGGAGAGAGAGTATAATGCTTTGTAAAGATGGGGACTTTAAATAAATAATGACCAGTCTTTAAATAAATCCTTAAAATTAAGGAGAGAAATGAACCATAACATTGGCAGCTATTACTCAATTTATTGTGAGTAATAGTATGGTTAAGGGGCAATGCTGTTTGTTTTTTTTCTGCAGGCTTTTCAAGCAAGGCTGCTGAGAACCCAAGGAGCTTCCTCCTTGTCTTCTGTCTTAGGTGTGGCCACTTGCCAGGTTTCTTACGGGTGAGGTGCAAGTCAGTAGTTAGAAGATATGTAACATTTTCTGCCTTCTTGTATTTATTAGATTTAAACCACAGCTTCCTTTATTATTATTATTATTATTATTATTATTATTATTATTATTATTACTTGGTATGTTTTTGTCTTATTGACATATAATTGACATATGATATATTAGTTTCACATGTACAACACAATGATTTAATATTTGTATATTGTAAAATGATCACCACAATAAGTTTAGCTAACATCCATCACCACACATAGTTAACAATTTTTTTTTCTTGTGATGAGAACTTTTACGATGTACTCTCTTAGCAAGTTTCAAATATATAATACAGATTATTAACTATAGTCACCATGCTGGACAGTACATTACTAGGACTTACTTTATAACTGGAAGTTTGTACCTGTTGACCACCTTTACCCGTTTCATGCCCCCCACCCCCACTACCCTACCTCTGGCAACTACCAATCTGTTTTCTGTATTTAAGAGTTTGACCTTTTTTAAGAATGCACATATAAGTGAGATATTTGTCTTTCTCTGTCTGACTCATTTCATTTCCCATAATGCCCTTGGGGTCTCCATCCATGTTGTCTAAAATGGCATAGCTTCCTTCTTTTTTATGGCAGAATAATATTCCAGTGTGTGTGTGTGTGTGTGTGTGTGTGTGTGTGTGTGTGTCACATTTTTTTTATCCATTCATTCATTAATGGATGCTTAGGTTGTTTCCATGTCTTAGCTAATGTAAATAATGCTTCAATGAACATAGGGTGCATGTGTCTTTTTGAGTTAGTATTTCATTTCTTTTAGATAAATACCCAGATTTGCTGGTATCCACATCTTCCATTATTAAGACATCCTGAATATTTGGAATTTTGGCTAGAATTCTTGTGCCAACCAATGGATTTAATCTGAAAAGTTGTAATAAGAACTAAAGATAATGTATCGCTGCTGAATGACCTTGGGCCCAATTCTAGCACACCTACCAGTAAACTTACTTGAGGGGCCAGTGTTCCTGAAAGTTTAAAGGCTGTAAGCTCTTTTAGTAGAACATACAGGCAGTATTATTTAAGCTGATCAGCTATTACTTTGATTTTGGCAAAAAGAAATAAATTAGAACCTATCCTATAAACGACTGGGAAATAACAGCATCCTTTGTTTATTCTTAGTAGTTTCATCTCACTAATTCTGACAAGAGAGACCACATTTTAGATTTTTCTCATGTCCTCTATAGCTCCTACTAAGTGTTAGGCACAGTCTTGATTTCTCTTCCCAGACTGAATCAAGATCACTTATTCTTTTCTCTTTTTATCCTCAAAGAAGTCTTCACCTGAGTTAATGTAGTCTTCTATTGCTAGGTTCACTTTACTTAATAGGTACTTAAATCTTTGGGAGTCAGCTTGGAAAGACAAGGGGACACAGACTTGAGAATTTGATCTGGGATCTTGGAACCTCAGCTTTGCTACTTAAAGATTGTGTGATCATGAGCAAGTTTTAAAACTTTTTCTAAGCTTCAGTTTCTTCCTTGGTAAAATGGAAATTATGATGCCTGTCCTTCAAGTTTGCTATAAGGCCTGGAGGTAAGGAATACAACATGTCTATGTAGATATATTTAAGATATATTTTAGGCTGTGCCTAAAAAAGAAAGGACTTGACAAGACATTTAACTAGCAGCTCCTCTAATAAAAATACTTACCATTGGATAATAACGAGAAGTCTAGAATTCTATAAAAATTTTTATAGCACAGTTTATATGCTTTCCCAGCAGCTTGGTCAGTATTTCTTTCTGAATGGCTTTTCACCCATCCTCACAACAGCAGTGTGCCAGTGTCAAAAGAAACAATCCTATGGGCTGCCACCATCTCTTAATCAAGCCATGTATGACATTCATTCAGTCAGATTATCCTTCTGTTATAAGATGCTTTGCCCACAGTCATTTAAGTTAAGATGTGTGAACGTGGGCCATGCATGTGTGGCATCTGAGTCCTGCTACCTATACCTCATTTTGTGAATTATAACTAAAATAAAAATAAAATTAATTTTTTCAGCAATTATATGTAATGGAATTTCTTAGTTGTGACAAATTTTGTCTCTTTCATTCAAATATTGAAAATTAATTTGATATATAATACCTTATATGTCAGGGTGGGGAGGAATGTGGCCCTAGTGTCTCATTATTCAATGTTTTATATTATTGTATCTTTAAACATATACTTAATATCACGGCCGGGGTGCCAAGGCCACTGAAATTTGACTCTACTAACTGGCTTTTTTGGCAATGCTCATCAATTTTTTTTATGCTATAATACATTTGGCAGAGTTATTTTTAATGATTGATTCATTCAACTGTTCATTGATGCTTCTGCTATTTGTAACAAGAATATGCTTTGAAATAGAAATTTGAAGATGATGGAGACATACTTTTACCCAATTTATTAAAACTATAATCTCATATAGAAAATATGTATAGATCCGAGCTCTAAGATAGGGGCTTAAAAATGCTCAATAAATGAATAAATGAATCTAGGCCTGTATATATGTTTGCTGGATATTTCCACATTCCTAGATTTGCCCTTTTCTGTGTTGCGCATCTCCCCAGTTGCCCTTGTAGCAATCTGGACATCATCTTTGTCTCCTTCTCCCCTTCCCTTTAATACCCAGTTTGTTCTCACATTCTATTGGTTTTACCTCCTGAACCTGCTATCTACTCTAAGTTTTAGCTACCTCCATGCTTGGCTTCTATCACCATAGTGTCTTCTTAGCTAGGTTTTTGTCCCAACCACCTTGTTTTTCCTAATCCATTCACCATAATAGTAGCTAGAGTCTCATTTCTAAAAGGCAAATCTAATTGTATCATATTCCTGCTTAAAACTTTTTGATGACTTCCCACTGCCGTAGGAATAAAATACAAATCTCTTTACATGGTTCAGGAGGCCAGGTATATTGTGGATCTTGTTAATCTTTCCAGCTCAATCTCCTACCATATCCTACCTCTCACATTCTCTTCTATGAGATGACACTATGTTAGATAGCATAGTGCCCTGCCCATAGCTGCTCAGTATACATTAGCTATTCTAGTTATTCTTAATGTGTCTTCTCTGAAAGGGGAACAACTGGAAAAATGTTTTTAGGAGCGTTAAAGGGAAGGGAGAAAAGCTCAGAGTTGACAAGAGGATATAATAAAGTAATGTAGGTGCTGGCTACTAATTGGGATGGATACGATGATAGAGATTAAGAAATTGTTTAATCCATTAAACTTATGAAAATTATTTTTTAGGGGTTATTTTGAAAAATAATTTAGGGTAGCATATAAAAAGGACTCTGCTGGATTTTAAATTTATTGTTTCCTGAGATTATGATCTAGTTTAGCAAAGTTGCCAGGTATTCACTCTTCAAGACTTACATTGTTTTCCAGTGTCCCCAAATGGTTATGGCACTGTTGTTAAGTGTTTAGTTGACTACAGAATTTCCTTAAATTGTGATTTTTAGTCAATGGAATATGATGACTCACAAGGAATGTAACTGTTTTCTGTCTTAGTTTACTTATATTTATCTTTATGTGGTCAAAAGTCTATGTTTCTGTTACTCTCACAGATTACCAAATGTGTTGGTGTATAAGGGAGGAAATGAAATGTAATTTAGCTAACATTTTGTGTCTAGCATGACAAACGTTATTAATAACTTGAGGTTGAATCATTTAAGGTCATGATTTAGAGACAAAGACAAGTTTTTCACCACTGTTTTTCTGTAGTATTATTATACTTTGGGTTGAAAGATCCATTTTCATTAGTTTAAATAGATCTTTTGAAAATATCAATATTTTGGTGATTTAATGGCACCTTTTGCAAGAGATTGGTTGGTTTATCTGATGACTATTGTCAAATATCTTTGGAATAATATAAATGCTACATAAAGGATTTTCTTATACTATTGACATGTTTTGATGATGAAAATTACCTTTGATGATCAAAATTACTGTCAGAAAACTGACAGTAAAACAAAACAAAACAAAACAAAACATTTTATTTTGTACCTTTGAATTTTTAAATTGGATTCAAAGTTTTATTTTTTTTCTAACTGCATGTATATGTTTGATTAGGTAAAATTGTTTATCTAGCATGGGATTTAAAAATTCTTAACACTAGATTATTATCACTTGAGTACGGATTTTTGTAAAACATTTAGTAATGGTGATTTGGAAGGTTAGAATAAGTCTTTTAAAACTTGTCATCACTTTGCAATGTCAGGGGAGCCTTTGTAAAAGTATCCACATCGTGATGTGAAATGCACTTGTATGGGCAGAACATTGATTGCTGTGATTAATTTTATAATTATGTACATAATCCATAATTGAATGTTGCAATCATTGCTATTTGAGTAAAAACTGTTATGCCCTCTTAAGAAACATATCAAGAGTAGATGGAAACAGTCTTTAACTGTCCTGAAACAATACTATAAATGGTTACCACTTTCTTTCAAGAGTTAGTAATCCTATTGAATTCATTTCAGTTCTCTACATAGCCTGCCAGCTGATTGTATAATTACATGCCATATAGCACAAAGCATGATTTATGATACTATTGTTATAGTGTGCTTACTAAATAGAAGAATGAAAAATTGAAAGTAGAGGATAAGTAGAAGTACTCTAGTAGGGTTGTCAAAGTATAGGACACCCAATTAAATCTGTGTTTCAGATAAACAACACGTAAGTTTTCAGTATAAGTGTTCTATTAAAAAATTATTCCTTATTTATCCGAAATTCAAATTCAACTGGGTATCCTATATTTTTATTTGTTAAAACTGGCAATTCTAGTTGTAGGTGATTGGGTAAAATATGTAATAGTAAAGAAAAGATTTTTCTAATGGAACAGAATTTTTCCTTAAAATTCCTCAAAAATCAAATAAAAAATATTTCGGTCATCCAACTGGCAAGTCAATTTGGATCTTGCATTTGAACCCAGGGACTTATCCTCAAGAACCATGCTCTGTCACTGTCTTTCATATACTAGTGTTGTTATTAGTGAAATTAAAAGTAATTCTGATGTCCCACTTTATTTCATTCTGTATTATATCGAAGTTTTGCATCATTAAGGTCATTAAATATGTATTTATTTTATATTAAGAAATTAATTTAGTTAATAAATTGAATTATTTTCTTTTCTAAAGTTAAGTATTTTTGACTTGAGAATTTTCAAGAAAAGTGTAGATTGTTGCTGTTCTCTTTTAAGTAGTGTTCATTAGTTTAACCAAATGTTTTTGTTTGCTGTATGATTAATGGTGCTTTGCTTTTAATTTTCTTGTTAAGACCAGATTACAGTGTTTGCACCAAGAAACTGGGAAGCAGCCATGATTTGATGCTGCACACTGTTCTGCTTGTTTCTTTAGCTTGGCTAGCCTGTCTCTTCTGCTGTAGCCATCAATCATCCAGTGCTCTTTCCATGCTTTAGGACACATTTTCTCCCCCCCATGAGTGACAGTGGTTGCCTTTTATGACTTAGCCCTCATTAATAATTAGGCATGTACCACATATGAGATCTTGCAATAATTCATGATCTGCATTCATTCATTTATAAATATAAATGCATAAAATCTAACAGTCATAAAAGACTTAGAGCTTGAACTTCTTAAATACAAAGATGAAAACATTGCAAGCTATACTCATTAAAAATAAGCTCTGAATGAAATGATTTAGGCTTGATTTTTATTTTTTAACATCTTTTTTTTTAAGCTGTAATGGAAACTTTCTTCATAAGAATAATCAATAGTAATGCCAATTTAGAATATTGAAGCGTAGAGAAGGAGATAATTTGATTAAATAATAGAAAAACAGACTAGGAACTATTTAGAAAGATGATAAAGGGCTTAATAACTAATTAATATGAACACAGGGATATTGGATTACAGCAGTAAATGGACTAATGTTTTTCTGAGTTTTTTTTTTCCTAGTTTATATTTTATATTTTAAAAACAAACCTTGTGAGGGGCACCTGGATGGCTCGGTTGGTTAAGTGTCCAACTTTGGCCCAGGTCATGATCTCACCTCTTGTGAGTTTGAGCCCCACAAGACTGTGCTGACAAGCTCAGAGCTTGGAGCCTGCTAAGGATTCTGTCTCCCTCGCTCTCTGCCCCTCCCCCATTCACACTCTGTCTCTCTCTTTCACTCTCAAAAATAAATAAACATTAAAAAAAAACACAAAAAACAACAAAAAAAACCACAAAACTTGTGAAATAACCTAATGAGATTCTAATAGTAGTATAAAAATATCAATTGCAGTGATAACAATATTTGCATTTAAAAATGTTTATCATTATTTCTACCTGCACTTCAAATTATTTTTATATATCCCATCATGACAATTATATAACTGAAACATCCGTGATTTTTTTTTTTTTTTTTAGGTTTTATTTATTTCTGAGAGACAAGGAGAGACAGAGCACAAGTGGAGGAGGGGCAGAGAGAGAGGGAGACACAGAATCTGAAGCAGGCTCCAGGCTCTGAGCTGTCAGCATGGAGCCCCACGCAGGGCTCGAACTCATGAGCTTCCAGATCATGACCTAAGCCAAAGTGGGCAGCTTAACCGATTGAGCCACCCAGGTGTCCTATGAAATGTCCATGATTTTAAAGTCTTCTGAACTCTGTATTAAAAGTATAGATTTGTAGGAAATCAACAAAATGGGTATGATGTTGAATGCTGTATTTTTTATGGTGGTAAAATATACATAACAAATTCACCACTTTAGCCATTTTGAAATACACAGTTCGGTGACATTAAGTACATTTACATTATTGCGCAACCATCACCACTGTCTATCTTCTGAACTTTTGCATCATCCCAAATGGAAACTCTTCACCCATTTAACGGTAACTCCTCATTCCCTCCTGCTCCCAGCCCCTGGCCACCATCCTTGCACTTTCTGTCTCTGATTTTGTGAAGGTCATTCTTAATAGTGTTAAAAATTGATACCCACTATTAATAGGAGGTGCATGAGAAAATGGGAAAAATCTGGGACTGTAGTCATACCCTTTCTGCCATTTTCCAGTTTGTCATCTGGATTAAATTGTCTGACTTCTCTGAGTATCAGCTTCCTCACCTTCAAAATGGAACTAGAGGGGCGCCTGGGTGGCTCAGTCTGTTAAGCTGCCGACTTTGGCTCAGGTCATGATCCCATGGTTAAATAAACACTTAAAAAAAATTAAAATGGAACTGGTAATTTTTGTGCTGTTTTTTTTGGGGGGGGGCAAAGATGAGATAATGTATATAAAGCATCTGCTCATTTTAGGCATTTAATAAATAATATTATCACAGATATAGAATGTTCTTAAAATATTAATTCATTTCAGTGACTTCTGCAAGAGCTCGTAAAAAATAGTTTAATATTAGGGTATTATGAATTCAGATCTTACTTCCATCTGGTTTTAGGTTACAAATGACTTTTTTTTTTTACCTTGGAAAATAGAAATTGCAAATTATTGCATATCACAAATTGAAATTTTTAAAAAACTTTTTAAATGTTTATTTATTTTTGAGAGAGAGAGAGAGAGGGGAGCATGAGCGGGGGAGGGGCAGGGAGAGAGGGAGACAGAATCTGAAGCAGGCTCCAGGCTCGGGAGCTGTCAGCACAGAGCCCAAATGTGGGGCTAGAACTCGAACTATGAGATAATGACCTGAGCCCTGAGCCAAAGTGGGAAGCTTAACTGACTGAGCCATTCACGTACCCCCTCAAATTGAAGTTTTAAAAAGTGTTTTAATATATCTATAAAAACAAAATTTTTAGCTATTGCCAGTTGAAAAGTAAATAGTGAGTTAATTTAGGTACTTTTGGTCGGTGTTTTTTTTTTTTTTTTTTTAAATCATTCTCTATTTTTCCTAATCAAATTATCCTGTTTGAAAACAATCCATGTTCTTTTGTCTTGTTTATTATTTGTCATTTCCATCTTAGAACATATAGAAAAAATAAAAGGAGGTTTAACTTAAGTTTGCCAAAATGTTGTTAGTTCTGGTAAAGATTTATAAAACAGGTCTTCTGTATTACAGGAATCAAAGAATATGTTAAACTGCCCAAATAATCAAGTTGTACACACTAGACAAATTCCTATATTGTTAAGTTACATACTTAACTATTTTTAAGTATTGACAAACAGTTACTTAGCACCTTTTTATAGTAAAGTATTAAAGAGTGGTTTCTATGAAGGATTTTAAAAAGCTTAAATTATGGCGTCTTCCCTCAAAGGGTGTACAATTTCCTTGGGAAGGGAGGCCACCGGTGCATTAAGGTTTAAGGTTTTAGTTCAGTAAGTTCAGGGGCATGGGTTTTGAGAGAAAGATGACAATTTAGGCTCTACCCATGTTGTATCTGAGTTGAAGACAGAATATCCTAATTTAAATGAGGCTCTGGGTCTCATAACAAAAGATGGGAGAGGAAGCTATGTAAAAGGTTTATACACATTAATGAAAAAAAATACAATGTTGACACAATTTATAAACCTCACTCCCTAAGTAGTAAGTACATTTTAAAAGTGTTCAACAAACTGATCAAGTTTAATAGTTTTTAGTTTCTACCTCTCCCTGTGGTCTCCACTTGCTTAGCCATTTTCTCAAAATCACTGGCTTCTTAAAGGTAGAGGAATCTGTTTGAAGGGCATCGGGAATATAATTAAGATTGCACCCCAAGCTCAGTGCACTTCAGGCTGCATATCTTCATCATTTCCTCTGGACAGATGGATGCCAAAAATCTAACTTGGCTGCATTAAGGGGGAATGTAAGGATGGGAGATGGAGAAATAGAATTGAGGTGGGTGAACGAAAAAAGGCTTGCAGTAGTGTCCAGGGGATGAACCATTGACTACAGACTGAGCCAGCCAGGTGCTCCTCTCCTAGTTAGAATGTTATGCAATTTAGCATCACCAGGGAAGGGAAACAGTAGCAATATTTCTGTTGGAAATGGAGGGCTTCTTTACTCAATTACATTTTTCAAAAGTTGTTATAATCTGTGACTTTTTTAAAGAACAAAATGTCATTAGTGAATTGAATACAGCCATGGAATTAGTAATTCTTGTATTCTTAAATTTGTATGTGATGCATAAGGTTTCTTTTCTGAGTGGCTTAAATTGGTAGATTGAGTTAAAGGTGAAAATACCTAGTATGGAAACTGGTCTTAGAGGAGACAGTTGTTTTTGAAGAAGCTCACCCCAGGATCTGTGAATGTTTTAATTCTATTGTTACTTGCAATGCTGGCCAGTCATCTTTCAGGATTTTAGTTTCCTGTTGGTTCTCTCAAAAGGTAGAGTTTGATAAACTGCCTTTTGCTTTCTTCACTTAGATAAGGAAAGGCCCATGTAATTCTACATTTGAAGAGCTTTTAGCTTCTCCAAAGAAATGCACTTAAGCAACTAATGAATCATGAGAGTCCTAATGTTTTTCATTGTTAATATTTAAATTTTACTTCCTAGAGGCAGAGAAATCTAGATAGCAGTTATTTCTTCGATTTTAGCCTTGGGAAAGGATAATGTTGAGATTTTCAGATGAATGACTTTCTAACTTGAGACATATTGGGTCACAAAGAATAGAAGTATGCTTTCAGTTTCTTCTAGAAAAAAATTCATGAACTGAAAAACTCTTAAAAAGCCTTCTGTTTATGCTAAGTACTTCTATACCATTAGGACCTAAGTCTGGGGACACTGTTCAAAGGAAATATAAACATATGCATCACAGAATGGTTGACATTTGACCTAAAGGGCTGAGTAGCAGTGGAGCTTCTGCTGGGTACTCTTCCTGTTTCAAAGGGGAGGATGGAATTGGCAGTACAGGAACTGACTTGGTTCTACATGGATATGTCAGTAACCTGAGCCAGAGGTGGGCCACATCCTGACCCACAGTAGAACCAAGGGTTCAGTTGTAATTGATCTGTGAATAATTTCTTCCCTGATTCATCCGAAGAGGCCACTAAGAATTCTCTTAGGAACTTACTTTATCTTCAAAATATGACAACTAGTAAAACTGTAAAAATGAACAATCCATTGTTTTGGTTCATATACATTTAAATAGAAAACCATTCAGTATTGCCTTATATATCCATTCTCTTCAGTTTGAATCCCTAATGCTGTTGTCAACTTTTATAAAAGATAGTTGAATACCACATTATTTCTTATATCTATTTTTGAAGACAGTCTTTTTCAACACTACCCTAAATACTTAAAAAGAAAAACATTTCACTAACACAGACTTATTATTTATAATCTACCTGTCAATAGTGTACAGGGTAGTTTTATGAAAAACTTTGAAAACAACCATGAGAAATAGTACAGTCACAGAGTTCATGTCAAACGGACTTAACGCTCTAAATAATAATTCTAACAAGCTACCTTAATATGATATTCAAGAACACAGTGCATTATGGAGTAAAATGTTTAAAGAAGCAAGTTTTATATTTCATATCTCTAGGGAGTCCTTTAAGCCAGTTAGACTATTCAGAAAAATTACTCATATATTATTTTACAGAATTGCATTAGTATGTTCCAAAGCTGCATTTTCTTTTTCTTTTCCTGTGTGTGTGTGTGTGTGTGTGTGTGTGTGTGTGTGTGTGTTTAACTTTTGTAGAGTACAGCTAGAAATACTATTAGAGATGAATTCTAGGAAAATAAATATAAACAGAAACACTGAATTTATTTTTCTTCTCTACAAGAACTGTTTAAAGCCTGGCAGCAGAAGACCATTCTCTGTTTACAAAATATTATAATAAAACTGCAAGGTCATCTTTAAATACAAAAGACTCTAGATTTTTATGGAAAGAATGTATCTTAAGAAAGGTAAATTAAATAGTTGGCTAGAGGGGAAAGGAAATTTCCTTATTTCACCCTGAAATTTGGCAGCATTTCGAAAACAGAGCTTGAAACTTCTGGATGAATTGAAGATAGTTTGGTTCACCTTCTTCAGAAGCTTTTCTGCATCCAATTTACTTTTCCCATATCATATCAGTAAGGTATTTCATCTTCAGAGATTTTGCAAAACTTCATTGGCTGATTAAAATGCAAATAGCAACCTTTTGGTGAGAAAATAATTTCAGTTTTGTCAGCTTAAGAGATCTTTCCACATACACCATCGGTGAGATAAAATATGTTTTATGTTTTCAAATCTGAATTTTAATGTAGCCTTGTTCATTCGCTTCTGTTTGTCAATTGAAGCCCACTCTTTCAAGATACTTTGCTTTGTGTATTATGGGAAGACTGAGGATGGGTGAGTAAGAGATTCTGGCACAGCTCAAGCTGTTCAATTTTATTTCAAACAAGTTCCAATGAAAGGGAGAGTCCCGATAAAGAAACTCTTGTAAAATGTATGCAAAGTAAGGAAGGAAAGGATAGAGGCTCATATGTATATCTGGATCCAGAGACCATGTGTAGATAGGTAGAGAGGTAGCTATATGTATAGATCTGAATATACAGATAGATATAGAGATAGAGATATATGCATAGATGTAGCTATACATACAGATTCATAACTGTTCAGTTCAAGGCAGATAGGTGAATGTTTAGGTGCTGCATATATAGGCTATAAGAGATTAAAAAGCAGTCAATTTTACTGCCTTGTTTTCAGATTTAAATCATTTAATGTTTGTAAAAATTTCATAAGATAAAAAATCAAGATATAAGGAAAGAAAATGACATAGGAGCTCTAATTCCTGCCTTTGAGGAAGAGTATATAGTTTAGTCAGAAGAATGACAAATATGAATAAGAGAACATCCCCTAGACCTCAAGGAGCTGACAAATTCAGTAAAGAGCTCAGTATAATTGGGATTAAAGGTAAGATATTTTGTGATGCATTTAGTGCTCCACAATTTACAAAATAATTATTTCCTAATTTAATTTTACATTGATAAGAAAGAATTAGTGCAAATATTTAAGGCAAAGAAGAAAAGTTGCATAAATGTAGTGGTTTGATGATAAATGTTGGCAAAGCAGAGCTATATATAGATGCTAGACCCTCAGAGATGTTTTATGGGTTTAATATATTGATGATGAAAAGTAGGTCCTGTTCTTTAGGGAAAGATCTCCGGAATTGTGCAGTTGTACTGCTGGTATGAGGCTTATGGCTTCTTTTTCCACATTTTATAACTATGAAGTAGAGGGCTGGGTCATTGAGCAAATGTGTGTTCTTTGGTTTGCATGAATGGTATGTACTTTGAATTCTCAAAATAGAACTCCAGTTTATTTTCTCAGTACTCCCAGTGAGAAAAGCTATATTTCTTAAATATGGTCAGAAAGTACTTGGGGAGGAATGTTTACTGAAGGAACCTGTGATTATCTGCAGGCACCAGCATAAATATATTTCCATTCCTGAGCCCAGGGGGATAATCTCATTAAACCTGTGCAACATTCAAGTCAGTCTATTTCTTTTTTTTTTTTTTTTTTTTTTTTTAATTTTTTTTAATTTTTTTTATTTTTGGGACAGAGAGAGACAGAGCATGAATGGGGGAGGGGCAGAGAGAGAGGGAGACACAGAATCGGAAACAGGCTCCAGGCTCCGAGCCATCAGCCCAGAGCCTGACGCGGGGCTCGAACTCACGGACCGCGAGATCGTGACCTGGCTGAAGTCGGACGCTTAACCGACTGCGCCACCCAGGCGCCCCAAGTCAGTCTATTTCTTAATGCTTGTTTTAATATTGCAAAAGTAACAAGTGAACATGAAAAAATTTGATATAATGTAATAATATAATATAATATAAATATAATAATATAATATGAGTAAGCCCCAGATCCCCAGTACTGCAGAGGCAACTACTGTTACCAGTTTCTAGTGGTCTTTCACACAATGGACATATATAATTTTATACTTTTGTAAAACGTTTTCAAGTTAAAAATTTTTTTATTTTAGAGAGAAAGAGAGTATAAGCAGGGGAGAAGGGCAGAGGGAGAGGGGGAGAGAGAGAGAATCTTAAGCAGCCTACATGCCTAACATGGAGCTTGATCCCACGACCCTGGATTCATGACCTGGCTGAAGTCAAAAGTCAGATTCTCAAATGACTGAGCCACCCAGGAGCCCCACAATGTATATTTTTATTTTTATAGTGAGAATGAATTTTATTTTACCTCTGGACAACATAATGTAACTATAGTTCCCCAGAAATGCAGTCAGTAAATGATCTTTCACTTTTCCTTCCAAGGCAACTTTGAAAAACGAGTTTTCAGGAATGGGATTAAGCACTCTGACCAAAAAAATAGATACTTCAATTTCTGTGAATTTCTGTGAAGACACATCTCCACTGATACTGACATTTGGACTACAATTAATAGTCATTTTTCTCCTCCTGCTGAAACATGGGAGTTAAATGGTTTGGCTCTGATTATTTTTTTTAATTTCATTTTTCATTTTAAAATAAACATTTTAGACCGCCAGAATTCTTCTCCTCACTCACAGGTCTCTCTCCCCATTGTACTTGTGCTGAAATGACAGGCTGCATTTAAGACAGTAGAAGAGTTGGCAGTATCTGTCTTAGAATAAGCTTTCACATGCAGCTTCAAACACCTTTGTGGTTTGGGTTGTATTTTGACAGTTGCTAGGTAGCTTGAATCAGAGAGTGCAGCTGTGCAACTTAACATGATTTTTCCTATCCCAGACTCTAAAGAGAGCTAAATGAAGTGAAACTATAATAAGACTTCTAAAGTGTTAAAATTGACCAAACTACTTAGTAGTCACACAATAGAACGAAATGAATGAATTCTACTAACACACATAAATGTATTAAAGTATACCAGGGAATTTAGGTCAGATCAAAGTAGGTAGGCTCAGTGTAAACAGATGAATTTCTGAAATTTCTGAACTGTTTCATTGAAAGGAAAACACTGGGTTTGGAGCACGCAGACCTCTTGGCCCAGGTGAGGGTTTGGCACTCATTAACCATGAAATTCCACGTGAACATGCTGTTTGTGATGAAGAGTCACGGAGAGAGACTAAGATTTCTGAAAAGAAAGAGTAGAAGAAAACGTAGAAATCCAAGTCACCCAATAAAATGAGAACATTTTAGGATTTGAATCTCAGAAATGGGTTCTTGTGAAAGGAGGTAAAAAGTGAGCTTGTTGAAGCCTTCCCATTCTGAGGGTTTTTCTTGTTGATTTGATAAGGACTAAGCTGAGGTATGTTTGATGTAAATGGGGACAATCATTTGTTACAAACTGTAATAAACTGCTGTTGGAGAACAGCGTTCACAAAAGAAACAGAGAAGGAAAATAAACAAACACTTTGTGGAAAGTTATCCAGGGCAGAGCCTGCAGAAGGGCGGATTGAGAAGATAAACCAGAACAAATGACTATGGAAACAGACAAGGTCAACACTTTTCAAGGCAAGCAGACCGTCAAACCAGCTAACACCAGACATGCTGGTTTGGGCCTGATCCTTGTGATGGTGTTTGGAAAGCCAGATCTTTACCCGGAGAAATAGAAGGCCATGGACACGTGAGAAATGCTGCCTGCCCTGGGGATAGAGCAGGAATCAAGAGAAGAAAAATTCCTTTCTTAACTAGTTAAACTAGTGAAACTAGAGGTAATGGCTCCTGCAGTCAAACAGTATACTCGTAGGTCTGTGTATCTCTGTGTTCTGATATACTTTACAAGGTATCCTTTATGCCATAGGTGCTTCACTGAGTTGATGCTGAAGATTTGGTATTGAGGGAATTGAAGGGTAGGCCAGGCTCTGTTCCCAAGGTCACAGTCCACAGAGTATAACCCTCTTCCCTGCCACTTTTAATCCCTGGATGATGGTAGCAGGCAAGAGAGAAGCAAATGCAGGGACCGGTAGGTTTGCCGTACTGTTGGCATTCTTCCATATATGTGATTTAAAAATTACAACAAAACAATAATAGATAAGAAAATAGCTTTATTTGTGGGGAGAGTCTTTCTTAAACTTTGCCTTGAATTTTAAAGATATTTGCTGATCTCCATCTGACTAATTATGAGATGTCCAGTTAATACAGAGTAATAGAGATTTAAAAATATATCAGTATTTTTTTTCCTCCAATTTCAAGAGTAATACAGGCTTAATGCAAGAGATTTAGGAAAACATAATAGTAGAAGAGTGACATTGTAAAGTACAATATTTTTTTCTTAAAATATTCCATGGTGGGGTGGGGTAGGCTGGGAAGAGGGGAAGAAACTTCACACGGCGGGATTCAGGAGGGTTCAAAGAGTAATAAAGAAGATTGGACACATCTTTTAGGGTGTGTGAACTGGCCTTAAGTCAATTCTAGCAAATGTGGAAAAATCTGCCAGAGGAAGACCTCTCCAGAGGGATCATTAAAATGAGAGTAGATTATCATTTGAGAGGCTGGTTCAAGTTCTCTCACTGCTTCTGAAGTGCCACTGACTGTTGAAGTACATGCATATCTGACGTTACCTTCTCACCCGAATTTTCATTGCTTCCATTAGACACAAACATGTGTGCACATATTGGCTGCCAGGAAGCCTGGCCCACTTACCAGGTAATGGCATTCCCTTGGCAAATAATTTAACCTTTCTGAAGTTTAGCAGTTTCTTCATTAGCAGCAGCATGACAAGATAGAATCAGATTTTCTCCAAGGTTCCATTCAGCTCTAACCCTTTTGTTCTAGGGCATTGATCTCATTCTCTCTCTCTGTTTCACACCGTCATTCCCTTGCCTTCAAAGTAATTAAACTTTTCTCAGTTCAGACAGTGAGATAAGTTCTTTTCCAAACATATGAACTTAAAGGAGTGCAGGAAAGATTTGAGAAAGTATAAATCCTGCCTGGAATCCAGAATATGTGATTGCCAAATTGTCTTAATATATATATGTGTGTTTGTGTGAGATAGAGAACACTGACAGAAGATGGGAACTGATGAACCAGCTGACAATTTTTAGTAGTATTTGGAATGAGAAAAATTAGTATTGTACAGTACTTGATGAGAATATGGGTCTTATAAAGAGAATAAACTGGAAGGCCATATGCATATTGACAGTAAAGTAACTCAGTAGAGTTACTTTTTGCTTATACTTTTCTCTCCCATCTGATCCTGAAGAAGATACGTCATACTGTCTATATAACAGCTATACCTAGCTACTCACGGTCTTCCTCATGTGTTCTATTTGAATATAATTTTTGTGATGTGAAGATAGGGTTTCTGGAAACTTCAGACTTTGGGAGCATTTCTAAATACAGAAATTAAAAAAAAAACACAGATGTTTTTGGTAGTGAAGTGGCTTATGAATATTAAGTGACAACCAACCTACAACCTGCCATTTTTTTCTATGGCACACTGATGGAACTGTTGTTTAACTAGTTGCAGTGGAAAACAGTGTTGTGCCTGGCAGCAGGGGTCTTTATTTGAAAACACACATGAAAAAATTGGTGTTTATGAGAAAAATGTGGTGCCCTGAACCACCATGTTTAATGTCATTGCTCTGGGAAATGTTTTCCATGATCCAAGTCATAACAAGAAAGACTTTTCCAGTGCTATCTAAAACCTGGGTATGACTGAGAGGTGATAGAAGAGACAAGAATGAGGGAAAGTGGTGAAAAGCAGCAGAGGCAGTGGGGAAGAAAAGACAGTGGCTCCAGGGGGAGCAACTTCACGTCTCCCACCCCTTACCTGGCAGTCCTGGTTCAAAAAAAGGCATGTCAGGGGAGGCCAGGAGAGTAGGAGGGGTTACAGCTTTGGATGAAGTTCAAAGGGCCTTTAAACCTACACAAGGTGAAAAAGGAGAACTGGCACCTGGCTCCATTCACCTGACTCCCTTTCCCCTAAGTTCTGACAATTATATATTAGGAGAGTTTCTGCACTAGTGTGAGGCCATGTGAAAAATCGCTCATGGCCTGGCATTTGGATTTGCCATTAGCAATGAAAGGTGAATGTAGAACAACTTCCAAATGACACTTCCCTCATGTGTAAATAAGGATAGTTGGCATTTGATTTTGCTGTGTATTTGGAAGCTGTAGCAAATGCAGTGAATGAATTCAGTGATGGCTTTGGCCGTGTTTTTGATGTACTGGGTGGTGTTCGTTGGAGGTAGGAGAGACATAACAGCGTGTAGAATGAGGGCAAAAATGTCGTTCAAGGCAGTGTGCTTCTCAGTTCCTGGCAACCCCCCCCCCCCCCCATCCAGCTGCACAGCTGCCATGTGGCAGGGAAGGGGAGGAGAGGGGGCAGGGAGGATGCCGGGGGATGGCACCACTGAGTGCAGCAGTCTGCCCTGCTTGCCAGACCAACACATCAGCTGCAGAGTGCCCGTCCTGAGTCTGGGTGTCATGGGGCTACATACTCTTCTACCACCTTTGTAATTGTTATCTGCTTGTTATGCCTTTTGAATAAGTCTTCGTATATGTAGGGATTAAAAGGTAGGTGGCACTTAATAGGCTCACTCATCTGCATTGATGGTAGAATAGAAGAGGAGATGAAAGTCTGCAACCATCCTTTTAAATCAGTTTGCTTTCAGGATTAATGCATTGCATTGCTTCTTTTCATTTAAAAATTTCATCATTGCATTGACTGATTTTTTTCTTCAATATTCAGATACATACAGAATGCTGGTGAGTGCAAGTCACTGATAATTAATATTATGATTCTAAGGTAGTGGGGTTGTTGGTAGCTTTGGCCAAACTCGTTAAAAACCTCTTTTATTTTGGCCCTGAGGATGAAACTAGTTAGTCTGTCTAGGAAACAGAACTGTGCTTCAATCCCAGTGCAGCCACTAGGACAAACGTTAAAAAAAAAAACAAAAAACAAAAAAACCTTAACAAAATTTTTTTTAATGCTTATTTATTTTTTGAGAGAGAGAGAGAGAGAGACAGAGCACAAGCAAGGGAGGGACAGAGAGAGAAGGAGACACAGAATCCGAAGCAGGCTCCAGGCTCTGAGCCGTCAGCACAGAGCCTGATGCAGGGCTCGGACCTACAAAGTGTGAGATCATGACCTGAGCTGAAGTCTGGTGCTTAACCAACTGAGCCACCCAGGCACCCCCCAAAAAAACCCTTTTAAAAAAGTGTGGTAGAATAGGCATAACAAAATTCACAATTTTAACTATTTTTAGGTGTATAGTTTAGGTGTGACAGTAAGTACATTCATACTGTGGCATAACCATCAACACCATCCATCTCCAAAACTGTTTTATCTGAAACTCTGTGCCCATTAAACACAGAGTCCCCAAGCATCCCTCCCTCCCTCCCCCAGTCCCTGGCAATCACTATTCTGTTTTCTTTCTTTATGAATTTAACTACTCTATAAATACCTCATTTAAGTGGAATCATACAATATTTGTTCTTTCGTGACTGGCTCATTTCACTTAGCAAAATATCTTCAGGGTTCATCCATGTTGTAGCATATATCAGAATTTCCTTCTTTCTTAAGGCTGAATGATGAATTCCATTCTAGGTATGTATCACATTTTGTTTATCCATTCATCTGTTGATGGACACTTGGATTGTTTCCATCTTTTGGCTATTGTCAACAATGCTGTTGTGAACATGGGTGTACCAGTATCTTTTAAAATCTCTGCTCTCAATTATTTTGCATATATATATATATATATATATATATATATATATATTCAGAAGTGAAATTGCTGGATCATATGGTAATTCAATGTGTAATTTTCTGAGGCACTGCCTGTCTTAGTTTGGGCTGCTATTACAGAATATTAGAGGCTGGGTATCTTATAAACAATAGAAATTTATTTCTCACCATCCTGGAGGCTGGGAGTCTGAGATCACAATGCCGGACAGTTGGACTCTTG
Source organism: Panthera leo (assembly GCF_018350215.1). NCBI lineage: Eukaryota > Metazoa > Chordata > Mammalia > Carnivora > Felidae > Panthera > Panthera leo. Next base: position 182,947,143 of record NC_056686.1, read on the forward strand.
TAAGGGCCCTCTTCCTGGCTGCAGACTCCTATCTTAGTGTTCTCACATGGTGGAAGGGGAGAGAGAGCTATTTCTTTGTGCTCTCTTTTATAAGGACACTATTCTCAAGCATAAGGCTTCTACTTCATGACCTAATCACTTCCCAAAGGCCCACCTCCAAACATGATCACATTGGGGTTAGAATTTCAACATACGGATTTTGGGGGAACAGAAGCATTCAGTCCATGACACTGGCAGACTGTTTCCTAAAACGAGTTTAATCTTTCTGAGCCTCACTTTCTCTTTCATAAAATAGGAATAATAATCCCTCCTCTGAAGTGGGGTAAGGTTAGAGACAATATAGGTGAAACTTAAGCATCATTTCTTGCCTCAAGAGACTATAGCAGTGATAAGTGTATTTTCTGCCCAAACCTTGCTGTTTATCACCTGTCTTTGTTCTTGCTGCCTCACTATAATATCCTCTCTTGCAGGCTCCCTCCCACTTACTCACAAGACTAGCTCAGGAACTGAAGTTGCCCTGTTTCTCCCTGAGCTGTGTTACATGCTCCCTTTCATTCTTTTTATAGTTTATAATAATATAAAACGCTACCTACCTTATTGTATAAGGATTGCCTCTTCATTCCTCTATCTCCTGCTTGTAGATTCATTTAATACATACTAAAATATTTACTATGTGCTCGGTGCTGGGGATTTAGCTGTGAAGGACATATATAGAATCTCTCTGGACTTATATTGGAGCTCTGTCTGGACCAGTATCTCAGGGTGTGGTCGAAAAGACCACCTGCAGCAGAATCATTTGGAAATTTTGGTGACTTACTCTGGGCCCTGGCATCTGAAATGTTAACGTTCACTGGGGGTGAATGCTGGGAGATTCCATTAAGGTGGGACCTTTGTCAGTTCAGCACCTCATTTTTTTTAAATTAAAAAAATGTTTATTGTAAGAGAGAGAGCGTGCAACCGTGCGCGAGTGGGGATAGGGGCAGAGAGAGAGAGAGAGAGAGAGGAGACAGAGAATCCCAAGCAGAGTCCATGCTGTCAGCACAGAGCCTTACTCCAGCCTCAGTCCCACAAACCATGGGATCATGAGCTGAGTCTAAACCAAGAGTCGGGTGCTTAACCAACTGAGCCACCCAGGCACCCCAGCAGCTCATCTTTAGCTCTGAGCACAATTCCTGGCACAAGTAGGTATGCAGAAAATTTTTGTTGCAGAAATAGGGTATTCTGAACTGAAATGAGGTTGGAACAATATGGGCTTCTTATGCATTAGGCATGGCTAGCCACAGTGTGGGGTGTGGATTAACTTTACCTTTTCCTAACGAGTGAAGCACCAAGTCAGTCCAGGAGTTCTAAACATTTATTGATTTCTTGCGGAGTGGGGCCTCTCTCTGCCTCAGCCTAGTCTCTAGATTTCTAAAGGAAGGAGATGGGCCATTTTTACCTTAAATTACCTCAGATTCATGTCAGTCTTTTAAATGTAATGCTGCTTTAGCTCCCAGGAAAAAAAAATCTCTTAAAATTAGCTTTTATTAAGCATTACAGTCCTTGAAAAGGTGTATCTTGTAAGAATTTGAAATTAAGTTGTCTAGATGACACAAATTATGTTGAAATTTATATATGCAGGAATTGTTTATATGCACCTAATATAAAAACTTGTATACGGGGATGACCCCGTATAGTAGGACTTGTAGACTACACTTTTTTGCTGAAATGTAGAAGAGACAGGTTTATTTTTGAGCATAAGTGTGAAGGAGAAAAGGTGGGTAGATATGAATTATTTAAAGGCCTGAAATTACTAGCAGTCAAGATCTACTTGAGTTAATTACGGAGTGGCTCGATTGGATGCCATGTCACTTTTTTTTGGTATTAATAAAATGCTATGCTTTCCTCCCTCTTAGGTTTCTTGGTTTAGAGCTTAAGTTGAATACCATTCTGAAAATTACTTGTGTTTAAGATAAAGACACAACTTTTGCAGCCAGTCTTATGGCTGTGAGTATTCTTTTAGATAATGGAATTGGCCAGGCACTAGGATAAATATCTCTATGGTAGCTGAGACCCTCTTTCAGCTAATATCCTGGGAGCAAATAACTTAATAAAAACTCAGAACTATTCAGGTCAGTTAAGCTGATTTCCTTATTTAGTTTAAGGAAAATGTGGAAAGAATTTTGATAAACTAAGCATTGGACTAGGAGAATAAGGTCTTTCCTTGCATCAGTGCTTCTGATTGGCACCTGACATTAATTTCCTCTCATTTGAAATGCTTACCCCTTCTTCTCCATCTGACTAAATCCTCTCTTCACTTTAGCTTTCTCAACACTGCTATTTTTTTTTTTTTCAGAGCTGAAGCCACTTAATCTTCACCTGTAAGTTCTGCCATATTTTAGGTTTTGGTAACAATACTGTTTTTAGTCAGGGATTTAATCTGGTTGCTCACAAGAAATCAATTTTCCATTGGTTTTGCGATGGCTTTGTCTGATTCTGATAATAGACTTTCTTGTTCCTTCTGACCAAAACTTTTCTATTATTGCCCTCCTTCCACCTTATCTGGTAGTCTAGTTATTCTGGGCTTCAGTTCCTACTTGGTTTCTCTGGAACTGCCTAGTTGGTTGGGTTTTAATTTATCTGCTAATACATCCTGCTAATGCCAAGAGTTTAGTTACTCAGACCTTTATCTAACGCTACTGGTTGCCTACATAGACTTGTCGCCTTGATGTTCTTCACTCAAGGACAAAATATCTTCCCACTGGGTCAGTCTATTTAGTCTTCCTCAATAAGGCTCATACTGCTTCAGCTGAGTCCTGATTTGGAGAACCAGTGCCTAATTCAGTGGCTAATTTGTCAACAGCTCTGCTTCTGATCACTGAACCATAAACGTCCTGGATAACCTCTATTTCTCAACCAGTTGTTCAAATGGCACAATTTGACAATAAAATAATATCATTTCAGAATGTTACTTAGTAGGGGTATCTGTTTTAGTCTACCTGTCTATTTTTGATCTAAAAGAGAATTCAGTTATATCTAAGCAAGAGTCACCAACAATTATCTCCCATTGCATAAGCCTTACCTTCTAAGGTGATTATGAACTCACCTTTCACAGCACAGCAAGCAATTTGGATTTGGTTGATTAATTGTACTTTTCATTGTATTGATCCTGGAGAAAATGCACATATACACAGTATTTTGTATATAAATTTAGAAGTTCATGGACTCCTTAGAGGTTAATAGGCCCAGCACAATAGGCCATGGTAATGCTGTGATGCAACTTTCCCTTACTCTCTTGATGGTCATATAAACCATGTAAAGGCAATCTATAAATGAGATGGAAATGGATTTTCTTGATTAAAGGTCTCTCAGGTGAAAAAAGACAAGATGAAAGTTGAAATATGTTAGAGGAGAATGATGCTAACATTTCTTTAGCATTATATGTTCTTGGATTTATGCTATTTGGCTTATTGTTACTACAGTGATAGTTTTATGAATGTTACTTTTTAAAAACAATCTCTCAAAAGCTACATATGCATGGAAGGAATGTAAAAAAATAAGAAAAGCATTTATTTTGAACAGAATGTTATTGTCAAAACATTTTTCATTTATTGTATATATGCAGTTACAAATGACATAAAAATGAATGTTTGGCCAGGGACCAAAGATGATGTTTTATTTAAATCATTTGAAATTTTATTAAAGTTTAGATCTGGAATATTTTAATTGGACACTGAAGAATTACAGCTAGCCCAGTGGCTTATATAACATATAAAATATGAAAACCTCTTTAAAGGACATTTCATTGATTTGTTGCCAAGTTTCTATAACAAACCTAGAGATAAAGATTTCACCATTATTTGCAGTATGACTTAGCATTTATTACTTACATTAAACTGTTCTTTAAACTATTTGTCGAAATACATTTTGTCGAGGCTGTTTGAAGTTTTTTCAAAGTGGTCCAACTTTGAGAAGGTTGTAGATTTAGCATTCCCATACTTTAAAAGTATTTATTGAAAATTGAACATTTAAAAAAAAAATCACTCTATAAGGATAAAGGAGAAAGTCAGTAGTAGATTCATAGACTTTTACAGCTGAAGGGACTAGAAAGGTCACCTGGACCAACTGTGTCAGGTGGAGACTCAGAGATGGCAGGTGGCTAGTTGAAATCTCTGACCCCTTCCTGCATTCTTTGTGCTACATCAGGCTGCCTGGCATGCTCTTAAATCACCACGAGTGCAACCTCTGCAGAGAGCTGCAGCTATTTTCCTCAGCAACTTTATTTTTCTCCCAAGGTTAAACCTTACAGAGAAACTTTGTTCTCCGATAGGAATAGGTACATTGAACAACTGCTGCATAACTGGCAATCAGGACTTCTGACCTTGACACTGAGGTGCAAAACAAATGGTCAGCTTATTGGATTAGCTTACTGAGGTGAAAAGCTAGGAATTCAATGCAAACAGCCTATGTAAATGTTAAATGAGAAGAAATCTGGTTTCCTGGTTGTAGTAATGATTCACCAAATTTTAGTGGAGGTCATTTGGAAGGAAAGGGAGTAGTGGTAGATATAGCTGGACAAAGAAGGATTCGAAATTTTTAAAATCTGGCTTCATTTAGGGCTTATTCTACATAGGCAAGTTTGGATATGTTCTTGTAGGGACTTGATATAAATAGATCAGGCATGAGGAGACCATTCTAGGAAATGAATAGAGAGGTGCAGTGGCAATGGCATATACCTGGTAGGAGAACAAGATAGCTGTACTCAGTGTTTTTGGCACTTTATAACTTTGCCTATGAGGAAGTTGACATCTAGTAATTGATCCTGAAAGAAAGGAAGCTGAAAGAGTCCCCGATTGTTTAGGGCCTTCACTCTGCAGTTTCTTCATCTAATCAGAGAAGGCAGGTCCTCCTGCCCCTGCTTCATAAGGCTGTTGAGCATACTTCATGGAATGAGAAATGCTTAGATGGACTCTTTTGGAGAGCTTTCATTTCCATGGGCATACTTGGGGATACTGAAGTAGAAGTGTTTTCAATTGATATAGAACTTGGTGTGGAGTAGATCACAAGGTAAAAATGAAAACATAGAGTAGTGCAAAGAGCTTATGTTTTGGAAACAAAAGAATCTGAGCTCAGATGCTGGCTCTTCAGCCCACCATCCACCATACCTGAGACAAGTGACAGCCACTCAGAGTTGTAGCTCCTCTTTGCAAGATGGATTAGTAATGTTAACTGTTGAAGTGAATTTCCTGTGAAATTAGTGAAACTTAGTTAATGAAACCACCTGGGAAGGGCACCTGCCATGTGTTCCCTTGTCATAAGTTTAAAAAAAAAATTTTTTTTAACATTTTATTTTATTATTGAGAGACGGAGACAGAGCATGAACATGGGAGGGGCAGAGAGAGGGGGAGACACAGAATCCGAAGTAGGCTCCAGGCTCTGAGCCATCAGCACGGAGCCTGATGCGGGGCTTGAACTCACAAACCGCAAGATCATGACCTGAACTGAAGTTGGACGCTTAACTGACTGAGCCACCCAGGCACCCCGGTTGTCATATGTTTTTATTAAGCCTCTTTCTGTTCTGATTTATACTCTATTACACTTCCCCTTGTGTGGGATGGCATTAGAGTAGCTATGGACATTTTTGGGTATAGTGCTAAATATTTATGTCCTTTGTGCTTATCATTTTGTAGTATTTTCTTATTTTTGTATAATGTGTGCTATTTTTCTTAAGGAGAACACTGTAAATTGCATCAACTTTATTCCTCACAAAACCTGGGTTTGCCCTGGTTCACTTCATAGGATTCTTACTAAGAGTACATGAAATAACCATGTAAAGTACTGTATCAGTTATTTATTGCTGAAAGCAAGCCCCCCCCCCCCCCCCCCCCCCCCCATTTAGTGGCTCAGAACAACAGCAGTTGATCAGAACTTTGGCCTTGGCTTCAACTGGGTGGTTCTTCTGTTAGTCTCTCCTGGGCTCCATTCTATGGTAGCAGTCATTGGTGGCTTGGTAGGGACTGGATGGTCTAAGATGGCTTTACTCAAATGTCTGGCAGTTGTCTGGCTGTCACTTGGATTACCTTGTTTCTCCTCTGGGGCCCTTCTAACTCAGAGCTGTTCATGCGTCACAACATTCCAAGAGGGCGAGATTGAAAGCTGCAAGGCCTACAGCTCTCAGAGCTGCTTATGTGGCATTCTACTTGTGAAAGCAAGTCACAACGTCACCCAGATTTAAGGGGTGGAGAAATAGACTCCACTCCTTGATAGAAAGAGCTGCAAAGGATTCGTGGCCATTTTTAATCTACTGCAAAGTCTGTGCCTGAAATAGAAGGTGCTGATATATGTTAGCTTTCTTTTCTTCTTCCACTTCCAACTTTGCTTCTCATTTCTGCTAAAGTAAATAAGCATTAATTGAGGAGAGACTTCCAGGGAAGAAGAGAAGGAATAAATGAGGCTTCTACCAATGTGTCTGAGATTTAATTTTGTAAATTCTATTTTTCCCCAGTTTTATTGAGATATAATTGATATGTAGCACTGTGTAAGTGTAGAGTATACAACATAATGGTTTGACTTATATATATCATAAAATGAATACCACAGTAAGTTTAGTTAACATCCATCTCCTAGGAAATACATATATATGATGGAATATATATATTATAATATAGTTCTCATCACAAGGGGGAAAAATAATATAATATATACTTTTTCCCCTTGTGATGAGAACTCTTAGAATTTATTTTCTTAAAACTTTCCTGTATATCATATAGCAGTGTTAACTATAGTCATCATGTTGCACGTTATATCCCTAGTACTTATTTACCTTATAACTGGATGTTTATGCTTTTTGACCATCTTCATTCAATTCCCCCTCCTGTAAATTCTTAATCTGTTATTTAAGTTAGATAGAATTTTAAATCTATTCATGCCTTTTAAAAAATAAAATGCTTAGAATTTTTATGGTGTTTTAAAAAACTTTTTTATTTTGAGAGAAAGCAAGAATGTGAGCTGGGAAGGGGCAGAGAGAGATGGAGAGAGAGAATTCCAAGGAGGCTTTATGCTGTCAGCTCTCAAAAGCCACGACATAGTGACCTGAGCCAAAATCAGGAGTCAGATGCTTAACCAACTGAGCTACTCAGGCACCCCTTTGAATTTTTATGGTATTTTAATAACATACTTATATGGGACATTAAATGTCTTGCTTTTATTCAGTTTATATCAAAGAATTTGCTAAAGAAAGTTTAGTTTTGTAATGTAATTGTATTAATAACTGAAATACAGAAAAGTGATATATTTAGCAGTTTATTAATAAAAGCTTATGACACTCTTCTAGTTTGGTGGAGTTGTACATATGGCATTAGAACAATCCAATAAAGCAAAATTCTAGGATATTCCTCTGTAAGTGGTGGTTAATTGTCTGCTTATTGAGTAATTAAACCAACCAGTTTAATGATAGATGCTGTGTTTAATGGTTAAACAGCATCTATAACTTTTAAAAGGCTATTAAATGGTTGTAAGAGTCAACTAAGTCCTCCTGAGGATGTATGATCATAATAATCATCATCACGACTAAAAACAATCATTTGGAGAATGAGTTTGAAACACTTGGTTTTTATATAGTTGACAATAATGTTGCAACAATAAATGTTTCTCTTATGAAGACTAACTTGACTTTATGATTATTGAAGAGATAGTAATGAGTGAAAAGATATACAGAAATAAAAGGAAAAGGAAATACAAGCTTTAATTAGTTGTCTTTAGTTTCTTAAGTTGCAAAGGACAAAAAACAAAAAATGGGAAATTACTCGTTCATGTGAAGGGAGAGTCAAGGGGAAGACATTTAGGTACAGCTGGATGCAGGGGACCTCATAGGAAATCAGGACCCAGTTTTTCTCTCTACATGATTTGTGTCTCTTTCATCTGTGTTGGTGTCAGTCTCAGGCTTGATATGGGAACAATTTGGCTGTAGTAGTTTAAATCCCTGTATCCTCTTATGTTTAAGTACAGTGGAAAAGAGTGGTTGTTTAGGAAAAGCTTCAGAGATTAGTTCTGATTAGTTGTACTGGGTTTGGTATGAGTCACGTGTTTGTCCATCCCCAGACAAACTGGTATGACCAGGAGGATGGAATACATTAATTATATCAGGCCTCTCTCATGCTTCACATGCTTTTCTTTTGGAGCTCATTCCAGCAGCACAGACTGAGGTTGAGAAACAGTAGATCCTAAACAACTGGGGGCTTGCTAGAACCAAGATAAAGCTATGATGGCAAGCCAACAAGAGCTAAAGTCTATTACAAATGTAATGTGCATATTCCTGGCAAATAGTAGAAACTCCATAATATGTTTTGAATTAGAGATGGCTGTAAGCAAAGAATATTTTAGGTACTTTTTCTGTGTAGCTATTTTGCTTTCATGCCTCTGCAAAGTAGATACAGATAAGAATTTTCACTTTTATCCCAAAGCATTTACTAATGGTTATATTCTTTCCACCTGGTTATTTAGCAATAATAGTGTTCCTATTTTACAGATGGAAGACACTGTGTATGATGAAAAGGCTTGATGCTATTTATAAAATGCAGTATTGGACAAATTTACATTTTCTTTTTAAAATATTTATTTTGAGAGACAGAGAGAGAAGGAGACAGCAGGGGAAGGGCAGAGACAGAGGGAGAGAGAGAATTCCAAGCAGGCTCCATGCTGTTTGTACAGAGCCCGATGCAGGGCTCAATCTCACCAACTGTGAGATCATGACCTGAGCCTAAGTCCAGAGTCAGAGGCTTAACCAGCTGAGCCACCCAGGTGCCCCAGTGTTGAACAAATTTAGAAGAAAATGTTTTCTCCATTAGGAAATTTTATAAACTGTGTTTAAAAAGTACTCAAAATAGATAGCTATATTTATTATATTGACTCAAATAAATTTTTAAAGATAGTCTGTGACAGTTTAGTCTGATACCAGATAGCTATGTAGGATATATTATTCCATGCCTTTGGAAAGCTTGTCGTATACAATTTATAGAACATTTGGACACAATTGATTAGAATAGATTCCAATTTATTTTAGCTATTGGTAAAATTCAAGTCAGACATGAATCAGCTTCTGCCAACTTGGCTTTAGAATTTTTTTTAATGTTTTTTTTATTTTAGAGAGAGACAGAGTGCAAGCAGGGGAGGGGCAGAGAGAGAGGGAAACAGAATGGAAGCAGGCTCTAGGCTCTGAGTTGTTAGCACAGAGCCCAACGCAGGGCTTGAACCCATGAACCCTGAGATCATGAACTGAGCCGAAGTTGGCTGCTCAACTGACTGAGCCACCCAGGTGCCCCTGCCAACTTGGCTTTTTAAAGAAGTTTAGGGGCTTTATACCATATGTATCATGAAATTGCCTTTTCTATTGTCACAGATTACAGTGTAAGTAGGTGATATATAGTCAATCACCTAAACCAGGACATTGATGTGAATGAACAGGGAAAATTACACTGGGAGACCAAGTGTAATCTAGACAAACCAGGGCTTATAGTTGCCTTATGTATAACCAGTATAATTTTTATTAACTGTGAAGTTAATATTAGATTCTATATATAAGAATCAGAAAAGGAAAACAACTTGTTATATACAAGGGAACCCCAATAAAACTATCAGCAGATTTTTCTTAAATTTCTTTTTTTTGAGTTTATTTATCTATTTTGAGAGAGAGAGACAGCATGAGCAGGAGAGGGGTGGAGAGAGGAAGAGAGAGGGGGAGAGAATCCCAAGCAGGCTCTGTGCTATCAATGAGGAGCCCGATGCGGGGCTTGAACTCATGAAATGGGAGATCATGACCTGAGTTGAAACTAAGAGTTGGGTACTTAACTGACTGAGCCCCTCAGGCTCTCTTATCAGCAGATATTTTAGCAGAAACTTTGTATGCCAGAAAGGAGTGGCATGATATGTTCTAAGTGCTGGAAAAACAAACAAACAAACAGCCAATCAAGAATACTCTACCTGGCAAGGTTGTCATTCAGAAATGAAGGAGAGAAAAAGAATATTCCAGATGAACAAAAACTAAGAGTTCATCATCACTAAACTGGTCTTACTAAAAATGTTAAAGGGACTTTTTTAAGCTGAAAAGAAAGAGTGGTAATTAGAAACAAGAGCACATATGAAAGAATAAATATCATTGGACAGGTAAGTACATAGTAAAGGTAGTGGATTAATGACTTATAAAACTAGCTCAAAGATTGAAAGACAAAAGTAGTAAAAATAACTATGATTACAGTAATGAGTTAAGGGATACACAAGATGAAAAGATGTAAAATATGACATCAAAAACATAAAACACAGAGGGAGAGAGTAATAATGCTGACTTTACAGTGGGATCAAACAAGTTGTTATCAACTTAAAATAAATTGCTATAGATATAAGTTGTTATATGTAAGCCTTACGGTAACCACAAGGCAAAAACTGATAGTAAATATACAAAAGATAAAGAGAAAGGAGTATAAGCCTACCACTGAAGAAATTTATGGAACCACAAAGGAAGAAAGTGAGAGAAGAAAGGAACAGAGAGGAACTACAAAAAGTTAAAAATTTTAACAAAATGGCAATAAGCACATACCCATCAATAATTACTTTAAATGTAAATGGACTAAATTCTCCAATCAAAAGACATGGAGTGGCTGAATGGATTAAAAAACAAGACTCATCTATATGCTGCCTACAAGACTCACTTTAGATGTAAGTCCACACACAGAGTGAAAGTGAAGGGATGGATAAACATATTCTATGCAAATAGAGACAAAAAGAAAATTGGAGTAGCTATACTTACATCAGATAAAATAGATTTTAAAACAGTAAAGGACACAATGAAGATCATTACATTATGATAAAGGGATCAATCCAACAAGAGGATATAACATTTATAAATATTTGTGCATCCAACATAGAAGCACCTAAATATATAAAACAAGTATCGACAGATTTAAAGGAAGAGATAGCAATACAATACTAGGGGACTTTAATATCCCACTTACATCAATGGATAGATCATTCAGACAGAAAAATCAATAAGGAAACATCAGCCTTAAATGACACATTACACAAGATGGCCTTAACAGATATTTATAGAATGTTCAAACCAAAAGCAAAAGAATGCATATTCTTCTCAAGTGCACATGGAACCTTTTTCCAAGGCCATCAAAACAAATTTTAACAAAATTTTAAAGGATTGAAATTATATCAAGCATCTTTTCTGACACACTGGTATAAAACTAGAAATTAATTACATGAAAAAACCTGGAAAATTCACAAAACATGTAAGGATTAAGCAGTGTGCTACTGAACAACCAAAGGGCCAAAGAAGAAATCAAGAGGGAAATAAAAAAATACCTTGAGAAAATGAAAATGGAAATGTAGCATACCAAAATTTATGGGATGCAGCAAAAGCAGTTCTAAGATGGAAGTTCATAGCATATATACCTACCTTAAGAAACAAGAAAAGTCTCAAATAAACAACCTAACTTTACACCTCAAGAACTAGAAAAAAGAAGATTAATAAAGCCCAAAGTTAGTAGAAGGAAGGAAATAACAAAGATTAGACAAGAAATAAATGAAATAGAGACTAAAAACGTAATAGAAAAGATAAATGAAAGTAAGAGCTGTTTCTTTTAAAAGATAAACAATTATTTTTTGTTTAAAAAACTATATAAATCTTTAAATAGACTCACCACGAAAAAAAAGAGAGGACTTAGATTAAAAAAAAAAACCTCAAATAAAGGAGATGTTACAACTATAGAATACAAAGGATCATGAGACTACTATGAACAATTATATGCTAACAAACTGGACAACTTAGAGGAAATGGATAAATTCCCAGAAACATACAACTTACCAAGACTAGATCATGATGAAATATAAAACCCAAACAGACCAATTACTCAATCAGTTACTAAATAATAAACAAACAAACAATTACTAAATAAGGAAACTGAACCAGTAATCAAAAATGTTTCAACAAATAGAAGTCCAGGAGTAGACAACTTCACTGGTGAATTCTACCAAACATTCAAAGAAGAGTTAACACCAATCCTTCTCAAACTCTTCTAAATATTAGAAGAATAAAGAACTCTACCAAACATTTTTTTGAGGTCAGCATTACCCTGATACCAAAACCAGACAAAGAAGCCACAAGAGTATTACAGGCCAATATTCCTGATGAACATAAATGCAAAAATTCTCAACAAAATGTTAGCAAACTGAATTTGCCAATACATTAAAAGAATCATATACCATCATCAAGTGAGATTTGTTCCAGGGATGCAAGGATGGTTCAACATTTGCAAATTAGTCAATATGATAAACCACATTAACAAAATGAAGGATAAAAATCATATGATCATCTAATAGATACAAAAAAAGCTTTTGACAAAATTCAGCACTGGTTTATGATAAAAACTCTCAACAAAGTGGGTATAGAGGGAATGTACTTCAACATAATAAAGGTTATATATGACAAGCCCACTGCCAGCATGATACTCAATGATGAGAAGCTGAAAACCTTTTCTTTATGATCAGGAATAAGATGGGGTGCCTGGGCGGCTCAGTCAGTTAAGTGTCTGACTCTTGATTACTGCTCAGGTCATGATCTCGTGGTTTGTGAGTTTGAGCCTGTGTAGGCAAGCAAAAGAAATAAAAAGCATCCAGGGGCACCTGGGTGGCTCAGTTGGTTAAGTGTCCAACTTCAGTTCTGTTCATAATCTCATGGTTTGTGAGTTTGAAGCCCACATTGGGCTCTCTGCTGTCAGCACAGAGCCTGCTTTGGATCTCTGCTCCCCTCTTTCTCTGCCCTTCTCCCACTTGTGCTGTCTCTGTCTCTCTCAAAATAAATACATAAAAAAAAAGAAATAAAAGGAAAAAGTAAAAGTGCCACTATTTGCAGACGACATAATATCATAGGTAGAAAAGCCTGAAGACTCCATCAGAAAACTTTTAGAATTAATAAAGTGGCAGGATACAAAATTAATAGTTTTCAAATTTGTTGCATTTATATTCACTAATAATGAACTATCATTCAGAGAGATTAAGAAAACAATTGCATTTACAATTGCATCAAAAAGAATAAAATACCTAGGAATAAATTCAACCAAGGAGGTGAAAGACCTGTATATTGAAAACTATGAGACATTAGTGAAAGAGATTAAAGAAGACACAAATACATGGAAAGATATTCTGTGCTGATGGATTGGAAGAATAAATATTTTCAAAATTCCCATACTACCCAAAGCAGTATATGGATTCAATGCAATATCTATCAAAATTGTGTTTTTCACAGAAATGGAACAAACAGCCCTAAAATTTGTTTGGAACCATAAAAGATCCTGAATAGCCAAAGCAATCTTGAAAAAGAACAAAGCTGGAGGCATCATGCTTACTGATATCAAACTCTATTACAAAGATATGGTAATTAAAAGAGTGTGGTATTGGCATAAAAACAGACCCATAGATCAATGAAACATAATGAGAGCCCAGAAATAAACCTGGATGTATGTTGTTAATTAATTTATGACAAAGGAGCCAAGAATATACAAGGATAAAGGACAATCTCTTTAATAAGTGATGCTGGAAAACATGCAAAGAATGAAACTGGACAATCTTATGCCATACACAAAAATGAAGTCAAAATGGATGAAAGGCTTGAATGTAAGACCTGAAACCATAAAACTCCTAGAAGAAAGCATAGGTGGTATGCTCCTTGACATAGGTCTTGGTGATGACTTTTTGAATCTGATATGAAAAGCCAATGCAAAAATAAACAAGTGGCACTATATCAAACTAAAAAGCTTCAGCATGGCAAAAGAAGGCATCAACAGAATGAAAAGGTGACCTACTGATTGGGAGAAAATATTTGCAAATTATATATCTGATAAGGAGCTACTATTCAGAATACATAAAGAACTCATACCAAACAATCCTATTAAAGAATTGGCAGACTCTCTGAATAGACATTTTCCCAAAGAAGATATACAGTTGGCCAATAGGCATGTGAAAAGCTGTTGTATATCATTAATAATTAGGAAAAATTAAATCAAAACCACAATGAGATATCACCACACACCTGTTAGAGTGGCTATTATCAAAAAGATAAGAAATAACCAGTGTTGGCAAGGATGTGGAGAAAAGGAAACCTTGTACACTGCTCATGAGAATGTACATTGGTGCAGCCACTATGGAAAACAGTACGTAGGTTCCTCAAAAAATTAAAATCACAACTACAGTATGATCCCGCAACTCAACAATTCAACTTCTGGTATTTATCTGAAGAAAATGAAAACACTAATTTGAAAAGATATACGGTCATTGTTCATTATATGCTCCATGTTCACTACAGTATTAATTCTAAAACTAAGTTATGGAAACAATCTGATTGTTCACTGATGGATGAATGGATAAAGAAATTGTGGTATATATATATATATATATATATATATATATATATACACACACACACACACATATATATATATGTATTCATGCTCTGTCTCTCTCTGTCTCAAAAATAAATAAACGTTGAAAAAAAGACTTATAAATAAATACTTAAAAAACATAAATATAAATATATATATTTAAATTTATAAATATAAATATATATATAAATAAACAAATACTTAAAAAATAAATATAAATATATACATTTAAATATATAAATATAAATATAAATAAATACTTTAAAAATAAATAAATAATATATATATATTTTTAAAGTATTTATTTGTAAGTTTTTTTTTTTTCAACGTTTATTTTCGAGACAGAGAGAGACAGAGCATGAATGGGGGAGGGTCAGAGAGAGAGGGAGACACAGAATCTGAAACAGGCTCCAGGCTCTGAGCTGTCAGCACAGAGCCCAACGCGGGGCTCAAACTCACGGACTGTGAGATCATGACCTGAGCTGAAGTCGGACACCCAACCGACTGAGCCACCCAGGTGCCCCATTTATTTGATAAGTTTATTTTGAGAGAGAATGTGAGCGGGGAAGGGGCATAGAGGAAGAGAGAGAATCCCAAGCAAGCTCTGAGCTGTCAGCACAGAGCTCAACAGGAGGCTTGATCTCATGAACTGTGAGATTATAACCTGAGCTGAAATCAACAGCTGGGTGCTCAACCAACTAAGCCACCCAGGTGCCCCTAAAGATTTTACTTTTAAGTAATCTCTACAGCCAATGTGGGACTTGAACTTACAACCCCTGGATCAAGAGCCACATGCTCTACTGACTAAACCAGCCAGGCTCTCCTTTAGGATATCTTTTTAAAATAATGAACAAATGTTTTACATTTTTATGGAGTCAAATCTATCAGTCTGTTTCTGTATGACAAATTCTGCTTTTACATGTGTGTTGAAAAAGGCCTTTAAAAATTTTTTTTCTTGTTTATTTATTTTGAGAGAAAGCTAAAGGGTGAGTGGGGAAGGGGCAGAGAGAGAGGGAGAAAGAATCCCAAGCAGGCTCCTTGCAGCCAGCACAGAGCCCAACACAGGGCTTGATACCAGGAATTGTGAGATCATGACCCGGGCTGAAATCAAAAGTTGACTGTTTAACAGACTGAACCACCCAGGCACCCCTAAAATTAAAAAAAAAAGATATACACTTACCTATATTTTTTCTAGCTTTAAATGCGCGCACACACACACACACAAACACACACACACATACACACATACACACACTTTTTACATTTATCTCTAGAATCCACCTGGAATTTACTTAGGAGTATAATATGAGTTAGTTATATAAATTAGTCTTCCTCCAAATAGGTAAATGTCAGCCACAGGCTATATAATGAAAAATTCATCCTTCTCTTCTGATTTGAAAAGTGAATTCCATCATATGTTAATTTCTTTTTTTTTTAATTTTTTTTAACGTTTATTTTTGGGACAGAGAGAGACAAAGCATGAACGGGGGAGGGTCAGACAGAGGGAGACACAGAATCTGAAACAGGCTCCAGGCTCTGAGCTGTCAGCACAGAGCCCGACGTGGGGCTCGCACTCACGGACTGCGAGATCATGACCTGAGCTGAAGTCGGCCGCTTAACCGACTGAGCCACCCAGGCACCCCAATTTCTTATGTATAGTAATTGTACTACTACTTGTTGCTAGGTTTCCATTTAGTTCCATTGATTTTCCCAACTTTTCTACTATCTAAAATTGCCTATTATCCCAATTTTGAAAAGGAAGTCTTGTTTTGCAGCATGGTTAGTGGAGAGAGTGAGGGTTTTAGAGAGGTTCTTTAGAGAGGTCCCTTTGATGAGTGGGGCCCAAGATTCCCACCTGTAAAATGGGAATAATAGGTATCTGTCTACTTTGCAGGATGCCTGAACATCATGGATAATTTTGTTAAATGCTTAGTGTGTAGATACTATTCTTCTACTACTTTTCCTAAGAGAGTGCTCAGACACCTATAGGTGATTTGCCTTTTCTGTTTGGCTTACAAGGGCCGATCAATCTGACCTTCCTCTATGCCTATGACTCTGTTTCCGTTGCTTATTCAGCATGTCATCTTACCATGTGGCAGGCATGTGCCAGGCACCATTCTAGAGTCTAGCAAGAAGTGATAAAGAAGGCAAAGGGGACCTCTGCCTTTGTGGAATTTATCTTTTAGTGGCATAGATTAAATTAATTAAGAATATTTCCAACTGGGCTAAATACCACAGGAAGACAAAACAGGATTTTATGCTCGGAGTGGTCGACATCTGAGCTAAGATCTGAATGCAGAGATGGGGGAGTGTCGCCAAGATCCAGAGAAGAGTAGTCCAGGCAGGGCGAACAGGAGGCACAAAGGACTGAGGCAGGAACAGAAATCAGACCAGAAGGACTGGAACAGAGAGAGTGATGGAAAAAAACCCATAGACGATGGACTCATAGAGACAGATAGGGGCCAGATTTTATAATTTCCCAATCTGTATCCCAGTCCCCTTTCAGACAGTCTTCTCACTGGTCTCTACCCAGTCAAGCCCCCAGGAGGCCTTTGCTCTTGCTGTTTTCCGTTTAACTGAAATGTTTTCTCCTTTCTGTGTTTCCAAATTCTGTCCATTCTTAAAAGCCTGGCTTAGGTCTCATTTTGAATGAACATAGCCCAATTGGTCTCTTTCTTGGATTTCCTGTTGCTCTTTTGGTCATATTCATAGTTTTATGTATGGTTTCCCCCTGCTTTCCCCGGCCCTATCTCTACTGGCTAAACTGTGATCTCTTTGAAAGTAGGGAGGGTAGTCTAACACTTCTTTTGTGTCCCTCTTTAAATGTTTGGTATAGTGTTGGGAATGCATTGGACACATCTTTTGATATTCTAGATTGAAGTTTATCATCAGTGAATATTTCTTGGGTTTACCCTACTTAAATCTTTAAAAACAATTTTGACGAAAAGAAGCTCAAGTATAGATGGAAAACACTAATGAAACATATCAACAGAACCAAACTTCATACTTCAAATGATATATTTTAATATTTTAAATATTTATTATAAATTAACACTGACAAAATTGAATAGCTGGACAGAAATTTATGATAGCTTTTCTTAGACTCAACGCTAAAAATATCTTGAACATTTGCGTTGGCTGAAAATGTTCTGAAAAAATGTCAGTTTTCATTATTTTTTTAAAAAAAGAATCTGTAATATTTCTTAGTACTTTCACATTGAATTAATTTGTCACTCATTCTAGTGGACAAACAAAAATAGCTAATTTACGGGAATGTTGTTGTGGCAGATGCTGCCAGCACCCACCCTTATCTCTGGGACCTTTCATTCTGCTCCAGTGGGCTTCCAGCTGTCAGCATCTGCTTCTCTGTGTCTGAGGGTTGCCCCCCAAAGGCCACTTTGTCCATGGTCAGCAGGTTGGTTCTGGGGAATTAATATTCCTCCTTCCTCAGTGGGCCTCATCCTATAACTCTCTGGGGCTGGCATATAAAATACCCCAGCTCCCTTACGCTCAGATGAGATAAGCCTGAGAGTGTTTTGCACCATTTCCCAAGGTTTCCTTGGGGAATTCACCTCCAGGCACCCACCCTAATAGCTGATTTGAAGGCTCACTCTTTATTAGGTGCCTTCCCTTCTTTTTCTCTCTTCCCCACTTCCCTATCATTGTCCCCTACACCTCCCAAATAAACAGTTTGCACTTGAATTCTTGTCCTGGTGTCTGCTTCTAGACAACCCAAACTAAATCACAACATTACATATTACCATGATCATACTTCCAAGCACCTTCTAGATTAACCCTGTGGGGTTCATGGTTCAGGAGATCTCAAGTGTTTTTCATAAAAGTCATTGTTCTTAAAGCTAAAGAAGGCCTTGCAGGATCAATAGTGTGCACTAATGGACTGGAGGAGTTATCTAGCTTGACCCGAGATGCATTAGCAAACACAAGAAGAAGCCTCTGACCTGAGCCTGGAGAGTAAGACTCCAGTTAGTGATGAACCTTCCTTATGCTATGTCAGCATTGCTCTGGATTTGCTGTGGAGCTAGTCTGGAGAAGAAGATTTCTGCAATGGCTTTTTTCCCTCTTGCCTGACTGATGTTGGTAATGATCTCTTCGTATTATTTATTCCTAAATCCAGTGCCATATACACAGACAGTGAACACTTGTTGATTAATGGGCTGCTATGTGCTGAACATTGTGCTGTCAGGAACTATATCAAATTTTGTGATGTCAGTTACTCTTAAAGTCTGTGGGTCTCTTTTGGACCATAAAGCTGCTGGTTTTTGTTGCTGTTACATATAGAACATTGTCAAATATTCCAAGGAGTCCTTGGCAAGATTAGCTTCTAATTATTTATTTTTGAAAAGCAGAGATAAAATAGTAGTGAAATAAGTACTACTTCTGACCTCTGTTTGAACTCTCATTAGTTCTGTGCAAAGTCTTGTGAGTGGGAACCTTTACATGCTAAGGAGATATTCCAGCTTTCAGTGGCAGCAGTCTGGCCAGCTGTTGCTGACACACCCCAGTCTGCACCTCGCTGTTCTGGCTGTGGTTTGCTGGAATGCCCAGGGTAGTAGTTAGGTGAAAGCTATCATCCTATCATCCTCTCCCCTGCTCTGCTCAAGGATTTCCAGCATGGCTCACCATGCCCAACCAGATGTCCTTATCACCGATTCCTTAGAGATGTCACTGTCACACTGATCTCACAGAAATGCTCATAAAATATTTGAGAATTGCTGTATGCCATGAATTGCTTTTCTCAGTTTAGAGTCATACCTCTTTAACTGCTCTTAATCATTTTAGTGTATGAGTATACTGTATACTTTAAATATGACAATGATTGATCCTATAGGTAAAATACCAAATGATAGTTGAAAACAAGAGGCAAGGATTTTTATAAATGACAAGACTCTGTCCCATTACCACTGCATTATTCGTTAGAAATGGGTATTGTCTTAGCTATTATAACTCCTTCTGGAAGTTCTGCGAACCTTTTGTGTCTAGTCAAAACTCTATACTCTGCATATGCTGTTGAATATTGCTTCAAGTGAAAGAAGTGTTCATTATATATGTTTCCATTTAAATACATTGTAAGGCATTTACTGGCAAGTAATTTGATTATGGCAGCATCTTTCTTATCAGCTGTTGCTTATCTGCAACCTCAACTAGGTGGAACCTAGCCAAGAAACAGGTAAGAAGCTGAATTTATCTTGTGAGATGACCTATGTGATATCCTAGTGTCTATGCAATACCTATTCTTGCATACTTTATTCACTAAAGAGCCCTTTGAAGACCTCCATGCAAAATCTTTCCTTTTGTATTTTATTTTATTTATTTAAAAATTTTAAATTTTAATTCCAGAAGAGGTAAAATTCAGTGTTATATTTGTTTGAGGTGTATAATACAGTGATTCAACATTTCTGTATATTACTCATCAAGATAAGTGTACTCTTAATCTCCTTCACCTGTTTCACCCATACAACACCACTTACCTCCCTCTGGTAACCATTTGTTCTCTATAGTTAAGTGTCTGTTTTTTTTGGTTTGTCTTTTTTTTCTTTGTTCATTTGTTTTGTTTCTTAAATTCCACCTATGAATGAAATCATATGGTGTTTGTCTTTCTCTGACTGACTTATTTCACTTAGCATAACACCCTCTAGGTCCATCCATGTTGTTGCACATGGCAGATTTCATTTTTTTTATGCCTGAGTAATATTCCATAGTATGTTTACAACACATGTTCTTTATCTATTTACCTATCACTGGACACTTGGATCACTTTCATAATTTGGCTATTATAAATAATGTTGCAATAAACACAGGGGTGCATGTATCTTTTTGAATTAGTGTTTTCATATTCTTTGGGCAAATACCCTGTAGTGGAATTACTGGATCATAGGTTAGTTCTATTTTTAACTTTTTGAGGAAACTCCCTACTGTTTTCCACAGTGGTTGCACCAGTTTACATTCCCACCAACAGTGCAAATAATGGTTCATTTTTCTCTACATCCTCACCAACACTTGTTGTTTCATGTGTTTTTGATTTTAGCCATGCTGACAGCTGTTAAAGTATAGCTCATTGTGGTTTTGATTTGCATTTTTCTGATGATGAATGATGTTGACCACTTTTCATGTGTCTGTTGGTCATCTGAATTTTTTCTTTAATGTTTCTTTAAACATTATTTTTGACAGAGAGAGAGAGAGAGAGCGAGCAGGGGAGGGGCAGAGAGAGGGAAACAGAAATTGAAGCAGGCTTCAGGCTCTAAGCACAGAGCCCGGCATAGGACTTGAGCCCTATTTATTAAAAACAGCCCTGCCTGTTTTTAAATTGGGTTATTTGTTTTTTTGGTGTTGAGTTTTAGAAGTTCTTTATATATTTTGTATACTAACCCTTTATCAGATATGTCATTTGCAAATATCTTCTCCCATTCAGTTTATTATCTTTTAGTTTCATTGATTGTTTGCTTTCTGTGCAGAAGCTTTTTATTTTGCTGTAGTCCCACTAGTTTATTTTTGCTTTTGTTTCTCTTACCTCAGGAGACATATCTAGAAAAATGTTCTTATGGCTGATATCAGAGAAATTACTGTATGTGCTTTTCTTCTAGGATATCTGTTTTCAGGTCTCACATTTAGATCCTTGATCCATTTTGAGTTTATTTTTGTGTATGGTATAAGAAAGTGTTATTTTTTTTTTAAATTTTACATGATTTTAACAGGTGTGGTCTAGTTATATGATTTTCTGGTTAGTAGCAAATGTGAAGAAGGAGAATAGATAACCAGAAAAAAAAACACTAAGAGATTATACTTTGTTAATATTTAAAGTAGATTGTTAAGTTTAGTGGAAGAATGGATTTTATTCAGATATAATTGTAAAACCAGTAACAGTTGTGTTGGAAGGCTTCAAAGTGACCATTTATCGAATACCTGTTAACATGACAAGCAATGCCATGCTCTCTTTACTAATGTCTTCTGTCTTTGAGATAGACATTGTTATTGCAATTTTAGAAAATAAGAAAACTGAGGCTCACCTGAGTGAAATGGTTTGCTCAAAGCCAAGTAGTAAGTGACTGAACCAGAATTAAACCTAGTACTGTCTGATTTAAAATTCTCTGTTGTTTCTGTCATACCAAGTTGCTTCCAAATGGAAACAACTGTTGTATTTAATGGAATTATTTTTTTAAAGAGAAATACACTCTTTAGAGGGATTTAATGGTAATCCCTCTGACTCTCTTGAATTTATATCTTGTCTTTTTTGCCCCTGAATGGATATATAGAAATCTTTGGTTTCTGTATGTATAAACAACTTTCCCAGTTTGTGCAGATTCAATTCGTACCTCTAATAATACTGTTTCTGGCCTGAGACCTGATGCTTTTTGACTCACGGAGGTGTATACTCACCCTTTGGATATGGTAAGGGATTGTGTGAAGGAAGGGACCTCCAGGAAAGCATCAGAACTCTTTTCAACATAATGGTGGCAATGGCTACTGGTGGTAGAGTGATTAAAGAGAACCAATAGTTATGTAAATGTAGATTCTTTGCTGAGCCATCACGGAGGCAGAGAGCAAAATAACAAAGACAGATGTGACTGATAGAAGTTTTGATGTTATTGTAGTGCTTGGTTTTAATCTCTCCTCAGCTTTTAATACTATTGATTTTTATCTATCATGTGAAACCGGTGGTGACAACCTATAGTACAAGGTATGCTGCAATAGCAAGTTTCATGGTGAGACTTACAGAGGTCGCATGAAAGAAAACCACATTATTTTCTAGCTCTTATCTGATTTAGTAAAAAGATTTGGAACATACATTTTTTTTCATGGTATTATTTATCATAAATCATAAGTGGTAGGAACCAAACTTTGTCAAACATGAAGGATAATAAAAATTATAGTGTGGCTGGGACACCATGAAGCACTATAGAGCTTTTGTTTTGTTTTTCTCTGGGGTTAACTGATTTTAGTACTTCTACTGAACTTTAGTTAAAAATGAGTTAAAAAAAAAAAAAGCTAATTAAAGTTGGTTTATGCCAGAATTAGGATCAGGAAAGCATGAAGAAATTGGAGTAAACCTTAAAGGGATGACTTCCTATTTTTAGAATCTTTGATCTGTTGTGACTTTTGATGTGGTCACTTACTACCATCAATCCATTTGATTCCAGAAGGACACTATGCAAGAAACACTCAAGCACATGTAGACTCCAAACCTCTATCATGAGCCACATTGATCTTGTATTTTAAGTTTAGCATAAAATGTAGGCTGGGGTTCTATTTAAGTTATTTATTCTGTATTTCCTTTTACTGGCGTTGCAGCCCCACCTTTGACCTGTTGAATCAGAATCTTTTGAAATGTCTATTTTAAATATAATCCCCAGGTGAGTCTCATGAATGTTTCAGAACTGCTGCATAGGCCTCTTGAGTATGATAGCACCTCCCAAATATGTGGCACTTTTTAAAAAAAATTTTTTTTAATGTTTATTTTTGAGACAGAGAGAGACAGAGTGCAAGTGAGGGAGGGGCAGAGAGAGAGAGAGACACAGAATCTGAAACAGGCTCCAGGCTCTGAGCTGTCAGCACAGAGCCCGATGCGGGGCTTGAACCCACGGACTGCGAGATCATGACCTGAGCTGAAGTCATACGCTCAACCGATTGAGCCACCCAGGCGCCCCAATATGTGGCACTCTTATGCTTCTGAGAATGTTACTATATTTGTTGGGAGGGAGGAATGAGAGAAAAGTGTCAACCTGAAACACACGGCACTTTGAACCTCTTTATTTTATTTCCAGATAGAATATTTCCAAACGTTTCAAACCCAACTGTCTTGGCCTAATTGTGTTTCTTTAAGATTCATATTTCCTTATGTTATAATAGAGTTCTTTCTCCTTAGGTATGGGATTGAGGTGGAGTGGATGGGCATGACACTCTTCCTAGAGCAGAGATTCTTAAACAATATTAAAAAAAGAAAAAGACCAGCTGCCCCTGTACCTTTCCCCCTCTCTCATTCTGAGCATTCTGATTCACTATTTCTTGCCTCGGTCTTGCATGTCTTTGTCTGTTTGAGCTGCTGTAAAAAAGTGCCTTAAACTGGGTAGCTTATAAACAACAGAAATTTATTTCTCATAGTTCTGGAGGCTGGGAAGCCCAAGATCAAGTTGCTAGCAGATTCCAGGTCTGTTGAGAGCCCTTTTCCTGGTGTTCAGATGGCCATTTTCCCTCTGTACCTTCACATGACAGATAGAAAGCAAGAGAGCTCTCTGGGGTCCTTTTTATAAGGGCACTAATCCCATTCCTGAAGGATTCACCTTTATGATCTCATATAATCTTTATATCCCAAAGGTCCCATCTTCTAATACCATCACATTGGTGGGTAGGGTTTTATTGTATGCATTTGTGGGGAGCACGAACATCCAATCCTTAGTAGAGCTGTTTTTCTAGAGATTGGAGTGTGTGACCAAGAATGAACATATTGTATTTTTATAAAATTCCACATTTGGGCTGGTGCTAGAGACGGGAGTACTTTCCTGGATCTACCATGAAACAATGAGGTTTGACACTTACCCTCAAGTAGAATAAGGAGACACATTCAAATTTCTGAGCCCTAATTTAGACTTCTTCTGGAGACTTAGTTGAGGTATGTGAAGGGCCTATGGAGCTGCAAACTCACTGGCTTGACCCCAAGCAGATTTCATATTGAGTCTGGGAAGAAATCCCTGGCCTTCTCCATAGCCCTGGCTTCAGATGTCTGTTGGACCCGTTCTCTAAATGATGGTCATAAAGAGAAGGGTAGCCTCCTGAGGCCATAGGGCAGAAGTTCTGCTGTGCTTATGGGCACCAGAATCACCTGAGGAGCTTGGCAAAATGGATTCCCAGACACAAACCTGGATCTCCTAAGGGTGGTGTGTTTGTTTCCTAAGGCTGCCATGACATATTAACCACAGACTTGGTGGCAGAAGTTTATTCTTTTACAGTTTTGGAGGTGGGAATCAAAGTTTCAGTAGGGTTGGTTCCTTCTGAAGTCTCTGAGAGAATCCACCCCATATCTCTCTCCTTGCTTCTGGTGGCACCTGGAAATCCTTTGTGTTCCTTGGCTTGTAGATGCATCTTTTCAATCTCTGCCTCTGACTTCATATCCCCTTTTCCTTTGTGTGTCTTCTGCCCTTCTTGTCTAAGGGCCACAAGTCATTGATTTATTATATTCCCCTCTCCCCCCAATCCAGGATAATCTCATTTTGAGATCCTTTATTAATTATATCTACAAAAACCCTTTTCCCAGTTAAGATCACACTCACATCTTCTGGGTGGACGTATCTTTTGGGGGTCATTATTCAGCCCACTACAGGTAGTATCTAGGGGCCTGCATTTAAACAAATTTTCTAGTGATTCTGACACTGATGCTTTTAGGACAACATCTTGAGAAATGGTGGAATGGGCATGTCAGTTGCTGGGACTTCCCAGGATGGATTCTTTTGTACCATAAATGATTGAAAAATCAAATCATTGTTGGAGTTTTCTATGATAGTAGCCCCCAATTATTAACTGCTGTTAAATGCTTTAATGTACATGATTTTGTTTAATATTCACAATACTCTGAGAGAGATATTATGGTCTCATTTCAAATGGTTAAGGAACTGCCAGCCACTTACTTAGTAAGCGACAGTGTGAGGATTTGGACCCAGTTTTTTCTGATAGCTAAGCCAGAACCCTGAATCATTTTGCTATGCAATCTCTAAACACTTCATTCATTTTAGGCATAACCTCCTCAGGAAACCTTTGCACTCTCTCCCCTCACCCCCCCCCCCAACAACATAAAAACAACAAAATCTACAACCTAAATTAAGTTAGGTCCTTAGTGGCCCCTTCCTCCAGTGCTCTACATGTGTAAGTCTGATCAGTCTGGTTGTCTCCACTCAGTTGACAACTGGAACTACAGTGCAGATGTGTCTGACAAGGAAACCTGTGCTCTCCCCTCTGTACAACATCACCCACCACCCCACCAAGGCCCTGAGAAGCTCTTAAGCCAGGTCAACCCTATGACCTTTCCAAGCACTTGCCTTCAGTAGGTGAGAAGCTGGGACCAGTGCTTAGATCCTCTGACTTCCCGTTTGCTCAGCTGTGCCTCAGCTTTGTTGCTGTCAGTACTAAATTCCAGTCTGTCTTAAAAGCATTTTGTGAACAACTCTTTGACTAATATTTACAATGCAGGAAGACATAAAATTAAAAAAATGTCAGTTGACCTGAAATAGTTTGCTGGGTTTTCTTCCCTGGCCTAATGTAAGAGCTTTCTGCTTAGTTTATCAGGTTCTTTGGTGAACTTAGTTTAGTTTAGGTAGCAGATTTCCTGCTCTGTGCTAGCAGAGGAAGTTCTTTGAGTTAAATTCAGCAAAATTAACATCATACCAACCACCTAATTAATTCCTTTATGCGAAGTCTGGAAGGCAGTTAGGGTCTTGAATCTCTTTTCCTGCCTGCTTCCTCTCTCCCTCAGCATTTATATTCTCTCTCTGTTTTACTTAAAACTGTTGGTAGACATCAATGCCAACCATACCTGTACACCAAACATATGATTGGCATCCCTTGTTGGGAGCTATGATGCCCTCATGGTTAAGGGCTATGGCACAGATCCAGGTTTGATTCTGGTTCTACCATTTACTAGCTTGTGACCTTGGGCAGGTTATTTGACCTCAAAGCTTCAGTTTTCCCATCTGAGAAATAGGGACAATGATAATGATGGTGATAATACTAATACCTACCTCACAGGATGACAGAAGATTAGATGAGGTGATCCATATAAAGTAGTTGGCACGTAATAAGCTCTCAGTAAGTGTTAGGTACTTTTGTGATAACTATTATTATAATAATTATTATTTTATCATTGGTGCTATTGTTTAAACTCTGCTTTCTCTGTTTAAAATATATATAAAATGCATTTGAAAAATATTTCTCACATTAGAAAAGAAGCCAGTGACCATAGGATGATAGAGTATAATTATTTGGATAGCAATGAACATTGATTAGGCTCTCAATAGAAGTCAGCATCATTCTAGAGTGTCTCATGTATGAGCTCATTTAATCATCCTAGTATGGTAAGAACTGTTACTATTGCTCCTTTTTCATGAGGAGGAAACAAGCACAGAGAGATCAAATAACTTGTTCAAAATTTCTACAATGTACCATGTTACATTGTACTCCACTGGTTACAGTCACTCCACTGGTTTCAACAGAATAATAGAGGGGGCACTTCCAAATTACTTATTTTTACTATAGAATTGTTCAATGTGGAGTTTGTTTGTTTAATAAAAATTGTTCACTACAAAAATTCAAAAAACTTTTCTATTAATACACACATAACAAACACATGTCCTTTGGGGATGGTAAAAAGCCTTAGTATCCTAACCTCTAGGTGGGGGCCTACAGGCATGGAGTGATCTTTTCTCTCCAGTGGCTGCCGAGGGCACGTAACCAACATGACCTCCATGTGCCAGTGGCCAGTGGAGGAGCAGCAAGGACCTTGCAGTGAGACTGTGCCCTCAAGCTGTGGGGGTCAAGTTCCTAAACCTTGTGGTGGAGAACTCCCTTGCTTGGAGAGGCTCTTCTGGGCTGTTGCTGCTCATAGCCAGGCTATAATTGGCCTCTGCAAAGTAGCAAGCATGTGGGCTCTGCTACCCCCCACCCATCTGGCTGTGAGTTTTACGCATATGCAAATAATGGAACCCTTATTTGTGGCTATCCCTGGGACTTATGAGTCACAACTCATGCATCCATATGGTCTCCAATGCCACACAGCTAGGGTTGGGGGTTGGGGAGTAGAGCATTCAGATTCAGGCAGTCTGTCTTCATTACCTCTGAGCCTTACCACTGTATCAGATCACCTTTCTTGAATAGGAAAATCTTAAAAAATTAAATAAATAAAAGACCTGAATTGGTGTTTCAATCTTTGCCAGGTTGTTGGCACACCACAATCAGGGCTTAAATTGTGATGCAAAACATTCTGGACAAAACTTCACTAGACTGAAAAAATGAAAACAAATCTTTGAAGTTCAATGGCTTAGCATTTCTAGTTGTTTACTTATTTGTTTGTTTGTTTCTTATTGATCTCCCAGTGTAGTTCATTTCATTTTCATACTCAATTGCTAACTGATAACACTTTCTTCTTGCAGGAAACAATTTTTATATGTGCTAGCATTGACATGAATAAGATGATACTATTAATAGCATCTAGATTGGTTCTGTAACCAAAATGTAAGCATAATTTCAAAGCAAGCTTTTGAAATTTTACTTGTAAATTTTTTTGCCCCTTTCAAAGATAGAAATAAATGGGAAAACCATTTATCTGTTGATTTATCCAAACATTTACACTTTATTCAGTGGGGAAAGGAAACTAGATTATTTCTGAATATTGTGATTTGAAGACTGATAATTTTTTTTTTCTTTTTCTTTGCTCTTTTATTTTTTTTTATTTTTATTTTTTAATTTTATTTTTATTTTTTAATATATGAAATTTACTGTCAAATTGGTTTCCATACAACACCCAGTGCTCATCCCAAAAGGTGCCCTCCTCAATACCCATCACCCACCCTGCCCTCCCTCCCACCCTGCCCTCCCTCCCACCCCCCATCAACCCTCAGTTTGTTCTCAGTTTTTAACAGTCTCTTATGCTTTGGCTCTCTCCCACTCTAACCTCTTTTTTTTTTTTTTTTTCCTTCCCCTCCCCCATGGGTTTCTGTTACGTTTCTCAGGATCCACATAAGAGTGAAACCATATGGTATCTGTCTTTCTCTGTATGGCTTATTTCACTTAGCATCACACTCTCCAGTTCCATCCATGTTGCTACAAAAGGCCATATTTCATTTTTTCTCATTGCCACGTAGTATTCCATTGTGTATATAAACCACAATTTCTTTATCCATTCATCAGTTGATGGACATTTAGGCTCTTTCCATAATTTGGCTATTGTTGAGAGTGCTGCTATAAACATTGGGGTACAAGTGCCCCTGTGCATCAGTACTCCTGTATCCCTTGGGTCAATTCCTAGCAGTGCTATTGCTGGGTCATAGGGTAGGTCTATTTTTAATTTTCTGAGGAACCTCCACACTGCTTTCCAGAGCGGCTGCACCAATTTGCATTCCCACCAACAGTGCAAGAGGGTTCCTGTTTCTCCACATCCTCTCCAGCATCTATAGTCTCCTGATTTCTTCATTTTGGCCACTCTGACTGGCGTGAGGTGGTATCTGAGTGTGGTTTTGATTTGTATTTCCCTGATAAGGAGCGACGTTGAACATCTTTTCATGTGCCTGTTGGCCATCGGGATGTCTTCTTTAGAGAAGTGTCTATTCATGTTTTCTGCCCATTTCTTCACTGGGTTATTTGTTTTTCGGGTGTGGAGTTTGATGAGCTCTTTATAGATTTTGGATACTAGCCCTTTGTCCGATGTGTCATTTGCAAATATCTTTTCCCATTCCGTTGGTTGCCTTTTAGTTTTGTTGGTTGTTTCCTTTGCTGTGCAGAAGCTTTTTATCTTCATAAGGTCCCAGTAATTCACTTTTGCTTTTAATTCCCTTGCCTTTGGGGATGTGCCGAGTAAGAGATTGCTACGGCTGAGGTCAGAGAGGTCTTTTCCTGCTTTCTCCTCTAAGGTTTTGATGGTTTCCTGTCTCACATTCAGGTCCTTTATCCATTTTGAGTTTATTTTTGTGAATGGTGTGAGAAAGTGGTCTAGTTTCAACCTTCTGCATGTTGCTGTCCAGTTCTCCCAGCACCATTTGTTAAAGAGACTGTCTTTTTTCCATTGGATGTTCTTTCCTGCTTTGTCAAAGATGAGTTGGCCATACGTTTGTGGGTCTAGTTCTGGGGTTTCTATTCTATTCCATTGGTCTATGTGTGAAGACTGATAATTTATGAAAATACATTAAAGAGAAAAAGTAAGGTATAATAGTTAAAGTTTAGAATTTTTAGAATATATAGATAAGCAAGGAGAAGAAAATAAGATAAGAATCTCTTCACCCAGAGAAAACCATTGTTAATGCTTGGTTTTTTAAAAATGAAATGATTTTTTAGAAATTATATTTATTACAAGAAAATATATTGACAGAAAATGAGACTATCTGTTTAGACTAACCATGATAAATTTTTCAAAACAGGTCTGAGGCCTACAAGCTGCTAAAAAAATTAAGAAAAATCTTACCTGAATTTAAAATCAAAAGCAAAGCAAATTAAATATTAGAGATTTCTTACATAGCTGTCTTAGATTTAGATTAAGCTAATGATTCAATAATGAAATTTTGTGTTATGTAGCATAGTTTTGTGTTGGAATACAATTTGCATACGATATGCTGAGGCTTCCTATGCGTTTATAGTACATAGTATACTTGTGCCTGCTTTCTAAGATTTGGAGTATAATTTTATTAATTTAAATTTATAATAGTCAAACAGTCTTTAACAGTAGAATAGATAAATAATGGCTTACATTATTATATGAAATACTATGCAGCAATGAAAGTAATTAAACTATAGCCATGAAGAACAACATGGATAAGTCTCACAAATATTATGTTGTCTGAAAGAATCCAGACACAAGATAATACATGAGCTGTGTGACTATATTTATGTAAAGTTCAAAAAAATATGTAACTAACCTACAGTTGGGGTTATCAGGATAGTTAGGAAATCAAGTATAGTTAGGAAATCAGGATAGTTGTTACTTTGGGAGGTAGAAGTGATTAGTGATTGGGAAAGGCAGAGGGGGACATCAAAATGATTCATTTGTTGGTCTGGGTGGTGCCTATAGGTGTATTCACTTTTAAAAATAACTCATTGAGCTTCATTTACATTTTGTGTACTTTGCTGTATGTATGATATACTTCAATATAAAAATATCAATAATTATTAAAGAAGTCATATTTATTTGATGTCTACTCTTTGCTGGCTATATAACATTCAATGGTCATATCATTTCTTCAGGGAAATTGAGCTACTTTACTGTTATTCATTCATGGTTTCCAGAATGCATTGGGGTTAAAAAAAAAAAAAGTAGAAATGCAACCATTTGTATTTTCTCTATTGCAATAAAATTTCCAAGTTATTCAAATATTTTCTAGATAGTTGATAAATTTTATTAATTTTTGTGCACAGCAGATGTGTGAGGCTGGCATTGCTGTCTCCATTGTTTAGATAAGGAGAGTAGACACAGGGAGGATGAATGTTTGGCCAAGCCTGGAGTTGGAATGCAGTTCTTTTGACATTTCTCTGTGCTGTCTGATTATAGAGCTCTGCTACAATCATAGATATCTCAGAATTTCCCAAAACCCTGGAGTCTCAGGGAAAAAAGATTTCCATGAGCACGTACAGGCATGAAGTATAAAAATATTTTTGTAGATTAAATTTACATTTGTATCTAAGAATAATGAACAAGCACATAGCAAGTGTGGGAAAGGTACTTCTTGATTCAATAAACATTTCTGAGTATAGGATATTGTGCCCATTTCTGGGGGGAACAGACCCAGGGGTATGAGCATAATACAATGTGATAAGTGAAATGATGGAGGTTTACACGGGACTTGGAGGACCACAGAGGAAGGGCCAGAGACCAGCTTCATATGAAAAGAATATCTGGGAAGTCTTATGAAGGAAGGGATGCTTGAATCTAATCTTAAGTATATAAAGTTGTTTTTAAAACTAGATAGATCAGTTTGATTTCCTACGTTTCTCCCTTGTGATATTTCCATTTCCCAATTTTAGGAAGCTTTAGATTCTCAGAGAACATACATGTTTCTGAATTTGAAAAAAAAAAAAAAGAAATACCAGATTGAAATTTCATTTATTATTATTACTTTTTTAAAAAGTGTATTTATTGTGAGAGAGCATGAGCAGGGGAGGGGCAGAGAGAGAATCCCAAGCAGGCTCTGCACCATCAGCATAGAGTCTGACGCTGGGCTTGAACCCATGAACTGTGAGATCATGACCTGAGCTGAAATCAAGAGTTGGACACCTAACTGACTGAGCCACCCGGGCACCTCCCAGATGGAATTTTAAAAAATGGCAGCTGGAATGTAAGCTTCTTATTAATACTATGTTTTCCCCATAGGATCCAGCAACATTAAGGTCATTGTGGAGCTGGTTTTTTAAAGACTTAATTTTTTTTAAAGTTTATTTATTTATTTTGAGAGAGACAGAGAGTACTCCTGTGTGTGAAAGCAGGGGAGGGTCAGAAAGAGGGGGAGAGAAAGAATCTCAAGAAGTTTCCATGCTGTCAGTGCAGAGCCTGACTTGGAGCTCAATCTCATGACTATGAGATTATGACCTGAACCAATATCAAGAGTTAGATGCTTAACAGACTGAGCTACCCAGGCACCCCCAAGACTCAATTTTTAAAAGCAGTTTTAGATTCACAGCACAACTGAGAAGTTACAGAGATTTCCCACTTATCCACTTCCCCAACACTTGCATAGCCTTCCTTGTGATCAAAATCCCCCACCAGAGTAGTACAATTTTTACAATTGATGAACCTATACTGACACATCATAATCTCCGAAAGTTCATAGTTAACATTAAGGTTCACACTTCGTGTTGTACATTCTATGGGTTTGTACAAATATATAATGACATGGATTCATCATTATAGTATCATATATTTTACTCCCCTAAAAATCCTCTGTGTTCTGTGAGAGGAGCTAATTTTGGTAGGAATAATTTCTTTAGTTTTATAACATATTTGCTTTATTTGTCAGCAAATCTAAAGTGCTGAGCTGTTTGGTTCAATAT
This sequence comes from Panthera leo, assembly GCF_018350215.1. Classification (NCBI taxonomy): domain Eukaryota; kingdom Metazoa; phylum Chordata; class Mammalia; order Carnivora; family Felidae; genus Panthera; species Panthera leo. The sequence continues at coordinate 182,979,308 of NC_056686.1, forward strand.
TGTTCAGATGTTTTATTTAGGCCAATTTCTAATACCATCAAATCATACATACCAAAATTCAACTGCAAAAAAAATTCAGTTAAGCTGCATAGTGCCTTTTGATGGTAATAAATTTTAAAAATAGGCTATGCCATAGATTTCATTTATAGGCATTTAAATAAGCTTAAAGTTCCCAGAGGAAAAAAAATCTCATGTATATAACATATTGCCAAAACAGACACTCTCCCAAGGTTGACATTTTTGTTTTTCAGATCTGATGTCTGTATCATCTTATTCTTTTTATTAGGTTTAGTACATGATCTCTTGTTTGTAAACTGAGGTCAGACCTAACCAAATCTCAGCAATGAGATTCAGTTACAGAAAGAGAATATAATAGCATCAAAACCTTTATTCAGAAGTGTTATTTTGCATTTCCCAATAGATATATCCTTACATCTCTAATGCCATTAACTAAGATGGCTCTCTGAAATATTTTATTTATACTGCTAGAGTAGTTAGGTAATAAACAGGTAACTCCTTAAATCCTGTCTCTTTTTTAGTAGGAGTGCATTGAAAGTTCAGGTGGGAGAGAGGAGGATGATAAAGCAAAAGACTCTTGAGGGCTCTGTGTTTATTCATGGATTTTGAAATTGTTTATGCCATTAAAAATAAAAGTAAAATGGAAAATATTGGCCCATCTTACATGGTAGGTGAGGGAACTATCATTTGACAGCGATACTCTTAAACTTTGCACCTTCCCATAACACCTATATATTTGTAACAACCTAATAATACAAAGGAAAAGCACTTATGATTTAATAGATTTGGGTTGTCTCTTTAATTCATGAGTCTGCAATAAAAAAAGCATACATTTTAGCAAGTGAACGGTAACCTATTCTTAGCCAAAACAATAGTCTAATTTATCTGCTTAGGCCTGACTGCTTTAAAAATGATTATAATTCTCAAACATGAAATATATATAAACAACAGAGAAATTGCTTGCAAATATACTGCCTTAATTTCTTAGAGCATATCCCGAAATAAATATTCTTGGGAGACTAGCATAAATTAAACAAAAATGAAATTATAGTGGTTTTGCAGTAGAGTTCTTAAATGAGGGCCCTCGGGTAGACTTCTTCAAGGAGTCCTTAAATTCCTTGAAACTGTGTGCAAAATGTGGTAAATCTAAGCATTTTTTTTCAGGGGCACTTGGGTGGTTCAGTAGGTTGAGCATCTGATTCTTGATTTTGGCTCAGGTCATGATCCCAGGGTCATGGGATCAAGGTCTGCATTGGGCTCCACATTCATGCTCTGTCTCTAAAATAAAATAAAAAACAAAAAACAAAGCATTTTTTTCAGGGGCAGGGTGAGTCCTCTACTTTTATTAGGTTCTTTAAAGAGTTAAGAACCATTGATTAAACCAATGTGAGCAGTGTGTGTGTTTATTAGAGATAGTAGGTAAATAGTTGGAAAATATAACAAGCCTGTAAAATACATCTATGTATATGGCAATAAAGGTACTTATGTTTCTGGGAATGCAATAAAATGATGCCTATGTTATTCAAATGTCTGCATAGATTACTTTATTCTCTGGGTTGAGAAGCAAAATTTTATTCTCCTCTGTGCCATGTTGTCTTGTCTTGTAAACAGTGAGAAATAACATTGTTCATTATCAGAGATGTGTGCAAATCAAAAGTTTGGACTTTTCTGGTTTATTCTTGTCCTGTTACCACACTTTGCTTGTACAGCATCACAGACTGGATGATGAATAAAGCAAGGGCGACCTGGGAGCAGCAAGCATTTTACTTGTCAGTGAGAATGAGCTTTTTAGATTTTGAATGGGTTACTTCATACCTCTGAGAACAATTTGCAGCTGTTAAATACATTTTGCTTTTTGTTAAGAGCAAAGACAACTGTAATTAAGGTCAGCCTATCTTTTGGGATATAAATGTGTTTTAATGGATTTCCACTTTCTTGGGTACATACAAGCATGGTTTATCTTTTATCTCAGTGATAGAAGCGCTTCAGAAAGGATTTGTAATCCTGGATCTGAGAAAAAAAAATTGTGTGTTTGTGTGTGTGAAGTTGGTTAAAAAAAAGTATGGTAGAAAAGTAGTGTCTCCCTTAGGATCAAATTAAAGTCTCCAAAGCATCTTTAATCCTCCTTTGACTAGACTCCCACAGTGATCTCCAAGACTGCATTACCAAGTTGGCGAAGGGAGAGTCAAGGAAATATTTTACTTCTTCCATTCTCCATAGTTTCCCTGAGATCTCAAACTGGCAGCCAGCTGGCTGAATCTGCCCACAGACTTGTTTTATTTGGCCCATGCAGTGCTTTTAACATTTTTTGCCAACATTTTAATAGGAAGGTTTCACATTTCTGGCTTGTCTTGAGAAATCATAAGATAAGGGAACAATTGGCTAGAGCTCAGGGACAGCCAATCCCCAACCCCCTGGGCCACAGGGGGTTCTTCTGCAGCCCTTTCAAGTATCCCTACTCTGGCAATGCACTTGTGTGGTTATTTACCTGCTGGACTGCTGGAGGCATCTGAGTTTGAGACTGGTCTAAGGCTGCCTTTGAGACCACCTTAGTTTTCTGATAGGTTTTGTATAATAGCTATCTTCTTGATCCTCAAGAGCCTTATTATTTATTGTAACCTTGACACCTGTCCATCATATCTAATAATTTTCAGGTTCAAAGGATTTAGAGTTCCTAATATGGGCCTAGGATGGGCAGTAAGTACAGATAAAGAGAACATAAATACCTAAAATGCTTATCTTCCCTAACAAACATCCGATTTCTGTTGTTGTCTACCAAAACTGGCTGGAAGCTCTAATTTTAGTGGTGCTATAACTAAATTGTACTTGTTGTTTTTGGAATTTCATCATGAATTTTTTTTGGTGTTAAGAAAAATAGTTGAATCATTTAAAAGTCATTGAAGCATGTAGATTCCTAGGACATTATAATTTCCTTATGCTTTGAAGTACAATGGACAAAATCCTGAGAAAAATTTCATAGATTTTGGGTTGTCTCTTTAATTCATGAGGCTGCAAATTTCTAATTTATAAACTTTCAATTATTTTGGTCAAAATGAAGGGGTAGGAAAATTCGGGCAGCCTTTCTTTCCAGTTTTTCCAAATAGCCCTTTTTGGTGAAGACAGAGAAATCTTGCCAAAACTCCTATTCAACTTATTGGAAGGCTAGCCTTTATCTTGTTATCTAAAGTCTATGCAAATCATTTAAAAAATTTAAAAATCCCAGTAAATTATGAAGATTAGTTAAGATAGAGGGTCGGGAACATGAAGTGTTTAGTAATGTAATGCATGTAAAGGTAATTAGTATTTAATTTTTGAAAGAAAAAATAAAAACTTTCCAAGTGTAGTAACTTGGAACAGTTGTATCTCCTTCAAAACAATTTGGTTTTTATATACTGCTGGAATAGCAATGCAATAGAAACTTAATAGCGTAAAAACTCAGTATTTGAATGTAGAAATGAGTAAATGTTTTATAATGAGAGAAAAAATTATTGTCCAAGTTTAGGAATAAAAGCTCCACAGAACAATCAATGTCCAAATCAGTAACATTTTTTTAATATCTGTAAATCACTTTGACAATACTTAGTTATGAACAGAGAAGTGATTTAATGATTATGAAATTAGGTGTCTTGATTTTTTCTTTTTCTTTCTTTCTTTCTTTCTTTCTTTCTTTTCTTTTCTTTTCCTTTCTTTCCTTCCTTCCTTCCTCCTCCCTCCCTCCACCACCCCCTGTGTTTCTTTTCTTTTCTTCTTTCTTTCTTTCTTTCTTTCTTTCTTTCTTTCTTTCTTTCTTTCTTCTTTCTCTTCATACAGACCACCAAGGGACTTTGAGCAAACTACTTTAATTTGCTAAATTTCCCTTAATAATGAAATTTTTGGAAATGTGGTAAAATGTTCTGAGTACAATTTATATTATTTCTGTGAATTTTTAGACTGATCAGAGGATACATCTATTTTTTTGTGAAAGGTAAAAACAAGATGCCTTAAGAGAGTTGATTTTTTTTACTGCTTTTTCATTTTTTAAAGTTATATTATTGTTTTCCTTGTCTTCAGATATTCTAATATGCAGTCAAAAACAAAAGAAAAACATTGGATTCCTTTCCCCATCTATTAGGGTAAAGGCAATCTATTCCAAAAGAACTACAGGTGAGAATGTGCCTACTTAAGGTTTTATCTAGCAGATCTGGGGGTGAGCATGAAAAACATTTATATATAGAAGGAAAATGGAACATTTATGGTATATGCAATTTATTTATTTTTTTAATTTTTTAACATTTATTTTTTTGAGACAGAGAGAGAGAGCATGAACGAGGAAGGGTCAGAGAAAGAGAGAGACACAGAATCTGAAACAGGCTCCAGGCTCTGAGCTGTCAGCACAGAGCCTGACGTGGGGCTCGAACCCGTGGACCACGAGATCATGACCTGAGCCGAAGTCGGATGCTTAACCGACTGAGCCACCCAGGCGCCCCTGGTATATGCAATTTAGTCTTGCTTTGCTCCTTCACTCATGAAATGTTAATTAAGTACATTTATAATCTAATTCTAGTTTGTCCTACAAGGACTAAAACATGGACTTTGTCCTTGAAACTCACTCATATAGCTCCCTTTTGGGAATATCACCTGGGAATGTATTCAAAGTCTAGGTACCATGGTCAAAAGCAAACATGTACCAATGCCTGACTGTTTTTGGATTCATATAGGTACCTTATTAGTGCCTCACGGTTTATTGGTTGGAGTAGAACCATATATAGTTTACTTATTTACTTATTTTTAAATGTTTATTTATTTTTTAGAGAGAGAGAGAGAGAGAGAGAGAGAGAGTGGGGGAGGTGCAGAGACCGAGGGAGACACAAAATCTGAAGGAGGCTTCAGGCTCTGAACTGTCAGCACAGAGCCCGATGTGGGGCTCGAACTCCTAGACTGCAAATTCATGAGCCAAAATTGGATGCTTAACTGGCTGAGCCACCCAGGCACCCCTCTGGTTTACTTATTTATGGTGGTTTATTTCTTTAAAATTATGTACATCTGAAATGTGTAAATGTGCACATTTACTTTTAAAAGTAAATGTAAACCAAGCCGAATCTGGAGCTATAATAGGAAATTTAGATTGCTAGAGAACCCTGTGGTTGTCCTTCAGAATTATTGGATTAATGATTCCCTGCCAGTCTATGAGCTCCCCAAGGGCAGGGACTGTGATTATTTATCTCTGCAGAACCTCCAACTCCTAACACATTTATTTCTTGGCAATATAGAAAATGTTTGCTATATCTCGTCTGCCTGACAAGTGGTTGGGTAGTCAGCTGCTCATATGTGTAGGTCTCAGCACCGAGCGAGGACCTGTGTGACTTTAGGAGAGACAAGGTTAACTCAACAATCATGCAAAGAAACATGAAAGTCTTGCCTTACTAATCAGATTTGCTCTCTTTTGTAAGGGAGACAAGCCCTCTTTGGTTTTGCAAGCAGATCACAATTTGTGAACTAGCCTGTGATTTTCAGCCCTAGGTAGTGTCTCTTTTGTTTGAATTCTTATGCATCTAGTTTGGACAAGCTTCATGGCTTTTCCTGTATACTACTGCATTGCAGCAGTCTGGCCAGAAGAGCAATGCCTGTGTGTGTGTGTGTGTGTGTGTGTGTGTGTGTGTGTGTGTGTGTGAGAAACCTCGTTTTAAGTATCACTTTGCCACCAACCATGTGACCTTGGCAAGTCACTTAATCTGTAGACTTCAGAGCACTTCTTTCTGGGAGTTGTCTTGATTTTAGAATGCCAGGCTTCAGATTCATAACTGCTCTGGCCCCTTTAAATTCCAGTTGGCTATTTGAGTGTATATATTCATGTTTCTATTAGTCTGCAGGCTTCTGGAGGTCAGAGGCCATCTTACACATTTTTTGTGTGTGTATTTAAAACAATTTTTTTTTATCATAGAGAACTTTGAACACACATAAAAGCAGATAGATCAGCTTAATGAGCCCCCTAGGATTCATCCACCAACTCCAACAATCTATCCATCAACTTATGGCCAATCCTGCCCCCATCATGTCCATTTTCTTACTCTTCTTTATTTGGAAGCAAATCGTAGATATATGTCATTTAATCTGTAAATATTTCGTATTTGTGAATTTTGCCTTTCAGGCATCCTAACACAGAGCCTTGTACACATTACATGACAAGATGATAAATTTTTTTAAATGTTTATTTATTTTTGAGAGAGAGAGAGAGAGCGAGCATAAATTGTGGAGCGACAGAGAGAGAGGGAGACACAGAATCTGAAGGCTCCAGGCTCTGAGCTGTCAGCACAGACTCTGAAGCGGGGCTCGAACCCACAAATCGTGAGATCATGACCTGAGCTGAATCGGATGCTTAACCAACTGAACCACCCAGGCACCCCAACAGACTCTTAATAAGATGATAAATTTTGAATAAATGAACGAGAATGGCCTGGGAAAGTGGAAGAAGTTCGACTCCCCAACCCACACCCAAGATCATATGTATTTTAAATATTTAATAGAATTTGTTAACCTTCAATTTCTCAGAGTAGAGGGGGAGGAGAGGCCAAGACTTCCAGTTATTGGAAATCCTTTTGTGGTTGGAATATTTAAGGACTTCTTTACCTATTACAGGTAATTATCCTTCAATAGGAACCCTCCATGCTCCAAGAAGTGAAGGTACATGCCAAAGATCAGCAAAAAGCCATCCAACTTTATGGGTGCATCCTGAGGAATTATCTTAGCAGTAATCGGTGGTACATCCTAAAGGACTGACTGTGATTATCTAATTCATTGGGGACCTGAAAATTCATAGGAAGGACTTCACCCAGCTACTTTTCTTTATTTTACATTTTCTATTACCTGTTTCCTAAGCCCTCCATATCTCTTTCAAACAGCCTCTACCCCCCTTTGTTTTCATTATTTTCCAAACAATGCTCATGTCCTCATGGGAGTTTTGCTCAGAGCATTGAATTAGGCACAATACATTTTAGCCAAAGTGTGTGTGCTTGCTTTGGATGTATTACTCTCAAATGTGTAGGCAATGTAGTTTGTGTAACACCACGAATAAAACAAAAGCAAGAACAAAAAGGCAAAGTAAAAATCCCCCTTTGTATACACTAAAAGACTTGACAAGAATGTTCAGAGCAGCATTATTTATAATACTTAAAACTGCAAATAATTCAAATGTCCATTAACAGAATAGATAAATAGAATATTATACACTAATTAAAAAGAATAAACTAGGGGTGCGTGCCTGGGTGGCTCAGTTGTTTAAGCCTCTGACTTCGGCTCAGGTCATGATCTTGCTGTTTGTGGGTTTGAGCCCCGTCTCTGGCTCTGTGATGACAGCTCAGAGCCTGGAGCCTCCTTCGTATTCTGTGTGTCCCTTTCTCTCTGCCCCTCCCCTGCTTGTGTTCTGTCTTTCTCTCTCTCAAAAATAAAAAAACAGTAAAAAAATAAAAAGAATAAACTATGGCTATCTGGAACAATATGGGTGATTTTTACCTATATAAAGTTAAGGGAAAGATTATTGTGTTGTTCTGTTTATAACCAGGCAAAGTGTATCTGTGGGGTCAGAAGTCAGGATAGTGGTTAACTTTATAGGGGGGATAGGGGATGACTGGAAGATCATGGGGAAGATTCTGGGTACTGGAAGTGTCCTGTAACATGAACTGGGTGGTTGCCACACAAGTGTGTTCAATTTGTAAAATTATATCAAGTTGTCTGTTTAAGATCTGTATACCTCAGAGTATGTATATTATACTTCAGCGAAAGAATAAAAGAAGAAAAATCTTCTCTTTTGACTACTTAGGAATATCTAAAGTTTAAGCCAGTCATCTACCTGACCTTATAAGAAACAAGATTTGCCTCAGTAGTTTGATTGTTTCTTTTATAGAACAGAACTGAGATTGAGAAAGAAGTGATAGATGCATAATGTTTTTATTGTACAAAACATCTGTTTCTCTGTTGCATGAGGTAATCATCAATAAACTGAAACTGTGGTCAAGATGAACTGCTAGTCAGATCTGCCAGTGTTGAGAGCTCTGCAGGCCTTATCAGTGTTATCTTACAACAGGCATAATTAATGGGTCACGTAAGGGAAAGTCTTGATTTAGTATTGGAGTATGTATTAGAATCCAGAAATACCTTAGTATGGCAAGAGAAATTCAGAATGAAGTTCAACATATATTTAATTTCAAGACAGTGCTTCGGGGTACCTGGGTGGCTCAGTTGGTAAGTGACTTCAGCTCAGGTCATGATCTTGTGGTTCATGAGTTGGAGCCCCACGTCGGGCTCTGTGCTGACAGCTCAGAGCCTGGAGCCTGCTTCGGATTCTGTGTCTCCCACACTCTCTGCCCCTCTCCCCCTCTTTCAAAAATAAACATTAAAAAAAATTAAAAAAGACAGTGCTTCAATATATGTAGCATTTAAATAGCATAAATAAAAGGAGCATTTTAATACAATAGAAATAAATCCAGAGTTGAGTGGATCAGGTGAATGTGGTTAAACATACCCTGCCTTTAAAAAAAAAAAGAGTAAAGCAAGCATGATACAATACTGATGTCATGTAAATAGTAAAACTTTTATATAGGTGATTATTCTTCCTTATATCAGACTGAATAGGGCTATTTTGGGGTACCAAGAGCAGAACTGATTCTAGACACGATTGTGCTTTTGGAAACATTTGACTCTGGTGCTTTCTTTCTCCTTTTCTTTTTCAGTACAGGATGGTATCCTGTCAACATATAAACTTTAAAGTCAGACTGCCTTTTAAATCTTGCTTCTATCTCAAGCTGTTTGACTTTGGGTAAATAACTTCTTTGACATTTAGTTTTCTCATCCCAAAAATGGGGACTCAACCTAACTGGGATATTTAATAGGCATATCCTATCTATCTTTACATCTCTGTATAACTTAGGATCTTGTTTGGCCACAGGATCAGAAAACTCAAAATAATTATAAAAACACAAGGATTAATTCCACCTAAAAGAAGCCCAGGGATAGGCAGTCCAGCACTGGTGTGTCTGCTCCCTGAAGTCAACAGCCATTTAGGCTCCATTTAAACTCTTTAATCTGCTATATTCAACATATAAGTTCCATTCTGAAGGTTATCTTATGACTCAGACAGCTGCTGGAGCTCTGTCCATCTTTCTCGTTATAGGCAGCAAGAGCAAACTTGGAGCATGGGGCAGAAACAGTTCAATTTCCAGCGGAGTTAGCTCTCTTGCAGTTGTCCTAGAAGTCCTATAAATACTTATTTAAAATTTTTTATTTTATGTTTATTTATTTTTGAGAGAGGCAAAGCACATGTGAAGGAGGGACAGAGAGGGAGAGAGGCAGAATCCAAAGCAGGCTCCAGGCTCCAAGCTGTCAGCCCAGAGCCTGAGGTGGGGCTCAAACTCATGAATTGTGAGATCATGACCTAAGCCAAAACCAAGAGTTGGATGCTTAACTGACTGAGCCTCCCAGGCACCCCTAGAAGTCCTATAAATACTTCTACTTATTTCTTACTATCCAGAATTTATTGTCCATCTTTCACTTAACAGTAGAAAGATGGTGGGAAATGTAGTTTTTTGACTGAAATGAAATTGGGGTTTGATTACTCATGAAGAAGTAGAAAGTACATTTTGGATGGTAATTAGGGGGCCTCAGCTACAATGTTCACAATGGAACGCTCCTCCCCTCCTCTCCCTATCTTTGTAAATGATACCACTGTCCTCCAGATAGCTTAATCTGAGAATCTAGGATTAATACAACTTATTCCCCATATCCTAATTATCACCAAGTCCCACAGTTCTGAAATCTGAATCATCTCTCCATCTCCACCATAAAACCCACAATTCAAGTTACCATTATCTCTCATCTGAATTCTTTTTTAAAAAATATTTATTTATTTATTTTGAGAGAGAGAGAAAGAGAGAGAGAGAGAGAGAGAGAGAAAGAGAGCGAGCACATGCTTACATGAATTGGGGAGGGGCAGAGAAAGGGAGAGAAGAGAGTCTGAAGCAGACTCCACACTCAGAGTGGAGTCTGACACGGGGCTTGAAACCAAGAGTCAGACGCTTACCTGACTGAGGCATCCAGGCATCCCTCTCATCTGGACTCTTTCAGTTGTTTCTTGAATAGTCTTTTTGCTTTTTGTCTTGCCTCTCTGCAAAACATTGCCCACACAGTATGATTTTCTCAAAAAATAGGAGGTCATATCATCCTCCTGCCTAAAGCCCTCTAAGAGCTTCCCATCCCAATAAAAATAAATGTCACCTTCTTACATTGTCCTACAAGGCCTGTCTCTCTATGCTCATTGTCTACCCCTAGCCCCCAGGTTCTCATATTCTGATCATAGTGGCCACCTTTCTGTCCCTTGAATGTACCAAGTATGTGCTATCTCAGACTTCTGCCCCAGGACATTCTTCCCTATTTTTGTATGGCCAACCCCTTACCATAGTTTGCATCTCAGCTCAGATAGCCCTCCCTCAAGTAGGCCTTCACTAACCACTCAGCTAAAGTAGTTCCTTTTAGCCCATGTTGAAGCATCCTCTGTCTTATTATCTAATTATATTAATTCTACCCTGCTCTGCTAGCTAGACAAAAAATATGGTCATATGCTGAATTGACCATGGTGTGGGGAAAGAAACATTCTCATACACCATCTGTGGAGAATGCACTGGTTAAAACCTGTTTGAAGAGCTATTTACAGTATCTGTTAGAACTTAAAACTATAGTTTCATGAGGGCAAATCAGTTCTGAGGATTAAATCCCTTAAAGTCAAATTCCTCAAACTGGTGTATTCAAGTTTCTGGAATAAGACCTCAGGCTTAGTCTAGTGGATCTTCTTGGAGTATCAATTTTATTTGAGGTATGGTGAGAAAGCAATATTTTTTCTATCAGTAGAAATATAGACATATTAATAGTTTGAAGGCCTTCTAGGTCCCTGGGGGACTGAGCTCAATATCTTTGACATTAGGGGAAATTTGGTGGAGAGGTTCTAGAAACACTGCTTCAAGGTGTCACCTCTTGGGTGAATATTTGCATTCTAATAGATAATTCTTTAATTCATCATGAACTGTCTATTGAGGAACTGTGCCTACTGGGTCTAGCAGTAGGTGCTGGGCAATCAAAAGTCTTCCTTAACTGTACATTTCTATTTTCTCTTCCATTGGCAAAATGCTTTAACATACATTATTTTATCTAATTGGATTTTTACCTTGGCTAAGCTGAGTGTAAGCATGGAAACTGCCTGCAGCCCACAAATAACTACTAAGCATGAACAGGATTAAACACTTCAAACAGTATTACATTGTAGAAAACTGAAATGTAAGTCCTGCTCCCAAATCAGACTCTTGAATGCTCATTTCCCTTCTCTATAGGGAATTTCTTAGGTATCTTTCCAGAGATATGTTAAGCACTCACATCCATGTCTTAGGGTATGATCTCCTCTCATTCTTTTTTTTTTTTTTCCTCTCTCATTTTTTTTTTTTCGTACACACATGAGAAGTATACAATACTATTCTTTTTTTTTTTTTTAAGTGTTTTGCATTTGAGTATAGTGTTCTATTGTATGAGGTACACCAAATAGTTAATTACTTCTCATGGATGGATATTTGGATTGTCTTCAGTATTTTGCTGCAATAACCAATTTCTCAGAAACATCCTTCACATGATGAACATTTTTTTCTTTCCCTACATAAATAAGATAAATAATAAATAAGTTCCTAGGAGTAGAATTGCTGTGTCAAAGACTGTATGTTTTTAATTCCACTAAATAAAATTGCCCTTCAAAGAGGTTTTAACTGGTGTATTTCCCACTGATGGTATAGGAGAACAATTTTTTTTCCCCACACTGTGATTATTTTAGTATATGACTAATTTTTAAAGTTTTATTAATAAGAAAGTGAGAAAAAAGTTTAATTTTACCTGCAATTCCTTAATTGACTGAGATTGAGCCTTTTTACTTAAATTATTTCAAACTGATTTGCGTTGAATTTTTTTCATAAACTCTCTATCTTTCTCTCCTCAATTTTCAGTTTTGAGTTCAACTCAAACTTTGAGTTGAAATTGAGTTCAACTCAATTTTCAGTTGAGTTGCTGGTCTTTTTTTTTTTATTTTATAAGCCATAACATATATTAAGGATAGGAAATTAACACTTTTCTGTCACATAGGTTTTAACTATGGTGTTTATGAACAGCCATCTACTTTAAATTAGGTGAAAATGTGCTTCATTTGAAACATTACATATTTATGAACTGGCAGAATGTCACAGACTGAGAGCAAAAGATTCAGAAGAAAAGGTCAGGAGGTTGAGTCATGAATCTGGTGATTTCTAGCCTTACGACCTTGGACAATTACTTAATGCCAGGGAATCTCAGTTTCCTCAACTATAGAGCGGGGATGATCATAATCTTACTTGATCATAGAGTCATGAAGATTTGATCATGCAAATGAAAGTGTTCTATAAATGTACTCAGAAAATTTTAGCTTTTATTTCTGGTTTGATAACTGAGCTGTTTTGTACATTAGAATATATTTGGGACAGTGGGATTTCTGCCTATAGTTAAATTTTTTTTTTTTTTTTTGAAAACAAAACTAATTATCATTATATCTCAGATATTTTTCTGCCTTTAGCTCATCTCATGATTCCTGTTGATTTAATAGTTAGGAAAGGCAATTTTTTTTTCTCTAGTCATGGGACTAGAAAAATATGGTTTAATAATGCTAATGAGTAGTAAAGGATGATACTAATATTAAAAAGTGAAATAATTATGTTAAAATGGTAGAATTATCTCTTCTTTCCTTTTTTAAAATCTTAGTAGAAAAAATCTAAAATGCAGTTCCTTTATTTGTGGCTTTCATATAAAAATACAGTATTTTAAGGTTAGATATGTGTGGCAAGAATGTGTAGGATTAGAGCTTAGAAAGTTTTGATCTGGAAAGAACTGAGACATCATCTAGGCCAATGCCTGTTTTTACAGATGAGGAAGTCAGAAATTCCGAGAAGCAAATTAAGTAGCTTGAGTCATGTGGTCACTGCAGAACAAAAGGGGAGAACTCATTCTGTCTCCTCTCTTCCCGCTTTGAGACTTTTTCACTATCTTGTGATATTTTGGGTGCATAGGTTGTATGTCTCTGTGTGGTTTATGACAATAGCTGTACTTCTAAACTTGTTAAACGAGTAGCCATGTTTCTTGAACCTAAGGGGTAATAAGTTATAGTCATATTTTGCCTTTTTGGAGAGATTATTTTGAACTAAGTTAAAAAAAAGCTGGCTTTAAAAAATTCTTATATGTCAATTTATACTGAATTTTAATATTCTAGCAAGCCTCTGAAAGGTTTTTTTCCTCTTTATTTTATGTTTTCATGTAGTAAGGACATTTAAGGAGAACCCAAATAGGAAATGTGTTCGAGTTATTAAGCTTTAATAATACATATTTTTCTGTTGATATTGTTCAAACAGAATATATGTTTAAAACACTTACAATTAATCCAAACTGTAATATCATTCTCATAATGACTAATACAATTATTTTATTTTTTCTTTGTAAATCTTTGTTTTGCTTTTGCTTTGAGGTAAATGTTGAAATTAATGAAAAAAATACCAGATTGACATGTTCTTCCAGTTGTTGGAGGTGTGATTTTAATTCATTTTAGTTATTTTTCTTTAAATAATCTTCATTTCATGTAAAATATTAATTGAAATAAATTTTGTTTGCATGTTTTTCTTCTACTGGAAGAAAAAAGGCTGGAGGCATCCCTCCATACTGCTTATTCACCCTTCTCATAGTAGAAGCAATTTGGTGATAGTAACTGAAAGTCATTGACATCAGCTAGCACATCCAGTTTTGGTATCATGCTGAATAGAGTAAAACATAGTATTTAACAAATTCATCTTGGACAGTGAACATTCTGAAAAGTGAGAAAGAGCCAACGGGGAAGTGAGATGGGGTTGGAAGCTGATTTTCACAACTGAAAAATTGACAACAGATAGTTTCTTTATACTGAGACTAATTGATATTGTCAAAATTGTTTCTACTGGAAGGCATAGTTTTTATTAGAGAAGTGTTATATAATAAGATATTAAATATTTTTCTAAATTCCAGATAATAGGAGGAACACTGGGGAGAGCCAGTTGCTAAGGGCTACCCATTTCCTACTTTCTCCTTCTTAGCAACAACATTGCCAACCTTTGGATTGTTGCCAACCTTTGGATCATTGCCAACCTTTGGAAATCCCTGTCCTTGGAAGCTGAATAAGTGAAGCTATCATTTACTATAACAACATTCATTCCCTAAGCACTTAACATGGGAATAGCTTTAAGAAATGTAAAAAAGTTACACATGCTAATTGTAGAAAGTTCAAATGATAGATATAAAGAAGAGAATAATGTTTTTCATAATCCCACTACTCAGAGATAACCACCGTTAACATTTTGGTATATATTCTTCCAGATCATTTAATATTAATGTTTATAATTTGCCTTTTTAGCTTTATATATCCTAGGTATCCTTCCAATCAATAAATAATCAGTATCATCATTTTTAATGAACACATAGCATTCCACTGCATGGTTGTACTATAATTAATTTAGGTAGTTTCCAAATGACGGAGCCTAAGGTTGTTTCAACTTCTTTTTTCCTAGTTTAAATAATGCTTCAGTAAATCAGCAAATAGTGAATACTTACTCTGCCAGACAATGTGCTGGATGTTAGGTATACAGGGATACATAGTACATATTTCCTCCATTCAAGGACTCAAAGGGGAAGCATGCATGGAAACATGTAATTGCAATACTTTTTAAGGTGGATAACAACAGAGCTGCCTATGGGGCCAGTGTGAGTACTAAGGATGGAGTGACCCTTTCTTTTTTTTTCCTATAATTGATTTTCTATAATTTATATCCAAGTTAGTTAGCACATGGTGCAATAATGATTTCTGGAGTAGATTCCTTAAGCCCTTACCCATTTAGCCTATCCTCCCCTCCCACAAACCCTCCAGCAGCCCTAAGAGTCTCTTATGTTTTGTCCCCATCCCTGTTTTTATATCATTTTTGCTTCCCTTCCCTTATGTTCATCTGTTTTGTATCTTAAATTTCTCATATGAGTGAAGTCATATGACATTTGTCTTTCTCTGACTGACCAATTTTGCTTAGCATAATACCTTCTAGTTCCATCCACATAGCTGCAAATGACAAGCATTCTTTTTGATTGCTGAGTAATACTCCATTGTATATATATACCACCTCTTCTTTATCCATTCATCCATTGATGGACATTTGGGCTCTTTCCATACTTTGGCTATTGTTGATAGTGCTGCTGTAAACATTGGGGTGCATGTGCCTCTTCGAAACAGCATACCTGTATTCCTTGGATAAATACCTAGTAGTGCAATTGCTGGGGTCATAGGGTAGTTCTATTTTTAATTTTTTGAGGAAACTCATACTGTTTTCCAGAGTGGCTGCACCAGTTTGCATTCCCACCAGCAGCACAAAAGAGATCCTCTTTCTCCGCATCCTCATCCTCGCCAACATCTGTTGTTGCCTAAGTTGTTAATGTTAGCCATTCTGACAGGTGTGAGGTGGTATCTCATTGTGGTTTTGATTTGTATTTCCTGGATGATGAGTGATGTTGAGCATGTTTTCATGTGTAAGTTGGCCATCTGGATGTCTTCTTTGGAGAAGTATCTATTCATGTTTTTTGCCCATTTCTTCACCGGATTATTTGTTTTTGGGTGTTGAGTTTGATAAGTTCTCTATAGATTTTGGATACTAACCCTTTATCTGATATGTCGTTTGCAAGTATCTTCTCCCATTCCATCGGTTGCCTTTTAGTTTTGCTGATTGTTTACCTCACTGTGCAGAAACTTTTTATTTTGATGAGATCCCAATAGTTCATTTTTGCTTTGGTTTCCCTTGCCTCTGGAGACGTGTTGAGTAAGAAGTTGCTGTAGCCAAGGTCAAAGAGGTTTTGCCTGCTTTCTCCTCAAGGATTTTGATGGCTTCCGGTCTTTCATCCATTTTGAGTTTATTTTTGTGTATGGTGTAAGAAAGTGGTCCAGGTTCATTTTTCTGCATGTCGCTGTCTGGTTTTCCCAGCACCACTTGCTAAAGAGACTGTCTTTATTCTATTGGATATTCTTTCCTGCTTTATCAAAGATGAGTTGGCCATATGTTTGTGGGTCCATTTTATCTTTATTCTGTTCCATTGATCTGAGTGTCTGTTTTTGTGCCATGGAGTGACCCTTTCTGCTTGAATGTATTAGGAGAAACTTGACCAAGCATGAGAGACCTAGGCTGACAGGATGGGCAGATGTTTCCTAAGAATTACCATAGAGAACTGGTTAAGATTGCTTCTTCCCAGTTTTATCTTCTAGAGAATGTGATCCATAAGGTCAAGGGTGCAGCTCCAGGTGGTTCTGTTGCCAGTGGTCTCTTTACACATTGAGAAATAGTCACAGAGCATGTGAAGAGGCTGAGGTGGAATACGAAATTGGAAAGGGGGTTGCTGTCAGATGACAGAGGACCTTGGCTATAGAACTAAGGGCTTTAGACTCTTTGGTAGGTGATGGGAAATCATTGAAGGTTTTGAGTGTCATTACTAGAACTGTGTTTCAGGTAAACTAATCTGACAGAATATTATGGAAGTGTTTTCCCAGCTCCTTGTGTAGAGGTAATGAATACTTCTTGGTCTGCTGTGTTGTTTTTTTTTTTTTTTTTTTTTTTTTTGTCAATAATAAATCAGATCCAAATGCTGGCTGGGCAAGGATCTGTGTTTCTCAAACTTTAATGTGCCTCTGAATCACTTGGAAACTTGTTAAGATGTGGGTTCTTGATCAGTAGGTCAGGTGGGGGAAGTGCACCGAGATTCTAGTTTTCTTTCTTTCTTTCTTTCTTTCTTTCTTTCTTTCTTTCTTTCTTTCTTTCTCTTCTTTTTTTAAGTTTATTTATTTATTTTGAGACAGAGAGAGACAATGCAAGTGGTTGGTGGGGTGGTGCAGAAAGAGAGGGAGACAGAGAACCCCAAGCAGTCTCTCACTGTCAGTGCAGAGCTGGTTGTGGCGCTCGAACCCATGAACCATGAGATCATGACCTGAACCGAAACCGAGAGTCAGATGCTTAACCTACTGAGCCACCCAGGGGCCCTGAGATTCTGCTTTTCTAACAAGCTCCCAGGTGATGTTGATGGCTATGATCTGTGGACTATATTAGCATAGAAGATGTGTTCATAGAGGGTTTTTAATCAAGTGAGGATTTCCATTTTAGTCTTTGCATGTGAGTGTAACCCTCTGATCTTAGGGCTTCAATACATTCACTTTGCAATCTGTCATAGTAATAGCTCCAACAGTTATATTTCAGTTGAACCTCTTTATCAATGCAAATAACTTCCTGTTTACTCATGATTTACTATGTGAAAGCTTTGTAGAGCCAATCAATATGTGTATTTAACTCAGTCAATTTTTGAGATAAATCTTAAGCCTGTCAAATAACTGGAAAATACTACTGGGTTTTCACAGAGCCAGTGGTTTGAAGTTGGTTAATTGTATTGATTCACAAAGCCTTTGTTGCTTTTTTTAAAAAAATTTTTTAAATGTTTATTTTTGAGAGAGATAGAGAGACAGAGTGCAAACAAGGGAGGGGCAGAGAGAGAGAGGGAGACACAGAATCCAAAGCAGGCTCCAGGCTCTCAGGTGTCAGTACAGAGCCTGATGTGGGGCTTGGACTCACAAACCACGAAATCATGGCCTAAACTGAAGTTGATGCTTAACGGACTGAGCCACCCAGAGGCCCCCCCCCACCCCCACCTTTTTTAAAAAAGTTTATTTATTTATTTTGAGAGAGAGAGAGCAAGGAGGGGAGGGGCAGAGAAGAGAGGGAGAGAGAGAATCCCAAGCTGGCTCTGCATTGTGGAGCCTGATGCAAGTCTTGAACTCACTAACTGTTAAGATCATGACCTTAGCCGAAATCCACAGTTGGATGCTCAATCAACTGAGCCACCCAGGCACTGCTTATTTCTTGATAGTTTCCTTAATCAAATTCAACCAACAGATGAATTAAAGAGTAGGATTTAGAATATCTGTAACTTTAGAGTACATCTTTTGTTTGCCTTGACTACACTTACCCTGTCATTGGATTTGAATGCCTTCTGGTGTGTGGATTCTGTGTTGGCTAGAGAGGTAGCATAAACATCTTCTAGGGAAGAGCAATTAAAAAAATTTAGTAAGTGGTATCTTGTTTACTGTTGCTCAGTCAAGTCAGTGCCACAGTATATTTGCTGTAGGATTTGCGGGTAGGGGAGGTGGCAACTAAATTTACACAAGAATCACACAACTTTTACATTCATGTAGCACTTTAGAGTTTATTCAGAGTCAAGTCCTTCATTTGATTCCCATAACAATCATGTGTGATGGGCAGGGCAGGCCTCATAGTACCTGTTTTACAAATGTGAGAAGACGGGGGCTCAGAGAGGTGAAATGATTTGCCCAAGGTCAAAAGCAAGCCATTGTCAATGCCTGGTTTAGAGTTCCATGTATTATCCATCTCAGCATGCAAAACACAAACGCAAAGTTATATGCTTAAATGCTGTAGGTTAGCTGGGCTTGAAGTAGCTACTTACTACTGACATTGTATGTGTTAAACACATGTTCAACTTGCAGGAACAAAAAGCTTGACTTAACGTGGCTTGAACAAATAAGGGTTCAATGTTTTCATATAACAAGAAGCCTGGAGGTAGGCAGTTACTGGTGCTGGTTCTGCTCTTCAACGATTCAGACTCTTTCTGACTTTTTGCTCTGCTGTTCCTATATTTATTGACTTTTGTTCTCATGCTTAGCACATGGTTGCAAGATGGCTGTTCTAGCTTTGGGTAGAAAGCGGATGGAGTGTGTGCAGTGGGTGTGTGTGTTGGGGGGTGGATGCTAGTTTCATCTATTCCTCTTTTCAGGAAAAATAAGTTGCCCAGAAATTCTACTTAAAAAACTTCTGTTTAAGTTGGCTAGAGAGTTGGCCCATGTCCCTGAGTCCCCTATACCCTCTTCTACCTTACAAAGAGGCAGAAAAAAATCAATGTTTAGCCTTGTCAACTTTAAGAGTAGAGATAGACAAAGGGAAAAGGTAGTCTGCAATGGGTTTTGAATGAGTCAGCCTACAGTGTCTGTCACAGTCTTACTGTAATTCCATTTGGAACAAAGAGCATTGAGTGAACATCCCTATACATTCCTGTGACTGCATGAATTTTGTGATGTTTGTTTCTGAGTGCTAGGCAGCTTTTTCCTGATCATCTCCTGAGAAAGTCAAATTTAAATAACACCCGTTTCATCTTTTTTGGTGTAATTACTTTGAGTGCGGGTGTTGGTGGGAGGTTGGGTTGTTTGTTTCTGCTTAGCAGTTCTTTGCTAGCATATCTATTTCGTGAATTATTTGTGAGTTACACATCTACTTTATCATCCTTTGTCAACATTCATTTTCTGCATGCTTGTAAATTAATAAAGAAGAGGAATCAACATGTGTTTCTCATCTCTAAGAATGGTTATATAGGATCTGTAGGACTTGCATTAGGTTGCTTGCTTAGACGAAGTGTAAGCCTGTTCAAGAAGATACCTTAAGTTGCAGCAAAGTGATAGATAGCACTTATTACTTTTTCCAGTTTAGTGGAGTAGAAAGAGAAGATTTGGAGTCAGACGGACTAGTGTTATAGTCCCGGATCACCTCTGGAACCAGTCCCCTCAGTGAGGGTAACACTGCTCACTCAGAGCTATGGGGATTCAATATGATTGGCAGCACTGTGGGGCTGGGTTAGAGAAGGTGTTTGTTGTGTTTTAGGTCCCCTTTGTCTTTCTAGTTCCTTGGGTCCCCTATAATACCCTGGCTTGTTAAACTTGGAAGCAGTTTATCTATTTCCCTTGATAAAAAGGTTTAGTGTTTATTTCTTACAGAAAGGGGAAGTAATTAAAAAATTTTGGCCCAGTGGACTTCCCTTCTGATTCAATATGCAGCCATCATATCTAATGAAAGAACGGCAAGTACCCAATTAAATATCACAGAGTTATCACGTTGAAGAAAAGATATTCTGTAGCCAGGATAAAAGTGCCCTCAAAATGGAATCCATGCCCTCTTTCCCTACTCTTCTTTCTCTTCATCCTGCCCTTCCTTTATAAGCTATCTTGAGTCAGAGAAAGCAAAAAGTGCCATTCTAAGATGCTTTTGAAAGGAAACCGCTAATTTGGACGTCTGAATCTGAAGAGAGAATATAGGTAAATCAAAGATCATTTTAATTTTTCTTTTTGTTGTATATTTCTCATACATGTGTCACCAAATTTTCATATACAGAAATTCATCTAATTCTTGGGGCATTAGGGTGCCTCAGTTGGTTGAACATCTGACTCTTGATTTCAGCACAGGTCATGATCCCAGGATCATGGGTTGTAGCCCCATGTTGGGCTCTGCGATGTGTGGAGCCTGCTTAAGATTCTCTCTCTCTCTGTCTCTCTCTCTCTCTCTCCCTCTGCCCCTCCCCCCCCCCACTCTTTCTTTCTCTCTAAAATTAAAAAAAAAAGGAAATTCATCTAGTTCTTAGTGAAGTCTACTTTCTGACACAGTGGTTTTATGGTATTTATAAAACAGGTTATAAAATGTAATTAAATTCTGCCATCCCTTTGGTTTGTTAGTTCTGATGAGCATTTCAAAAAACTGCATTATATTTGAACAGTGTAGTTTGAAAACATTTTTTTTACACAACTTTGGTAAACAACCAGTAAGCACTTCAGTAATAAGTTGGATCACACCATACAAAGGTTGTTTGTATTTGATAGAATCAAAGTGTGAGACTTTGTAATTTAGTGTCATAGAACAACCATGAGAATGACATGTGAAATATAAGCAGTGAGTGAGAAGGCATGAGGGAAAATGAAACACACCAGTGAGTCCTAAGGTGTGGCAGCTTAAAGCTAGTTGGGACCATATCCTGCAATTCCTATTGACTTGGTCATTTTTTGGTGACACTGCCACAAATAACAAAGTATTTTTTTTTCAGTAATTGCTGTCCTTATTCAAGGATTATATATCCTCCTTTGTTTTACAGGCCAAAATGAATTTTTGAAATGGCTAGCTGAGATTAGAATGATAAATTTGAGGAACAGAACAAATCAAAATAGGTCTCAAAAAAAATGGAACCTATGACTTTGACCTAGTTGTCTCAGGCTTTCACTGAATGAAATGAGGCAGATTATAAACCGTACACTAGTGGAGGCATTTGTATTCTCACAATCTGAGTTTTAAATTGTTGACAGAGATTATTTTATGTGGTGTTCAAATATACACTAAAATGAACCCAAGTGTAATATACACTTTAAAACTGTTAATCAGATTAAAAAACCCCTTTATTATGGGACATGTAGGATATATGCAAAAATTAGTAGAATAGCATAAATAAAGCATAAAGCGAACCATGTAGAGAACACTCATGTACCTACTCCCCATTTTCAACAATTTACAGCCAATTCATGCCATATCTTGTTTCATCTATTCCTCCTTCCCCTCCTCCCCTTTTTTCGATCCATATTATTTTGACACAAATCATATAATTTTATCCATGAATATTTCAGTATGTGACTCTGATAGATAAAGACTATTTCCAATATTAAACAGTTTAAAATGGCTTTTTTATATGGTAGAAATGTAAAACATGAGAATGATACTTGGGAATGCAAGCTGGTGCAGCCACTCTGGAAAACAGTATGGAGGTTCCTCCAAAAAGTAAAATAGAACTACCCTATGACCCAGCAATTGCACTACTAGGTATTTATCCAAGGCATACAGGTGTGCTGTTTCGCAGGGACACATGCACCCCAACGTTTATAGGAGCACTATCAACAATAGCCAAAGTATGGAAAGGAAAGAGCCCAAATGGCCATCGATGGATGAATGGATAAAGAAGATGTGATACACACACACACACACACACACACACACACACACAACGGAGTATTATTCGACAATCAAAAAGAATGAAATCTTGCTATTTGCAACTACGTGGATGGAACTGGAGGATATTATGCTAAGTGAAATTAGTCAGAGAAAGACAAAAATCATATGACTTTGCTCATATGAGGACTTTAAGAGACAAAACAGATGAACGTAAGAGAGGGAAGCAAAAATAATATAAAAACCGGGAGGGGGACAAAACAGAAGAGACTCATAAATACGGAGAACAAACTGAGGGTTACGGGAGGGGTTGTGGGAGGAGGGGATGGGCTAAATGGGTAAGGGCATTAAGGAATATACTCCTGAAATCGTTTCGCTATATGCTAACTAATTTGGATGTAAATTTTAAAAAATAAAAAATAAAATAAAAAAACCCCATGAGAATGATACTTAGCATCAAGCTTATTAAATTTCACGTCCACATGTTTTTCACACATCTATGTCCAAGCTTATTTTCTGCAAACCACCACTTTTGCTGCTTAATGTTTAGTGGTCGTTGTATAGATGTAATTTAGTTAAAATGTTAAAACAGCTTTGAATTTTTTTCCTTTCATTGGTGACTTTTTTTCCAGATGGAAATTTTTGTCTCCGCTGAGTAGTTGATCTTGTTTTACATGGAAATATTATCTCTGAGGATGGTTCTACATGACCTCTGATGACTCCCCATCAGTGCTCTTCTGTCTTGAAACCACCCCCCTGTATTTGAGAGCAGCTGGAAAGAAGATAAAAATCCCTAAATTTAAGGTTTGGGATTTAATACAGTTATGCCATTTTTATTTGGAAACTGTATATTGCTTTTAATACTTTCTGATCAAACTATGATGAATACTTGATCATTTTCATAACACTTTTGGAAACAGGATTATGATGCTCTTGTTTTTGGCTAACTGTCTTATGTGCAGTATGTAGCTGTGTTGGATTAGAGGATTTGATTTGACATGTATGGATTTGCAGATGAACATGTAAGGACATACATTATAATGAAGTTTTATTTTTGTAGAGAAGAATGGCGGTGCTGTTGTGAGTTTGTGGTTCAGATTGTGGTTTCTGGTGTCTAATTGTCCAGAGTTTGAGTACCTGCTCCACCAACTAACAGCCATGTGGTCTTGCCTCAGTCACACAACTTCTTGAAGCCTCAGTTTTCTAATCTGTAATATGGAGATAATAAAAATACCTCCTATATTTTTCTTTTTTTGCATATGGGTTGAATGAGATAAAAAGAAACAAAAATATCATTAATTTTGGCTTAAACTCAATTGAGATATATATTTGTTTCTGAAACACTTTTTTTTTTAATACTGTGATTACTTGTTGAAAGACCTAAAACTTGAGGATTATTGGTTTCTGGATGTCAGGTGAATGTGTATTATGAGTTAAAAAGTAGTAAGAGGCAAATTTGTTACTCTGAGATTTGCTAGCTACTGAATATTTTCTATGAGAAGTTCCATACACTTCAGATCTTTAGTTCCTTCAGTTCTGGTGCTGCATATACAATGTTGCCTTCCAAAACATGTCATGGGAGTTGAAGCTGATCTTTGTCATCTTGGAAGTGGCCCTAGTTTGCCTTAAAACTCGTTTAGATTCACTTAAGAACCTCTTACACATGTTTATATTTTTGGTTTGTGCCTTATGTTCTAGCAGTGAGTTCAACAGGTTTACCCTCTCTGCGGAGCAGTCAGGCGCTTTAGCTGAAAAAGCTTCTATCCACTGTGAGGAGGTACAGTTTAGCGGCAGTGTTCTGGCATTTGCTCCCTTGGAAATAGGCCTTGCTGGGTTCTTTCTACCCCACAGGGATTGATATCCTACTCTGAATCCCAAGCCTTTGATAAGTAGAATTTCTGTTCTTGGCTGGCTTGTGGGTCTGTGGGACCTTTAGCCTTCACTTTGCCATGGGCTAGGTTACCAGGCTCAAGGGCCTCAATAGGTCAGAGAACTGTAGACACACTGAAACCAGGAAGCAATACTGAAATAGAAATTGGAGAGATGTCTACCTGCTGCTTGGAGTTGCCAGATCCCATTCTTGGGCCCTGTGAACTTATAGTTCGTCACTCTCTAAGTATACTTTGTTTTATTTTTGTCAGGTTGGCATTTCACACCCCAGAGATGCTTACTGTGTCATTTGCAAAATTTGAAACATCAGATTACTCAGTCTCTTCTAGTCCATTTATAAAATGTACAGCGAGGCTGGTCTTGGCATCACTCCGAGAACCCTCATGTTTTCCCTTCTTCCATCTGAGAAGTACCTGTTCGTCCCTAACATTGTGCTCTCATCCTGCTTCATGTTCTTGTAGAACACTTCCCATATATCTATAATTTATTAAAATAAGGTGTGTGTGTGTGTGTGTGTGTGTGTGTGTGTGTGTGTTTCCTTGCTCTATATTCAAACATCCTGGGCTTAAATCTGAGCTCTGGCACTTATAAATTGGTCACATTTACCCCTCTCAGCCTCGGTTTCCTCAACTGTAACAGAAGGATAACAATAGTACCTACTTCATGAAATTGTACATACTGTTTAGCACAGTGCCTGTCATCCCTTGTGGACTCACAAAAATATTACAAGTTTTATTATAGTCATCCCCACACCAACATATCCTCTCTTTTACCAAAATAACACAGCATGTTTCTGTCTCCTTTTGGTCACTTTCCTATTTGCCCTTCAGTATTTATTGAGTGTATAGTGCATAGCACAGGTACTGTTTTCTAGGCACTGAGAATAATGTTGAGCAAAACAGAGTCTCTACTGAAATCAAGATTTGGCTTCTACTACTTTGGTAAAATTGCATCAATAAACATCTCCAGTGAACTTTTTTTTTGCCAAATCTACAGGATTCTTTGGTCTTGTTTTTATTTGATGTCTTCTAATATTAAAAACTGTTAATTATTCCCTTTAAAAAATTCTCTCTTCCCTTGAATGCATTGATACCCTGTTTTCTTTTGAGTCTCTTCCTAATTTTCTGACTCTTCTCTTTGACCCTGTACCTAATTTCTTCAACTGCTCTTTAAATTATTCCCTTGTTTTCTGTTCCCAATTTATTTTCTTCTCTCTTTCTCTTCTCAGAGATTATGAACTGATGTCCTACTCACAAATCCAGTATGCTTTTGTGCTTTCTTGGCCTGAACAGAATTTCAAAAGCATTTTTAATGAGTTGTTGACTTACAAAAATTGAGAGATTTCATATAACAATTTGAATTTTGAAAAATTTAAATTCACTTGCTTTTGAAGAAAGCACATCTCACCCCCCCCCCCCATAGCTTCTAGTACTAATTACATGTTATGAGACCAACATATTTTTCCTTATACTTGATGTTCTGTAGCCATCACAGACTTAATCTGTTCAAAATTGAACTCATTATATATTTTATTTTGTCTTTTCTAGTGTAGTTAATAGAGTGCTAACTACTGAAGCATTCAAGCCAGAACCTGATGAGTGAGAAGTCTATGGTAGGACCTACATCACCTAACTTGGATGTCCTTCCCACTATACTTTGCTATCATGGCTTCCCTGGTTCTTCTCATGAACTCTATCCACTATGTTGCACCATGGGATTCATACTGGTAGATCTCTAGCTCCCTGACATGCTTCTTATTTTAAATGTGATTTATGTGTCCTGGTTATCACATTAGTAATTTTAGCCTTCATTTGATTCCTTTAAGAATTATTTATTATTTCAACAAATATTTATTGAGTGCCTAATAAACAACCCAGGTACTTTTTCTAGGCACCAGGGATAGCATATTGAACAAAACAGATCCTCTGCTTTCATGGAGCTTACATTCTGGAGGAAAAAGACAATACATAAATAAGTATAAAGTTAGTAGTGATAAGTATGATGAAGAATTCTTAGAAATTTATCTAGTAATTTATATACATTTAGGTCTTCATTTTATTTACTTTGATAAGAATAAGAACAGGACTTTGGAGGAACTGAATTATTATCTCACAAAGTCATAAGTCACATCTAAGATGGTCTAAATCCAGGATCTGGTTTTGTCCATCTGGAACTACTTGAATGCCTGATAGTACTAAGCAATAACTAATTTTTGAGCATAGTGTAGTTTAGATTATTTTTCATGTCATATGACCATTTCTACTGGGAAAGTCATTTAAAAAATAGTCGACTTAAAAACAGAACAAACTGAGGGTTGATGGAGGGTGGGAGGGAGGGGAGGGTGTGTGATGGGTATTGAGGAGGGCACCTTTTGGGATGAGCACTGGTGTTGTATGGAAACCAATTTGACAATAAATTTCGTATTAAAAAAATAAAATAAAAAATAGTTGAAAGCTTATGAACGTTAATTAAGTGAAATCTTTAGCTGGTGTAATCTGATGAGCTGTATTTTCCTGATTATTGCTATTCCTTGACAGACCAAGCAAGCTTCTGCCTCAGGCTCTTGGCACTTAAGTACTTACTCCCAAAAATGTTCTTTTTTTTTTTTTTTAAATTTATTTACTTTTGAGAGAGAGAGAGAGAGAGAGAGAGAGAGAGGACACAAGTAGGGGAGGGGCAGAGAGAAAGGGGAGGCAGAGGATCTGAAGCAGGTTTTGCACAGACAGTCTTGAACTCATGAACTGTGAGATCATGACCCAAGCCAAAGGCAGATGCTTAACCTTCCAGGAGCCCCTATACCAGGAATGTTCTTCTAGGTTTTTGTAAGGTTTGCTTCCCAGTTTACTCTTTATCATGCTGCCAAAACTAGCCCTTTCTAATTTCTTACCCTGCTTCATTTTTCTTTATGGCACCAAACACTTCCTGATATACATGTCTGTTATCTGTATCCCCCACTAAAATGTAAGCTTACTGAGAGCAAGAATTGTGTTTTGATCATTGCCATATTTCTTACACCTAGAGTAGTGAATGGCATATAGTAAGTGGTCAATACATATGCACTAAGTGAATAAATAAATGCAAAAGAGTTTGCTGACTTTGCAGAGGAAATGTTTTAGAATGTAGTAAGTAGGACAGATTAAATTATAAGTTTAAGTGAAATGTAGCTAAAGATCAAGACTGCTTTCATAAGAAGAGTAAGGCAAATACTGATTAACATGAAATGGAATGGACCCCTGGAGGAAATGAAGTAAATCTTATTTGGAGAAATTTAAAAAAATGAGAAAAATGAATGGTTTGGCAATTTAGTGTTATTCATATGAATACATTGTCCAAGAGTACAAATATTCAGAAATATTTTAGTGCACAAGATGCTGTGGCTCTCATGAGTATGTGCAAGAACAAACAGTCCTTGGACTTTGGGATCATTGTCTGACTTAGCTTTGATACGAAATCTCTGAAGAATCTGGGCAAGATAAATTGAGCAATTGGTGTCTCATTTTAGTTTTTATTACTACCTCTTAGTCTTCTGTGCTCTTATTGGTAAGTTTTTATGTCTCACCAAACTAATATTTATTGGTTGCTTACAAAGTAAAAGGGTTGCCATAGATAACTTTTTTCAAAACAAGAGAAATATTTAATTTCCAACAACCAGTAAAACCTAAAGGCTGGAGAATGACTGTTTGAAGGTGCAAGAGAAAGTTGATTGAAGTGGATATCCTGTCACTACATTCAAAGTTTTCACATCTACAATGATTTTTCTCCAAAGATTATAAACATTCTTTTTTTTTAAAGCTCTGTATTGCCAGCCTCTCTTTTACTCCACTTTATCTGCTGGGATTTTGAAAAAACATTCTCTAAACTAGAGAAACAGAAAAATGGATTAGGTACATACACATTCAGATGTGATGTCTTTGGGGGTTGAATCTGTGACTGGAAGGTAATTTACCCAATAATGAAGGTACATGTTTCTAAAGAGTATGCCATTCCTGGTAGGAACTACAGACAGTAGTAATTAAGCTTTTACTAATCAGAATCTATAAAGTGTACATGAGGAGACTTTAAATCTATTTTACTCATCATTATTCAGTCAGTACAGGTTGAATACTTATTATGTGTGAGATGTTATAAGGTATACAAAGTTGAGTAAGAAATAAGTTTATAATCTAACAGAAAGGATAAGGCAAATATACAATTCATTCATACTAATAAATGAATAAAATAAAAGTTTATGAGTTGCATAAGACAAAGGGATTCCTCCTAGTTAAGATTTAGAAAAGGCAAAAAGCAGGCAGTGGTGTTGTGCTGGATCTTGAATAAGATTTTCCGATGAATGGATTGGCAATCCATATGAGCAGAGACATGGAAGTGGAAAATTATGGGTTGTGTTAAAGCAATAGCAGTATTCCAGAAGAGGCAGAAGGGGATGAAATTGAGAGTTAGGGTGGAAAATTTACCTGTGATAAGAAAGAAGGATACTTACAATTTAGAGAGAGAAACAAAGACCTACTGGGTGAATCTTAAGAGCAATTCGAGGTAGAGGAGTAGAGGAAATCCTTTCTTAGCTTCGACCTCTTTAGATTAGGGGGCAAGGTCATCTGTTGAGGAGGAGGGGGATGGAATTTATCTTTGGATCCACTTATTCCAAGAACTTTACTTCAGAGGCATGTCTTGAGAGGTTATGGCTTTGTCCAAGGAGACTGATTATATAGGAAACTAGAGTCCAGGTTTTATGATTTCAACTCCATGTATTCTTTCTTGGCAAAATTCAAAATCCCCCTAAGACCTATATACCAAAAATAATTTTCTAAGTTAAGCATTTCTCATCAAGTAACTTTGATCTGAGAACGTGATAATTCAGGCTATAAAAGAAATCAGATGAATCCTTATAAATATCTCTTTTTAGAGGAAAACAAAGGAGATTTATTGCTTTCAACTGAAACACTGCAACAGAAGCACTGTGTGTTAAATAAGGACAGCCTCCAGTCTGTGGCTCAAGAGACTACTGTGGTCTACTAAGTAGCCCCATTTTCTTTATTATCACTTTGTTTTTGTAGGCCTGGTATCTAGATATCCTGGTACAACCAAGAAAGAGAACTTTGGATCTCATACTCTTAAGGATCTACAGATCCTGAAATGGATAGTTCCAAACAATGTATTAGTTTTGATTAGCTTCAAGGGTTTTGCATACTTGGAAGTTAGACATTCAAAATGATTTCTGGTCATTCATGCCACTTGATCATCCAAGGATGGGGTGATGACATCAGTGTTTCTTGGACATTAGACAGCATGGCAAGTTTGGGGTTGACAGCTGTCAGTCCCATGTGTGAATGCAATGTTGCATCACTGGCATCACAGGAGGGCTTGGAAGAAAACAAGGAGTTAAGTTTATAGAGGAATAAAGTTTGGTAGACAATCTTTCCCTCCTTTTTGTCTCTGGCAGAGGCAGTTCTCCGATAGTTTTATAGGCTGAAGGACTATTTGCACAAATATAAAAATGAACTTACTGGAATGAAAAGCAGAATGGACGTACTACCTTTGTCATTTAAAAATGGCAAATGCTAGGCTTTTCTATGTGCATGCATGTGTGTGCTAAGAGACTGAAAGTCTCCATGAGATATTCCTTGGACCAGCGTATGGGGAAACATGGGATTGACTCCTGGGATTGAACCTCTCTGATTCTAAGTAAGCCAAGACTCTTTGCAAGAGTGGGTGTTTTAGGTTCTGAGATTTCTCAAACAGGATTTCAGTTATGAGATTTAGTTTTAGAGACAGACCTTAGCATCCAGGGAAGGAGATTGCTGATGCTGCTGTTGTGTTACTATTGATCTAGAGGAAACTGTATTTTGTACAAAATTTGTGTCAAAAACCTGTAGATACGGTTTATGAGATTTTACAGTCTGTGGGGCAGTTAATCTAAACAAATCATTTATGAGAAGGACTCCAAAGAAATTTTCGTTAATTAGTGGGCCAACTGATGTTAGCATGTTTTGAAACTATTTTTTTCTTAGTATCAGTCTATGTTAGTTAGGAGAATTCATGTTTGGGGGTCTTTCCTTAAAGGACCAGATAGCAAATATTTTAGGATTTACAGGCTGTACGGTCGCTATTGCAAGTACTTAATGTTAGCTACTGTATTAATGCAAAAGCAACTACAGACAATACGCAGACAAATGGGCTTAGTTATGTTCCAATAAATCTTTATTTATCAAAGCAGGTGGTGAGCCATAGTTTGGTGACTGTTGCTCTAGTCCCATGACTGTATTTTACTAATCCCGGAAATGTCTGGCTAAAGGTCACACAATGGCAGAATTGGGGCAGAAATCTACACATCTTCCTTTCTACTCCATTAAAAATTTAAAAAATGGTCTTAATTATTAGGTAATTACAAAGTAATATTCATTGGATATATAGAAGGTGTAAAGAATAACAATAAAATGAACATCTGTGTTACTATCACAAAGTCAGTTTAAGAAAGAGGACATTACCATTTCTTTTGAAGCTCTGTGTGTGCTCCTCCCCAGTCCCTTCCCTTTTTCTCTCCACCCTAGAGGTATTCACCTGCCTGAATTTGGGGTTTTTTATTCTGGTTTTTCTTCATGGTTTTACCAATATATTTATATCCTTCTTGTAGTGTTTAAAAAGTCATTCTAAGATGGTTTTATTTCATTTCTCTTGTGTTAGAAAGTTTAGAAAAAGATAGCCACATCTTACTTTGTGAATAGTTGTACATTCTCTTTGGGTTTATTCTTGGCAATATGCTGAGAAGGTCCAGGGAGCCAGAGTAGAGTCCCTATATTATTTAATTTTAATTCATTTCATGGCCAAATCTTGGGTTTCTTGCACTGAGATGAGAACATCACGGGCTGACAGACAAGTGTAGGAGTTTAGTGGCTGTCTACTCCCACCCCCTTCTTGAGGAAATTGCTGTGGTAAATCAGGGCTGTTTCTAGGAATGGTAAGGTCTATTTAGTCTGACAGTGATTTTATCTTTGAATTAAATGCATATGATAGTACCATAAATTTTCCAAGTTATAGAATTTGGAGAAATTTTGTTAATAAAAAATTTTGCTTTTGTGGCACATAATAATAAAGGTCAATCTCAAAAGTAATATTTGGTTAACATTCAAAACCATAGTTAATTCTATTTGCAAACATTGGATATGTGAATATTAGCTATTAGAATGGTTTTGATGGATACATTTCCTTGCTTTCTAGGTACCTAAAACATTTTCAGAATCTAATTTTTAAGGTGTCTTTGGTGACTTTGAAAGCATTTTTGAATCTCCTTTTACAAATGCTCTATTTCTTTTCTTTTCCTTCTTTTCTTTCTTTTCTTTTCTCTTTTTTCTTTCTTTTTTTTTTTTGGTACATCTGTAGATAATTTATCTGGCTCACTGTGGGTTATTTTAAGGGCTAGTACAACATTTGAGCTAATCCACCCACACATCTTTGCCTGGTCCCCTCTGTGAGATGATTGGTTGGTGGGTTATATTGCTGGCCATTGCATGGGGTAAAAAGAACTGGAGTTTTGCCATGAGAGGTTGGCACCATTCTCCAATGTCTCTTTCAGTTACCTCAAAATATTTTTTTCAGATTGCCATCCCAATTGCAACTTCCCTAGACTATCATTTCATAGTTCAATTACTTTAATACCTTCCTGTCTGGCCTCCTTGCCTCTTTATCAGTGGTTCTTAGTTCTGGCTGCATATTGGAATCACCTGAGGTTTTAAAAAATACTAATGCCTGGTCAATCCCACAGTGACTTTGATTTAATTGCTCTGGGGTACAGTCTGGGCAAATTAAAATCATATTACATTAAAAAAATAAAATCATATTACACAAAAAATAAAATCATATTACATTTTTAAAAGCTCTCTAAATGAGTCTAATGAGCAACTAAGGACGAGAGTCACTGCTCTCGTACAAGAGGATCATCTGTTTTATTTTTATTTATTTATTTTATTATTATTATTATTTTTTAATATGAAACGTATTGTCAAATTGGTTTCCATACCACACCCAGTGCTCCTCCCAACAGGTGCCCTCCTCAATGCCCATCACCCACCTTCCCCCTCCCCCCCCCCACACTTCCCATTAGCCCTCAGTTTATTCTCAGTTTTTAAGAGTCTCTTATGGTTTGACTCTCTGTTTTAACCTATCATTGATGTAAGAGATGTTTGGGAGGGAGAATGGATAGAGCTTGGGGAGTGATGACATGTTTGGGATGAGGAAGAGGGATGTGCATAGGATGTAGCTTAGGTTTGGGGCTAGTTCAATAGATGAATGATGGTGCCATTTACTGAGATAGCAAAAATAGGCATGCGCTTAGGAGAGAAAATGATGATTCAGTTTTGGATTGAGAATTTGAGCAACCCAAGAGACATCCATTTGGAGACAAGAAAGAACACCTGAAATATTAGAGCTGACCAAAATTGCAATAGGAGTTTATTCTTTATTGCTAAATATATTAAAGACTCTCTGACAGATACTTATCAACTTTTGCTTAAATATTTCGAGCAATGGAGAATGAATGACCAATTCTTTCTTTGAACAGCTAAAGTAATTCAGAAGTCCTTCCTTATACTGATGCCAAAACTGCCTTGCTCCCAACCTCTATCTAGTAATCCTGTCTCTGCTTCTGGAGCTATTTGTAACAAGTCCACTTTCTCTTCCATACCTCAGAAGAAATTTATTCTTAAATGTTCTTTTCCTTGGGCTCAAGGTTACCAGTTCCTCATTTAACTGCTCGAAATAGCCATACTTTCTAGCATATCTTCTTACCAAGCCAGCTAAAACATGAATGTTAATTAAATACCTTAAACTTGATTAGTAAAGGGAACAAGCATTTCTTGATCAGTCTTCATCTACTGACATTAAATATCATAATTCTTTTAAAAAAAACCTCTATGTTTGCAGTGTAGAAGAGGTGATACTCTTTTCTGAAACATGTGTTTTTCTTTCTTTCTATACCCCATTACATTTAGACAAACAATTAGGTTTAAAGAGAAAATTTATGTAAAATGTGCTACACTTTGTTGAATGAAAGATCACTTATAACTATCTTAACAATTTATCTCAGTGTGGAAAAATACTTGACCTCTTTGTTTCAAGAGTGAAGATGGTGGTCATTTAAAGGTCTGTAAAGTTATAGGAAAGTGTAGTCATTTAAAAAAAGGCCAAACAGGGGCGCCTGGGTGGCTCAGTCGGTTAAGCGTCCGACTTAACTCAGGTCACGATCTCGCGGTCCGTGAGTTCGAGCCCCGCGTCGGGCTCTGGGCTGATGGCTCAGAGCCTGGAGGCTGCTTCCGATTCTGTGTCTCCCTCTCTCTCTGCCCCTCCCCCATTCATGCGTTGTCTCTCTCTGTCTCAAAAATAAATAAACGTTAAAAAAAAAAAAAAAAAAAAAAAAAAAAAAAGGCCAAACATGAGATTTTTGCTATTCCTCTCATGGCAGATTTAATCTTCGAGGATTAATGTGGCATTCAGTTTCCCACTGCTTCTATTCCAGAAGGTATGCACACATTTGGATAAGTGATCTCCCTTTTCTTCCCTTGGAAGCTGTTTTGAGCTTGGAATTTGCTGTTTAGATCATGATTCATACGTCAGAGAAGAATTAGAGAGTCTCCTTTAGGTACTTGGCAGAGCCGGGACATGTTTCCATATATAGCTGAAAAAAACCTTTGTCACCCATTCTGGCTTGAAAGAATGTTATTAAAAGCTCATTCCTGAGTTCTTTTTTGCCAAGGAACAGCAGTGGGCAGTGAAAATTTTGTGCCTGGAAGCGCTGAGGTTTGCTCCAATATAGAGGCCTGGCTCTGTGTTCTGAGAATCTTCCCTAGGTGTCCCCGGTCACTCTGCTCAAAGCACTTACATGTACATCTGTGGGTGGCAGTTGTTGATTCCTTCCTGGCCCACTTCCTACTCATGGCCCTGGGGAAGCCCCATGAGCAGGCTTTACAGAGATGAATCAAGGCAGTGCCTCATCTCCTGAGTCATGGCCAGAGGCTCCTCACTTACTCTCTGAGGATGGGATCTGTTTACCTCAGAGTTGCCTCTCTGAGAGGATATTTGGAATTTTGGATGGTGGCCTGGAATTTTGGAGAGTGGAGTTCTCTAGGGAAAAGTTATGCTGGTAGCAGTCAGCTTATAAAGTTTATACTGTCTGCCCTTTGATAAGGGTCATATGATGTAGTAAATATTCTTTGGGAAAATGGAAAATCAAGTAGATCTTCAATTCCGTCTTTGCACATACTGAGACCTCCAGGCATTGGTATGGGGAAATGAGAAGGGAGCTCTTTTTTTACCCTTCCTTCCATCTCCACCTCCTGTAGTTCTAGTAGTTTTCAAGCTCATATTCAAGTCAAAGAGAAACAGACCTGTGTTTGAATCCGGGTCCTTACCCAAAGTATAGAGTGTTGGTCAGGTCTTCATTTGTAAAAGGGGCGTTAACAATGCCTATTGCACAGGGCTTTAGGTGAGGATTAAATTGGGTTAGTGTGTTAATGTATAGAAAGTGATTAGTAAATCTTCTCAGGAAAGCAAGTTTTTAGTCAAAAGGACATGAACTTTGGAACCATTCACATTCGGGTTCTATTCTGTTCTGTTCTTCCCTAGCTGCATGATCTTTAGCTGAAGACACCTAAGCATTTACATTCTGTAATCCTCACCTTCATTCTATGTACAGCTGTATCATACTCAGAGGACTGTTTCAAGATTCAAGTGGACCACCTTGTCCATCTTACATGGGCAGTAGTTAGAGGGCTCTCAACAAATGTCAGCTTCACTTGTCATTCCCCTTGTCCAAAGGCCTTTCCCAAGCCCTCCCTCTATCCCACCCCTATTCTTTGTCTTGCCCTTTGGTTTTTTTTTTTTTTAATAATCTTACCTCATAACTTACTTTATTCTGTTTCTCACTACATGTCTCTCTCTTCTCTACTTGATGGCAATTACTTGGAAACACTCTTCATTTCTTTGTTTCAATAGATCTCAGATATTGAACCTTATTTTTCTTTTTAGCCACCTGGAAAAATCCCCTTAAATTATCTTAAACTTGAATTCCAGCTTAATTCAGAGTTAATTTCTAAATCTTTTTTGCCAACTCAAATATCCTACAGTAAATCACTAGAGAAGTAAATAGCTTTGTGTTCAATGTAATATGTATTACACTTGGTATTTACTTCTAAGTCCAGTAACTTAGTACCTTTATGTCTTTATTGTTGGTCTGCAAAACTGTAAGAGAGGCTAGAATAAAAACTACCCAGAAATAAAAGCTTTACATTTTGATGTAAAATTAATGGACATGGTGTTCATTTAAAACAAACTAAATTTGTACACACTGTAAAATAAATCATAATCCAGAATGTTGATATCTTAGGTACAATGCATCTTATTTGAAAGCCCCAAGAACACATATTTGTGATATTGATTCAGTGATCTTATTAATAATAATTTAGCAATTTGGAAAAGAGAAGTTTTTGAGAGAATATCCAAAAATCAAATTTTTGACAATAGTGGGAAAAAAATCAGGTTTTCTTAGAGGTGATAAAAGTTTAAATACAATTTAGAACTGTATGACAGTATATTTTATTTGCCTTTTGAAGATCATCCAGTGTTTGCAGGCATCATGAGTATTAGGTAGGCAAAATTTGGGAATTTCTGTTATTCTTAACCATGCCCCTCTTCCTCCTCTTCTTTCTCTAGCATCCTACTTAATTTGCATGGAATGCAGAATATCCTGAATCTGGTATCTGAGTACTTTTGGAATATAATGTTGATTGGGACAACAGGTCAAGAGTAGTTTTCAGTAAAACATTGGGCATTTGCTCAATGACCTGTAACATAGCCTGTGCCTTTGTCCCAGCCTCTAGTATCTGCTGCCCCTGAGTTCCTGCCAGAACACACAGAGAAGCATTCCAGACCCCCCTAGGATGCATTCCTTACATGCATAGCAATCTCTGGAAAGTTATGCTTTTGAAGAAAATGGAGAGAGGTGTTACGACTTCATAAATCCTAACAGTTCCAGGGCTATTTCCCAATACCAGACCCTGTAGGGGCCTCATTAAAAATAAATTTGAGTGGCACCATTGGGGACTGCTGCAGGGAATATTGAAGCTATATTCATTTCCTTGCTATCACATGGAGTGTGATATTGAAGAAGAGGGTACTGTCTGAACAATCAACTTGGTTTTCTGATTAGCCAAGGGATATTACAACCTTTCTCTTTTTTCCTGGACCTCTTGATTTTGGTTTGGGAAAGGTCCTTTGACTTCAACAATGTAGGCTCAAACACACTGAGGTGAAACGATGGGCGCAAAGCTGAAACTGTGCATTTTAGGATAAAATATAGGAAGTGAACAGCTTTCCCTGTGGTGTGACTTCATGGATCTGCCCCACTCTTTCCTTCTGATGGCAAAGTTCGCTTATGGTTACTAGGCAAAAAATGCCTTGTGAAGACTGGGGAGGTTTTCATGTATGTTTAATCATACTTGGTTCTTCAAGTATTACTTTGCCAAGTTATAATCCCACACCCTAATGAGGTTGCTAATTATGTTCTCCATCAGTGATATTTAGCTGTAGAAAAGACTGCTTCATAGTTAAAGCTTTCTTAGGATAAAGTGCAAATGAAATATAAGAAGCAGCAAACAGCAACCAGTTTGCAGGGGTGTTGCAAAGTGACCTAAGCCAGTGTGTTATGTAGGACTATTAGGTTTATTTATGTGTTTATGTATTCATGTATTTATTTATTTAGAGTGAGGTGTAAGCACAGAGCCTGACTTGGGGCTTGATCCCACAAACTGTGAGATCATGACCTGAGTGAAACCAAGAGTCGGACGCTTACCCAAATGAGCCACCCAGACGCCCAGGTCCTTTTTGATAGATAGCAACTCCGGTAGTTAGGGACGGGCAAAGGGTAGCTTCTCCACTACACTACCTAACCAGGTTACAATGCAAGTAAGACTTGACCAAATTCCATCACACACACAGACGACTTTTAGATAAACATTTATTAGACAACTCGTTCAACTTGTTGATGAAGTTGCAAGAAATCAGGGAAGAAATGCTTTGTCCACACATTTACTCAAGGCAAAAAGACAATGTTTTAGGGGGAGGATTCAGTTAACTCCTCTCCAGAATCCTCCAAACCTATGGCTGAACACAGTATTGTTCAGGGATCAGTCTTCAGTGCCATCTTGGAGGGTGGAGGTGAAGAGTCTTCTAGGTTCCTATGCCCTTTTCATGCAAGGATGGAGAGTGTCTCTAGTATTTTCATGCCCATGCGTATATCTTGAATATCACAAATTTTGCCAGTGACATTCCATTCTTCACACCCCTTACACTAAATAATAAGACATTGTTTTTACTTATGAAAATTCATTTCTAACATTCATTATGCTAATTAGTAAAGCCTCTGCTTACAACCAGATGTAAAGAGATTGGAAGTATTTGTGGTAGCCACTGATGGTGTGGCCTTTCTGATTAAATGTTAGCTAACCTTCCCAGGAGTGTGAGTCCCTGTTTAAGGGTAACTGAAACACTTTAGCTTCAAGTCATTCACACATTCATAATGTTAAAGCATTTGAGAGCAAATTATGAACCTTGTGAAATGGGGTATAAGGAAAAAGAGAAAAGCGAATAAAATATCTGATTTATATTTTTGTGCAAATGCATATGTCCTATTTGCTTTTGTATTATATTTTTATGTTGACATATGTTCTCAGCACATGAAAGAACTATTGTGAAACAGATTTATCAAATGAGAACTCTGTGTGTCTCAGGCTGACTTCTTAAGTCAATTAATTAAAAATACTGAGTACTTACTCGGTGCAGGGGATAGAGATGAAAGGGGCTGTTCTTGCCCTCTGCCCACTTCTACAGTACAGATAGGGTCATGATGTAATGCAATGGCTGTACAATTCCAGGAGGCACCACTTGTTATAAGTGAACCACAGGCCCTGGTGTAGTACCCAGCGTGTTGGAGGGGCAGCACAGTGGCTGAGCACAGCTTGTTGTTTCCTCCTAAAATCTCCTGGAACATGATGCGTCTTGTTGGAAGTAAGAGTTGGAGAAAGGAGCATTTGTTGAAAACATTGTCAGGACATGGAACTCTTCCCAAGGAGCCAAAATACCATTTAGAGTTCCAGAGATCCTGAATTCTTGTTTTGGCCGCACTCCTTAGCTTGCAGTTCAAGTAAGAACAATCCCATATTTTTAATGAGATTGAAGTAATTAATAAACTGGGAGCTGAGAGGAGTTTATTCTCCAACTAAACTGCTAACTTTTTTTTTTAATGTTTGGAAATGATAATGATTCACATGATTAAAGCTGATCTTAAGGATCATCCAGTGAAGAAAAGTCATGGCAGCTTCAACAATGCAGTATAGAGCAGCAGGATTTGCATGTACACAATCCCATTTTACAGAAAGCCAGGAAGTCTGAACCTTACTTCCTGACCATAAATATGGAGAATGAGTTCAGGGGGGATTTTAAGTGTCAAGGATGAAATAAAAAAGAGAAATAGTCAGAAGACACTCTTTTCAAGAACTCTGTGGATGCAAGGAAGTTTTTGCCCAAACTTAAAATATTACTTTCTAGAAGGAGATTAAAAAGGAAAAAAAGCCCTGGTGATGGGAGGGTATGAAGTGTCCAGTTAAGTGGTGCTAAAATTCTAAGCAGAGGAAGGTAGAGAATCTTTCTTCTTCATAGCATGTGCGTCTTTCACAGAAGTGGCTGACTAATCCTCAGTGAGGATTTGAGACAGCCTAATACTGATTTCCAGCCCAGCAGCATTCACTTCCATGAGGTGCTGATACCCTCTTGGGTCTGACAAGGGACGCAATTTCCCCTTCAAGTCAAAGCTCCAACTCACATGGCTAGAGGGGTTTGATGGTGAGGAGGCTGGGAGATATTGATGGGTCATTCTTTTGCCAGTGATGCTTCCTGAGGTATCTTAGTTTCTATAATTTCTAGAATTAGTATAAGATTTTTCAGAGGACAATGGAGAAATGGCTAAGTTAGTATCAAACAGTATAGCAGCTTTAGTTGCTATAGCTGAGGAACCTTGTAGGCATAGGTCTGTGCTGCTTGTGTTCATATAATTGCTGTGACTTGGAAATGTTGAAACCTTCCTTTGTGCTAAGCATGACATCTTTGAGGCACTGACTGTACCTCTCTGCATCTGACTCAGTAAGCAATACATTTCTAGCATTAAGATACATTCTTTTGACTATTCATTAATTGTTTGTGGAGATGAGTGGTTGTTTCGTTCCTGTTTCATAGGTAGTGATGATTTTAAAAATAGTTTTCAAAAATAACTGGTCTGGTGTCTGAAATGAAATATTTTAAGATCTGGGAACAAATAGAAATTGTTTCTAACTTTTTATCTTTTAGTTTCTACGTAGTGTGAATTTTCCATAACAATTAAGATCACAGACTTTAGACTCAACCTTCCTGATTCAAATAGTGGCTCAAATTGCTTACTAACTATGAATTGGGGTAAATTTCTTAACGTTCCTTAAGTCTCAGTTTCCTAATTTATGGGACAGGGATACTGATAGTATCTACCTTTTAGGATTGTTGTGAAGAATAAATGAAATAATCCATGTGTTGTACTTAAAGTATCTGGCATATAGCTAGCACTCAAAACATATTAACATCATCATTGTCATAACACATCATCATCATTATTATCATCACCAGCTGAAGCAGCTTAGAGGACAGGAAGAATAATTGTTAACCGTGTAGGAGTGAAGGCCAATTCAAACTGCATATTAGATACTGCCCCAAACTAGGGTGAAGAGAAAATCAAGGGTGGACTCTGATACTCAGTGCCCAGGAAAATAATGTATACTAAAAAGCTATTGCTGAACAGATACTTCACTAAAGAAGATATACAGATGACAAATTAGCATATGAGAATATGCTTGAAATCATTTGTCGTAAGGGAATTACAAGTTAAAGCAACAATATGATGCCACTACACATCTTTTAGAATGGCAAAAATCCAAAAAAAACTGACAATACTAATTGCTGGCAAGGATGTGGAACAGCAGTAACTCTCATTCATTGTCGGTGGGAGACAGTCTGGCAGTGTCCTACAAAGCTAAAAATGGTCTTATGCAATCCAGCAATTAAACTCCTGGGCATTTACCAAACTGATTTGAAAACTTATGTCTACATAAAATCCTACATGTGAATGTTTATGGTAACATTCATTATGTTTATGGTAGTTTTAATAATAGTCACCAAAAACTGGAGTCAACCAACATGTCCTCCAACTGGTGAATGGATAAAAAAACTGTGGTATATGTGTACAATGAAATATTGTTCAATGATAAAAAGTGAGCCATCAAGCCACAAAAAGACATGGATTAGTCCTTAATGCATATTGGTAGGTAAAAGGCTACATACAGTATGATTCCTATTATACAACATTCTGGAAAAGGTAAAATTATATTGACAGTAAAACTATCAATGGTTTCTAGGAGGGAGGGGCTCAGGATTGAATAGGTGAAGCACAGGGGATTTTTCAGGCTGGTGAAACTATTTTGTACGATGCTGTAATTGTGGACACACGATACTGTGCATTTGTTAAAACCTATAGAAATTTATAGCACGAAGAATAAACCTCAATTTGTGAAAAAAATCATTTAAGAGGTCAGGGGACCTCAGGATTGAATGCAGAATGTGACAAAACAATCTAACTGTATTACAAATGTGTAAAACAACTTCACCAAAGGGAGTGATGAAAAAGGGTGCTGACCGAAATAACTTTGGAAATGAGTGTTTAAAGCTAGAATAATTCAAATAATTAGGAGGCTAATGGATGAAGGTTGGAGACCTCAGTATGAACTCATGTTTAGCTTAGTGTAGATAAAGAGGATACATCTAGTAATATTTATAGATATGTATATATTCATGTGGGTTCATTTATGCACTTGTATCTCCTTACTCTGACAGCTGAGAGTACCTAGAAACAATGACATGTGGTAGGAACAAGCACACCTAGTGCCAGATCTTGGTTTCTTTTTTTTTTTTAAGTTTTTTTTCAGTGTTTTTATTTATTTTTGAGATAGAGAGAGCAGAGCATGAGCAGGGGAGGGGCAGAGAGAGGGGGAGACACAGAATCTGAAGCAGCTCCAGGCTCTGAGCTGTCAGCACAGAGCCCAACGCGGGGCTCGAACTCACGGAGTGTGAGATCATGACCTGAGCTGAAGTCAGACTCTTAACTGACTGAGCCACCCAGGCATCCCCAGATCTTGGTTTCTAATACCACTCTCCAATAAAAGGAACCAGGGCTCCTTAGAGAGATGGGTGGTTCTAGGACTGGGCAGGAGGTATACAAGTGGGGCCTGTAAGCATCCTGTGGTGCCAGAAAGTAAGGAAGTGCCCAAAACAAAACAGAACAAAACAAAACAAAACACAATGACAACAACAAAAGCAAGTGGCAAAAAAATCCCAAAGCATCAACAAAAAAACAAACCCACAATGATGGATTATATCAAAGGGACACAGGAGCCAACTGAAAGGCTCCCAGTTGCCAAGCTAGAACTGTTTGAGCAGCAAAAGAAAATAAAGTAGTATTGAGTTATAATCCATAATATCAATATCTATGAGTCCATACTGATATTAAGAGAACAGTATGGAAAGGAGGGTAAAAGTGACTTTATAATGAAGTGACCTAGAGAATATTAACCAAGTGATCAAGGTCAACATCAGCAGTGAAAGTTCACTTGATAGTATGTATTTTTTATATGCTGTGATAAAAATGGTACTTTGCCTCTGTAATCTTCCTTCTCAAAACCTGTAACTCCAGTGTGATCATGAGAGAAATATCAGTCAAATCCCAATCAAAGGAGATTTACAAAATGCTTGACTAGTTTTCCTCAAAACTATCAATGCCATCAAAAGCAAGGATGTCTGAGAAAGTATCACAGCCAAGAGTAGCCAAAGGAGACTTGATATTAAGTGTAATGTAGTATTCTAGATGGGGTCCTGGAACAGAAAAGAGACATTAGGTGAAAACAAAGGAATTGAATAAAGTATGGACTTCAGTTAATAATAATGTATCTGTAATTAGTCATTAACTGTAAAAAAAAATGTACCATTCTAATGTAAGATGTTAATAGATGAAATTGAATGTGGGGTATATAGGAATTCTGTACTATCTTCATAATTTTCTATAAAACAGTTTTGGAAATTAAAGTTTATTATAAAAATAATTGGTTAAAAGAATTTTTAAAAAGGTAAAATCATGACTCTCATGCAGATATAAAAGTTAGAGTGTTGAAGATTTTGTTTAACTCATTATGAGGAAGCCAGGATGATGCTATAACCAT
The DNA here is from genome assembly GCF_018350215.1 of Panthera leo. Classification (NCBI taxonomy): domain Eukaryota; kingdom Metazoa; phylum Chordata; class Mammalia; order Carnivora; family Felidae; genus Panthera; species Panthera leo. The sequence goes on from NC_056686.1 coordinate 183,021,444, forward strand.
TTAAAGAAGAATCTAAATATCAGACACGTTTATAAAGAATATTGAAATGAATGTGCAAATGGAGGCAAAACTAGCCTTTTTTTACCATGAGAGAGATAAGTCAGATTTTTTTTAATTAAAAAAAAATTTTTTTATTTTTGAGAGAGAGAGAGAGAGAGAAAAAGACAGAGCATCAGTAAGGGAGGAACAGAGAGAGAGAGAGACACAGAATCCGAAGCAGGCTCCAAGCTCTGAGCTGTCAGCACTGAGCCTAACGTGGGGCTTGAAACCACAAACCATGAAATCATGACCTGAGCCAAACTTGGATGCTTAACTAACTGAGCCATCCAGGCACCCTGGGAGATAAGTCAGTTTAACCTCTACTGGACAAGACAGAATTTACAAGTCTATAGACAAGAATTGTTTTCCATTGCAGTTATCTGCAGTTTACAGAGTTGTTAAGTAACACCCATAAAATCAGAATCAGATAACCCAGGGGGTATTTTCTAGACAACGCACAGTTGTTTTCCCTCTGGTGCATTTTCCCCACATACCATTTGTCATAACAGTATTTCTTTTTTTTTTTTTTTAATTTTTTAATGTTCATTTATTTTTGAGACAGAGAGAGACAGAGCATGAATGGGGGAGGGGCAGAGAGAGAGGGAGACACAGAATCCGAAGCAGGCTCCAGGCTCTGAGCCATCAGCCCAGAGCCTGACGCAGGGCTTGAACCCACCAACGGTGAGATCGCGACCTGAGCTGAAGTCGGACGCTCAACCGATTGGGCCACCCAGGCACCCCAACAGTATTTCCACATAACTCAAAAATATTGAGGTCATTCTTGGGGGTTCCACCTTCTCTCCAATTCTAATGTTATTCCCTTTGTCTTTGAAACCTTTATTCATTAACTTCCTTTACAATTGTCATTAGTTCTGTTCCAAAATATTTTGGCTCTCAGCCTTTTTGGCACATGGTAAGATTGCAATTCCCCTCTCCTTTGAAGTTTGGCATAGCCATATGACTTGTGATGACCAATGAAATGAAAGAGGAAATGACTTATGTTCTTTCCTGGAGGAAGTTTTAAGAGCTGATGTGAGATTTGTCAGATTTCCTTTTCCTGCTTTCATTAGTGAGGAAATATGTGTCTATTTTCTGTATACCTCCTGTATGCCTAATTCTCTGAGAGACTATGAAGAGCAGAGCTTCCCTGATGACCTGTATTAGACTTGCAGCATAAATGAGAAATAAACTTTTATTATGTTAAGTCACTAAAAGAAAAATGGTAAGTTCTTAAGTTAAATTGCTTAGGTTTGAATCTTGGCCACATCATTTACTAGTTTAATGATTGTAGGGAAGCCCTTTAACCTCTCTATGTTTTAATTTCCTCATGTGTAAAATGAGGATAATAATGTCTATGACGTAAGAGCATTGTGATGACTAATTAAGATAATATATGCCATCTCTTGACACAAAGTTAATAACAATTGGGTTCTTGTTTATCCTTTGACCTTTTTGGTTCTGTAACTCAAAATTTGTTATTGGTCTCTCAAATTGTACTTTTGAATGTAATATATTAAGTATCTTGCTGTTGAGAATAGTACAGCTATTCCTATAGGGGAATGTCATAGAGACAACTGTTTCACTAGCTCTCTCAGAATGCTCCCTGGGAAGCTTGCTTGTATCATCTTTCCTGCTAGTGCTTTTTATGTTGAGTGGTTTGTGAAACATGAGGAAACTGGATAGCACACTCCAGAATGAAGTGCTACATCAGCGACAGGCTGAGGACAGACCACCTGAGGAATACTGTGACTTCTTTCTCGGAATTGGAATTATTACTATTTTTCTAGTTCCTGAAACAGTATCCTTACCGTTTTTAAAATTATTATTTACCAAATGGCTGCTTCACTTTCTTGTAACATTTCTGCTAAGTAATTAAAATTAATGAAATGATTATAAGGTAGAGAAAATATAAAATAAAATATGATAAAATATCTAAGGTTGCTCACATAGGTTATGCATATTCAAATTATTATTGTGGACAATGTATAGTATCAAAAGATACACTTGCTCTGGTCTTGTGTCCTCTGGGAGAATATATATATCTAAGAGTGAAATGAGTTGACATATTTTCTATAAATTTCTTGCAGCCATTTTCCAAAATTGGAAGAATATCCAGCATTATTTGCAAGCCAATTTAATGTTCATTGCCAACCAAAGCATGTAAACCCTTTGTATTTTGATTTATGAGCAGTTTAATTTCCCAGCTTAATGAAAAAGGATATAGAAATGAAATTGAAGGTGTATTTACTCCTTTAGTATCTAGTGGTTATATTTCTTCAGAAAAGTTGGTTTATATTGAATAATAGCAAGCATTTTACTTAGTCCATTTGGGCTGCTCTAAGAGACTACCATAAACTAGGTGCTTACAAACAACAGTAATTTTCTTCTCACACTTCTGGAAGCTAGGAAGTCCAAGATCAAGGTGTCAACAGATTTGGCATATGGTGAAAGGTAACTTCCTGATTCATAGAAGACTGTTTTCTTGCTATAACCTCACAGGACAAAGGGGCAAGGGAGCTCTTTGGGGCCTCTTTCATAAGGGTAGTAGTCCCATTCGTGAGGATTCTGCCCTCATTACTTAATTGCCTTCCAAAGGCACCTCCTACAAATACTATCACATTGGGTATTAGGTTTCAATGTATGAATTTCAGGGAACACTCAGATTATGGTAGGCAACTATTATTTGTTGAGTGTTAAAATGGAGTGGAACTCATGAAATACAAAAATAAGAGGTACTTTTATCAATCAGGGACCTTTTCAAAGTTTGGGGGGTGAAAAGCTTTTGGATGTGGTAAGAATGTATGCCTTGATTATCAGTATTGACATGCAGAAAATGTACACATATTTAATCTTTACAAATGTAAGCTTCTAATAAAGGCAATTAATTAAACAGGTAAAAGTTGAAGATGAAAATATAAGTAAAATTTTAATGAATAAACAAGTATTCCTTTAGCTTATGCTCAGAGAAACATACCTATACTTCCCAACCAAGATCTCTCCACTTTTGTCACTTAATTTTTATGCGTGCTCTACTCTTGTTCCTACTTGTGTACTTTTGATTGATGAAATGCACTTCTTTGAGCTTAAGGTCTAATAGAAATTGTGTATCTTTTCCAAAATATTGGCTGACTTCTCTGGCCCACACTGATATTTCTCAGAATTTCTACAAATATTATACTTTGTATTTTATAATCTAACAATTATGCAGTCTTGCATTATTATCTCTATATTTTATGTGTCTGTATTTTTTCCCCTTTGCATTTGGGCTGTGTTATTTAAGGAGCACAGCTTCTATCCAGAATTCTGGACACTGATGGAGATATCAAGTATAGGATGATGGATAAATTCTTAAATGCTGGGGAATTGAAAGCAGTTGTGTTACAATGCACAAAGATGTTTTCAGCTGGAATCTTCATTGATATTGACAGTGAATGAAGTTATGATATATTCATCTTTAGATTTATTTTTGATTGTGGTATATTCTAACAACAACAACAATAAGAGTAGCAGCTAAAATTTATGTAGTGCTTACCTGGCCATGCAATATGTGAAGTATGTTACATATATCACTCTGTTTAGTCCTTACAACAACCCCATGAGCAATACTATTATTGTCAACACTTCACAGACAAGGAAACTGAAGCACGGAGGGCTTATGATCTTTATTGAAGGTCCCACAGGGCTGGGACTGATTCCAGAGCCACACTGTCAAGCACTGTGCTGACCTGCCAATCACCATGGGGCAGGTGGGAACTCAGTTAAACATGCTTTTCATTTTGTGGGTCATAAGTACAAAAATGTTCATATTCTGAGGACTTAAGTGGTTGAATGAAAATTTTGAGTACTTACAAATTAAACATTTAGGATTTCCATAATAAATGGAGATGATCTAGAATTGAACATAGAATAAAGTGAAAGGAATATCCATTTCTAGCTCTGGTTTTCCTACCAATTTGTTGAATAAATTAGGGCAGTAGGCCATCCTGAGATGAGCATTAAATAGCTATTTTTAAGATGGAAAAGTGGCTTATCAATAAAAAGATTAAGAATCCCTCTTGACTTTTCCTGATAGACTTTTGTGAATAGTGATGTAATTCTTAATAATATTAATAATTTATAAAAAATGAATTTATGAATATAGTGGCTAAGAAATTATGAACACATGCAGTTTCCCACACTGAAAACACTTAGGCATTTAGAAAAAAAATCTGCAAATATTTGAGTGATAAAGTAGGAAATATGAAATACAGTTTTCAGTGTTGTGAAGGATTTGTTTATATGCTAAGAAAGTATGTTGGGGGAAGTTTTAAAAATCAGTTGGCTAAAAACATCAGTTAACTTGAATTTTGGGTGGGATAGCTAAATTCTAGCCAGTGGATTGCTTAATCAGTCATCAGTGTTCAGCTTCTGGGAAGAAACTTCTTCCCAACTGAATACAGTAGACTCTTGGCTTTCCCAGATTTAAAATTTTTGGTTTCCAGTATTTGGGAATGGACCTTAAGCTCAGCAATGCAGTGATTTACAATTCTGTCCAATTTTAAATATGACATTGAGAATGCAAGGCTAGTGTGTTGGAGACACTCACAGCCAAGGACAGTCTGTAACCACATCTTCTAAGTGTGTATTTTATGGAGGAAATCATATGCTCTTTTGGTAACTACAAAAGCCTGAGGATGTCCATCACTAATGTTAATGGTCTACTAGTTCTACTTCAGTAACAATTTTTTCCATTCACTCACTCACTCTCTCACTCACCCACTCACTGAGACTGCCTCTGTGCCCGCAAAACCTCCAGCTAAACCTTTCCCACACCTTTGCCATTAGTCTCTTCTCATTTTGATTTCTCTTCTAACCAATGGCCTGATTTTTCTGCTCAGTCTCGAATGCTCTTAAATATATTTAAAGTTGTTTCTTTCATAACACATCCATTTTCTTTCTTTCTGTATTCCAAACACTTTCTGAATCAAAGTCAATATTATTTTGAAGGTCATCTTTCATTGTATTCAAACTATGTTGTCTGCCTATTATGACTTTTGGTTTGTCTTTGCTTTCTCTCTCATCTTCATGAATCTTGTTTTCTCCTTCATCTTTATGGATCCTTATTTGCCACTTTGTAACATAAGTGAGCTTCCTGTTCATAGTATGTCAGCAAATAACTTATCAAATTTCTGTGGACATTTTGTGATTTATTTTAACCTCTAAAGAGCACATGGAATAAACAATATGAGGACAGCAGTGCCACAGAGCCCCCAAACAACCCCTGTGGGAGAGGTCAGAGTTGCCTTCAGATCCTGCGATGAAAACTCAGGAGTAAGTGGTGACATCTGAACAGAGAACATCAGACCATGTCAAGCATAGGCTGAACCCACTTCTGAATATTACAGTCATTTTGCCTTTCCTAAACACAGTCACATTTCTGTTTTCTGATCCTAGTTTCTTTTTTTTTAGGATCTTTCCATGTTAACATTCTTCATCTTTTTGTGTAATGTTTCTCAAATGACAAGCATTCACAGTCATGTATTTTGTTTTAAGCTTTCAAACTCAAATTGTAATTAACTTGATACCTTAAAAATTTGTCTAACCTAAATATATTCATTTGAAGCTTCCCTTTCTGATCATTACCATAAATAAGAAACACACTATCAATTGCTGTAAGCATAAATGAGATTAAAGGAAAACAATCTTTTGGGGTATCTGGGTAGCTCAGTCAGTTAAGCCTCTGGCTTAATTTCAGCTCAGGTCACGATCTTGTGACTTGTGAGTTTGAGCCCTGCATCGGCGTCTGCGCCGAGAAAGAGGAGCCTGCTTGGGATTCTCTCTCTTCCTCTTTATCTCCCCCTCCACTACTCACACACTTGTGCTTGCTCTCAGAATAAATAAATAAACGTTAAAAAAAATAAAACATTCTTTTTGTATATTCTAGTATTGGCCTGTGTACTTGCTAAACCTGAGCTTATTCTCTTTTTATTTGGGAAAGGGAGAGCAGGAAGTGTCTGGTTATCAGTTGCTGTGAAACAATTCACCTCAAATTTAGTGGCTTAAAGTAACATTTTCTTACTACCTCTCATGGTTTTGTGGGTTGACTTGGGTCATCTGTTCTCACTTTGTGGTCTCTCATGAGATTTCGGTCAGCAGCTGGGAGAAGTCATCTAAAGGTTTGTTTGGGTGGGATGCCATGATGGCTCTTGTTCAGCTGGGCAATAGATGTTGCCTATTTGCTGAGACTTTTTCTGGGACTGTTTACTGTAGTGTTTACCCATTGCTTCTTCATGTGGTATGTCCTTCTCACACATGACAGCCGGGTTCCAACAGTAAGTGTTCAAAGAGGTCTAGGTAGACACTATGGGAGCTTCTTATGACCTAACCTCTGAAGTCCCATAACACCTTAGTTACTTTCTATTGGTTAAGAAGTCACTAAGGCCAGGCCAGATTCAAGGAGGAGAATGGCAAATCATTTTTAATCTATCACAGCTTGTAGTAGAGTGGTGTTAAAAACTGGCACCAAACTTAGATGTTCTCTATGATGTAATCAGTATTGAAAGTAAATTGAAAGGGGAATGAATTTCTCCCTATGTAATTTAATGTTATGAAATTCTGACTCCATTCATCACCTAAACTCATCTTGCTGCTGCCAATAGCAGTGAACCCCTCCCCAGTATTCACCTTCTAGTGTGTGTCTCGTGCCTTTGAGATTTCAAGTATTAGTTTGTTGGTATGTCCTCACATTCTCATTCTGAGGGTAACCTTCTGCCTTTTGTTAATGGTAGTAATACAATGTAGAAAGATAGAAAGCCAAAAGGAGCATTGTAATGAACAATATTAGACTTTTTGAGGCAAACATCCAGATATATGTAAGTCAACGTAGAGAACGTCTTTACAAAAATTCTGGAGAAATAGCTACACTGGTTTGTAGATTTAGAAACTTCTTTGGCTCATTAGGAAGGACTATTTGAGAGGAGGGATTCTCAGTAGGCATCTTTCTTCATGGGTCAGATTTCTGGTTCAAATGTGTGTGGGTGAAATATCAATATTTTTCCCCAGGGGATAGGTGGTGTGGTTCTGTTTCTAAGATGAAATAATTTGAGCACCAACATCTGTGTGTATTTTGGAAAAATTTAATGTTATGCAGTTTGTTGGGAATAATAACCTAAATACTTATAATCAGCATTAGTGAGGTTATGGAAAACTATTTTAAAAACTGATAAACAAATAAGGTGTAGTTTTTTTCTTTTTTAGGAAAAGCATATAAAATAACCAATTTTTTTTTGAGAAATGCACAAAGCTTAAATTTGGAACCAAAGGTCATTCATACCACTTGATGGTATGAAGTTTTTTTGACTTGGTGTATTGCTCTATATCTGCATCTAGTTATTCTGTGCATGTATTTCAACCAAAGATATACAGTTTCAGAAACTTCCTTTCATACAAGTGTAAGGTTTTCCTTCAGCATTGCTCAGTAAACATGCTGAATGATAAATTAGTTCATTTTGAACAAGCAATTTTTTCTAATTTATATTATCATTCAGCACAAATGGCTTAACTGTCAAGATCAACTCTCCTTGGCTCTGTGCTCAATGGCATTAAACAAGCAAATGTTTATTTGGTATTAAGTCCTAACTGTAAAGAGCTGTTCAGACTTTCAGGCAGTTTCTGATACAAAAATTCTCTCTTGACTCCATTAGATTTTTAAAAAGGCAAGATAGATACAGTCAGTTCTTGAGATATGTTTTAGATAAATATTTGAGGTGCTCTGATTGGACTCCATGCTAACATTATTGTTGCTGGGACAGTTTTTAGCTCTGAAGTTTTCTGAAATGGGTTATTTTTTTAAAGTTGTTAAGCAATGAAAGGGAACTCTCTCTCTTTCTGTCTCATAAATTACAGTAGATCCCACAGTTTGAAAAGGATTTATGAGAACAATATGATGAAGTGTTAATGAAGGAAATGTATCCTTGAACTTTCTTTTGTGTTTGTGTGTGTATGTAATCACTGATGAGTCACTCTCTCTACTTTTGCTTAATTTCAAGATTAAATTCATTCATAAACATGATATTTATAGAACTGTTAATAACAGATGTTGCAACAGTAAATGAAAGAAAGGATCCACAATTAGGTACGCATCTGGGTACAACAATGCAAAAATAATACAACTAGAAAGATATCTGAAGAAAATATACCAGCATGTCAATAATCTTAATATGCTTAATATGTTTAGATGATATTTTTTCCCTTTAGTGATGTTTTTTTCTTTATAGCTCTTTGTAATTTTAACTTTTCTAGAATGAGAACATTTTAGCATGGACAAGTGTCAAATAACTAAATGAGATACTGTAATTGCTAATGTTTATTCCTCATCTTGATTGTTAGTTTTAAAATTATGTTCATGAATAAACAAATAAAGAAAAAGTTTCTAGATCATTCATGTTCTGGCTTCATTTGTGCCATAGTGACATTTTTTATACACACTTCCCCCTTTTTAGTTTATACATTTACGTCAGTGGTCTTATAAACATTCCCGGGGAAACAGCTCCACCCTCCAGGTGATGAAGCAGTATGTTCCCCTCCTGGTGTGTGCAAACGCTTCCCTCTTTCACTCTTCCTTCTGTGGCCAAGAAGGTTTTCATTTTTCATTTGGAAATGATGCAGCTCTGTTGTTAGCAGACCAGCAGAAGCAGGCTGGCCCATTTCTGTGACTCACAGAGGCTCATTGGGATCCTCAGCAAAAATTCCTTCCCTTGCTCTTGTCGGCTTTCAGGAGCTTCAGAGTTTAGGTAGAAGGGATGTGAGTGATTGAAGGATATTTTACAGGAATAATTGAAAGCTGAGCATTATATATATATTTTTTTTAATTAAAAAATTTTTTTTAAGTTTATTTATTTTGAGAGAGACAGAGACAGCATGAGTGGAGGAGAGGCAGAGAGAGAATCCCATGCAGGCTCTATGCTGCCAGGCAGAGCCCGACGTGGGGCTCGAACTCACAAAACTGTGAGAGCATGACCTGAGCCAAAATCAATAGTCAGATGCTTAACCGACTAAGCCACTCAGTTGCCCCTTATATACTTTAATTCTGGAGTAGAGGATGGGAAAGCTATGCATTTGGATTCCGTGCAGATGCAAATTCTCATGAGTAACCATGGAAAAGGTAAAAACAATGCAAAATAAATGATACAGAAGACTTTTTCCTTGTGCTTCTTCCATCTTTATTACTCATTCTTTGACTTGTATCATCTCTCATCCTTTCTCTATCATGTAAGGCTAGAGAATAATGGAAAAAAGAGAAAACAATATACTTCATACAATCCATTTATTGAATTAAACCTATTGCCTAAACTTGTTCCATTGCTATTTTTGTCCTGTCCCGTTGAGTTAGAGAGAAGAGGAAGTCATTCCCAGGGGCTGAATGTGCATGGAAGAGTATGCAGTAATTTGTGCAAATTTATGCAAATGACTATTAATCATAGAACTTCTGGAGTAGAGAAAAATTCATTACTACTACTTAAGGTAAAAGCAGTAAAAATAATTGAAAGTAGTTCAAAATGGAATATGTGCTACTTAGGTTATTTTAAGCAGATTATGCCTTTAGAAGAGAAGATAGTGGCTTTCTAGCATATAAAACTTACCACACATCCCAACCTCCCCATAATCCCCATTTTATTTTATTTTTTTAAATTTTTTTTTTTTCAACGTTTATTTTTTATTTTTGGGACAGAGAGAGACAGAGCATGAACGGGGGAGGGACAGAGAGAGAGGGAGACACAGAATCAGAAACAGGCTCCAGGCTCTGAGCCATCAGCCCAGAGCCTGACGCGGGGCTCGAACTCACGGACCGTGAGATCGTGACCTGGCTGAAGTCGGACGCTTAACCGACTGCGCCACCCAGGCGCCCCATAATCCCCATTTTAGAGAATTCTCTTAAAAAAAATTTGTTTTGAACATTTATTCATTTCTGAGAGACAGAGCTTGAGTGGGGGAGGGGCAGAGAACGAGGGAGACAGAATCTGAAGCAGGCTCCAGGTTCTGAGCTGTCAGCACAGAGCCCCATGCAGGGCTCAAATTCACAGACCACAAGATCATGACCCGAGCCGAAGTCTAAGGCTCAACTGACTGAGCCACCCAGGTGCCCCTCCACCTCCCATTTTAAAGAGATGCCTTTAAAAATATCAGTCAAGGAGAATCTTCAATTACTACATTGCTTCAAGAAACCATACAATTTTGGTTGTTAGAAACACTACCCCATTTATCAGTTGATGGACATTTAGGCTCTTTCCATAATTTAGCTATTGTTGAAAGTGCTGCTATAAACATTGGGGTACAAGTGCCCCTATGCATCAGCACTCCTGTATCCCTTGGGTAAATTCCTAGCAGTGCTATTGCTGGGTCATGGGGTAGATCTACTTTTAATTTTTTGAGGAACCTCCACACTGTTTTCCAGAGTGGCTGCACCAGTTTGCTTTCCCACCAACAGTGCAAGAGGGTTCCCATTTCTTCACATCCTCGCCAGCATCTATAGTCTCCTGATTTGTTCATTTTAGCCACTCTGACTGGCGTGAGGTATCACTGGTGTGAGATATCTCAGTGTGATTTTGATTTGTATTTCCCTGATGAGGAGTGACGTTGAGCATCTTTTCATGTGCCTGTTGGCCATCTGGATGTCTTCTTTAGAGAAGTGTCTATTCATGTTTTCTGCTCATTTCTTCACTGGATTATCTGTTTTTTGGGTGTGTTTTTTTTCGGGTGGGAGTTTGGTGAGTTCTTTATAGATTCTTGATACTAGCCCTTTGTCCGATATGTCATTTGCAGATATCTTTTCCCATTCTGTCGGTTGCCTTTTAGTTTTGTTGATTGTTTCCTTTGCCGTGCAGAAGTTTTTTATCTTCATGAGGTCCCAATAGTTCATTTTTGCTTTTAATTCCCTTGCCTTTGGAGATGTGTCAACTGATGAATGGATAAAGAAATTGTGGTTTATATATACAATGGAATACTACTTAGCAATGAGAAAGAATGAAATATGGCCTTTTGTAGCAATGTGGATGGAACTGGAGAGTGTTATGCTAAGTGAAATAAGTCATACAGAGGAAGACAGATACCATATGTTTTCACTCTTATGTGGATCCTGAGAAACTTAACAGAAGACCATGGGGGAGAGGAAGGGAAAAAAAAAGTTAGAGGGAGGGAGCCAAAGCATAAGAGACTCTTAAAAACTGAGAATAATCTGAGGGTTGATGGGGGTGGGAAGGAGGGGAAAGTGGGTGATGGGCATTGAGGAGGGCACCTGTTGGGATGAGCACTGGGTGTTGTATGGAAACCAATTTGACAATAAATTTCATATTAAAATAAAATTAAAAAAAGAAGCACTACTCCAACAGATGTGTTCTTCACAAAATACAACACATGCAAATGATGTGACTGAACTAACCCTCAGGTGTTTTGCAGTTGAGTTGTTTAATGCCATATCTTGAGAAAAAAAAAATGTTTGGATTCTTTTACATATGACTGTGTGAAAATTAAGGGGTTAAAAATAAAATGAAATAACTGAGCCTTTTATTTTTCTTCCTAATAGTTTATTGTGTAAAGAGACTTTATTTTCCTACCATACCTTATTATTCAATACCTTCCATTTCTTTGTACGCTTAGGAAAAGTGATGTATGTTCATAGATCTTAATTTATTGATTTGTATCAAACAGCTGCTTGTATCAGTGGTCAGGCCTGCTGAGCTACAAAGTACAAACATCAAAATTTCTAAACTCTAATCCAGTAGGTAGGTCGTCTGCCTCCATAATTTTTAGAGAACCATTTTGCCCTACCAGGACACATCTGCAATGTTTGGAGTTTTATTATTTACATTTGTAACTCACAGAAGTTCTTACATAAGGAGAAGTTCTTACAAAATTCCTCAAGGTTTGTGAAAGTTTTTTTTATTATATCTGGAAAAGGTTTATTTGGTTTATTGTATCTCCTTTTCAATAAAATGGTCTGCTGAATTATGTAGAAAGTTACTCTTTATAATATTCATGCTTTACTCTGTATCAAAGCTTTGAGAGAGTAGAGGCTATGGACATCAGGGTTATGGGGGACAGGTTGGCTGGAGATTGGCAGGGAAAGTAAGGGAGGGGTTTGGGCCAAGTCACAAGTCCCATTCTGTGCTTGCTCTCTAAAATTTCACATGGGTAAATTCTGGCTGGAATGAAAATAAGGGCCACCTTGACAGGTAAATGAAAGTGTGAGGTCTCAGAAGGAAAGATAGAGACTAGACAGACAATGTCTGTTGCCAGCAGCCATGCCCAGGCTCTCTTGTCCCTAGAAAAGTGTTTAGACCAGGTCTGTGGAAGTCATTTTCATTATATACTTTCCTGTTACCTCACTCACTGCAGAGCAGCAGTTTGGAATAGTTGCTATAATTTATACTACTCAGAGGATATTTCATTGTTTGAAAGAGAAAAGAGGATAAAGAATTAACCTGGACTAGGCTTACAGGGGGCTCAGCTGTTGCTGTGGGCAGCAACTTATAAGGCTGGTCCTTAATTACATTACTAATTTCTCCACCCACATTCTACCCATTCTTTTCTCTTTCATGGCAGAAGCTACCAGTACCTTCACACAAATGGTCCTGGTGGGGTTTCTGTCTTCCTGCTCAGAGATGACCTTATTGAGTATGATTTCAGGGGTATTTGAATGGTCCTTTTGCTCTCCTCCAACTGACCTACCTACCAATTAACCAACAAACCAACTCACTGACCGATCTTTTTACCATGGAACAGAGCCCTTTATTCACAGGTGTAAAACCACAGGTGTAGAAGTATAAATGACTATGGTAAAATTCTTTCTTGAATGTTTCTGCTACTACCAGGTTGGTTGAATAAGGCAGTGGAAACAGAGAAGTTAAAGGTGTTTAGGGAAGTTACTGAAACGAGAGGGCGATGGTCATTTTACATGTATATTCCCAATTTTGGTTAGGGCTAGACTATTAAATATCTCTCATGGATCAGAACTATGCTATTTTTAGAATGAATTCTTTTGAATGGTGAATGAGTAACACACATGTGACTAAAGACTCCAAAAAATTCCCAAATTCTTTGTTTTAGGTCTGGGAACCTCCTCATACTTTCTCTCCTTAGGCCATTGCTACTTATATTGATTGCAGGGCCCTTTCTCAGTTCCCCATTATATAGACTCACAGTCTAATGAGATGTGGCTATTTTCCATGCTCTGGTCCTAAGAAAGAGGGTTGTACTGAGAACTTAGGTATTTATTTTCTTTAGCTTGTGATGGTTTAGCAACTGCTATGCTGAGACACCTCTACCACACTGGATTCAGTTATTCTCCATTTCTAGATACTTTTACTTTCTTGATAACTCACTATTGTGTGTGTATGTGTGTGCAGAGAAGTGTTTTTAAAACAGTTTCATTCAAGAGCTATTCCTTAGTCCCCTACTATGGGTAAGACACTTTCCCAGGCATTACAGGGATTTGGAGTGAGGCATAGACTGGCTTTGAGTTAATATATTTACATTTTTTCTTTTTTGAGAGAGAGAGAGAGAGAGAGAGAGAATGAGCAAACAGGGGAGGGGCAGAGAAAGAGAGAGAATCCATGCTGACAGCGTGGAGCCCATTATGGGGCTCTCCCATGAACTGCAAGATCATGACCTGAGTGAAAACCAAGAGTTGGTTGCTTAAATGACTGAGCCACCCAGGCATCCCTTGAGTAAATATTAAAGTGGCATGAGGCAATGGGGTTAGGAATGGTGAAGAAATAGAAGATAGCATTTTAAAACATTTGCTGTGAGTGTTAAAAAGAAAGGAAGATCCCATCTGTTAGGGAAAGTATCCTGATTTGCTCAGGTCTGCTGGCTTTGTTTTGTTTTCTCTTTTTCCTTCTTTGGTGAAGCTTAGGATCAATGTATAAAAAGTGAAAAATTAATAAAGGAAATATTTTAAGGCACCTGCTCCTAGGAACAAAGCATGTATGAGTGGAACAGTTACTGGCTCTTTAAAGGACTTGCCCTTGACTTAGAAGAAGATAACTTTTTAAAAAATTAAGTGAATGGGGTTGGCACCATTACTTAGCTGATTCTTAATTATTCAGGAACTCATTATCTAGTTGGAGAATTATCTTCTAAGTTGCCCTATTTTTCTCCTCCTTTTATTTTTGCCTCTCATCTGGTCTTTATGTCCTTTTTACGTGTTAATCCCTCCATGGCTGGTAGGAAGAAAAATAAAAAAAGATCAATTGCAAATCTTTAGACAGATTGGTTAGGGAAAGGCTCTGATGTTTGGACAAAATGAGGATAATTGGTAAATTGTCTATTTGTACTGGTTCATCGTCATCAGGGTAATGACTGATGGAAACCAAAGAAGCTGGGCCTGCTGAACGACTTAAAATCAAGGTGTAGGAGGAAGGTTCTTGATGTTCATAGCTTTTCCTTATTTTAATTTTTTTTAACATTTATTCATTTTTGAGAGACAGAAAGAGACAGAGTGTGAGTGGAGGAGGGCCAGAGAGAGAGAGGGAGACACAGAATCCGAAGCAGGCTCCAGGCTCTAAGCTCTGAGCTGTCAGCGGGGCTTGAACCCATGGACTATGAGATCATGACCTGAGCCAAAGTCAGATGCTCAACCGACTGAGCTACGCAGCCACCCCGGTTTTTCCTTATTTTACACATTGTCCCAATATCCTGCATTATATAATGATTTTGTAAAGTCTTTATACTTTTTTTTTTTTTTTAGTAAGTGCAGTATTTAAATTTCACAGCCTAAAATAAACTTCCTGGAAGAGTAAGCTGGGTTAAAATGGTTATAGCTGCAAGGATACATGCTGTGATATGCTTCCAGAAATCTGTAAGACAACTATGAAAGTATTTTTGCTCTAATGCATCTTAGCCAATTAGAGTTTACGGCAGCTGTCATTCAATATTAGTGGCCTATAGTTAAAAGATGAATACTTTACAATGGATGCATTTATGGTCCCTTCTCTTGTCTCAGAATAAGTGATTTGGCTTGCCAACAAGTGGTTTTTGTTAGGGTCCCTTCTAGGATATAAATGGATGGGAAGTGGTCTTCCAAGGGATTTCTTTCTTCAGCTCTTTTAAAAGTAGTGTTAGCAAGGGATAATAAGATAAAATGCTTAATGGATCCCTAAACCCACTTTCACTGAGTTCAGGGACATTTATAAATGTACAGCTGGGGAGTGTTCTTTACAGCCAAGAAGATTACTGTTCATGCTTTTGACTTTGTGAAGGCAGCACATCCACCATACCTCAATGCCTTTCCCATAACCACAACAATCAAATCAGAAGTTTCTTTCTTATATTCAAAAGCGCTATTGAGATGATTGATACAATTTGAATGAGTACTTTCAGAGGAGAGAGGCAGAAGTCAAAATTCTGTCTTCTAGGGGCACCTGGGTGGCTCAGACGGTTATGCGTCCAACTCTTGACTTTGGCTCAGGTCAGGATTTCACGGCTAGTGTTCGAGCCCCACTTCAGGCTCTGCTTTGACAGTGGGCACTTGCTTGGGATTCTCTCTCTCTCCCTCTCTTTCCCTCCACCACTCATGTTTTCTCTATCTCAAAATAAATAAAAAAAATTAAAAACATTCTGACTTCGGGATAAAATTTTAGAAATCCCCTTTCTCTCCTTGTCTGAATTCCCTTACTAGCTCCTTTTATAGATTGTGATCACCTAGTACTCCATGATGTTCCCTGCCATATTGGCATCTAAGTATTGCAGAGATTTTTTGGATAAAGATATTTTAGAAATAAACTTTAGACAGAATTTTGAAAACATGCATAAACTATACACATTAAAATGAAAGATTAAATGGAAATCAATCAAATGTTTGACATAAGGATTAAAGAATTTATTAAAGTCAATTAACCCCAGAAAGAAAAGGCTACAAAACAAAACCAATGGAAATATCAGAAGAATTATGATTTTTCCTTGTGGAGAAAAGATTGACCTGGTGCCTCATACTGTTCCCTAAATATTTAGGATGGTATTTGGATGGCTGTGCTTGTTTTGTGCTTTGTACTTGGGATGGGTTGGGCAATGATCCCAAGGCTAATGATGAAAAGAAAAGTTACTTTCAAATCACCTCTGGAAAAAACTTGTTTGAATTTCAGACTCATCCCTTCAACTCTGATGTGACAACTCCATGTTTGTGTCTCACAGATACCTCAAGTTTTATATGTTTAAAGTCTTGATCTTCCCCTAGAAATATGCTTCTCTTCTAGTCTGCATGAGTAAATAATGCCTCTATCATCTTATAACATTGGGAGCCATCTTTGATGACTCCCTCTACATTTAGTGCATCATTAATTCACTTTGATTGCACTTCCAAAGTGTATTTCTTCTAAAAAGTTTTTATTTAAATTCCAGTTAGTTAACATACAGTATAATATTAGTTTCAGGTGTACAATACAGTGATTTAACACTTCCATACAACATCTGGTGCTCATCACAACATGTGCACTCCTTGATCTCCATCACCTATTTAACTCATCCCCCCAGAATATACCTTTACTCCACCAACTTCCCAATTGTACCTCCATTGCTAGTGTTAGTCCAAGCCACCAACTCCTGAGCCTGGACTTCTGCAGTAACCTCCTAACTGATTTTATAACTCCCACATTTTTCTATCTCTTTTTTTGATTTAATGAGGTTTTTATTTTTCAAAATGTATAGTTGGTGGGATCTGTTCATGCATCTTCACCAGTAGCTGGGATATCTCCACCATTGGTGTTTCTGGTGTAAATTACTTGAGCTGTGTGCTTTGAAACCAGTTTAGTGAGTCCTTTACTAAGGAGCTCCTGAAGGGCTGCCCTGGCCAGGGAACCTTGAATCATTAGTCTCTGAGAGACCATGGCTGGGGTTATAAGCTTATAGTTGGGAACTTCCTTACAGAGTTTGTCATATGTCACTTTGTCAAACAAGACCAGATTTTTAAGCTTGTCCTGAACTTTGCCTTTGGACCACTTCTTCTTTTTTTGGCCTTGCCCTCAGGTTTGTTAACTGGGTCTTTGTCTTTTTTGTCCGCCTTTCCGGTATTTTTCTTCTTCTTGTCATGCTTGGGTGGCATTGTGAAGCTTGGAGAGCAGCGACCACTCCTGCAGCCTCACTGAGATGTCAGACACAAAAAAGCTAACTTCCATGTTTTTTTCTTCTTCAAACTCTTCTCCACACAATGGTTAGAATATGGTACAAGCCATGCCACTGTAATGTGGTATCCCCAAAATAGAGTGTTTCAGCAAAGGTAGACATTGAATTCTCTCTCAAGTAATATTTAATTGAGGTGGGAGTTTTCAGCTAATGGGCTGTTCTACTATTGTCAAAACATCATTTCTATTTTGGGCCCCAGACTTCTACCAGCAGGTAGGAGGGAAAGGGCCAGCGGAACACATACCTTGTCTTTTTAGGGAGACTGCCTGGAAGTTTGGAGAGTTTATAAAACTTCCTGAAGGCCACACAGCTATTTGATGGCAGAGCTGATTGGATCCGAGTTTTGCGTGACTCAGAAGCTGTGAAACTACTCTTAGGGGGAAAGAAAATGTATAGCGGTTGCCTTCTAAATTAACATTGAGCCTGTTAAAATTCATATTTTGAAATAATTATGTAAAGTTTTCAATGATATAGAGTATGGCAGTATGAAGAGTGGAAGGATAAATAGAAATAAGAATATTTGAAAACCGTATCTGTGGAGATAGGAAACAAATATACCACCACCATAAGGAAAAAAATATTCACCTTCCGCTGATGGTGTTAGAAACAGTTGAGAAAGAGAGTTTCTCTTGTGAGAGTTCTTAACTGCAAGGAGCAAAGCCCTCAATAAAATGAAAACCTTAATTTTCTATTCCTATCTCGGTTGCATTTACTAAATAGCTTTAATAGGAAGGTGTTACAAAGTGTAAACAGCTGCTCTCTCAAGCTAACATCAAGTGGAGAACAGGTGAAGTCAGACTTCAGGATACCTAAAGTTATGGCATTAGCCCTGGATGCTGATCCCTGGCTACACCCATGCCTGTGAGATCAGAATTCTGAGGATGGGCCCTGTTTTAGTTTGCTAAGATTGCCAGAACAAAGCATTACTGTGTAAGTGGCTCATGATTATTTATTTTCTGCAATTTATTTTCTCATGATTCTGGAGGCTAAAAGTCAGAGATCAAGGTGTCCGAGGGTTAGTTGCTTTTGAGGACTCTCCTCTGGGCTTGTAGATAGTATTCTTTTCCTCCCTGTTCCTTCGCATGGTTTTCCCTCTGTACTGGTCTATATCCTAATCTCTCCTCACTTTCTTCCCTATTCTTATAAGGATTAGGGGCCCACCCTCATGGCCTCATTTCACCTCTTTAAACAACTCATCTCCAAGTACATTCACATTCTGAGGATCTAGGTGTGGGACTTCAACATATGAATTTTGGAGGGACACAATTCAGCTCATAACAGGACCAAAGAACCACTGTTTTTAACTCCTGCCCCAAGTTGTTCCAATGTGCAGCCAAATTTGAGAGTCCACGCCCTATGTAGGATTCTCAAACCTGGCTCCATTAGAATCACCCACGTAGCTTTAAAAAAGTAAAAAAAACAAAACAAAACGAAACACCAGTACTTAGGCATCACCCTCAGAGGACTGATTTGATCTGTGTGGGCTGGGGTATTGTTAGTTTCTAAAAGGTCCCTGGTGACTTAAATATGTAGCCAGGTTTGAACACCGCTGTCCTAATGTACATGTTTCTTAACTGTGTAAATAAAAGCATATCTTTATTTTTTTCCTTTGGAAATTCATAAGAAACAGTTTCTTTTTGTGAAAGATGTATGTTCAACATAGTATTCATGTCTAAAAAAAGAGCTAAATATTTCTAAGGTGCTATAGTTTCAAATGTCAAGCATTGATTTTATAATATAGTTTTACATTAGACTTACTGTTTTTTTTTTTTTTTATGCTTAATGAACACAAATCAAAGCAACTTGGGTATGTCACTCAGAAAGCCAATGAAGTTAGGTAACTGACACTTTAATGATTAAGATGACTGAAATGTCATAACTTTTATCACGGAATTTTTTTTAATGTAGCTTTTTTGTGCTTTATTCTTTTTTAGATCACAGAATTTCCCTTCCAGCAAATGCAATGTTTACAAAAATTTATTATTGAAATATAGTTGACATACAGTATTATATTAGTTGCAGGTGTACAGCATCGTGATTTGACAATTCTATATGTTGCTCAATGCTCACCACGATAAGTGTTATCACCATCTGTCACCATACAACGTTATTACAATGTTATTGACTATATCCAGGGCTGTACTTTTCATCTCTGTGACTTATTTATTTTATAACTGGAAGTTTGTACCTCTTAATCCCTTTACCTATTTCTAGTGAGGAAATTTCTTGATTAAAGAAGTGATGGTTTTCAGCTTTCAGAAGGAGGCTGGATTTTCCTTTCCAGATGATATCAAAATCTGATAGAAAGTCATTGATTTACTCAGGCCAATTTCTGTGTTTTGAAGTGAAGCCACTTATCTGGCATTTTTCATTAAGGCTTGAAAACAGCTGGCTGCTTCCCAGAATGCAGTACTGTGACAGAGATTATTTTATGAAGTCATGGATCAGCTTCCTTTGTAACTTGCTTTGGTTGATTATGTGTACATTTCTTCATTCTCTGGGCTTAAATGAAGGCTGCACTTGGGTGAGGAAACAGTATTATTGTTTCAATGATAAAAGACCATTTCTATCTTGCTATGTTCCATTGTCTTTCCCATTGCACCTTAATAATATTTTTGGTTTCAGTTTTTCTTCTGAACGTCATTTTTAAATACTATAAATACTGTGCTTTGAATTATGTAGTTTTAGAAACAGTATTTAAGATCATAAAACATCGTTTGAACTATATAAATATACTGTTCCAGGAGTGTAGTTCGTTTTTATTTGTCCTTTCCCTCTTGATTTCTGACAGAGAGATCTGGGAAAGTGAGCTTTTAACGAAAACAAAACAAATTAAGAAAAAAACCCTACTGTTATTACAAATGTACAGTATGTAATCACTTTCTAAAGTTGTGGGGTACCATGTCTATCTGAAACAGAAAGAATTCTAAGAGCTGAGACTAAACTAGACTTAAGTATATCAGTAAGTGTAGACACCTTTTTTTAAGAGCACTTAAGAGCGTAGCCCTAGAAATTCATTAGCAAAGACTCCCAAACCGAGGAATCAAATAGTATGTTTTTCTTTTACTCAAACTGAGGACTGACCTGGGACACAAGTGCCCACATAGAATGAGGCAATGATTGTCTCAATGAAGGGAGCTACTTTTGGTTGAAAATTGAATAACAAAGAATGAGAAATGAGGTTTTGTGTTTCGGTTTTAATCATTTTTGCCGTGGAACCAGGAGGTGAGATTTGGTCAGCAACTTAATGCTGCTGTAATTCTCAGTTGTTGTGTGGATTATTAGCCCTCACAATTCTACTTTCTCTCTTCCTTTTGCTGACAGAGGAAATAACAAAACCCCATAGATAATGGCTCATGACAAACATTTATACTTTGGCTTCACTTGTGCCTTTTAATACTGTTTTATCTGTATCTTGGGGATCACTATTAAGTGGCTTCCAGACTTAACTACTCATAAAGATCTCTTGGGAAGCCTTTAAAAATTGATCTCCCAGTTTCCTCCTGGACCTGTTGAATCAGAAATACTGAGTATGAGGATGTGGAATCTTTGTTTGACACCCTTCCTGAGTGATTCTTGATATGGCCAACCTTTTCCTTGTCCAGGAATGGTCTCTGGGGACTCATGGTGGTCCAATTTTGGAAGATGACTGTTCTCAATTCCTTCCACTCTTCTAAGTTTCCAGTCCTAACTTCCTCATCAGAAGATGACTGGGTCCTTCCTTTCAGTCAAAAAGTAAGGCCATTCTGGATATATTCCTCATGTTCCCTTTTGTTTCTCTCAGAATCGTGTCTCTGGTTATTGTCTTCCTTTGAATTTCACAGGAAAGAGCTCCTGGTTGAAAAGTAAACTCCACTTTTGTTTTTCAGTTTATTCATTTTCACTTTAAAAAAATTATTTTAGAGAGAGAGTGAGAGCGTGCAAATGGGGGAGAGGGGCAGAATGAGATCGAGAATTCCAAGCATACCCCACACCCAGCGTGGAACCTGAAGTGGGGTTTGACATGGGGCTCGATCCCATGACCCTGGGATCATGATCTGAACTGAAATCAAGTGTGGGATGCTCAACCAATTGAGCCACCCAGGTGCCCCTATCTATTTTCGTCTTTAATTTCCCTTCATACCACATCTGATCCCTCCCTCCCTTTTTTAAATTACATAGTTTCTCTTTGCCTTTGAAGAACACAGATTTTTCCTATCTGGAAAATTTTTGCCCCATAATCCCTGATACAATTGAATTTCTGTCTTTTCCCCACCAAAATTCCAGAAAGACCAATGCAGTTCTCCCTCGCCACTAAGCTTTGGGGCTCTTGTTTCTACCATTCTAAACCTCCCCCTGCCTCCTCAGTAATTTCCTCTAATTATGAAATCAATTTTCTTTTCTGGAAGTTAGATTGGCATTTCAAAGCAGGAAATAAAAAGTATGAGGAGAACTATAAGGAAATTTTTTTTCCATCTTCTTTAGAAAATGAAATTAGAAATACACAAAGGATACATAACCTATCTATTACAAACATTTGATAAGTAAGTATAGTTGTACCAATAAAAATTCTGGCCTCCCTTAAAAGATAAGATCAGAAGATAAATCTGTCCAAATTTATCCTTGACATATCACAAATTCTTTTGTCTAATGGTTCATAACTAAGGCTTTGATTATAGTACCTCGTGATGGATACTTAGATAGCTTATTGCAAGATGTTTTAAACAGACCTCTCCCAATTTGGAATTTTTTTTGTCTTGTATAATGTAGGCATCTCATTATTACTGGAATATCAGAATAATTGCCACATTCTCTGGAGTTGCCCATAATTTATAAACTATTTTATTTTTCTTTATTTCCTAATTATTTAAGTTAAAAATTATGGTGAAAGTATTACATAAAAATTATTAAGTCAAATAACTTTTATAGTGCATATAACAAAAAAACGATATTCTTTTTTTCTCTTACCACCTTGTTTCACTTAATAGAAGAACCATCTCAGTGTTTTTAGCTGTTTATTCTGGCATTTACTTCCCTATTTGAAAATAATATGATTGATTTTCATTGATTAATCATTTTTACTCTCTTCTAGGGTATTTGAGGATTCTTAGTTTTACCTCCTCTTTAAGTTCAAAATCCCACATGAATTACTGTTATTTCCAAGCATCTGAAATGTGATTAACTTCACTAAATAATTTGGTTTATGTAGTAAAGTAAAAAATTTACTTCCTCCTTACATAATTTATTATGTCTAAATTTCTGTATTTTTTTAAAAAAGTTTATTTTGAGAGAGAGAGAGAGAGAGTGAATGAGTGCAGGGGGTGGGGGTGGACAGAGCGACAGAGAGATTCCAAGGAGGCTCTGCGCTGACAGCATGGAACCTGATATGGGGCTTGCACTCACAAACCATGAGATCATGACCTGAGCTGAAATCAAGAGTTGGATGCTTAGCCTACTGAGCTACCCAGATGCTCCTATTATGTCTGAAATTTTAGTTACATCTTTTCCCAGTATCTTCTTATAACTATGTAAGTGCTTTCCACAGTTGAGTGATCTACTATGTGATTGCATTTCTTTTCTTATTTTTGTTGTTATTTTACCTGGAGTTAATAATTGCCTCATTTTTTTCCCTTTAATTTTTCTGGAATGCTATGTCTTCCAACACCCTCTAACAGTTCTGCAAAATATCTCTCAGTACAGTGTTCTATATGCTCAAGCAGCCAGATAATTTACCAACTCCTTTTTTTCCTGCTTCTTGGAGGCCCTCTGCCTCCTGCCCCAGTGTGCACTGTGTTCACGGGGTCTGAGGCACAGCTATCATTCTGGGATTGCCCACTGTGTCTCTCTATGTTTCCTAAATCCACATTGTCTTTCTTCTTATATATTTTTTTGTGTTTGGAAAGGCGTATCCTTTAGTGACCTCTTGAAAAAGTGTGTTTGGAAATGAATTTTTGGGCTTTGCATGTCTAAGTGGACTAATTCACTGTAGGATGATCAGACAAGTTAGTCAGATCTTTTGTTGAGGGGCCCACCCACTCATAAAATAACATTATACATAAATCTTTTCTCTTGGGTAGTTTAGTATCATCAGAGAAGGATCTTCAGTCACTTGACAAGGGGAATGCAACCTGAATACTAATGTTCTGGAGTTGAAGGAACTCTGTGATCACTGTACAGATTTTCACATATTAGATCTGTTTCAGCATTGTACCTTTCACTTGCCCTCTTTTGTGACTGCTGTACCTGAGTCTGAAACCCCACTGTCCATTTTCTCTGGAAAATAAACTTCGGATTTCTAGTGGGTGCTGAATTTGCGAGCGGTGGTATGCTGGTAGATGTTTAACAACTAGCTCTCTGAAAAAAATCAAAACAGAACAAAACACGGATTTATTGAATTTGCCAGCTTCTCGCAAATGCTCAAACTATAGTTGATTTCAAGCTACCAATGTGAGGTCACTGCAGAGTTCACTCTTGCAAGCTGGTACGAGCCAGCTGCAGCCCACCAGTGATTGAGAGTTTAAAAATCCCTTCATTTTAGCAACTGCCGTTACTTTCATCTTCCAAAGTACCCAGCATCTCCATTTCGTAAGCATTTCCAGGGGCAAATTGGCTTGCTTCTTGTAGTCATTGGCTTGACTTTTCTCCTCTCTGCTAAAATGTTTCCTCCATCTGCTTTCCATCTTCAAATGTTGGACTATAGTCACTTCTTCATTTCACTAAAGTTGGAGTTTGTGTTTTTGTTTCCTGTCATCTTTGTGGTTTTAGAATTTTGAGACCAGAAGGGAGCAAAAATGCCTTTACTTTGCCATCAGGAAACCAAAAGTTCTACTCATTTTTCTAAATAAAAACTAGAGTTACAAAATGACACCTGTTGTTGTTAATAGTATTTTTAATAATCCGGTCTAAATCTTTAAGAACCTAATTCATAATATAAGTTGCTGAGAAGTAATTTTTTACTTTGCTACATAGAGCAAATTATTTAGTGCAGCTCTGTAGTACATACATTTCAGATCAGGGCGTGCTTGAAGTTAAGCAATTTGTGGTGGGATTTTGAACTTAAAAGATGTGAAGGAATGTGGGTTAGTGGAGAGAGAGATCAAGTGTTGAGTTAGTTACCTTGTGTTGGACTGTCATAGGTCCTTTATTAGATATTATAGCCAAAGGCAATATTGAGCTCTGAGGAAGGTAATTTTTGGGAGAGGTTGGGTAAGGGTGGGGATGGGGGCATGTTTATTCAATTTCCAGGTTAGAAATACAGAATTAGAAATATACAATATCCTAATAAAATGTGTATACCTTTTAGATGTTAATAGCAAAACCATCCTGTTAGTTTTTTTTTTTTTTTTTTTTTTTTTTTTTCTATTTCATGGTCAGCAGTGATCTGTGAGCCAGAATAACGTAGGGGTAAAGCATAGAATCCTCTGTGTTTCTGTCTCAGAGTGTGACTCTGCCAATTGCTAGTCATGGGATTTGAGCAAGTTTCTTTATCTCTTAGTGCCTCAGAATTCTCATCTATAAAATTAAGATCAGAATAGAAACTCCTCTTAGGCTTGTTTTGAGGTTTAAGTAAGTTTACATTAAGGCAGTTATAATGTATGAAGCATAGTAAGTGCTTGATAAATGATAGTTATAATTAATGTTACTGTTGCTCCTGGGACTAGTTGGCATTGGTTAATACCTGTCTACTTGCTTATTAAAATAAACATTAATATGCATTAATGTCACATTAAAGTCATAATGCACACACATTTCATTGGAATGTTCTTTTGTAACTTCATCACCCTTCCAATAATTTAGCAGACATAAATGCAGCACCAACTATGTATAATTTTACTGGGCTAAATGCTGAGGTTATAAAGTTTCCTAAATGGACTTGTTATTTGGACAAAAATTAATATTAGAACCTTTCCTCATTCTTCACAGCAAAATACACTCCAGGTGGATCAAATAGTTAAACCTAAAAAAAAAAATAGAGCAATAGAAGTACTGATGGGAGATATGACTATTTTAATATATTTGGAGTAGAAGAAGCTTTTCTATTTACTGACATAAAATCAGAAACATTAACACTAAAGATGGGTACATTTTACAAAATAAAAATTTAAGTTCTGACTGAGGGAGGAATCACCAAAACAAAGTCAAGAGTTAAATGCAAACTGGGAAAAATAATGACAGCACATATGATAGATAGGAGTAAATTTAATTGCCAATTAACTGGAAAATGGCAGACAGCCTAAAAGAAAACTACAAGAACAGGCCACTCACAGAAAAAGATGTTACAAATGTAAAGATACGCAAAATAAAGATATGCAAGGTTGTTCACTAAAATTTAAAGAAATTTAAATCAAACAAAAGATATTTTTCATTTATTGGGAATAGTGGTGTGGGTAGAGTGGGAGGAGACATATACACAAACATAAAACCACCATTTCCAGAGTTCTGAGTCAAGAGAGAATATCCTTTGGGTGGTGAGATTATTTTGGCTTCTGACTTGAGTGCCCAGCCCCCTCCTTACCTCTTTCAATATACCTTCTTGAGTGCTCATTTCTTCCAGTTTTGTTTCCTTGGAAAAATGAGTTGGCAGATTACCTGAGGTTTAACGAGGCCTTCCAGCTGTGCATTAGTCATAGGTAGCGATTACTTCACACTCCTATGAGCCAAGCATGTTCAACATTTTAAAAAAACCTCCCTTCTGAAGAGCTAGAGTTGGTTGATGTGTGGCCATGTGGTTTGATTTTGATATTGTTTTCTGAGACCTTCTGCTGTAGATCCCTATATACATCGTCCTCAGAGGCACTGTTTCTAGAGAAAAACAAACCTTAGAGCTTCTAGGGGAGAAAGGGACTAGATTGGTTTGTTTGTGGGTTCATTTATTCAGTAAATATTTGTTGAGTACTTAGTATATGTCAGATAGTATTCTAATCATTGGGCATGTAAGAGTGAACGTAAGTTTTCATGGAGCTTATTTTTAGAACGGGACAGTTTAAAAAGTTAAATAAAAATTTCAGATGGCTGTTGTGAAGAAGGTAAAGTCAGGTAAATAAAGAGTAGAAGGATGTAGATGGTCAGATAAATATATACATATGTACATGTATTATGCACACACTATAATAGTGCTTCTCAAACTTTACTGTATATCAGAATCAACTGTAGGGCTTATTTATTATTATTATTTATTATTTATTTTTAATTTATTTAACAAAGAGAGAGCACAAGTGGAGAGAGAGAGAGAGAGAGAGAAAGAGAGAGAGAGAGAGTGAGAGGGAGAGAGAATTCTAAGCAGGCTCCACACTCAGCGTATGGCCTGATTGTGGGGCTTGATCCCACAACCCCGAGATCATGATCTGTGCTGAAATCAAGAGGTGGACCTCAGTCAACTGAACCACCCAGGCGCCATACCTGTGGGACTTATTAAAACATTAAGATTGTTGTGCTCTTTCCTTCAGAGGTTTTGATTTCATAGGGGCCTGATATGGGACCTGGGAATTTACACTTTTAAAAAATTGTGAAGTGTTGCTGCTATAGAGACTATACCTTGAGAGCCACTGGTGTAGGTTATTTGGTGGTCCCAGAAAGCCTCCAAAGAGGTGATATATTTGGGCAGAGACCTGAATGATGGGAAGGAACCAGTGAGATGAAGATGGTCAGTGGTGGGGGGTAGAGGGTGGGAATGAAGAGCTTTCCAGATGAAGCAGACAAACTGTGGTTTGAAGAAAGCCGAGAGACTAGTGAGGCTGCAGGGTAATGAATGGAGGGGATGGAGGCAAGAGATGGAATCAGAGAGGGCAGACCGTGGAGAGCAAGGCTGAGAATGATAGATTTAGACCCTTTGTAACTGTATAAAATTAAGATTTTATTTCAAGTATGATGGAAAGCCATGGAGAAGTAGAGGACATAACTAGGTTTATTTTTTAGTGCTAGAATGGATTTTGTAAGAGGTTAAAAGTGAATGAGGAGACCAGTTAGAAAGTGTTATGATTATCCAGGATAAAAGTGATATTGGCTTTGTTTAGGCTATAGTGGTGGGGATGGTGAAAAATGGGATACAGATGGTGGATGGGATTTCAGGTAAAACAGAAGGGACTTGCTGGTGGATTGGACAATGAGAAGTGAGAAAGAGGGAGCAGGCTCAACTATGATTCCAATGTCACCTTTCAACTAGTGAAAGGTGACACCAGTAACTGTGAACATTGGAGTAGAAACAGATTTGGGGAGAAATAAAAAAGCTTTTATTTATTTATATTTTTTTAACTCAAAGATGCCTTTAAGAATGGTGAAGAACCAGATATTTTTAGGGAAAGAGAGTGGGAATGAGGGTGAACCCATGCCTTGCTCCTTTGACAGGTCTGTTGTGATAGCTGACTAGGACAGGATTATTGTTCATGTGGATGTCACATACATCTTGGAAGCTGTAACTTCTGTAATGTGTGGCTTTTTAAATGGGTGAATAGAATCATGGCAGGAGCTTTCTAGAAAACTGTAAGCTTGAGCTGGTGGGCGCATGGTAGGCACTCAATAAACATTTAAAAAAATTTTTTTAATGTTTTTATTTTTATTTTTGAGACAGAGAGAGACAGAGCAGGGGAAGTTCAGAGAGAGGGGGAGACACAGAATCTGAAGCAGGCTCCAGGCTCTGAGCTGTCAGCACAGAGCCTGATGCGGGGCTTGAACTCATGGAGTGTGAGATCATGACCTGAGCTGAGCCACCCAGGCGCCCCAATAAACATTTGTTAAATTAATGAATGAATGAGTGAACTGGGAACTTTTATATATCAAGCCTATTTATCATTCTGATGGGTGATATGTCTTCAGATTTCATTATGTAGGGAATATCAAATATCCACTGGTAAAGATTATGTCTCAATTAGATTATCATAAAGTATTTAACTGGTCAGATGAATCCAAATGGGTAGAGGGTTTTTGGTGTAAACAGTGTTGTGTTTCTTGTGATACCTAAGGCAAAGAGACAGTAAGTTGGTCTAAGACCTGTCTGGATTTCTAGTTCCATGTCTGTTTATCTTTTTGCTTTTTCTCATGAGCCAGTGCCATCTATGGTTTTAGCAGAATCAGACCAGATTTGGAACCTGGCTTCACAGAAAGATCTCCTGTTTCTCTGTAGGCCAATATGAAGAGAGGTTTCAGGGCAAGAACTCCTGTAAACCAGCTTGGTGCAGTGTGTAATATGGGATCATAGAGGACTTAACTGAGATTTCAGAGATGATCAATATCTGCCTATAAGTGCCTTTTCTGATGAACCAAAAGTCAGAATTTGTTTCTGAAAAGGAGAGTCAGTTGCCATAGGTAGAGAAATCAGAGAAGAGGTTGAGAATGGTTGTCAGACTGTATTCAGATGCCCAAACTTGTGAATGAGCAGATGGCCCCTAAATCATGGAGTGGATAGCTTTCCAAACTCATTTCTCCTTACTAGCTCCATTAGGGACCAATGATTCCACTTTAGTCTTGTGAAATGGGAATTGCAAGTTAAATCCAGTGGTGCCTGGGTGGCTGTCAGTTAAGGGTCTGACTTCAGCTCAAGCCATGATCTCATGGTTCGTGGGTTCAAGCCCTGTGTTGGGCTCTGTGCTGACAGCTCAGAGACTGGGTCGTGCTTCAGATTCTGTGCCTCTGTCTCTCTCTGCCCCTGCCCCATGCACACTCTTTCTCAAAAATAAACATTATAAAAAGTAAAAGAAGTTAAATCCATATCTTAACTATCATCCAAGTTCTTCTGAAGGGAGGAAAACTGTAATAATAGCCTGATGATTCACTTAGGGACATAATTGAAGCTGGAGAACATGTTGGAGGCTGGACCCAAGGTCACAGAGGAGAAAGGGTAAGTTGACATCCTGCTATAAGGAAGGGAGTTTATTGCACTCTTTCCAAGCAGGTAAATAGAAAAAGAGAGGAGAGAGAAGTTGCAGATGCTGCAAAGCTAGGTGAAGGGACCTGTGGAAATAGTCCAGTGGTAGGATGGCCAAAAGATAATTTAAGAAGAGATGCTCAGTGTTCAATTTGAAATAGTTTGCTTTGCTCTCATGTAAACTCCTTTTACGTCTCCCTTTAAATAATTGACAAAGTCTCTAATATTCATGGAAGCTTAATGTGAGTGGGGTATTGGGTGGGGAACTCAAGGAAGCTTGAGTTTGGCATTGGGTCTAATGGTGGAGGGAAGACAGGATGTAGGAGTTGAATTGACCTCAAGAATGCAAGTTCTGTGCCATCTGCATCCTCTACACACCTAAGGAATCCTCAGTAATTTGGGGCAGGACTTTGGTGAGAGACCCAAACCCCAGGTGACTCTTGAGTTGTAAAATTTTGGATAGCAAAGATGATTTCTCTTGAAAAATTTAGAATTTTTGCTCTTTTAAAGTGATTTGGACCCCATAGCTCTTCTTCATCTTTACTAGATGTTTCATTAAACCCATGTTCCTGACTCATGGTTTTTTTCACTATCTGCTTCTCTAACTAGTGCAGTCTCTTTTGTCTGATCTACCTTTGTTTTGGATCTGGCTCTTTCCCTCACTCTTATGGCCTTGTGGGAAATGAATTATTCACTTCTGTACCTGGGTAGGGGACTGTTGTGCCCTGCCTAGCACCTGAACCCGGAAGACCTCTGATCACCCAGGAAGGAAGAGCAGACATGACTAATATTCTGGAAATTGTTTTCCTAAGTGTGAGTATGGGTAGACATTTGTTTTTCAAAAGTCATGTATGCCATGATCACATGGATTTAAACAGGTAAGGCTTTATGGCACTTTAAATGATATTAAGAGATCATTTCACTTAAGAGAGAAAGAAGGCAATAAAAGATTCATTATTAGCCATATTGTAAACCCTAGAGCCAATGCCTTGAAAATACTTTGTATACTGCTAACATCAAAGTCAGCACATATGCTTTTGGAGGAAATAATTAAAAATACTAATATAAGATAGTTTAAAAAATATTTTAATACTTCTACTAAGTCTATTTTGCTACTTCAGAATTTGCTAAATAGAAGCAAGCAGAATTTTAAGCTAGGAATGTGGTTTATGTGTGGATACTGACCTTTTGACTTCATTCTAACAGTTGCTTAATATTCTCCTCTAATGAAATTGTTTCCAGTAATAAAATTGCATTGCAAAAACTTCTTAGGTTATCTAAGGCCAAAATTAGACACCTAGAATAACAAGAAAATAATTCTTGCCTGAGGACTGCTCTAGACAAGAGAAGCATGGTTGTGAAATCATTGTAAATGCATTTCTGCCTGTAGAATTTGCTAGGAAGGAGGTTCATTATGTTTCAGCTAAAGAGTCTGGAAGTGGGAATGGTGGAAACAGTGGGCTGAGAAGATCAGGGATACAATAAGTTACTTGACTTGAATGGCTATACAATTTATGGTCCGTGGTTAAGTTTGGTGAAGGTTTAGTAACAAAATGACAAACATATGTTTTCATACCATGCTGACTGTTGAAAAAAAATTGCCTATAAATACCTGTAGTGGTCTGCCCTTGTTGTCTATCCAACACCATCCTCAGTCTTTCTTTTGGGAACAGCACCTTCTTACCTTTGGAAATGACTCAAGCTTCATTCTAAAAGTGTTCCTTTGGGTTGGGAAATTTATAAAGTGTGAAACCAAGGAGATTCTGATGGCCAGGTTTGCTGCCCAAAGGAGGAAAGCAGTCTACAGTGAAAGGGTCAGTTTGCACTTCTTGCAGTCTGAGTGTTCAGTCCCTTAATAATGAAGGACACTTTAGTGTGCTTCCTGTATATTTTTACTTTGCTTAAACTGATCTAAACTTTGTTTCTGTTACTTAGCAAAAAGAATCCTGATGAACACATAGACGCTATAGGTAGGAAAGATGCTTTATTAAAGGCTGGGAGGCTGGCACCAAAGTAACTCTGAGGTTTATAACCCTCTGAATTAATTGGTTGTTGGACATGACTGAGGAACATAGACTTGGGTTGGTAGAAGTTCCATTGATTAAGTGATGGATTATTTTCTGATAAATATTTAATGGTCCACAAGACCAGTCAAGGGACCTAAAGACTAATCAGTCCCTTTTGGTTGGTTAGCACAGTTGTCCAAACTCATTTTGTTTGTGTGATGAGTGTTCGTGATTTACTGGGACTGATAGGACCCTATCACTGTGTCCCCTACTTGAGCAAATAGGTCCTTTCTGAAGCCCGAGTCAGGACAGCTTTGGAGTATACACTTGACAATATGGTCAAATAGTGAAAGTTGATGCCCTGTCTTAAACCTTCCCAGTTCTTTTTTATTTTATTTTATTTTATTTTTTTAAAACATTTATTCACTTTTGAGAGACAGAGACAGAGCATGAGTAGGGGAGGGGCAGAGAGAGAGGGAGACACAGAATCCAAAGCAGGCTCCAGGCTCTGAGCTGTCAGCACAAAGCCTGATGTGGGGCTCGAACTCACGGACTGTGAGATCATGACCTGAGTTGAAGTCAGATGCTTAACCGATTGAGCCACCCAGGCCCCCTAAACCTTCCTAGTTCTAAGTCCATACCCTCTTGCTCATCGGCCAAAGAATTTAATAAACTATTCTCTGTTGAAGTGAAGTTCATTGATAAAGGCTTATTTTGTTTCCCTTTCCAGTTAGTACTTACCTTTAAATGCACCGGAGCAAGCTAGTTGTGGATTTAATGTACTATGGTAGGAAGAGGGGAGAAATGACATTTTTGTGGAAGCACCACCCAGTTACCAGTAGGAGAAGCCATTACATTTATTAATGCTGGAATTCTTCCTAGCAGTGAGTCTCCATAGAGCATAACCACTCTTTGTAAATAGTATTTTATACCATCTATTCTGATGTGAATCCTACATTATTGCTTTTATGTGAATGAATCATACTTCCACATAGTACAATAATATGTACCATTTGTAGAGAGCTGCCATGTGCTAGATACTGCTGGTGCTTTCACACACTGTATCTCATTTAATTCATCTTCAGAACAATGTTATTTTACAGGAGAGAAAAACTAAGCACAGAGAAGTTAAGCAGCTTGGCTAAAGTCATAAGTCTAATGAGAGGGCATAACTCAGAAGACACACACCAATGTTGTATTTTTTAAATTGGACTCCTTGCCTGTATGAGTTACCTCCTTACCTGCCTTTCTTAGGTGGGGAGTGGGATGTGGTTGCCATCACAATCTCAAGGGAGAAGAAGGCCTTTGGGCAGCTTGCATGGATCATGATCTAACCCAGCTGTGGAAGAATCTTTTCTCTCTCTCTCTCTTCTTTAAATTTTATTTTATTTTGAGAAAGAGAGGTGGGGAGAGGGGGAGAGAATCCCAAGCAGACTCTGCACTGTCAGCTCGTATCCTGACATGGGGTTTGAACTCATGAACTGTGAGATCATGACCTGAGTCAAAATCAGGAGTAGAATGTTTAACTTACTGAGCTACCCAGATGCCCCAAGAATCTTGATATCAAGTAAGGATCACTAAATGTTACACATAGACTGAGTTCAGGTTGATTATCTCCTATTTTTTCAGAGGGTAATTCCTTGGGGTTTTTGGGAAATATTACATGGTACCTTATGGTGATTGAGTTACTGATTGAGAATCTATGGGTCTATTAATAATGTCTTATGATTCTGATTCCTAGAGGTATGTCAGATGTAGTTCATACCTGAAAGTTATAAATGGACTAGATTATACTCTTGCTTAATATGTTAATATATTAATAATTGACATCTCACCAGTAACTCCATTTTAGAGGCATCTGGATTAATGTACTGATACTCTCCTACTAAATTGAATTAGGTCTTTAAGGATCAAAATCTTTTCTAAATATTTTATTGTATTTTCGAAGTGTTTTTAATAACACTTTGTATATTCCAGATTTTTTAAAAAAATTTTGTTCTGTTTTTTCTAACTTCCTAAGTAAACACCAGTGCCATTGTAGGGTAAATCTGCATGAATCTTGACTGGTTCACAATCTGGAAATAGTATACAACTCCATGAGGGGACAAAACTCAAGCTATCTTGCCCTATGTGTATATGGCTGATCTTTTATTTTTCTGCCTTGACTGTGTCCCAGTATGTAACACTGGTGTTGGTACCCCATCATTTGGGTACATGAATAGTTAGAAATAAAGGTGTGTAAGAGAGCTTTGCTATACCAGATGTAGGACCTTAATCCTTACTTTTCTAGACCTTAGAATGAGGTGACTGAGAGAAATTATCTGCAGGTTTCATTCCAACTTAAAAGCTGGAATTTTCTAATGCTGGAGAATTAGAGATTTGTTTTCTGGTGTCTGACCACAAAGCCTTTTGGAGGTAGAATAAAATACCACAAATTATGTTGTTCACTGTGTTGGGATAGAAGTTGAAGGCAGGAAGGCGTGCAGAGAGCCTTGATTTAGTTTCTCAGATGGCTTTCCCCCTGTTTCCTTCAAAATGATGGGCAGAGATTTTAATGTTTATCATGTTTTGACAATCTGTGATTTCTTTTATAAGCAATCATCATAGTGGATGTCAAGAACTATGTGGTAATTGACAATTATTCTGTGGTATCACGTAATATGTGTGCATCTGGGAATAAAGGTTTTAGAGAATTTTTTGGCTAAAGTATGGTTACACTCAGAAAGGAGGAGCTTTGTAAGTGAGAGCAGCTCCAGACTTCTATGAATTTCATGTTTAAGTTCATTAATGGCAGGGACTGTTTTTGGTATTCTGCAATGTGCACTATTCCTTTGTCTTTCTATATGCCAATTATGGGAGAAGGTGATAGTGGTGATTTATTTTAATTTAGATGCCAAAGAGTATTGAAATAACTTTTTTCTTTGAGAAGAAACATTTCAGAAATGTTTTAAGAATTTGAGAATGGTGGGGCGCCTAGGTGGCTCAGTCAGTTAAGCATCTGACTCTTGGTTTTGGCTCAGGTCGTGATCTCACAGCTTTGTGGGTTCGAGTCTTGCATTGGGTTCTGTGCTGACAGTGTGGAGCCTGCTTGAGATTCTTTCTCTCTCTCTCTCTTGAGAGAGTGGGGTCCCTCCCCCACTCATGCTGTCTCTGTCTCTCTCAAAATAAATAAATAAACGTAAAAAAAGAATTTAAGAATGCTATGTCAAGAATTACTATACTGAAATTGGGAATAGTTACTAATTATAATGGGAATATATATACAAACACACCCACACTCATTTTCTAGGTGTATATGCTAATTAATATCGGAACATTCTACATTTTAGGAACAGATACCATTACCACTTCTATTAATCTTTTCCTTCCCATACCTACACCCATTAGCTTAATTAAGGCATTTATCACCACCCTTCTGGATTATTTTAAGAGTCACCTTGCTTTTCTCCTGGCTCTCACTCTTTTCTAAATACCACTCTGTACCAGATAGAGCAAATCAGCTACAATCAGATTAAAGCCTTAAGTGGCTTCCTACTGTCTAGCAAATAAAATCCAAACACTTGTAGCTTAGCAGTGAAGATCCTTGAAAGCCTGCGGGGAGTCCAACCTTGTTCCCTATAACTCTCCAGCCAGTATTCTATGTCCTAGTGGATTCAACTACTTGCTTTACTTTTTGTTCTTGTGTTTTTTCCTTCACAGTCATTTGCTTGTGCTGCTTCTTTATATATTAGTTTCCTAATAATCTCCTAATAATATAGTCTCTCTTATAATCAAGTCAGGATTGACTGTCCAGGCCTTCTCAAAAACCTAAGTCCATTCATTCCTTCTAATTCACTTCCATGAAAGTAATCTTTCTTTCCTTTAACTCTGCTAGAATACTGAAACTCAAACATTATGAATATTCCTTTGTGTTACTGTTGTTTCTTATATACATGTTCTTTATGTTATGTCCTTTGATTATATTCTAACTTTTGGGGGCAGAGACCAAGTCTTTTGTTTTTTCCCTTGAACAGTACCTTGTACAGGGTTGGCCATGGTAACTGCTAGTTGAATGAGCCAATGGATGAAGGGTTCTGGTAAAACCCCTTCCCTTGCTATTTCTTTATTCTTTCTTTGATTTAGAAATCTCTCACTAATGTGAAGTGTGTGTGTTTTGTGTGACACTGGGTACATGTAGATGTGTTAGTCCATCCTTAGGCTGGTAAATTGTGACCACTGGCGTTCTCGTGCTGAATCTAGTGCTTAGATTGCTGATGTCCTCACATATTCTGAGATCATCTCCTTTATAGAGAACAGCCACTTCACTTTTGGCCTATCTGCCTCTGTTCAAATGGGAAACTCTCTCCTGGAGAGCCCTTCCTTCTGATTCAAGCACTAAATGGAAGAATAACATTTTTTATGCCCAAAGCCTTATTTTGCCCACATCCTTATTTCTTTGGACATATTCCCTCTCTTCTAAGTCAAATATTGCAGTAAATGTTGGTTTCCCTTATTTTTATTTTTCACCTTCAATTAATTCCTTAATTGTGCCACAAAGGTTCTGCAAAATATTTCCCATATTTTAAGTTGTCCTAAAGCAGATCCACTCTGTTAAAAGACCGTTTTTAATCTTCTCAAATTCAAACACAAAGAGACTCAAATTTCTATCCAGTTCTAAATGATCAAAAAGACTTCCATATTTCTGCCCTCTCTCAATTGTCTCTCGTATGGCTTCCCTTTACTTGTGTGCTAGCTGCTGTATTTGGGTAGGTTCAGTTTATTAGCTGATAACTGCTCTCTGGTTAACAGTTTGGTGGGATAAAAGGTTAAACTACAAGTGAATTGGACTTTTTTTGGGGGAAGCATGGGGATCACTTAAATATTCCGCGAGTCCATATTATTTCTAGCCTGTTGTATGTATATTCTTCTTTAGATATTGCATGAGAATTTGCTGGTGGAAGAATGTTGGATCAAAGCCATTATATTAGTGTGAAAATTTAATTCAAGAAATAATTTATTTTGAATAACTATTATGGAGGCTTTGTGAGCTAGGAGCTAGAGAGGTAAAACATAAATAAAATATAGCATCAACCCTTACAGAAATAGATAAGAGATCAGTGGATCTCAGAAAGACCATACAACTTAAGAAGATTTCTCTGTCTTCACACTACATGGTGCACATACACAGTAGACTCTCTGTTACATGTTATAGTCAAATGTGGTATTCAGGCTAATCTAATGTTTTAATATCCAGAAAGCTACTGTAAATGTTATACGCAAATCACCAAGTTACAAAGCATTTGCATAAAATGAAACGCTCAGCATCTAACCACACCGATCTTTGCTTTAGAAAGTATATCAAGATCTTAAAGTGCCACTATGACCATCACTATAAATATTGATTAGCATGATATTGAAATTGTGCCAAAATACCTGTGATGAGAGAGTTTACTAGTAATAACTGCCATTAATTAAATGCTAATTATGTGTAAGTGTTTAGAACCTTTCTTTGTTCAATCCTCACATCATCTGTATAACTGGCCCAAGGTCACTCACATAGTAAGTGGTGGGGTTGGGCCTCACACCCAGGGAATTTGCCTTCAGAATCCATGTTCTTAACCACTAGTCTGTATTGCTTCTTAATTACTTTGGTGTTTTCAAATTTTGGTGTGCATAGGAATAATCTTAAGGAACTTCCAAGACGCCGATTCCTGGAGTCCCATCCTAGAGACCTAGATTCAGTAGATCTGAAGCTAGGCCTGGAAATCTGCATATAAGCAAGCACCTATATGATTCTGTGGTGCTGCAGTTACACTCTGAGAAATATGTGTTGTCTGTACTGTCTCAGGATTTAGTAATGTATATACAAGCACATAGGCATATCTGTAATGTCTTCTCTTACTGCACCAGGATTACAACTCCAGTACCGTATACTGGAACATATTCTAGCCAGAGTTAGAATAATTATTTCCCCTGCCTGTCCTGAAACTAGTTATGTGACTTTGGCCAAAGTCATATATATATATATATATATATATATATATATATATATATATATATAACTTATATGAGATTTATTATAAAGAATTGGTTTATGGATTATGGAGGCTGGTGAGCCCATAGTGTGGGCCAGCAGGTTTGGGACCCAGGAATGCTGATGGTACAGATAAAATCCAAAAGCAATCTTCTGGAGAGTTCTCCAGAAATGTTCTGGAGTCTTCTGGCTCAGGGAGGCCACTCCTTTTGTTCATTTCAGGTCCTCAAGTGATTGCACATTATGGAGGGCAACCTGCTTTACCAGAAATTCACTGATTGATTGATTTCTTTTTTTCTTTTTCTTTCTTTTTTTTTTTTTGAGGGGGGGGGAGAGAACGCATGAGCGAGGGAGAGGGACAGAGGGAAAGAGAAAAAATCTCAAGCAGGCTCCATGCTCAGTGCAGAGTCCAACACAGGGCTCTATCCCTGACCCTGGGACCATGACCTGAGCTGAAATCAAGGCTCTGATACTCAATTGGCTGAACCACCCAGATGCTCCCCAAACTTAGTGATTTAAATGTTAATCCCGTCCCAAAACATGGTCCAAGAGGCCACATAAAATTAACCATCATATTACCCAATTTCTCTGGGTTCCATAGGTAAAATCCCTTTGATAAAATCATCAGGGAACTGAACCAAGTGATCATAACTATATAAAAGTGTCTCTAAATGAGTGACCAATGGGACACACCCTGGCAGCTGATGCCTTTAGTTTGGCTCAAAGTTGTCTTATCGAATATTTTTAAAAATTTTAATTACTGGTAGTTTCTAACAAATTTCACATGAAAATCTGTATTTCTGGTTGCTTCAAAAAAATCAATGATTTTGCAACACTGCATGGCCACAGTGTAGCTGAGTCACAGATGTCACCTGTAGGGGGATTTTGCTACCTCCTTGTATCTCACTCTCTGTATCTCACTCTCTCAGTCCACGGATTTAATTTCTGTGAGCTGCTGAGCCCCTATAGGGATTTGAGTTTTTGACCATTGCCTTCCTAGCTACTAAACGTTTGTTGCAGCTCCACCTCCCTGATTAAACATGACAAAGGGAGAAGTTGGATTTCTGAAACACATGAAAGCTTATGCCAGGAAATCACTATTTCTTCATCGTGTGCAGTATGGTTTATCACCTCTCCCAGGGTTACCTTCTCTGGGCTCCACAGATCACTAACTTCTTTTGAATTAACAAAAGGGATGCTTTTATATTTTTGTATACTTTCTTGGTAGGAGATGTTAGAAACTATGAAGTGGGTTCTTCAGTCACTGAATGGCACCAACCAGATTAAAAAGACAGAGGAACATTGATATAAAAAGAGAACCTGCTACTTTTGTACAGAGTTGAAATAGTTTAGGAAGCAGTTTCAAATGTGTAGGTTATCTTTCCTATAGCAAGACTGGCTTTATAGGAAAAAGAATGGGCAGTTGTTTAATAGTGAGATTTCAAAGGTATAATAGCTTCATAACTTCCCCAGTTGCTCTCTGAATGCTGAAATTACTTCAACCAGGACAAAGTCTTTTATTTCATAATGGTAGAGAAAGCAGAAACCTTTGAGAATAGCAACACAGGGCCTAAGGAACAAAGTGGTGATATTAGATCCATATTGCAAATACATTTTGATAGGGGACTAGGGAAAAGATGAAACCCAGGGGCCTTGTAGGTCTGAAAATAGTTGAGGGAAAAAGAGTACAGTAAAGAATTTACTCTACTGATTGTTTAGTCTTTTTCTCCCCCCCATATAAACATGCCTGTGGCCACTTTTTTTCTGACAAAATATGTATAAATTGCCTTTAAGACTTTGAAAATTAATTCCATCAGGCATATGGTTTGCAAACATGCTCTCCTTTTCTGTGTTTAAAAAAATATATTTCAGATGTATAGCCTTATTATTATGGCTTCTCTAGAAGTCATCCTTCATAAAAGTAATTCAGGAATGTTAGAATCTTTGTCAGTTTCTTGGCAAACAGTATTCGATTCTATATTCATACTCCATAGGACACACAATTTTAGAGGTATTCTGGAATGTTTCCAAATTTTATTTTGGAACTCAGCACTTCATTATCTTTATTAATTCTAATCAATAATAGTTTATAATAGTCCTGAATGTGTTAGCTGTAAATCGCTACTTTATTCCATTCAGCGAGAATGTTCTTGCTCTTCTTTTTCCCAGAGTATATATTTGAATGTTGACTTTTGTGTGCCAGGTTTTTTTTCTGATACTTGGATTCCTGTGGATAATTTGTAAGAAGATCATCCAG
This sequence comes from Panthera leo, assembly GCF_018350215.1. Lineage (NCBI taxonomy): Eukaryota > Metazoa > Chordata > Mammalia > Carnivora > Felidae > Panthera > Panthera leo. Next base: position 183,060,752 of record NC_056686.1, read on the forward strand.
AGAGAGAATGCCTAGGTTTTAATGTCTAATGTTAGATTTTCCACTTGGGAGGCAAATGCTTGCCTCCTGATTTTCCATCTTAAGAATTTCCTATTACTTTTCTTTTTTCTTTCTATTAATTTTGAACATATTAAGGTCATCATTTACTCTAGCCAGTTGCTTATTTTCATCTTGAATTGATTTGTAGTTTTCTTACTTTTAAATCCACCTAGTAGTTTATTTCTAAGTCCCTTTTCCTTAAGTCATAGAAAGAGAAATATTATACTTAGCAAAAGTTTTATGCTTCCTATGCTGTCTTTTGGAGTAATTTTAGAAAATTACTGACTATAGCTCTTAGAAAATTGCTTATTATGCCATTCCCTTGTTTGGCTCAGAGACAAAATAAGCTTAGGTCCTAGGGCCGTGGCAGTTTTTTCCCTCTGCCAGATAATAGTCTCTATATGAAACTTCAGACTTCAGGGAGTTATTTCTGATCTTCAAGGATACGTGATAATGGTGCTTTCTCTTGGCTCAAAGGCTGGGATACTTCCTGCTTTCCAATGCAGGTAAAGGGTGGAGAGTAGCAAGAAATATATTCTATTTTGTAAAAACAAATAAATGGACTTAGAGGAAGACTGTATGTGTTGAAAGTAGTTATTGTATTATAATTGGAAACATGAATAATGTGTATTTGAATAATAGAAATGATTAAACTGTCCTTGGAGTTTATATGGCATATTATATAGTAAAGTTTTTTTTTTAAATGAGAGAAAAATAAATTGTACAGGAATCCCATGTTATCAGAATAGCTTGCAGATTTTGTTCATAATACCTCTATCTTCAGTCTTGTCCTCCTCCTTTTAAAGATATATAAACACAGACTAAAAGATGGTATGTATATTGATGGGTCATTTAAGGTGACAATGGAAAGACCACCCAGTGGACCCATGAGCAGACTGATGATGGTCAGTGTTACCACCTTCAGTTTGGGGCGTTTAAAGAAAAGGAATATACATATGGTTTGTCTGTGTTAATCACTTGATTAATCACAGGTGGGTTATCCATGGTGGTTTTTAAATCTCTGGTTAGTTTTTTCTGTGGCTCAGAGTTCTTTTTTTTTTTTTTTAATTTTTTTAATGTTTATTTATTTTTTGAGAGAGAGATTGACAGAGTGTGAGCAGGGGAGGGGCAGAGAGAGAGAGAGAGAGAGAGAGAGAGAGAGAGAGAGAGAGAGGAAGACACAGAATTTGAAGCAGGCTCCAGGCTCTGGGCTGTCAGCACAGAGCCCGATGCGGGGCTCGAACCCACGAACCGTGAGATCATGACCTGAGCTGAAGTCAGATGCTCAACCTGTGGCTCAGCGTTCTTGTGAACCACGTGTCATTGTGTGCCAACTAATGCCAATTAATTTCCTGTACCAGCCTAGGCCCTCGAGTTGTGTCAGTCTGGGACAGAACCAGACTTGGGGGAGGAGATTCCTGCTCCAGTGTGGAAACTAGAGGGGTGGATTGCTGAGCAGGTGTTGACATTGTGGAATCCCAGGGAGGACTGGTCCTTGCAGCCTTGGGAAAACCTGCTTTTGTACTACGTGGGAGAATCTCCCTTTATGTTAGAGGTTTTGTTCACTTTCTGTTCACTCTTTGATAACTGTCCTAAGTTTAGAAGCGACTTGGGTGTCATTACATACATACTGGCAACTAGAATAAATTCTAATCTGAGTAGTTAGAACTGAAATAGTCTGCTCAAAGGTAGAACACATTTCATTTGTTCGTTTGTCCATTTCATTTGTTCGTTTATTTGGGGGGTTTCTCTAGTGACTGTCTGATGACCTGCATACATGTTCATTATCTACTTGATAGTTCAAAAGGTGGTCAGAAACGTTATGTCTCTCTCATGATCCTAAATGGAAAGGTAAGAAACCCAGAGGAAAAATGACATCTTCCCTCTTGGCTTATTTTTAATATTAATATAATGTCAGTGTTTTTTAAATGCTGAACTTTGTAATGCATGTGTGCTTTGAATTATTTTGTTCAATGTAGAACTGTGGAAAAATTACATGCGTACTCATGTCACTCAACGGCCTGATCCATCAGAGCTGGAAAAATTACAGTCATCTTGGGTGACTTTGAGTTTCTCCCTTGTTCTTATAAGGCTCACACTCTTCCACACACTAATGTTCTCTAACAGCTTCCCACTGGTAATGCGTGTCTGGCTAAGTGACTTCTAGTGAATGTAGCTATTATCGTGCTTAATTGTATTTCACTTATTATTCCAGTGGCGTACTACGACATCAAGATAACTTACAAGTCTAATTTACCCACGTGGATATTGCTTTTGTGCTTTACATTGTGCTCTAGAATTTCAAGGCTCTGAAATTATTTTCTACTTTTTAGGGGTCCAAAAGTCAAGTTGTTTTCTGTTATCTTCTTTAAATTTTCACAAGTAAATTGTGTTAAGTTGGATGGACCCCTGGTCTTCGGAGAGCTAAGCCCAAGTGGTCACATAAAATCCAGACTATCGAGGCCCCGAGAGGCTAATCCAGAGGTCCCCTCAAGGTGAATGTGTAGCATTCAATTATCAGAGACCTCCTAATAATGCTAATAATGAGAACAATTGTCATTTTGGGGGTGCTTACTAGGTTTGGGACTATATATATTATCCTAAGGTAATAAATTGGGAAGGTAGGATACAGTTCAAACTCCTTTTCTTTCTTTGCATTGAAAGGCTTTCTGCATATCTGTTCTGCTGTCCTCTACTATTAATTTTCTGGTCAGAATGGTCTATTTATAGTTCTCTACAGACATACCTTGCCTTTTTAAAAAAAAACACAGATTTATTCACATATAATTCACATAAGCATGCAATTCACCTCTTTAAAGTGTACAACTCAATGGTTTTTAGTATATTTATAAAGATGTGCAACTGTGAGCACAAGTTTAGAATATTCTCATCACCTACCCCCCCCCCCCAAAAAAAAAAAACCCATATCCATTAGCAGTCACTCCCTTTCTTCCTTCTGCCCACCCTTCTATAAGCTACTAATCTACTATTAGTCTCTATAGAGTCACCTATTTTGGTCATGTCAAGTAAATGGAGCCATACCATATGTGGTCTTTTTGTGATGGACTTCTTTCACTTAGCATGATGTTTTCAAAGTTCATCCATATTGTAACATGTGTCAGTACTTCATTTCTTTTTATTGCCAAATAATATTTTATTGTATGAATATGCCATATTTTTTATCCATTTTTCAGTTGATGGACATGTGGTTTGTTTCTACTCTTTGGATATTATGAATGTGCTTCTATGACTATTCATGTTCAAGTTTTTGTGTGGATACATGTTTTTATTTTTTTTGGGGGGGTATATATCAAGGAGTGTTAATCCTGGGTCATATGGTAATTCTGTGTTTAACCTTTTGAGGAAGTACTGGACTGGTTTCCACACCAGCTACAGCACTACAGCACTTTACGTTCTCACCAGCAGTTCCTAAGGGTTCTAATTCCTCCACACTCTTGCCTTTATTATTATCTTGCCTTGTTATTATCTGTTTTTTGATTATATCCATGCTAATGGGTATGAAATGGTATCACACAGTAGTTTTTATTTGTGTTTTCCTGATGACTAACGATGGTGAACATCTCTCCATGTGTTTATTGATCTCTTGTGTATCTTCTTTGGAGACATATCTATGTATACTCTTTTTCCATCTTCAAAATGGATTTGTGTTTATATTTATATTTATATTATTGAGTTATAAGAATTTTTTTATGTATTCCAGATAAAGGTCCCTTATCAGTTATATGAGTTTCAATATTTTCTCTCCTGTGGGTTGTCATTTCAGTTTTTTAATGATTAACCACAAAAGTTTTAAATTTTGATGAAGTCCAGTATATCTATTTTTTCTTTTTTTTGTTTGTGCCTTTGTTTTCATAATTAAAATGCCATCGTCTAATCTGAGGTCATGAAGATTTACCCCCTCCCCCCCATTTTCTTCTAAGGGTTTTATAGTTTTATCTCTTACGTTTATGTCTTTTATCTGTTTTGAGCTAATTTTTGTATATGGTGTGAGATAGGGATCCGACTTCATTCTTTTGCATAGGTATATCCAATTATTTCAGCACAATCTTGCATTTTTGAACTTTTATTTATTCCCAGAATGCTCTTCTATCTTCTTCTTGGCTGTTGAAATCCTTTGAGTCAGCTCACCTTCTGCTTCCTATAAGAGGTCTTTTGACCACCTTAGCTTAAAGTGATTTCTCTCCTTTTAACTTGTCATCTTTTCATGGGTATGTACCTTTTCTCTCTGCATAACTAGGGCATGAAACTATATCTTATACCTATCACTTGACCTATGAAGTGTCAATTATCAGTGTCCCCTATTGCCACTGTAAAAGTCAGTGGAAGGCTGGAAGAGTAATAGGTTTTGGCCCTCTAACTCTGACATCCTTAATAGTTTCATATGTGACTATATTTGAGTTGTAGGAGGTAATCAGAGGTGTTATAGCTTTATCATGGTGATATTCTGTAGATTCTTATGACCTTATCAACAATTATATTAAGTACATTAAAAATTCTAGTATCTACTATAATTAATTAATTAATTAATTTATTTATTTATAAATGTTATTTACTTTTGAAAGGGAGAGAGAGGGAGGGGAGGGACACAGAGAGAATCCCAAGCTCACTGTGGAGCCTGGCACAGAGCTTGATCCCATGACCATGAGATCATGATATGAGCCAAAATCAAAAGTTGGAGGCTTAACTGACTGAATCACACAGTTGCCCCATGTCTACTGCATTTTAAAGAACAACAATATCGATATTATATAAAGTTTTTAGGATTTAGTAAATAACTGTCTAATATTTGCTTTTTGTGTGAAAAGAATTTGGGCATAAGGTCTGTTTTCATCAAAAATTCTGTTATTATGAACATCTAATATGCTTTTACCTTAAATGATTCACAGAATGAGATGCAGTTTTTGTAACATTGTAGATCAATGGATATTCTGCAAATTGGTATTTTTTTTCTGAATTATACATTGGTGACCCTGCTATTTCCAGGTTTAATAGAGAATTGACTGCCATTTGGTTTCTCAGTGAGGATATAGTTTTGGGAATAAGGTTATATTTCAGGAGAAATTCTGTAAGTTGTTTTGAATATCTAATATGCTCCCTTTAGTGACTGATAGAATCGGATGTGTCTTATGTAACATATGGCAAATCAGTAGATATTCTACAAGAGTAGATTTTCTATGGTTTATAATACTGAATCATCCACCTATTCAGACATATGAGAACAGGTTTTCCATGAGGTATTCTTGGGAAGGTGGAATCCATGGGTTCTACTTTCCTTTATACTTTTATTTATTTTTTTAATTTTTAAATGGTTTTTTTTTTTATTTATTTATGAGACAGAGAAAGACAGAGCATGAGCAGGGGAGGGGCAGAGAGAGAGGGAGACACAGAATCTGAAGCAGGCTCCAGGCTCTGAGCTGTCAGCACAGAGCCCAATGCGGGGCTTGAACTCACAGACTGTGAGATCATGACCTGAGCTGAAGTCAGATGCTTAACTGACTGAGCCACCCAGGTGCCCCATTCCTTTATACTTTTAAATCCAATAATCTTACAACTCTGTAATATATAAAATATTCCCAGATATAGCTAGTTCCTTTCCAAATGGCCAGGGAAAGATAGAAGAGCAAGGAGAAGATCTCGTAACCAAACAGTCTTTCAACAACTTCACTAGATTTTGCTTAGGAAATTGAAATTGTCTTTTGGTACTATGCTTTTTCATTTGCATTTCTTGTTCTGCTGGAGGTGTCCAGAATATAGTGCGGGGTTAGTAATTGCACATTACTTCTTTCCCTACTCCTTTTCTGAGCTATTAGAATGGTCTGGGTGATCTGATGGCTGTTTTATTATTTTGCAGTGAGTGGCTTAAAAGGATAATTTACACAGAATTACCCTTAAAGTGCATGTGTAAGTTTAATATATGTTGTACTCTGCATTTTTACAGGATGTGTGCAGTGGCAATTTGTACTCTGTAATAGAGAAGAGATATCTAGTTTCTCAAGGCTAGACTCTGAGTTAATTAGGTGGAACTGTCTTCCAGATGTGTCAGATAGTTAGTAACTATTTATAGTTGCTGTTCTTTTGGTACCAGAAGTAACTTTGCTCTCCCCTGAATTCCCTTAGCATTTTATCTGTCCCTTACTGCTCTCATCACCTTCCACCCCCTGTTGTAGGTTAGCTCTAGCTATCTACCTTTTTTTATCTCCCTGCTTCCTTTTCACATAGTTTGACTCATGATGTTCATTTAATAGATGTGGTAATACTGGTGTTGGGAAGCAAATATTCCAGCTTTTAGCTCTCTGAGCAGGTGATAGGATCACACCTCCCACCACCTTTGGCTACGTGACTCGCTTTGGCATAGAAGTAATGCATGTCACTTTCAGGGGAAAGTATTTAATAGCCAGTGTTCAACTCCTACTTTTCCTTCCTCTTAACTATGATTGTATCTTGGGATGGAGCCTGAGTCCCTGAATGACTTGGAAGACCAGAGCCCCCTGCTGACCTGCAAAAGACATGTAGCTTAAGTAAGAGATATATTTTTGATGCTTTAAACAGCTGAGATGTTGGGTTATTTTTTTGTGCACATCATAACCTAGCCTGTTCTGGCAGGTGAAGTAAACCTGCATTTCCAATACGAGAGCCACCAGCCACATGTGGCTATTGAACCCTTGAAATATGGCTAGTCCAGTTGGAGATGTGCCATATGTATAAAACACATACTGGATTTTGAATACTTAGTATGAAAAAGGTATGTAAAATATTCCATTAGTGATTTTTAAATGTTTACACGTTGAAATGATATTTTGGGCATAGGGGATTAAACAAAATATATTATTAAAATTCATCCCACCTGTTTACTTTAAAAAAAATTATACATGTGATTGCATTATCATTCTGTTGGACAATGCTGCACTGAATGATAAACTTACTGAAGACACAAGCTCTATCTTTCACCCTTATTCTCTCATAGCATCCCATAGTGGTCTGGTATATGGGATATGTTAAATAAATATAAGTTTAATGAGTGAACTATGTCTCCACTTATATTTTGTTTAACATTAAAAAATAATGCAATATTCAACATGAAGCTTATTTGTATTTTTGTGTTTAATAATTTCCTCTTTTAATTCCTTTGGCTAAAGAATAAAATCTCTTTAAATCAGGAAATTTAATGGTATGTTTTAATGTTATGTTTGTGTTATGTTAATGTTTTAAAATGTTGCACACTGCAAAAATGCTGGGCTTCTGGTCATTAAATACATGACCTAATCAAAAACTTAGCATGGTTAATCCCAATGGCTAGCATTTTTTAACATTGCAAAAATAACCAAGAAGTCCCTGTTTGTTTAGTCATATTGTGACCTTTATTTATTTACCAATGTCATCCATTTTCATTATTTACATTATTGTTTTCCCCTTTGCATGAGGCCTTATGCTACAAATCAAAAGGAAACAGGGAGAAGCAGAGCAACCTTGAGGGCCTTTTGCCACATCAGATGTGGATGACCCCTCACATGAGGAAGCAGGGCTTTCAGGTTCTGGATGAATGAGACAGAAAGCAAAATAAGTGGTGCAAGGAGCCCTGGAAAGTAATATGACTTTAAGAAATAAAGGGTGGAGCATAGGAAATATAGTCAATGGTGTTGTAATAGCGTTGTATGGTGACAGGTGGTAGCTATACTTGTGGTGAGCAGAGCAAAAATTAGATTTAAGCTTAAACGTAGATTTGTGGAGTCAGTATGTTGAACATCTGAAACTAACATAACATTGTGTGTTAACTCTACAAACAAACAAACAAACCAAAAGTGAGATGAAACTTTTAGTGAAAAAAAAAAAAAAACAGGTGGAGAAAACAAAGTAACAAAGATGCTGGAAAAAATTACAAGCACTTAGTAAATTATAGCTATTGGCATAAGAGTAGAGGGAGTTATGGAAGGACATATACTAGGCTGTTCCATTGGCTAAAGAGGCACAGGGGAAGGAGAGATAGACGCCTCCACCAAAAGACTGTAGGATAAGCAAGGACATGTCCACACACCAATTTATCCATAATTTGCACAAAACTCTGTGTTATGTGTACATGCATAGAAAGACATATGACACGGTGGTTACCAAAATATTAGTGGTACTTTACTTTCTGGGTCATGGCTGAATTTCAGATAATTTTACTTTCTTTGTTACACATTTGACTTTTTTCCCAAATGGGCATTTTGTATCATCAGTAAATAACCTGATCAGCATTTTTGCATTTATGAGTAACATGAAGACAGAGTTTAAGGATCCAATCAGAAGTTGTCTATATTATTTGTATTCCATTGGAACAACTGTCAAGTTATTATAAATAAAAAAGAGGAGTAATTAGAAGTGTATTAAGTATATGTGTTCATTTCAATTACCAGAGAATATTTAAATATACCTATTAATAGGTATGGTATACTCTTCTGTGAGTTAGGCTTCAGTTTCCTTCCTAACTGACAAAGTGAAATAGCTTGTTCAGATTATGGAAGTGTCTTATCTGAAAGTGAACATTTATTCAGAAAGAAAGAAAATGCTTTTATAAGATTATAAAGGATTTGGGAATTATGCCATGAGGGCACATGCTGAGTAATGTCAGTTTTTCAGGCAGGGTGCCAAGTTTTGTCAAAGAAAGGCAAATATGGGATTTATTTTGCAATATCTGGAAAACTTAGAACTCTAATTTCTTGGAAAATCTTTCCAAGATAAATTTAATGTGATGGCATTCTACTTCAAAAAATTACATATAGCAATAGGAAAGGAAAAACAAAGTACAACAAGATGTTAGATGAGAAAAGGAGGTTTTTCTTCCCCCAAAGAGATTGTGACCTTGCTGAATTCAATTATGTGTCTGACAGCCTCACAGAAAACATCCTTGTAAGGTTAATTTTGCTGAAACTCCTGAGCAAGGGTAAAGTAAAAAAATGATCTTTTACCATCAGTTCACTTTTCTTCATCTTTAAAAATGTGCAAAAGATGAGGTGTTATGTGTTCAAAAGTGTTCTGAGTCTGTGGGGGATCCTGAACAAGTCACTGAAACTTTCTTGGTCCCATTTTTCTCATTTGTCTAATATTTAGTCTTTGGACTATACAGCATTCCATGTTTTCTCCTAGGTTTTATTTTTAAAAATAAAATGAAACTATTTTATGATTTTTGATATGTTTATATACTGTCTGATGTATATCAGTAAAAACTTTTTTTTTTTTTAAATTAAGGTCTGGTTCTTCTATGATATAAAAAGCATTGTTCTTCTATGATGTAAAAAGTTGGTGAGTTTATATATAGCATTACCTAGAACTATGACTTCCCCCAAAGTCCCTTTGAGGTTTCCACACACTTTGAAAGCTTGGTTGCCACAAGGGTCATGGTGATTGACAGGGAGAATTCAACTGATACAGGTTCATGTCTGTATCTGTAAGATGGCTGTGCAGACTTGGAGACTTCAAAACATCCTCTCCATTGCAGGATAAGTATCCCTTGCCCTCAAGTCTTCTTGGAGCCATCCTGCTGATGGTGACTCTGCCTGCCTTGGGTGGGACATCTGCTCAGGTTCTCGGACCTTTATTAGGCATGTTCCAGCTGCTCTGAGAGGCTCCTAGACAGAACAGTGCGTGTAAGTGTGAACTATGAAGCTGCAGCAGGCAATGAGTGCATTTTGCTCTGTGACTGTTTCCCTCCATTCCTCCTCATCAGCTTTGGAGTTGGTGGGGGTCAATCCAGCAGATTTTTTTAAAGTTTATTTATTTATTTTGAGAGAGAGAGAGTGAACAGTGGAGGGATAGAGAGGGAAGAAGAGAGAGAATCCCAAGCAGGGTCCACACTGTCAGCACAGAGCCCAACGCAGGGCTTGATTTCACAAACCAAACTGTGAGAGCATGACCCAAGCTGAGATCAAGAGTTAGACACTCAACCAACTGAGCCACCCAGGTGCCCCAATTCAGGAAATTTTTGAACAACTTTTTAATTGAAGGTGAATTCTAGGTGACCTTGTGACTTGACTGTCCAAAGTAGGGTGTTTTAAGCCTATATGATGTGTTTACTATACTCCCAGTGAAGAAAAATTGTGAATGGTTTATTCATTTATTCTACATTTATTGAGTGCCTACCAAATGCCATCTTGGGGACAACAAATATGAAAAAGCAAAATATGATAATGCAATAAGGACTAGGAGTTACTAATTAAGGAACTAATTAAGATTCGGACAACTTCAGTGAGGAGGTATTATTTTCTCCTTGGTGAAAAGAAGGAGCCAGCCATGAAAAGGCCTGGTGTTAGGATATTTTGGGCAGAGGGACTAGTCTCTGGAAATGTGGGGACGAGTTTCATGTGTTCAAAGAACAGAAAGAAGGCCAGCATGGCCAGAGTGCAGTGCGTGCTGGAGAGAATGACAGGAGTTGAAGTACAGAGGTGGGTGGGTGTGAGGTCAGGTGAGCCTTGCAGGGAAAAGTTTGGATTTTATTGTAAGAGCAGTAAACTGGAGGGTTTAAGCAAGAGAAGGACACCTTCTGATTTCTGCTTTTCATAATTCCTCCATCTGTTTGGTGGAGAATGGATGGTTGGAAGAGTATGCAGGATTAGGGTATTAGTAATCCAGTATTCCATGTAAGAGATGATGGTGACTCAGACAAGATTAGCAGCGATTGAGAAGGAGAGAAATGTCATGGCTTTGGGACATGTTCTGGGGGAAAGCCCATGAGGTTTATTAATGGATGCTTGTAGGAGAATAAGGAAAAGCATGAATCAATGATGATTCCTGTGTTGTGGGCTTGAATAACTGGGTGGATGATGTGCCATTTACTGGAGACGGACTGGTCTGGAGGCATATGGAAGAATTCTGTTTTTGCTGTAAAGTTTGAGCTGCCCATTAGATATTGAAAGGGAGATGTTAGAGAGGTCACTTGAGACCTCAATGTAAAGACTCAGACTGGAGATTTAAATTTGGGAATCATTGGCACTGACTTAGTATGAATTGTGAAAAACTAGATAAAATTGTAAACCAGTCCTATAATTTATCTTGGGTGTGTGCTATTTTCCAGTCAGAAAAAAAAAAATCTTTCATAAAATGATATGGTAATTATTACTTATTACTTAGGCTTTTTGTAGTAGTTGATTATCAGGCAGTTAGAATAACCACATCACTTTTATCTGATAATTAGAGTTAATTTGCAAGTACTGATAATAGGCTGACTCACTGAATAAACAAAATACAGAGCACAAAGTTTGTCTTTTACAATCATGTGTGTGAAGTTCCTTTTCATGTCTTTTAGGCTTGGGTTGCTGAATTCTTGAGCGTTTAATTCAGAATTTTCATTCTTTTTCATTGCCAAGCCAATGGCTTTATTGTATTGTGTTCTTCTGGTGAAATGCTGCTGGGGAAAATTATTACTCCTCCCCCACCCTCATCTGAACAGTACTTTTTTTTTTAAATTTAATTTATTGTCAAATTGACTAACATACAGTGTGTACAGTGTGCTCTTGGTTTTGGGGGTAGATTCCTGTGGTTCATCGCTTACATACAACACCCAGTACTCTTTCCAACAAGTGCCTTCCTCAGTCTCAATGCCCATCACCCATTTCTTCCCAGTCTACCCTCAGTTTGTTCTCTGAATTTAAGAGTCTCCCATGGTTTGCCTCCCTCCCTCTGTTTGTAACTATTTTTTTCCCATTCCCTTCCCCCAGGTCTTCTGTTAAGTTTCTCAAGTTCCACATATGAGTGAAAACATATGAATGGTACTTTTGAAAGCTGGTTGCACTGGCAGGCCTCGAAGCTTGGAAGCTAGCTGTGATTATAGAGATGCTTCACCTTATTGAGAATCTACCAAGTGTCTGTCAAGGTGCTGGTTGTTTTGCATAGGTTGTCTTGAAATTTGATTAAGCCCCTTCCAATGTAGGCATTTTTATTTCCATTTTAATGGTGAATAAACAAAAGCTCAAGGTCACCTGGCTAGCAAATGGCAGGGTCAGGACTAACATCTAAGTCTGTCTGGTTCCAAACTCATTTATAGTTTTTATTCTGCCAGGCTGTTAAACTACCAAAATTCCCCTTAGTTTATTCTCCCAGTCCTGTTTTCCCCTATCAATTCTTTTATATCTTTCTGGCCAACTACCCAAGTAGCTACCACCCACATTTCCTGTTTCAAAAATGATCACGGGAGATGCACATGCCCACCCCCTGATACTTCTGCTTTCTATCTATAGATTTCAGCCCCTGCCATACCTGCCTTCTCAACCATGCCCTTCTATTACTCTTTAGTATTCTATTAGTTAAGCAGACTTCACATTCTTTAACCTTTCCCTTCAACATTTCCCTATACTCTTGCCAAAACTCAGTCTTGGCTTTATTCTAAGTTATAAGTTCCTGAGCCAAATTCGTCACTAGTGGTCAGTTCTTCCACTTTTTCTGGCTCTCAGACTGAGGAACAGAGGTCAGCAAATTTCCTGCTTCCCATCACACCCAGACTATTGTTTTCTCATTGTCTCTCAAGAACTTGTGTTTTGAACTGTCCTCCATCCTTGTATGCCACACTTTTTCCATCTTATCTTCAACTCACACCTTCTGATTGTTTCTCACCCCATTGAGAGTCTGCTTTGGCTGACTTCCTCTCTTTCTTCTAGCATCCCAGGAACCTAAATAACTTATCTACTGTTCCAGTCCCTGTCTTCACAGATCTTTGGCCTCTGGACCTTAAGCAACTTTATCTCTGTGACGTTCTTGCTCCTTATAGGCACTGCCACACTTCTCATCTGAAATGGTCTTCTCAGGTGATATTGCTTATGGTTCTACCTTGTCTCAATCTTCTCTCCTATTAAATCTTGGCTTTATTTTCATTGTCAAAGCTCCTTGCCCCATCTGTTTCCTTGACATGCCACACTGGCCTCTCCCACCTTCCTATGCATAGGGACTTTTTGATCCACCATTTAAACTCAGGTCTTGCTAGCTTCATGGCTTTCAGGCTCTGGTCTCATTTTACTTGCCTTGCAAATCTAGAATTCTGAGTAGACTCCACCATCTGATTTCTATATTCCTGAGCTAAAAAAAGTCACAAACCCTGATTTTTTTTTTTTTACAATAGGAAAATTTATTATAGCATTTTAGCACATAGTCAAAATTCCCATGGTTACTTAAATCAGTAACTCAATAACGTCATCAAAGACCTGGGATCTCTCCCCGTCTGTTGCTTCTATTAGGTTAGCTTCAGTCTGACTAGTTATCTTCATGATTGCAGGACAGCTGCTATAGTTCCAAGGACCATACAGAGATAGCACTCAGCAGAAAAATTGGTCTGATTGATCTTGCCACAATTATCAACCCATAATTAGACCTCTGGCTCTATTGCAATCTCATTGCTAATTAGCTCCCACATGTGTTCCCCACTGGGACTAGTCTGAGTTTTTTCAAACCCCAGTCTTATCAAGCCTTACCTACTTCCTTTTTTTGCCTCAATATTTTCTCCCACTTCTGTTCCTATTACCAGTATCCTTTGGTCCCATCCATTCACTCCATATTATCTACCCCTGATAATAATTCTTCCTGAAGCATGGTGCTGAGTATATTACCTTTTGCAACCCACTTGCAGTGGATCCCTCGAGTTTAGACTCCTTTGTGTGACATTCAAGGTCCATCATGGCTTGGCCCTATACCACGTTTCTAATTTTAACTTCCATTATTCCTGTTCATATACCCAATGAGCCAATCAAACTGAAAATTCCTGACCATTCCTTCAATGCTCCCAGATTTTCCCACCCCTATTTTTGTTCCTTATTTCTGAAGAGGACGTCTCCTCAACTCTGCAAATGAAATTAGTACATACTTTAAGGTCTAACTCCATTGTTATTTGCTATCAAAGGTTTCCTGATTTCTCTCATTCCCAGCAAGAAATTATAGTCTTTTCTGAATTTTAAAGTTGCTTATCTTTGGCCATTCTTTATTTTGTATGATTATTTTTATATACCTCCATATCAGTTGCTCTATAGCCCCAGTTTTCAATATTTCCCACTGATATCATTTGAACAAATCTTTAAGAGTTTGATGGTTTAGTTGTTGTTTAGACTTTTTTTTTCTGGCCTCTGATCCTAGTATCTGTTATGTGCTTAGAGGACATCCGGCTTTGGGGCCCTCTGGGACTGTACATAATTTTGCCTGGAAAAAAGACCAAACACTATAACAAAAATTGTTCCCCTGGGCATTTAGTTCTATCGATATGAGGTTGTTTGTGTCTTTTCAGTTTAACAGAGTGTTTTAATTAAGAAACATAGCAAAAAAGATTTTTTTTTAAATGTTTATTTATTTTTGAGACAGAGAGAGACAGAGCATGAACGGGGGAGGGTCAGAGAGAGGGAGACACAGAATCTGAAACAGGCTCCAGGCTCTGAGCTGTCAGCACAGAGCCCGACGCGGGGCTCGAACTCACAGACCGTGAGATCATGACCTGAGCCAAAGTCGGCCGCTTAACCGACTGAGCCACCCAGGCGCCCCAAAAAAGATTTAAACAAGTATCATCAAGTTAACATTGAGGTCCTCAGTTTTTTAAAATATCATTTAATTGTATTGATCCTACCTTTAAAGTACCTGTGAAATCTATCTCCTCTCCATTCATACTGCTGGTGCCTCATTTCTGATGCCCACCACCTTTCTTTGCCACTAGATTCTTCCCACTGCTATTTGTCCACAGCAGAGTTGTCTCCATCCTAAACAAATCTTGTGATGCCATTCCTCTGCTTCTACACATTTTCTGATTCTCGTCACTTCTAGGAGTAAGTCCAAATTCATTTGCAGGACTTTAAATTCCCTTTAGATACCCAATTGCCTTCCTCAGGTTCATCTCTTGCTGCTTACTTAGTAGTATTTCCTGTCTCAGCTATTCTGAGAGTTTCACTCTTCTCAGAAAAGCCCATGATTTTCTGAGGGCTGAAATATCCTCATTTCTTACCCTGGCCAATTCCCATTGATCATTTAAGGCCAGTTCAAACACCACCTTGTCTGTGAGACTTTTTCTGCCATCCTCAGAGAATGGATCCTTTTCTGTACTAGTCATTCATTCATTCATTCATTCATGTATTAAAATCCAGGTGGTGAGAAATGCTGGTATACAACACAGAAGTCTTTATTTTAATATTTTAGGTTTTTATTTAAATTCTAGTAATTAACATATAGTGTAGTATTAGTTTCAGGAGTAGAATTTAGTGATTCATCACTTACATATAACACCCAGTCTTTAAATATGGACTGTATGAGGCTATACAAGAAAATCTATATACAAGAAAATGCATATACAAGAAAATGTATAGGGAACTGTACAAGAAAATGACAATATTGAAGGAATGGAGGGGATAAAATTTGAAAAACTCCCAATGCATTAGAAAGAAATTCTAAGACTTAATGCCTGATTAGATGGGGTGGAATGCAGAAAGTGGAAGAGAATAGAATAATCCCCAAATTTCTATCTTAAGTGACACAGTAGGTATATGAGCATCCAAAGAGATAAGAAAAAATAGGAAAGAGCATGTCAGGTGGGTAGTATGAGTTTAGTTTTGACATACCTCTAGGATATCTGAGTGGACATGCTCAGCACACAGTGGGATATGTGGATTAGTCAGTGTGGGCTGCCATAACAAAATACCATAGACTAGATGACTTAAACAACAGAAATTTATTTTCTTACTGTTCTGGAGGCTGGAAATCTGTGGTTAAGGTGCTAGCAGTTTGGTGTCTGGTGAGAGCTCTCCTTTTGGGTTACAGATGTTTGCCTCAGTATGCTCACGTGGTCTTACTTTGGTGTGTGCACATTGATAGAATGAGCCAGTGAGCTTTCTGGTGTCTTTTCTTACATGGACACTGATCATCTGGGATTGGGGGCTCACCCTTATGATCTCATTTAATCTTAATTATTTCCTGAAAGGCTCCATCTCCAAATACAGTTACAGTGGAGCTAGGGCTTCAACATAGGAATTTGTAGCGGGCAGGGGAGGCACAAACAGTCAATAACATATATAGAAGTCTAAAACTGACAAAGTAAAAAGATAATGAACATTAAGGGTCCTGTATATTTCTACTATCCTTTTGGCTTCCTATTTCCACTTCCATTGATGCCCACTTTGTAAATTTAAGTGCATAATACCAGAGAATAGTTAGGATTTTGCTGAAGGACAATAGGGAAAGCTATACTTTGAATAGTCTTTAAACTTCATCCATGAAAACAACCTAAATTCAATGGATGAATGAATAAAGAAAATGTGGTATATACTTAGAATGGAATACCATTCAGCCTTTGAAAAGAAGGAACTCATGCCGTATGTGACAATATGGATGAACCTAGAAAACATTATGCTAAGTGAAATAAGTCACAAAGGACAAATGCTGCAAGATTCCACTTATATAAGGTATCTAAAATAGCTAACTTTGTAGAACAGAGAGTAGAATGGTAGGGGCTGTGGGGAAGGAACAATGGGGAATTACTATTCAATGGGTATAAAGTTTCAGTTATACAAAATAAGTTCTAGAGATCTGTTGTACAACACTATGCCTATAGTTAACAGTACTGTATTATGCACTTAAACATTAGTTAGGAAGGTAGATCTCATGTTAACTGTTCTTACCACAATAATAATAAAACTCTCTCTTGTGCTAAGAAATTAAACTTTTTCTATTTTTTATTTCATTTTGTCTGTTTCATCAGGTATTTGGCCAACTCGTGGAATTCTCCTGCAGTTTAATCCAAATTTTATAGATCTATAAAATGTAGATACAGTTTATAGTACATAGTCTATAGTTCATAGATCTTAAAAGTTTGAAACCTACTGACCTTTCTGGGTAATAATCAGTTATGGGACTCTTACATGTATAAACTTTAATATACTACTTCATATATTAAGTGGACTTTACCATTGCTTTGCTTCCTTTGTGATACGAATGTGAGGTAGCCTGAGCTGTTGAGAAAGTAGCTGTGGTCCAGATGTGAGTTGAGTGACTCACCCAGGATACTACAAACCAGGGTGGGAGCCTGTATGACCCTGCTTCCATCCTTAGCTACAAGCCAACTGGCTTCTCTTAAGAAAAGAAAAGCCGCAACAATTTGTTGATCCAAGCCTTTTAAATATCATTATTTCTCCATTCATTGTTTTATTCCTCTAAACTTTAAGGTATGATCTTTCTTTTAGATAAATGCTGCTTAATTTTAAAGAGGAAATATAAAAAATTGGTTTATAAATTAACCATTCTTGATAGAATAGAGTTTAGTTTATCATTTAAATATTTTAAATATTTTCCTTCCTCATTACACTTCTGTTCAAATGAGGAGGTAGGGAGGGGAGTGATTATTTGCAATGCTAAGCTTCTCTTAGGTTTATAAATTGGCTTGCTGAGGAACTTCTTGCAAGAGTGAACTCATTTCATTTATTGTATGATTATAAATATATAGGTTAATATAGCTTTTCATTTATTTGAAATGTACTTAACAATATCAGGTTGTTTGAGGCTGAAATAAGCATTTTCTGTAAAAGACTTATTAGCACAGAACCTGGCATATGGAGAGGATAGAACTAATGTTAGGTGTTTTTACTATTATGATTGCCAGACTCCGTGTTAGGTACTGAAGATAGAAAGAAGATAAAAGGACACTATAACGAGATTAAAGTCTGGTATGAGGCCTGCAGGGAAGGAGTTGGAATTACCATTGTTCTCTGAGAATAGAATTTTGGCTATTTTGTAGGTTGGATCTAGAGCCTTCTGCCAGCTTACACTCCAGGTCTGTGCATCTACTCTCACAAAATAGGCAGATCTGCAAAATGCACAAAGGATTACAGGGGATGAATGAAGCATAGTATTTTTACATGGCATGGCATTAGACACCAGCATTCTCTAGTTTAAAAGCTCAAGTATGCTTCCCGGGCTTTGATTTCACTTTATCCGTTGCATCTTCCCTGCCCCTTCAAGGGGAGAGAGCATAGCTGAAACACAACTACCAGTTGTTATTTATGTCAAGCTTCATCTCTTTGATTATCAAAGCACAAATCTTGCTTTGCTGAAGAACTTTTTAGATTTGTTTTTATTAGTGTAGTGATTAAGCGGATCTGTGGAAAATGGGTACTTTCCAATTTCTTGGAAGTCTAAACATGTTTTAATGGTTTGTTTCAACATGTTTTACTTTCTATGTTTCAGTAGCTTAAGGCGTATTACTGATTAGAAGACAAAGAAACTTTTTTGAATTACTTTATTAACCTTACATTTACCACTTATGGTAATTTATAGTTAGAAGATTTGGTTATCTTAAAAACATTTGAAACTAATTTTTCTTAGCACCTAAAATGGTAATGTTCAGATGTGTCACAAAACTTTCAATCATAACTGGCTTTGATTTCCTAACAAGTTAAGGTACAATTACCTCCTTAGAAATCAGAGCCAGTAGTTTGGATTTTACAAATGATGAAACTAAAATCTATTGAAAACATTTTCAATATTAAGAAAATAAATTTTAAAAAATCTATTTAAGTATATTTTACCAGATGTTCAATAGAAAGAGTATCATGTTCATGCATTCTTCCTGCTAAATGTTTGGATTTTTAAATAATAGGGTTCTTTCTTTCTAATAGTTGTCTCCTGGGTGGTCCATAATACTGACTTTGTTAGATTTGCAAAATTGATCTGTATTTCAAACTTAAGTGCAGGAAAACGCAAAACATGTTTCTAGTGACAATGTTTATAGAAAGAGAGTGAGAAGGCCCAGTGGAAATTCCAGAAAATGATTTATCTTATCTAGAAAAATTAGAAGTGGTCCTGTTATTACTTCATTGGCTTCTTCTACAAGATAGTGTGTAAATAAAATTTTGCAGGCCTAATTGAAAATAAAAGGATAGTGAATGGAATTTAGCTCTGGTAGTCCTGTTTTATTAAAGCATGGCTCGTTTCAGCTAAAATTTTTAAAACATCTTCATTATGAACATTCTTTCATGGAAGCTTAATGGAAGAGTATCTATATCTCAGGTTAGCTCAGAAATTTTTGGAGGCATTCAGTAATTCCTAAGTATCCCACATGGACAGCTGCATGCTTTGGTGGAAGGGCGAGGTAGGGTCAGAGAAATCTGGGATGAAATCCTGGCTCTATCGCCTACCAGCAGTGTCACTCTGACCCAGCTGATTAAGCTTGTTGCATCTCAGTCTCCTCACTTATAAAACGGGGAGCAAAATAACCAACTCCTAAGGTTGTGTTGAGAGGAAAGTGAAATCCATTATGTAGAGCGTCTGGTAGTGTTTTGTTAGTTTTACTTGGCATCTTTTTTCATAAAAATAATTCTCCTTCCAAAGTTTGATATTATCTGATATAGAATATAACTCACAGAATGAAGTGAATGGTCTAAGTCAGGGGTTGGCCAACCATGGCCTTCTGCCTTTTTGGTAAATATAATTTGATTGCAGCATAGCTCCATGCATTCATTCATTTAGGTATAGTCCATGACTGCTTTTGCACTACCAAAGCAATGTAGTCGCAACAGAGACCTTGTGGCCCATAAAACCTACAATATTTACTGTCTGACCTTTTACAGAAAGTTTGCCAACCCCTGCTGTAAGTTGTTGTCAAGAGATTGCTTAATTGATATGATGAAGTGTCATGGTTTGGGCAAGTGGGAGGATCCATTTTAAGTGAGGTACCATGGGAGTAGACTACAGTATTACTTAGCTATTCCTAGGGTTAAGAGAAATCTACAGATTATCTGTGATTAGTGCTGAAGTCTCCTGGAATAGTTGGGAATAACAAATGTAAGCCTTATAGAAGGGGATTTGGATGGGACTGAAATTCTTCTCATGATTCAGTTTCAGAGTAGAGAAGAACTAGAGACTGCTATCAGATCTCATCATATGGTGTCCTTTATCAGCCTATTTCTATGAAATTGTTCAGAGCTCTCATTATACAGTTTGGATTCAGTCATTCTCAACATATCCTTGTGTATCATTCTAAGACCTGAATTGCAAGATTGCTACCAAGTGTCTGAGACCTTGAATTGAGTGGATTTTTCCTGGTTATCGGAGTGGGATTCTCCAAGTGCTGGAGTGGGCCAAAGCAGGTAAGGCTGTGTGTGCTACTTATTACCTGAAGGTTCAAAACTACATTCCACTTAATTCAATAATTTTGATAGATTTAATATCAGAACAATTGTTGGCCTCTACTGGAATTTCTGAGAAATACCTTTCATTTTTCACAGTAAGTTAGATTTTGCTAGTCTCAAAATCTGTTTTTTGTCCTGAGTTGATCTTTGGGAAGTTAGACCATACAATAATCACTCCTGAAAGCTGTTTAGTGCTTTAGAGTTTACCAACGGCTTCCATTTACACAATTTCACTCAAATATCACCATCACCATACAAGTTAGAAGGACTGGAATTATCCTTCTTTTGTAAATGATGAAAACTTCAGGTTCCAGGAAGTTAAGCCAGTTGCCAAAAGCCATATAGCTCTAAACGGTGAAGAGGGCCTTGAATTTGTCTTCTGACTTCGTATCCTATGTTTGCTCTACCACGTCATTTTGTCTGATGTTCCCTCTTAAACAAATTTATTGAAAAATGGGTAAAACATAAAATCCCATTAGTTTACAAAAGAGACATCTAGAGAAGAGAACATAGTGAATTTCATATTAGAAAGCAAGAAAGATCATCTGAACCTGAGGTTGTAAACTATTGGCCCATAAGTCTTATTTGGTCTGCAGATATATTTGGCTTAGCCTATATGATATCGGCCTATATATGGTTTTATTAAAAAAAAAAAAGACACAGTGGGGCACCTGGGTGGCTCAGTCGGTTAAACATCCAACTCCTGATTTCAGCTCAGGTCATGATCCCAGGGTTTTGGCATCTAGTCCCTTAGGATTCTCTTTCTCTCTTTCCCTCTGCCCCTCTCCCCTGCTTGCACACACTCTGTCTCTAAAAATAAAATTAAAAAAAATACATGGAATTAGCTATCGATTAATAGCACAAATAAGTCCTAGTTTCCAGATCTTAGGAAGATCTGGCTGTACTGGGCCCACATTCCTACCTCGCAATAGACTAGACTGAAACACTGAAACCCTTGCCTCCTTTGGAGCCGATCATCTGCTTTCCAGGTTCTGTCAGTCTCTCTCACTCTGTCTTGTCTTCCCAGCCACCCTTTGCTTTCATCATTTATAATACTTATCTGGCTCATTTAGGCATTTGAATTTGTGACCACTGATAGCATACTCAGTTTATGAAGGAGGAAATTAAATTTGAATAGTAGGGCAATTTGGTGGCACCAAGATTAGACCTTGTTTCTCTCAGATAGAGCCCTTGGGCTCTCTGGCACCATGTCTGTATTATTACTAAATTATTACTAAAGAATAATAGAACAGCAAGGGAATAGTAATTAGTTAAGAAATTATACATACTTTTTAATCCATTAATAATGTTTAATGAAGGTCTACTATATGTTTTATATTTATGTTCTATGAGGTAGATTTCAAATTTTTTTTTATCAGACTATGGTTTGTAGCTTTCAGTTAAAAAAACACGGCCATGCAAACTGCAGGAATGAACTTCATTTTTTTTTTGTATCGGAGGAGTTGGGGAGAGGGTGCATTTTTTTTATTGAAGTATAATGGGCATGTAACATTATATTAGTTTCAGGTGTATAACATGTTGGTGTGATATTTGTATACATTGCGAAATTATCACCACAATAAATCTAGTTACCATCTGCAGAGGGTGCATTTTGAATGGATTTGGTGGAGACTAAGTTTCAGTTTTAGAAGCAGAAGTATGTTTTTTCCCTTCTGTGTGATGGAAGCATCATCAGGCATGTAATAAATGCCTCCTTAGTGGAAACCCTCAAGATAGACAATAGTGTATGTTAAAGAGAAACAGGGAAGAGAGGCAACTGTATGTACTGGAATTGTGGGTATGTACTGAGAGACTGGAAAGAGAAGTGCAGGCGGGGGCAGACTGGCATGCTATCACAGAAGGAGTCTGCAGGGGCTGAGAGAGTGTAGGCGGTTTAAAGGAGTTGATGGTGATGTGTACCCAGTGATAAGAAAAGGTGGCAGGTATACAAATGGGTTGAATGAAGCACAGTGTTTATCATTTATTTTTTTCTGAAGTGTAATTTCTAGGATGGATTATATAGTTTAAATCGAAAGGGATAAATTATATTCTATTGAGTGAAACAACAACTGGGGAACTTGCCAAAGATAACTATAATAAACAATGGATAGTTGACATTCTTGTTTGAATGAACCTTTAAAATCCATAAAACAAATGTTAGATGAATATATTTCTGGATAGTTATGATTGCTGTTCTTGTTATTCATTCATTCATTCATTCATTGTTTATGAAAATTTGCTATTTGGTAAGTAGTGGGGAATATCCAAAGATGAAATCATTACGCCATGCCTTTGCTCTCAACCTAGCTGGGGAGTTGAGATAGGAAGATAGGAAAAATGTTATATAAGACAAGCCCACATGAGTGCATGTTTTGGCTGTTTAGGGAAAGAGACACCACTTTTCCTGGCTTGATCTGGAGACTTTTTAAGGGATGAGGACTAGGGATTTGAAGCAGACCTTGAAGGATGAGTAGGACTAGAAATGGTAGAAGCTTCTTTAGAGAGGGGTAGTGGAAGACCAAAGGCCAGATGGCAGAGAGCAATAAGGAGACAAACGTGACAGAAGCACGTGAACTTCCTGGCAGAGTAGGAGAGAGGTGGACAGGGTGGAAGGTGACAAATTGTAAAGGGTCTTGACTCCCAGGCTAGAAACTTGCATTTTATTTATTTATTTATTTATTTATTTATTTATTTATTTATTTATTTATTATAAATTTTTAAATAAAAATTACTTTATAAAAATAATGTTTTTATCTTTGAGAGAGAAAGTACTAGTGTGGGAGGGGCACAGAGAGAGCAGGCAGAGGATCTGAAGCTGGCTCTGCACTGACAACAGTGAGCCTGATGTGGGGCTCGAACTCAGGAATTAAGAGATCATGACCTGAGCAGACGTTGGATGCTCAACTGACTGAGCCACTCACTTAACTACCCAGTCAGCCCAAAACCTTGCATTTTATTTATTTAATTTATTTATTTTTATTATTATTTTTTAATGTTTTTATTTTATTTTATTTTTTGAGAGAGAGAGGGAGAGAGACAGAATGTGAGTTGGGGAGGGGCAGAGAGAGAGAGAGGGAGATGCAGAATCTGAAGCAGGCTCCAGGCTCCCAGCTGTCAGCACAGAGCCTGACGCGAGGCTCGAACTCACAGACCGCAAGATCATGACCTGAGCTGAAGTCAGATGCTTAATCCAATTAGCCACCCAGGCGCCCCAAGAAATTGCATTTTAAAGATATGGTTTCCATAGTTGACCAGGGGATCTTGATGCCAAGATTATGGTATATATTAAACAGTGTTTGAAATGGATAACTCTGTAGAGTTTGTAAAACGCCTTTGTTAATAGTTGCAGTTTAGAAGACAGTTTGCTCAGGAGAGAATCCAAACCTTCCTAAGGAGAAAAAATTCCCCAGACTCTCACTTGGAGTTCACTTGGAGACTCTCCAAGGCATAACATAGGATGTGCAGACTGGTACACCACACCAGGGGGAAATGTACAGAAGAATGTCTGTCAAGAGCAGATTATAGCTGGAGAATCCTATTTTGCGAAAGACAGTATTGAGTCTGGAATGTTGTTTTATTTTTAGTTTCTGTATATGCCTATGGAAGTCACCTTATATTGGAGTCCTTATAAAGCCTCTCATGTTACAGGACACTCACTCAATTATCTCATTTGGAACAGCAAAGTACTATTTGGGGAAGACACATTACACTGCAATGACCTCAATCAGTGCTATTTTTATTTGCTCATAGAGGTATGCTGACATGGTGGGTAAAAAAGGAGGCAAGGAAATTTAATACGCTTTCTGTTATTATTCCTGGAGGCATGAGTTTGCAATGGCAGGTGCCGGATGTAATTCTAAATTGCCTTTTAAAGCCATATAGTAGGTATTTATGCTGTGGACATCATGAATATATGCCTCAGGACAAAAGATAAACAGCTCCCTAATTTAATATGACTAGGAACTCATGGCTTGTAATAAAATTTCCAGAAAGGGTAGATTCAGAAAATGTTTCTCTAGCACTGAGGCAGATGTGAAGATGTACTTTTTGGAAAACTGTTTGATGTCTTAAAGTTGGGGTAGAAATGGAGAGTCTGGATAAAATTGTTTCATGAAATCTGCAACATTCCAAAATTAATAGTTAGTTTTGTAGGATGTGTTTTAAAATATGAACAATTAATCATACAACAATTAGGCTTGAACAAGTATTATTCACAGAGGGTAATCATAAAGCAACCGAATTTTTAGTCATCCACTGTTCTTTTAAATTTATTCGTGCTCCTACTTATTCTTCTTGGTCTTGTTTGAAGTTTAAATATTGCCTCATGACTCTTCCAGTCATTTCCACTTCCTCTGGAAGTTTATGAAACACAGTCTCTGTTTAGTAACTAGTGTGTCCAATCCAGGTGTTTATCCCAGACCTCAAATTTTCTTGAAGTTAAAGCTTCACCTGTTTTCCCAGTGCAGGGCTGTTGCAGATTGTCCTCTCTAGTGGGAGATGCGCTGAGAAGCTTTTCTCTTTCCCACTCGGTGCTTCTATTTCTTCTCTTCTCCCAGCTTGCTAACTTTGAAGCATAGTGGGGTATGCAATCAAAGAGAAAAGACTGGAGCAGAAAAGTACTCATTATCTTCTGTGGGTTCTGGAAATCTTTCCATCACTAGGGATGACTTATCTATAATTTTCTTACATGGTGAAAGCATTTCTTCAGGATGGTCCTTCAAGATGTTTTGGTCATCTTTTAGGCTTCTGGCCATACACCTACAGTTCCTTTTGTTGAGGCCCCTCACCTGCTTATCATCTCAGGCATTTTAAGTACACAGTTGTGTGGCTTTAAATACACCCACACTGTGGTACATCTATACCACCATACCTCCCCAGAACTTTTTTATCTTTCCAAAATGAAACAGTGGACCTATTAAATACTCACTTCCTATTGCCCCCTCCCCCATTTTACCTTCTGTCTCTATGAATTTGATTACTGTAGGTGTCTCATATAAGAAGAACCATACAGTCTTTGGCCTTTTGTGACTAACTTATTTCATTTAGCATCATGCCCTCAAGGTTTATTCCTGTTGTAGAATGTGATCGAATTCTCTTCCTTTTTAAGACTGAATAGTATTCTATTGTATGTATATGTCCTATTCTGCTTATCCATTCATATGTTGGTAGACACTTAGGTTGCTTCCACCTTTTGTCTGTTATGAATAATACTGCTATGAATATGGGTATACAAGTATCTCTTCAACTCTCTGCTTTCACTTTTTTGAGTATATGTTCATAAGTTAAATTGATGGAACATGTGGTAATTCTGTGTTTACTTTTTTTAGGAACTGCCATGTTGTCTTCCGCAGTGGCTGCATCATTTTACAGTGTGCACCACTAATGCACAAGGGGTCCTCACCAACACTTGTTATTTTCCACTTTTATTGTTACTGTGTTTGATAATAGCCATTTTAACGGATGTGAAGTGGTATCACATTGTGGTTTTCATTTTTGATTTGCATTTCCCTAGTGACTGGTGATGTCAAGCATCTTTTAATGTGCTTATTGGCCATTTGTATAGCCTCTTTGAAAAATGTCTATTCAAGCCCTTGGCTCATTTTTGAATTGGGTTGTTCGTATTTTTGTTGTTGAGCAGCAGCATCCTTGGATAGGATTGAAGGTGACCTATTTTCAGGTCCTGTGTGTTGTATCATCAAAATCTTGAAGGACGGGGTGCCTGGATGGCTCACCTGAGCCATGGCTCACCTGGCTCACCTGGTTGAACACCTGACTTCAGCTCAGGTCATGATCTCACAGTTCGTTCAAGCCCTGTGTCAGGCTCTGTACTGACAGCTCAGAGCCTGGAGCCTGCTTTGGGTTCTGGGTCTCCCTCTCTCTCTGCCCTCCCCTGCTCATGCTCTGTCTCTCTCTCTCTCAAAAATAAATAAATTAAAAAACAATTAAAAATAAAGATCTTAGAAGGACATAGATGGCACACTCCAACAGGAGAACTGAGGAAAGTTTGGTGAGGTGTGTGCAGGTTTATGGCACACCAGTAAAGTATGTACAGTATCCCTTGTTAACAATTTAGAACCATTATTGCCCCTGGGCCTGGGGGGACAAGGGGGATGAGTAGTGACAGCCTAGAGAGAACCATATCCATGGGAAAGGATGGCCCAGCAGGAGCTATGGGCTTCACTCCAGCCTCCATTAACTTTCAGCCAGCAGGGCGGGAAATGGAGAAATAAATAGCCCATCTTACCCCTCTTCCCTTGCTCTGATCTCTTGCTGTTACCTTTCATTGGCCAGCCCTGTCCTACAGCCTGGTTGATGCAGTCCACAGAGGTCAGCCTTCAGGACATGAAACAGGATGGTTAAACGTGGAGGCTGGATCTGAATTGGTAAACAAGACATCCAGCTCATGTGCGGCGTTCCCATTTGGTCCACAGGACCTTCTATCTATCTTTGGAGTACAGTTAGTTCTCAGACCAGAGCCCCTCCTTTGCTGCCCCAGGCTGCTTCAGTCAGCCTCTTGAATTCTCAGGTGTGTGAGTCCATTGCCATTTCACCACCTCCAGGAAACATGTGTTGCTCTAAGTAGTTCTGTTGAAGTTGCTTACCCCAGACTTGAAGTAAGGGGTAAGTCCTACCCTGGCCTCTTTCTCTTGTGGGGAGGATAAGGCTCTCAGCACACCAACAGCTTTCTCCATATATTCTCCTTTGCTTTCCAATCACCTGCCCTTTTATACCCTCCATGTAGGTGTGGAAAGGGGGTAAAAGCCATGAAAGTGTGGGCCATGCATAGTGATCTGACTCCTCTTTCCAGAATATAACAGCTATGGTTTAAGGACTTCAGAACCTGGGACTGAATTAGTTAGCTATATTTTAACATCCTGTTACAAACATCATATTCAATATGTATTCCTTAAAGTTTGTATATTTGGGTTAATGTAAACACATTTTTTTCAAGTCCTCTCAGTGGGAAATGGGGAAGACTGCTTTATATTTGGGATCACTTTATCACTTTATACTTGGGGATATAAGGTATGCTTTATTTGGAAACTTTTCTGATGTAGAAACACAGATCAATTAGGATAGTTCATAATTTCCATGACATTTACCCTAGTATATACTTAGCTGTGAACAGCTAAATCCAAAATTAAGTAAATCAAAAAAGATTTCAAATTTAGTAAGGTGCACCTAAGTGAAAAATAAGTTTCATTCTAGAAATATTCTTGTTCAGTTCCTGGTAAGTTCAATAAATATCTTCCTTGGAATAAATAGTTTCACATCTGATTTGTTTATACTTTTAACTTGTTCTAACTGTGAAGGCCTAATTTTAATTGATTTTAGAATGAGCTTTAAGCCATTCTTCTTTTCACATTTATGGTCACTCAAAGCAGATGTGTTCTGGGAACTGGTTTCCTTATCTCGGCAGAATAGTAGTGGAGAAGAGTATCCAACATCTGCACTCAGAAACAAGGCATTAAGCTGTCATTTCTTAAAGTATTCTCTTAATACTTGCCCCATAATTTTCAGGTTTTAAATGAGTTCAGGAGAACTCTGAAGACTTAACTTGTGACGTATATCTATGGCTCTAATAAATTACAAATATTAAATTTTGTCTTCTGGTGCAAATGTGTTGTCACTGTGCTCCGTTTGCACTTGTAACTTCAGCCTTCTTTATAGTATTGACATAGTTTCATGTGCTATCATTTTAAGTAAAGACTTTCCTGTTTTCTCTTGTGAATCTTCCACGAATGGACCCAGTGGTTCCTGGGACCTCAAGGGGGAGGGAACAGGGCATTTTTAAGGCAGTGAAACTATTCTGTATGAGACTGTAATGGTGGATATATGACATTATGTATTTGGCAAAATCTAATACAACTATACAATGCAAAGAGTGAACCCTAATATAAACTATGGCCTTTAGTTAATAATAATCTATAAATATGGGTTTGTGTACCACACATGGACAAATGTACTACACTAATGCTAACAGCAGGGGAAGCTGTGTGAGGGAAAGGCAGTATATGGGAACTCTGTACTTCCTGAACAATTTTTCTGTAAATCTAAAACTGCTCCCCAAAAGTCTGTTAATTAAAAAAAAATTGCGTGTGAAGATTAGTTACATGCAGAGCCACTTTACTTTTGTAGAATCTCTTTGGTGAGCATACTTGTTTCAAGCTTACATAATATAGTTAAAAAAATGACTCTCTTCTCAAAGAGAAATAATCAGTTGAACAAATCGGTAGTTATCAGAATGCAGTCTGTAGTACATCCTGTTTTTCTAACTTCTCCAATTTAAGTAAAGCAATCCAAATTTCACGGAGGAAGGGAGGATGCTACTTGGTTTTAAGGCTGCATTAACGCTGTTAGGGTCCCCTCAGAATACGGGAGGAAAGCCTTCAGCACATATACCAGATTCTAGCATTGAGAGAGGGGGAAAGTGAGAGAGAGAGAAAGAGAGAGAGAGACCATTTTATTGCTTATTTTATTACTTGCAGGAGACTCAACTGTAAAATATTCTTAGTGTAGTTATTTGCGCTTGCTGAATACCAAGTAGTCACCCAGGCCATTCCAAATTCCTTCTCTTTTCTGGTCCAGATATGGCAGCTGAGTGGCTTCTTATGGTCTGCTGAGGTCAGCCTCCAATTATCAGAAGAGATAGGTGATGACTTTTCCTTCTTAGTCTGCAACTGATCTGTGTCCTTTGATATGTCACACGCCTCCAGTTCTGAAACAATGTGTAACAGAAATGGTCATTTGTTAATGGAGCTTGTTCTCAGCACTGGATGTTCTCAGCGCTGATTCACACCCAAGAGAGGCCTTTACTTGGCTGTGCATATGCTGTTTCAGATAGAACATTCTAGTAGGCCAGGGACTTGAATCTCTTCAGTTTTATGTGTGAAGGGAATACCTGGTTTCTTGAATTCAGCTAGGTTGGCTTGAATCTGTTACATTGTAGGTTTGAAGAAGCATGCCATTCCTGATGTTCATTTCCCATTTCACGAACCCTCAGAGTAGAGCCATTAAGGACTGGAAAAAAAAAGGAAGAAAGAAAGCCTTCCATTAGTCTGATGAGGTTGTACCCCTCATGCAGTGAAATTTCAGGAGCTGCAAGAAGGGTCTCTTTGCTCCCCCAAAAGTACGCTGAAGTCTGGTTCCTTTAATTTTATAATTAATAATGCATTTAGTAACACTAGATCAAGGATGATCTTATGTTAAAATGTAAATATTTCGTGGGTATTACTCTTTTCAGTCATACTCTTTATGGTGAGCTGCTAAGAGCTCAGATACTTGTAAGGCAAAGAGAGGAGAAAGATTGAGGGTTTGGTGGCCTGATTTGGGTGGGAACGGTGGAGCATGACACTGAGGGACACAGACAATGAAAACTCAGGCCAGAGGATAAATGGTCCTTGTTTATTCGGTTTTCCCTTGGAGTTTTCTTGAGAGGAATTGAGCAGGGTTGGTACATGTTGTATGAGAGACTGTGTGTGTGTGTGTGTGTGTGTGTGTGTGTGTGTGTGTGTGTGAAAGAGAGAGAGAGGTGATATGTTAAGGGTACAGTGGGAAGGTTGGGATAGGAATTGGTAGCTTTATTATGGACTAGACTTAAGTGAGACCATTTGTTTTGTCACAGTCATACTTGTAGGTGTGAATTTATATCTCCATGCCTCTTTAATTTGGACAGAGGGAAATGTGCAGAATTGTAGTTTCAACTGTGCAGAATTCTATAGATTAGATGCATAGGGCATCGCAGCCCTAATGTATTCATAACAAAGAAATACCCACTCTGTTCCTTTGTCAAGTTATACCTCAAATACTGAAAGTATTATTTCCAATAACTTTTTCCCTGTCATTAAATTGATGACAGTTTTATGCTGGAAGTAGAAGCTTTTTGTGCACCTATAGTGTTTCTTAAATTACCTATAAGAAAAGTGGTACCAGAGTAGTTTAAGGAGTGAGGCTTTGGTTTTGTCCCAGTTCAGTACATTATAATTTCAATGCTATGCACTCCACAGATACTAGTGAGTGCAGAGATAAGTGCTTAGTTTAGAGTTTTAGAAGAAAGAGCTAATGAGATTCAATGTAGCATTAGAAATATCTCCTTCTCCCTCAGGCCAACTTTGTGAGCCCCAGGTTGATAAAGTAAAGCTATAATAGGATTATGTACTTTTCAGAAGTACTTTGACATTTAATATCCATTTGTGGGGTCTTTTGTGGTCATAGAGGCCTAATATATTACATTTGTAAGGGATCAGAGGAGTTATATGGTTTAAACCATCACGTTTTGAGTGAGGAAACTGATGCCCCTAGGTGACTTTTTTAAGGTCACAGTACTGGTGAGCTAGAGAACAACCAGCTATCACTTTATTTACTTTGCTCTTATTTTGGAGATTTTATTAAAAAGAACCATTCAAATTTTCTTTTAGGCCCATATTGATGAGGTCTTAGTGTTCTAATTTGGTTATTCATTTGAAAATATTTGTTAATCTTCTATTATGTGCTGGGTACTGAGCTAGGTACAGAATCTATATATATAGTTGTGAAAAAAATCCATGGTTTCTGCTCTCATGGCTGCAACTGACTTATGGATATTTATCCTGTAGAATATAAATCATCATAGTAAATTATTTACTAGTAGCTTACCATCTGCTAGGCACTAAGTTACACAAATATAAAAGCAGGAGTTGAGTGCTATAGGCATCCTCTTAGAATTATTTAACTCTAGGAGAACTTTGTAATAGAGACGCCTCTAACACTAACCATGAGGCGTTGGTGAGATCAGACTCCACAGGCATGATGGGTTGTACATGGTATGGGGTTAATTTTGCTCTGCAAAGACCATGAACTGAGAATTAGAAGACTGGGGTAGTAATAATTGAGCTACTTAAGCTGACTCAGATAAACTAATTCACATTTTATAGCCTTAAGTTTCCTCTAGACCCAGCAAACTTTATTAGTAAAAAGTTGGGCTTTGAAGGTAGAAAGGTGTGGTTTGAGTTCTGGTTTTTCTGTTTACTAGCTGTGTAACCAACTTATAGAGGAATAACAGTCTTCTCGTGGGGGGGTTGTTTAGAGGATAAAAATGAAGTAGCCTACATAAAGTCTGTGATGTTTATTCCATTCCTACCACACCTTCCACCACATAGGATTGTGATTGCCCTGGAGACAGCAATGGGAAGGGATACCATAAACAATGAACCATCAATGTTATAGTGCTTATTGAGGAGGATTTTTGAAGTGTATGTAGGTATTTTAATATAAACTTTCTTTGAAACTTAACATGTATGCAGAAAAGTATACACATCATTAGTGTAGAACTCAATGAATTTTTACAAAGTAAACATACCCAGGTAACCAGAACCCAGATGATGAAATAGTACATCCTAGAAGGCCTTGTGGCACCCTCACTACCTCACAACAAAAATGATTATCTTGACTTTTAACTCATAGGTTAGTTTTTCCTATTTTGGAATTTTCAGAATCTGAAAATTTGTTTGGGCATGTGTTCCAGTTGGTAGTTCTCCTGCCTTGTGCTTTGTTAAACATTTGATTACCACCTCTACTTAATGGGAGTTATGCTTTGCAAGCAATTATCAGGATGCCAGCCTTCTATCTGAACTATCTACCATTCCTAAGCCAACCAGCCTGCTCCAAGGAGCAGGTGTATATACCAGCTAGCCTTCTAGATTTGGGGATTAATGGATAATCTTCATTTATACTAGATACTAGATGAATTACACAGAATCATAAGAAAGTCATAAGATTTTAACAATCATTGCTTTGAACTAACAACATGAAATATTGTTTTTACAATAAACATCTTTTAAAAAAATTAAAGATGTTTATTTTTTTTTAAAGTAATCTCTATACCCAACATGAGGCTCAAATTTATAACCTGAGATCAAGAGTCTCCTTCTGTACCAGCTGAGCCAGCCAGGTGCCCCTACAATATACATCTTAATGCAGACCTCTACTAACACTTACTAATCCTTTTATGGTTCTTTATAGCTTAAAAAACAAGGGGTAGGGCTTGCCATCTTGTGCTAACTTAGTCTCTGCTAATTCAACTAGTCTCTGTCAAGGAAGGTATCTATAATGGGGTGGGGGGGGGGTAGGGAAGGTAGGTCTAAACAGTTTTGTACTTAATAGGCAAATTAATGAATAATAGAGATGCTCCTTATGGGACCTAGGCATTAAAACCATTCTTTTTTTTTTTTTAATGTTTATTTATTTATTTTGAGAGATAGAGAGAGAGAGTGAGCAGGGGAGGGACAGAGGGAGAGGGAGAGAAGGAATCCCAAGCAAGCCCCATGCTGTCAGCACAGAGCCTGATGTGGGACCCCATCTTGCAAATTGTGAGATCATTACCCGAGCCAAAATCAAGAGTCAGACACTTAACTGACTGAGCCACCCAGGCACCGCTGAAAACCATTCCTGAAACTGCCACATCTTGGAGTTATTTTCTGGAATCCTTGATTGGTTCAGTGGGTTTAGTTGTAATGTGGGACGTGATAGCCAAAAATGTATACTCTTGCTTCTAGCTTTTAGACTCTCTATTCAAGATTGAAAGAGATCTATTTCACCTCATCTACCTTATAATATTACAGATAATTTCCCCGGGGTATTTTATTGGCCCAACTTATGCTTGATGTTTTTATCTAATGTCCACTCTGTCATCATTGGTGGTTTGCAGAAGAATATATGACCTATGCAAAAAAACTTCTTACTTTACACTCTTTATATAGACCTATGCAAGCATTTCCATAGCACTTTTGAACTGGAGATGGAGCCACTACAAAAGTGCTGTGGTTGGGAAAGGTTGGACTTCTGATGAGTTCAAGTGATTCTTCAAGACCTCTTTCTTTTTTTTTTTTTTTTAATTTTTTTTTTTAACGTTTATTTATTTTTGAGACAGAGAGAGACAGAGCATGAACGGGGGAGGGTCAGAGAGAGAGGGAGACACAGAATCTGAAACAGGCTCCAGGGTCTGAGCTGTCAGCCCAGAGCCCGACGCGGGGCTCGAACTCACGGACCGCGAGATCGTGACCTGAGCCGAAGTCGGACGCTTAACCGACTGAGCCACCCAGGCGCCCCTCAAGACCTCTTTCTACCACAGGCACACAACTAAAGATCCTCATTAGAGACTCCATTAAAAAGAACTTGACCTAGTCTATGGCTTAATTTATATGTGTGATACTTTTTCTGAAAGTGAAGTGATTAATATTAGTCAGTGCATGCCCGGGACCAGAAAGTCTTGTTCTAATAAGTTATTAAACTAACCGGGTAATTAAAAATTAGAACTAAAATGTCATTTCACTGCTGTATTCCTATAAATTAAATTAAACTTTAAGCATTATTTAAGGCTTAAATGTAATATATTTGGCTTTTTTTTCTAAAGGCATGGCTGGAAGCTGGGCCTATTTCTATAAATGTTCTGCTCAGTAGCCTTTGGTGGAAACAGTAGATTTTAAACATTTGGCTCATTTAAATTACTCTTCTTTTTGCTTTCAAAAAAAGATTGAAAAAGGTTAGAGGGAAGTTTAGTGGATTAGTCATTCAATTCCTTGATGGATCATTCACATGTACCAATGCCAGGGAACATTTAACTGATTAAAATGTTCTGAATGAATTTGTCATTTGAGAGTACTCTTTGAATGAATGTCTTTATTATATTGAATGTATCCTACTGATGTTATTTAGGCTTGTTTCCAATATTCATAAGAGGCTCTGGCTGACTTATCCATAGAATTATATATCCAAGTCAAGTGCATTCTGTATGTGGTTAAAGAACCTTTGTGGCTCTTGAAAGAATTGCAAGGATTTAGTAGTCATTATTGTTTTTAAAATCTAGAGTGGTCATGTTTAAATGATAAATTTAAAAATAAGATGATTAATTTTACAACTTCTTCAATCATTAAGCCTTAAATATTAGAAAGGATAGATTCTTTAAGAAACCCCTAATCCTTAACATCCAAGTATTTAAACATATATCAGCCTTCATCTTATACGCAAACAACTAAACTTGCAGCATTGTTTACCAGCAAAAGCCTCTTCTGCATCTTTTTGTATAGGGTTTCTTGAGAGAGAGTAGATTTGCCATGTCAGACTGATTATTTGAAATCAAAGTTCTGTTTCCAGTTTCAGATTCGTAAAAAGGTCCAGTGTAGCCAGTGAACATAAAAGTACTTACTGCTCACTTAGCTGTAGAACATGAAAGGAAATCATGAGGCCATTAACACATCTAGAAATAGTCCTATTCTAGCTTTCGGTTCCTAAGATAGCTTAGGATAAAATATTCAGATAAGATAGGGTAGGATGGTGAGTTTAAAAATTATTTTCTTTTTTAAACTTTTCTTCCTTCCCGCCCTCACTTCCACCCCTTCTTTATTTTTCTTTCTCCTTCTCCATCTTCACATTCAAGATCTTCCAAGTGCTATGTTGGGAGAACGGTGAAATACACACTTTATCCTTGCATATGCAATGAGTTAGAAGGATGGGAAATTATAGCAAATTCATCAGCAGATTTCAAAGGTGAAAGTGCCCTTCTTGTACTAGGGTTTGACGTGACCTTCAGCAGAATGTGCACACTGTTGATGGGGAAAGGAGAGCTCTCCTTAAGTGGCTGAAATGCAGACTGCACTTTACTTATACCCCGAGAGTCCCTTCAGGCAAGTGCTCAAGAAAGATCTTTATTTCCTTCATTTTTTTTTTTCTTTATTACAGAATATTTATTGACTGCCTACCTTATGTTAGGCACTGAGCTAGGTCCTGGGGTCCTATCCAAAAGATTAAAATGATGAAGGAGAGGTAGAGGAAGACATTAATTAAAGACTCATAAAAAGAGCGCCTGGGCAGCTTAGTCAGTTGAGTGTCCAACTCTTAATTTTGGCTCACGTCATGATCCCAGGGATCATGGGATTGAACCTTGCATCAGCTCCATGCTGTGCATGGAGTCTGCTTGGGATTCTCTGTCTTTCTCTTTTTCTCTCCCTCTTCCTCTGCCCCTCTCCCCTGCTCACGCATGCCCTATCTCTCTCTCTCTCAAAAAAAAGACTCATACAAATATCAAGATACACAATATGATGGAATGTGATGGAAAGTATATGTGATGTCATGAGAATGTGTAACAGGTGTGGGAAGAGGTCAGGGAAGCCTGAATCTGATTAACTGGGCAAAGGAGGCAGAGAAAAAGGCCCCAGGCACATACCCTGAGGAGGGAGAGTCAAGGCTAGTGGCCAGGAAAGTGGACTGTTGCACAAAGCTATGCCAGAAGACGTGGGGGACTGAGGGCCTCTTTTCAGCTGGGCAAATGTTGCAGATTTCTTTAAGACAGACTGTTCCTTTTCTAATACAATGGGAATATTTGCATCTGTATAACACAGCCCATGTGTGTATATAATAGCTGCTTAATAAATATTTATTGAAATAGGAGAGCTGATTAAGGCACTTAGGCCAATGGTTGAAGGATGCTTTACACATTCAGAGATGATTCCTGGGTGACTAGTTTAACAGTTTAAACAGTTTAACAGTTTCTCTCTTTCAAAGGAAGTAACATAAAAAGACTGGGGTTGCTGATAGTGGGAGTGAGATGTCTCATGATAGAAAACATAAGAAAATTAAGTTAGTGATGATATGATTCAGAAGTAAGTTATTAGCATTATTGTTATCAAGGATAATGGCATTGATTTTATGAAGATTGGTCATTTTCTTTTCCTGTTAAGTATCGAGGTGTGTGTGTGTGTGTGTGTGTGTGTGTGTGCGTGCGTGCGCGTGTGTGTACACGTGTACATGCATACTTGAAGCCAAGGTAAATTTTGGTAAAAGAGGGTAGGGTTGCCAGATTTAGTACGTAAAATATTAGATGCCTATACATTTGGATTTCAGGTGAACAAAGAATAACTTTTAGTTTACATATGTCCCAGTTCCCCAACAAGATGGGCATTTTCCTCTAAGAACTTTCGGGGTGAGCTGTTCCTTTCCCCATATTTTAAGCCATTGAACATACAATATTTATGTTTATTTATTCTCAGCTCATTCCTGCCACATATATTTTTAGAATCTGAATTTTCCCAACAGTCTGGAAACTTTGGTGAGGGTTTAGTAACACAATGAAGGATCCCTTTCCTGGGAAACCTGCTCACTTATAGCTGAGGCTCAGCCTCCTTGCTCTAAGCTTCTGTCTCTCTGGTGTTACTATTTCAAGAACGAGGCTGCAACATTTTACTGAGTGTGATGCCCTTTGGATCATTGAAACTGAGGGCTACAAAGGCCCCATGAAATGATCATTAATCTGCCTTTTAGAAACTGAACTGTGACCTCAAAGACTCTTAACCAGTTTGGAAAGACATCTGCTGCTACTTCTTAGGAAGATATTAAGTAAGCAGTGGGCACCTGCATAGCTCTGCAATACCAAGCAAACAGTTCACTGTGTGTAGATACCATGAAAAAGAGACAGATCCATGAAGAAAAGATTAGAAGGTAATCTACACAATGAAAACAACTGTTTCTTTGGATGGCAGGATTTTAAGTATTCCTCAATATTGATAATGATGATGATGTTGATAAATGAAAAAAAAAAAGGATCTGATTAGGACACATAGAAGCAGCTATCCTATGCAGAAGAGTCTGTTTTTCTAAAGAGGAAAGTAGAAATTTGAAAGCTGGGATGTTGATATGAGGATTGATGTGTCCGATGAAACACTGTCTATAAAAATGCTTTAGGAGCTATGACATATTTACACCCCTACAATTTAAAGGCAACACATCATTAGAATTAATAAATGCCCTAAAGTGAGTAAGGTTTTTTGCTTTAAATGTTAGGACATTTCGAATGAAAATGGTAAACCATCAAAGCCAGCAAGTGGTATTAAATTTTTCTGGCTCTTATTTTCTTGATGAGGCTCAGAGAAGAGAAATGATTTGTTTTAAGATCACCTACCTGCTAAGAGCCTGGTATAGAATCCAGATTTCCAGATAAAGTCTCTAGTTCTCTTCCTTCACTTCCTTCACCTGCTTCACTTGGCCTTTACCTGCTTCACTTGGGCCTCAAATCTGTGTTGTTGAAATGTTCATACAAGGAACTGGTTACTTAGCATTTTCACATACAGCACAGATTATAGTCCAAAGGCATTACCTGGTATATGAGATTCCTGAGACTGTTGTAACAAATTGTCATAAATTTGGTGACTCAACACAATACTAACTTATTTTCCCAAAGCTCTAGAAGCCAAAATCTGAAATCAAGGTGTCAGCAAATTATACTCCTCCCAGAGGCTCTAGGGGAGCATCTGTTCCTTGTCTCTTCCAGCTTCTGATGGCTGTTTGCATTCCTTGACTTGTGGCTTCATTACCCCAAGCTCTGCCTCTGTCTTCACATTGTCTTCTCTGTGTGTATCTTATCTCCTTCTGCCTCTCTCTTGAAAGGATACTTGTGATGGCATTTAGTCCCGGCAAGATAATCCAGGATGATATCCTCATATCAAAAACCTTTTATTCACATCTGCAGAAACTACCATATAAGATAATAATATTATTCATGGCTTCTAGACGACTGACATCTTTTGGGAGTCATCATTCAGTCCACTATATTCAGTAAATAAAGTAAAAGTCCTTGGAAACCTAGAAATTGAACAAAAAAAATTGTCTGAATTCCTCTCATTCATCTCAGTTTACTTCTGATAGCTTACCAACTGCTTAGGTATATTACAAAGTGGTTTTGGAGGTTGAAAACCCATACAGAATAGCTAGAATTACCAGTCACAACACTAACAACTGATATACATGTATGTAATTCAATACCTGCATTAAAAATACTAAACTGACAATATTACAGGCAAAACGGAGCCCACTGATAGGTAATTTCAGTGAAATGGTGCAAAGAAAAGATGTTAATTAAATTATCAGTATTTCTCAAAGCAAAGAAAACCATTGCATTAGTGGAATGTTAGCCCTCTCTTTTATGAGTCAGTTGTGTCAATTTCATCAAGAACCTTAAAAAATACGTTTAGCACCTGGATGTACTAAGGATTTGTATAACTGTTTTCATCAGGCAGGTGTCTAAAGTTCAGATGGCCCTCATCATCCTCCACAACCATTGATATTTCCTAATTTATTTATAATTTACACTCTGCTTGCTTCCAAGAACTGTATGAAGTGGCTTATCATGAAAGATGTATGTAGCTAGCAATAAAATTTCAAGCAGTTATAGACAGAAGGGGAAATAAATATGCCTCCTAAACCTACGCTAATACATTCATCGAGAATGAGTACTAACACTTATTTCTAAGCTTCCTGGCAGACAAGACAAAAGAGATCTCCAATAATATAACTTAATACTCATTATTTGTTTTTACTTTTACTGCTTCTCCCCATCCCAAGCTGAGATTGTTACAGAAATGTTAGTGATCACCTCCAGTCTTAGTTATTATCTCCAGAAACAAAGTTATTTTTGATTTACAATCACAATGCACTCTTCCAATTTTTGCATACTATATATTACATTTGCTTGAATAATTCTTTGGGCCTGCTTTTAGATTTTATGTGGTGATATTAGAAATCATTAGGTGATAGTAAGGGCTATGCTTGAATGATACCGTCATCATCATCATCATCCTTTAACTGTGGACATTTTATTAGGATCGGTGCTTTCCCTTCAGGTCTTTCTTTGTTTCCAGTTGAATCCCATTAATTGACTCAAGTCACCCCTTGAGAAAAACTTCTTACCCAGAGACTCTACTTTTGTCTATTGCCATGTACATAAATACTACACTGGCAAGTGGTTTGCTGTTTTATTCAACTGTAGCTTAACTACAAATCTGATGACTTTCACCAAGAAAATCTGAGAAAGCATTCCATAGGTAGTCTGAACTTAAGGCAAATATGGGCAGTGATTAGACAAATTATAGATAAATGGGTAAGGAAGTTGTGAGAATGTGTGGGAGATGACTCATTATTAAATACCAGGAAACCAGCACAGTTGGGGAATTAGACATCTATGTGGGCTTAATGTATCATTTTATATAACTGAACCAAATTAAAGCTTTGTGTGAGCATTAAACTTTCCTCTCCTAAGGCTGAATACTCTGGGGATTTGACATAATAGAATTACTAATTTTCAGACCAATAGTTCACACTTCTACTGAGATCTTAATGTCATTTGTGGCCAGTTGAGCATGTGAGGCTGTGAAGCAATGAACTCTGCTTTCCTTGTGGCCACAGTTTTTGCCCCTAATTCCTGGCCTATTTCAACCTGTGTGTCACTGCTCCCAGGCTGAATTAGGTAGAACGTCACGTCTAGAAAAGCATCTCAGGACATATTTTATATCAATGATTGGTTAACAAAGTAAGCTTTTTATTTTATAGGAAGCAGCACAGTTTAGTATAGTGAACCTATGAGGACATGCTCTGGCTTAACGATTTGTTGGCTGTCTTAGAAAAGTTTGGGTTTGAAAGAAAAGTGGTATTTGTTTCAAAGGAATGGAAATGCTCAGGGTTTAACTATAGTTTATTAGTTAAGAGCTTAACTCTGGCTCAAGTGTGAG
Organism: Panthera leo; assembly: GCF_018350215.1. Classification (NCBI taxonomy): domain Eukaryota; kingdom Metazoa; phylum Chordata; class Mammalia; order Carnivora; family Felidae; genus Panthera; species Panthera leo. Next base: position 183,100,455 of record NC_056686.1, read on the forward strand.
ACTGCTTGAGTTCAAATTCAAGTTGCTCAATTTACTGTCTATGTGACTGTGGTCAAGTTAGTTCTCTAATCATGAGTTTACTCATCTATCAAATGGGCATAGTGATAGGACCACAGTACACTTGGTTCTGATTAGAATATGTGCTACTCTGTGTAAAGCAATGATGGGAACAGTGCCTGGCATATGAGCAGCTCTCAAAGGTATTAGCTCTTCTTGTTATTTTTGTTGTTAATTTATCTTCATTATTATCATTGGGAAATTTTGTGCTAAATAATAAATGATACTGGTTTTTTTTTGTTTTGTTTTAGAGAAGTTGTGATAGCATCTGTGGTGAGTACATAAACAATTCTTGCATTTCTCCAAGTGCTTAGTTCATGTAAATGAAAGATTCATGACTCAGTTCAAATGTACAGCAGATTAGTCTTTGCATATAATTCACATAACACCAGCTCCTATATGTAGCCATTGTCTTAATCTTGATATCTGGGGGCGGGGTGGTGTACAGAGTGAGGGTCTACCTGTCCTAATTGCTTTCCTTTTTATTTCATAGGTTGATTACAGGAGTTTTTTTTCTTCCAAAGATTTTTGAACCTCATGAAATTTTATATAGCTATAGCCAGCAAAGTTATCCTTGTTGCTTTTTGTGGGGTAGTCACGACTCATTTTGTCTTAATGTTTCAGAATTATTGTCTGCTTTACCCTTGGCAGTTACATGTTTGGAGGTTCAGAAGAAATAAAATGAAGGAATTCTTATTCCCACCCCACTAGAAACAGGACAGCCAAAAAGTGACAAGACATATATCTTGTTTTCCTTTTCATTTCATCAAATCTGAAACCTTGGGGAGATTATGGCTCATGTTGGGCATGTTACTGCTCATGCATGCCTCTCTCTCTCTCTTTATCTATCTACTTACCTAATCTATATCATTGTTTTAGGTGCACAAAGAGGAGTTTAATAGGACTACAAAAGTGGAGTGAAAAGGGTCTTTGGAAGGTATATTTACAAGACAGAGAAATAGTAACTACTTAGTAAAAGAAATATAAAACATTATGTCATATGGCATCATTTTTTACAAATTATTCGCATTTTAAGCAATCATTTGAAAAATCAGAACCCAAAATTTATTTGGCTTCGATCTAGTTTGGTTTTGGTGAGCAATCCGTTAACAGCCGTTAAGAAATAACTAAGTAAGAGATATATAGACTGTGTTTCTTGGTGTGGAAATTATTTATTAAACACATATTTATTGAGCAGGCTGGATACTATTTTAAACACTGGTAATACAAGAGGTGAATAGAATAGTGTATAGTCCAATGGGGGAAACAGACAGTGCTAAGTTAACAAATAAACACATATATATATTCTCTCTTTGAAGGGAGACTTATCTTATATTTTTACCTGACATGATCTTTCCAAGATTATGATGGATTTTATGTGCTGGAAAACATTTATGTGAAATGTACAAATGAGTCTGACATGTGGATTATTCTTATTATTATTTTACTTGTGAAATTGCCACTCTTCCGTGTAATATCAAGTAAAATGGTGACACAAATGCCTTGCTCAGTGGGGAGGCAGATGCTTCTGGGGAGGAACGGATGAATAGTTCCAGTTGGTAGCAGCACACTTGAAGTTCTGGTTGATCAGTGGAGTCTTTCACTTCTAGGGTCAAGGTGTAATAGCCAATTAATAGGAGCACAGGCTGGGAAAAGTGTAAAAGATCTACATGCTAGTGTTACTTGTGCTGCTCACGAAAAGCAAACCGGTTTTGTGTGACAAAGTTGTTCTCCCCTGACTTGAAAGCACTAAAGATTTGCTCCCCCTGGAGCTTTCTTGGATACTCCTCCCTTCAAGTCCCACATGGTGATCTTCTTTCTAAGAAAGCCTTTTATAAGCTGCATCTCTCTATGCCATGGTAAGCACCAGAGGCAATGGCCTAGTGGAAATGTTTTGGAGTCATAGATAGTTCTGAATTTAAATCTCAGTTATGACTCTTTCCAGCTGTGTGACTTAAATAAGTTATTTAACTTCCTGGACTCAGAAATAGGGGAGAATAAAACCTTCCTTGTAAGATTTGTGAGGAGTAACAACATGACCATAAGTAAGGTGTCTTGTACTGTGTCTGGCACTTAGTTGGTTCTGCTTAATACTTGAGGCTTGACTCCAAAAGCAGTTGAGGTTACAAAGCTCTGTATGAGGTTATTTCATGTTGTTTCATCTGTAGGTATCATTTCCCCCATAGTGTGGTGAGAATCTTGAGGGCAGGAAACATATTTTGTGCTTCCTTTCTACCTTCCATTGCACCTTGCAGAGTTCTCAGCACCAAGTCAGCACTTAATCAATGTTTATATTGCCACTTCTGGATGTCTTTCAAAAAGCTACTTGAAATTAGGGACCCTAAAGTGTTTTTCATAGTATGCTTGTAGATTTTGGTGATTGGGGGGATTGGGGGGAAGACAATGGCACTACGTGAAATCAACTCTTAGAACCATGATGGGGAGCAGGAAAAGAAAATGTGCCATATTGTTTGAGAATCCCTATGTGTAGCCAAAATTGCATAATGTATTTTATTATGATTAAAACCACAATGAAATATGTGATATCTATTTAGCATGCTCTAAAATACAATGGGAATTCACCTTCATAAAGAACAATAGTCATGGGGCCAAGACCTTGGATTCTGGCCAATTTTAAACATCTGCTTCCTCCTGAGACAGTCTGGAATTATCTTAAGGGATTCAGCCTTAGAACTGGGCTTGGGAGCAAAGGGCTTAGTTTAGTTTTGTCTGAGGAGACCCAGGTTGGTTGAACATGTAGGATGGCAGTGCCCTTTTTCCACTAAATCTGCACAGGCTGTACTGTGTCCTAAGGTGGAGTTTTTCTAGGCTCTTTGGTCAGCATTTTAGTTATTTACCATAATAAAGGAATCTAAGAAAAAACTTCCACATAGTAGATCCTCTATACCATTTTTAATGAATGAAAGGTGGGGGTGGGGGAAAGATGTTCTCTGTGTATATCTTTATGTAACAATAACGTTTTCAAGGTGATTTTTGCCTTTATTCTAACACAGTGTAAAGATAGGGACAGACCCCTGCAGGATGAGGTTATTTCATGTTTCATCTGTAGGTATCATTTCCCCCATAGAGTATTGGCTGTTTTTCTCAGCTCTAAGGAAATTTTAGCTTCTGGCAATAGGGACAGATAATGGTGTTCTTCTCTTCAATGCTTTAGCAATAATGTAGTTGTCCAAAATGCTAAATTTTATTCTGCAAAGTTATAATCCAAAATAGATTTTAAAGTTTATATGTATTCTTTGAGCAACACTGGTCAGACATTCATTCATTCAACATTAAACATTTATTTAAGTGCACACATATGCTGGTCTAGATTGTGTGGGAGTTTTAAGGATCAAAGAGATTATATCTTTGCCACTTAAGACATGACAATTATATGTAGATGTATAATTTCATTTCTTAAAGCAATTGATGGTGAAGAATTACTGTGAGTGGTAAATGTTTTTTAAAAATTTTATTTATTTATTTATTTATTTATTTATTCATTTATTTTTAGAGAGAGAGAGGCAAAGAGAGAGGGAGACAGGGAATCCTAAGCAGGCTCCGCACTGTCAGCACAGAGCCCAACCTGGGGCTCCAACCCCCAAACTGTGAGATCATGACCTGAGCTGAAATCAAGAGTCAGATGCTTAACTGGCTGAGCCATCCCGGTGCCCCTCCAATGAGTACTAAATAGTTTTACACTAATATCTCCTTTAGATGGCATCATGAGAAATTCTGAACAGATGGATTTCCCTAATTACATAATTCCATTATTCCTAGAGGCTTTAACATAATTTCTAATGATAGTACCATAAATGATAAGACTACCAAACACAGTTTTCAAGATTTCTTTGTGGTTCTTTTTATTTTTAGGATATTTTCCACTGAGATGTATAGTCAAAATTGTTGGCATTTTAAATTGAACTTGATACACAATTATATGCGTTGGTTTCAGTTTGTTTTTTATTTCTAAAGATTGCCTTATTTTTTCCTTTTGATTTAACTTTGTTTTTTAATTATCTAAAAACTTGTACATGATTCTATAATCAAAATTATAAAACAAGGTACAAATAGAGAAATCATTCTTGTCCACTCTCTATACCTATTTAAAAAACTATTTTTAAAATTAATTTTTATTTTATTTTATGTGTTTAGTTTGTTCCTTTTGATAAATAAAAGCAAATATACACATAAATATAAAAATAAAAGATAAGTATATGAATATATATGTATACAAATTCATAAATCCTTTCCCATTGTTACACAAATATATTAGACACACTCTTTTGGACCTTGCTTTTTTCACCTAACAATAGATCCTGAAGATCACTCCATTTCTTTTTACAGCTGCACAGTACCATATTATGTGGTGACTTAATATTTTATTCATTAGGTTGCCTATTGATAGACATATGGCTTGTCATATCAGACTTTAAATAATATTTCCCATGTAGGAAAGGAAATATGCTGATCAGCTGATCAGAATGTCTATCCCATAGGTGGTTATGTTTCTCATTGCCCACAAATACTTAGTGTAAATCAGTTTGTATGAGTTTGAATATCATTTTTTCAGTGGCACAACCCTGAGGAAAATACTAGACCCCCAGACTTTTGTATCCAGTGCAACCAGCTACCAAGACACAATGCTCTGCAGAAGACTTATCCCGGATAGCTTGGGAAAATCCAGTGTTAAGTGTTTAGAACCCAGAAGAGAGAATGTTTGGGAGTAGTTATTATCACTTAGGACTTCTCTTTTCTGAAAATCTGAAAACTGCTAGGTTATGAAATTTTAAAATAGGTTTTAATAACCTGCTTAGGTGACGTTTTCATGAGCCATTGGACCAAAGTTTTGTTTAAATTGAAACTTAAGTAGAGTTTATGAAATTTGTGATGAGATCATTAGTTGTTTGGTTTTATTTATGAGACTGTCATTATTAGAGCTTCTTAAAGAAACTCTGCTGGGCAGTGTCTGAGATGTTGGTGGAGGCAACCTTGTGGATGGTGGTGGGTGTGGTTTCCAGGGACTCATGCAGTACTTGCCACCGTGTCCTCTTGGGACCAAACATATACCTGGGAAACGGAATTCCGTGACCAACTAAATTTGAAAAATTTCGAACTAAATTTGAAAAATTCTGGCTTAGACAGGTTTCTTAAAGGCAAGGTTTTTTAGGGTCTTTAATAACTAATATATGTGTGATTTCCCAAGACAGATATAAAATGTTGCTTTTCTCAACGCTTTTTTCTTTATGGATCTTTTTTTTTCTTTTAATGGAGCAAATTTTAGAAAATTTGGTGTAACAATTAAGCTTTTTATAGTTATGAATGATTCAGAGAGTGAGTTGGAGGGAAAGAGAATCAACTGAACAGGGTAGTTATCGTTCCTGTGTTGCAGGGGATAAAACTGAGGCTCAAGTGTTAGTGATATGCCTGTTGTAGGTTGAAGACAGCTCATCACCATATGTACAGATCTGAGGAAATAAAATATCTAGAAAGTTTAGTGATTTTCTTAAAAATATCAGTTGCTGTGTCTAAAGTTTTTCTAACCTCACTAGCACTCTTAAGAGTAAAAAAATTTTGCGGGCACCTGGGTGGTTCAGTCAGTGAAGTGTCTGACTTTGACTCAGGTCATGATCTCATGGTTCATGGGTTTGAGCTCTGTGCTGACAGCTCAGAGCCTGGAGCCTACTTCAGATTCTGGGTCTCCCTCGCTCTCTGCTCCTCCCCTGCTTGTGCGTGCACGTTCTCTCTCTTTCTCTCTCTTGCTCAAAAATAAATAAATAAACATTGTTTTAAAAAAGTCTAAAAAATGTTCTAGGCCATGTATAATTTCAGTAGAATGAGATTGGGATTGCCGCCGGCCTTCCTTTTTCTACATGAAATTTTAAATGAACGTATACATATCAGATGGTGCTTTCTGTGTTTCAGATGCCTTCTGGTCAAAACCCTGATAGGATTTATCCTGTTTTCAATTTAGTAAAAATAAGAAATTATTTTTATCCTTCAAACAGTTTCTTTTTTCCCCACTCTGAGTATTTCCAATTCCTTATTTCCCCTCCTGACTAAAGTAAAACTAGTTATCCTTCATGTGACACAAAGAGAGAAAGGTCATAGTCATCTTCTTATTACACAAACCTTCTGTACCTCATAGCACTGTTGACCTTTTTCTATTCAGAGAGAAGGGTATTAATTGCCTGCTCACCAAGTTTCCAAGCATTTGATGTTCAGAGTTGTTATAAAAGCAAATTTGAAGTTTCATGGAATTGTTTTCTTTGATTGAAGTGGTGGGCTCCTAATGTGGCTTCTACCTGGCCTCTTCCTACAAACGGTTCTATCTTGGAACTTGCTTTTACTTTTTACAGAACATACATTTTAAGTCTATTCTAAGAGAAGAGATTGCAAACAAATACACAATGATTTTCAAACATTCTACAATTAGATACAGTTGGGTTCAGAGAAATTGAATAAATAAATGAAAAAAGAAACGAATGACAGTTTTTAATTTGGTATATTTACAGCATAGCAATGAAGGAGTAACTAGCTTTACTTCATTATTCACACCATGGTCATGAAATTTAGCTGGTGTTTAACTCTCTGATGTTTAGGCTAAGACTAACTTAATTTCCTAAAGACTTTCTGTCTGGAGGAAGGTGATGCTTCCTGTCTGGCTTTTCTGATGGTCTCACAACTTAATTATTTCTGTCATGTCCCATTGCTTACTGCATGTCATTGTAAAGGTCCAGCACTAGAAAGTGCAGATTAATTTTTGTCTGTCTTATCAAGTTTAGGAGATGTAATTGTTTTAGAGTATAATTTAAAAATTCTCACAAGCACATAACAACTCTTCTACTGGCACCATTAGAAATTAAATACTTTCTGTGGCGAGGATGAGAATTACATTAGGTTTGGGATCTAAATTGCTTTGGTGGTAGGCAGTTTTATGTGTTGTTGTTACTGTACCTTTGAGGAACAATCAGAACACAGGATGAGCAGTATTTTAGACAAATAGATAGAGGGATATCCCTTGTGGGTCAGTAGCTACACTTGGCATTACCAAATGGAGACTTGACATCGCCAGATGGAACCCTTTTCTAAGTATAGGCTAATGGAAGCCCCCTGTAGCCAGTGCTGGAGTGGCTTATCACTCCTCCAGTCTCATCTTTCTCCCTTGTTTTTGTTGAGCTAGGGAAGGGGAATACTGCCTGGTGATGGTGATGGCATCTCACTTTGTCCTCCAAAGTTTTGGATTTCAAAATTACTAATATTAAAAGGCTTTCCTCAAACTGGGGGCAGGAAGACAAAAGAAATTCAGAAGAGAGCAAAGAAGGTGGAAACAGAGTTATTAACAGCCTTCCCCTGATTGTATGGGATTCATATGGTTATCGAATGTATATGTACACATGCAACTTACTAGCAATAATATGATGATAAAAGTGGTAGTTATCACTTACTGGGCACTTACTATATGCTTGATGCCCATAGCAACTGTCTTAATTCATTATTGTAGTTAATTTCCTTGACTGCTCTATGAGGAAGTGCACTGTTACTGGAGCTTAGAGAGTTTAGTGCAGCAACATAGCCACATTTATAGAGTTGGTGATTTGCAGAGGCAGAGATCTGAACAAGGTGTTTTCTACTCTATTTTCTCTGCTTTGACCCAGGAGGCATGTTAGGTACCTGTACAAGAACTAGTGAGTGTTGTTACAGAGACCATAGACTTGCCATGTTCCTAGGGCACATCTGCCAAAGATTTCCTCTTTTGCTTCATTTCACATTTTGTTCAAGGGTTCAAAATTAACAAATTTAAGTAAAATATCAGTTCGTTAATAAGGTACCCTAAAACATGTTTGAATAAAAGCCCATATAATGCCTTAGTTGCTTTAGTAATGTAATGTTAAATAAATATTTTCTACTTTTTGTGATTGCATCATTATTGAATTTTTAAAAATATAATTTGTTTTTAACATGATTTAACATGATTGGCTCATCTCCTGGGGGTACAGTTATCAGACTCTTTTGAGTAAATGGGTATGTAGTTTCGAACAACATTTTTAGTATTATAATTGGTTGTTTTTAAATTATGATGTCTACTTTATTTAGAAACATCAGGAATGTTAAAGGAAGGGAAAATTTTATATTTATCAATTCTAAGGATTAACTATTCAGCAGTAATTTTCTTTACCTCTTCTTACACAACACTTTTGGTTTCTATTACTGTTACTTATATTTATGTATTATTTTCCCCCTTGAATTGGAAGCTCTTTGAGTTTTGTTTTGTTTTGTTTTCATATCATGGGCCCTCGATAAATATTTGTGTCACAGATGGCTGAATGTTTACTTGTTACTGTTAAACTTGTGCCTCTCAATATGTTGGGTGACAATCAGAAACTGATGATAATTATTGTATTAAAAACAACCTAAGAGCACACATCCATCCTATGGCATTGTTATGTAAGGACAGAACCAATAGATTTAGGTTCTCTCTCATTCTTTGGGCATGTAAATGAATCTGTAAAACTCAGTGGAAGTGAAGCCTATTTCTGCATGTGTATTTTAGAGAGACAAGATATTGATTCTCCTCCTTGGAAAAAAAAAGAAAAGTTGATGACTAAAATTTTTTTGTGATCTCTATGACAGTTTTATCACGTATATCTCCAAAAAAACTAATTATTTTCTAAGAACACATCTTTCTGTGTGCTAACAGAATATGAAAACCTATCAGTTGCTTTTCTTTCCTTTTCTTTTGTCTTCTTTTTTTAAACCAAAAGCCAAAAGAAGTCAGTCTTTAAATATTTAGATGTTTTTCTCTGAGATAGGGCTGTACTAGGCAAATACACTGGCGTTAACATTTCTAAAGCAGGCTCAAAATAAATGAGATTAAGAAAAAACAAAACAAACTCCTTCCTATCTCTATGTGAATTGTCATTTTAATTAAAGCTGTGTGTCATCAGTGACAGGAGATTGCCCCAGAAAGATAAAGTCAGACTGTGTCTGTCTTTGTCTTTCATGAAGGCAAAAGGAATATGAAAGAAACCAAATAGCTAGATAAACTTGCCATTACAATTAAAAAAATAATTTGCTAAGCATGAGGTGAACTGCATTATTAGTTGATTAACATCCTTTTCTTTAGATTATTACATTTCCTAATCTAATTTATGGGTGGATTTCCTGGTTTGGGGGCTTAAGCTAGTTTGTGCTAGACTCCTCTCACAGGCTGTTTTATGGAGATAAAGGAATCTGGAAACGGAAATCACTTTTTTTGTGGCTTTTGATTTGAATTTTTATTTATTCAGGTTAGTACAAGGTTGTGAGATCAAATAAGAACATACTTGAAAGAACTTTATAAAATGTAAAGTATTACTTGTTATTACCTTAATTATTATTATCTGGACAACAAAGTAAAATGCCTGCGTTTATTTATCCCCTCCTTCTGACCCACATTGTTCTCCTAGGAAATTGGGACTTTTCTTTGGTGTGTTTACTTAGAAGCTAAGAACTGCGACTTGAGGTTTGCTTTTCAAGGGGCCTTAGTCCAAAATCAAACAAATACAGGATCATCAGGTGGCACACAGAGAGCAGCGTCATCATCCTTCTCAGTGCTTGGGCCAAGTTGAAAATGTGCTTTATTGTGGAATAGGTAAAACTTGAATCTTGTTAATGGAGAAGAGAAGAATAATTTTAGTGATGAAGGCAAACCTGAATCTGAAGCTCACAGATCAAATGCAATCAGAGAAGCAATGAGGACTATTCAGTGCACTTAACACACAAAAATACCAGGAGCAGCATTAACATCTTTCTAAGGCCTTGTCATAGTTAAACCCAGTCATCTGAAATGACTTCGGTGACTTTTCTCCCCCCAAAAGTTCACATTCCCTGCTGCAGGGAGAGCCCTATTTTCCAAAGAATTGGCCCATCACTGGAGAGAACCCAGACAGAGGGGCCTGGAACTAACTGGCTTCAAGACTGCTCCAAATGAGAGCACCGTGAAGATGGAGATTCAGAGATATCAGGTGTTCTTAAATGAGACACATTGTACTGGTGTTGTTTCCTCATAGGAGCCACTACAGTGTAAGCCCCTTGAGGACAGCATATGAGTTTCTGTATTTCCATCATACATACCCAAGTTTCTTATATTCACCACATACATATGGTTGAATGAATGAGTACCCCTATGTCCACACTGCCAGCATGTAGAACTCTTTATCCAACCTCATCTTGCTTCCTTTGTGCAACATTGGACAAACACCTTTCCTGTTTGCCACTATTCTTCTTAACTTTCCTGATTGTCCTTTTACATGATGTATTGCTACTTCTTCCTTTCTCTGAGTCCCAGTCCCCACCCCTTCAAGCTGGCTATTGCCTATGATTCTGTTCCCAGCCCTCTTCTTTAGATTTTTTGTCTGTCTGTGCATTAGAATCACCTACTGCTCTGACCCTGCAATAACACTTGTGCATGAGTGTGTGCATGTGTGTGTGTGTGTGTGTGTGTGTGTGTGGTGCATACTTTTGTGAAATGTTTGTAAGTTACAGACTTAATGTCCCTTTATACATCAGTGTATATTTCTAAAACCAGAAACATTCTTTCATATAACAATTATCATGATCAGAAAATTAACATCAATAATACTACTATCTAACCTACAGACTTCCTTCAAATTCTGTCACTAGGACACTAATGTCCTTTATAGCAAAAGGAAAAAAAAAGCCACAATTTTTGTGGTATAGGAATTCAATCCAGGATCACAAGTTGTGTTTTATTCTCATTTTTTTTTGTAGTCTCTTTTAATTTGGAGTTCTTCAGTATTTCTTTGTTTTTCATGACCTTGACATTTTTGAAGTGTACAGGCCAGTTATTTTGGGTTTGTCTGATGTTTCCTAATGATTAGATTTAGATTTTACATTTTTGGCAGGAATAGCACAGAAATGATGTGCTCTTTTTAATGTCTCTCTCAGGGGCACATGATATCTACTTGTGACATTATTTGTGGTCACTTAGTTAATGTGTTGTCTGTCATATCTCTGTGCTGTAAAATTATTCTCTTCCTCTTATATTTAATAGCTGTCTTGTGGGGAGATACTTTGAGACTCCAAGAATAAATACATATTGTGGATAATGAAAAGTCAGGTTTCTCATTGTTGGAAAAGGGCAACACGAATGTAGAAAGGTAGACGTTTAGAATGAACCCATGTGGTGTTGGATTGGATTAGAGACAATAGTATGAACTCCTGGTTTTTATATCTATATAGATATGTCCTTCCATCCATCCTCCTAGCTCTGTCCTCTGAGAGGATAAATAGGTAATAATAACTTAGTAACAATGGGCACAACTAATATTCTATCTTGTTTTCCAAATGCCATTCTCCAATAAAAATTGACCAAGGAAAGAACAAGATAAGCCTGGAACAGCTTGTTTTACCAGAAAGTAAGGAAGTGAGCAAGAATGATAGAGGCATGTCAAAAGGCCACAGGAGCCAGCTTGAAGGGCTACTCCCACTGAACATAAAAGTAATTGATGGTAAACAGACAGAATAAAATAAGAATTCATGAATCTGAACACAAGCAAACAAATAAATGAGAAAGGAAAGTTATTCCTTACAACAGAATTCCAACAAATAAATGTAGGAGAAATGACTGAATGAAAATCACCACGAGTCAGCTACCATAGTAACTTCTTTGAGGCAAGAATCATCAATGGATTCTTCCCACATTTAATAATGTTAGGTATGCTCTTCCTGACTCCTCCCACCCATTCAGCATATGGCGTTCAGCACACGATTATGTCAAATCTCTTCATAAGCTGGCCTTCCTTCTGCCCATCCTGTCATGTGCCCGAGTATCTAAGACAAGAAATAAATACCCTGCTTTCTCACTATTGATTAATATCTTATCCCATTATTTAGGTTTTCCAAGAAAACATTTAGCTTATATTATATCAGTCCATAACAAGATAAGAGCTAGAGAAATTCCCTGGAAACGTCTTCCCCTGACAACTAATGCAACTGTATTTTCAAACACACCATTGGTGAAATATAGAAAGGTAAGAGGGGGCTGTCTGTCTGGAAAGCAGTCAAAATGGAATCTGTTGGGGGCAAATAAAACTTTCTGGGCCTACTCTCATATCTTAAGATACATTGGTAGGCAATTTCTTTGGCCTTGGAGAAAGGTATTAAGAACTGACCTAAGATGATGGTCATACGTAGCCCTTACTGTTTTTAAACATTTTGTTTTGTTTTGCTTTTTTCCCTTTGCTTCACAGTCATCAGACACAGAATGTGAAGGAGTTTCAGGAATATTTTAACCAGTTTTTTGCTTATAGTTTCCTTTTTATGTATGCACAACAGTGGTATTTGATAATGTGTCTAAGTAGGTCTAAAAAAGCTTTCTCGAGAAGTATAAAGAAAAATTCTAAGTGATTAGAAAGTGAGCTGTAGTATAGTTGGCAGCCTATCTTATTTTTTAATGGTGCATAAAATAATGGCTTATCTTACAAGTGATGGCATCTCAGATGCTATTAAAGCTGATCTTTGCAGCTTTTGTATGTTGGCTTTTCAGCCAGGGAGAGACGAAAGAGCAGGCAGGAAAGAATATTAAATATATAACAGTAATACTATTTATTGAGTAGCTACTATAGGCCAGTGTTATGCTAAGTGCCTTATGTATATCAATACATGTAATTCTCCCCAAAAAGTCTGAGAGAGAGAGTTATTGGTTCATAATTCACAAGAGATTTGAGGTATCATCTACTGCAAACTTTGCTACTATATATATATATATATATATATATATATATATATATATAATAAAAGTAAGTCTCAGACTAAATACTTCTATACACAGAAACATTTACTAAATAAACACTTATTAGCAAGCAAGGAAGAAAGAAAAACAAAACAGTTTATATGGCTTGTTTTATGCTTGTTGGGAAGCCCCAGTTCTACTACTTTGCGTAAAGCTTACTTCATGCACATAAAGATTCAGAAGCTGATTTCTGTTACCCTTATTACAACTATTGGGCAACCTCAAATCTTTTTAAACCAACAGGTGGATACAAGGTCATGTAGAGATCAAGTCTCAGGTCCATCCCCACGGGGAGAATCTCTATGAATGGTTGGTTATATTCTGTTCACACTAGAGTAGAGGGTGTCTCTAAAATATTTTTTGTTGCTCCACTATTCTTAACTGTCTTTAATTTTAATTATAAGAGTCTGTTTCTATAGTCTAAAAATTAATCAGCCATTAGATTCACCAAGTAAAATACATTGCTAACTTTCATTACATTGATGATCAGGGTCTTAGGTGTTAATATAGATAATAGAAATCCTTAGACTGTAATAAAAATGTGGCTAATAGAAGTTTTTATAGCAGTTGCCTCTAGAGTGTTCTCTTTCCAGTTAGATGTGGGCTGAATGTGGAATCTTGCTTAGGGCAACCTACTACTGCAGAGTTAAAAATTGAACTAACTAGCATGTGCACAATATCACACTGCCCGTGCAGGAGTTTTGAACATCGAGTACCTACGTTGTAATGGAACTAGGGGAGGAGGAGATGGTCTCCTACATCCTAGGATGTACCTAGGAATCCTAGTCCCATGAGGTCCTTGATGAAAACAAAGTCCTTGATCAAATGCATTGGGAAAAACCTACATTCTGTAGTACCATCGCAGAAATTAAAAATGCACATTAGCGGGGTGCCTGGGTGGCTCAGTCGGTTAAGCGGCCGACTTCGGCTCAGGTCATGATCTCGCGGTCCGTGAGTTCGAGCCCCGCGTCGGGCTCTGTGCTGACAGCTCAGAGCCTGGAGCCTGTTTCAGATTCTGTGTCTCCCTCTCTCTGACCCTCCCCCGTTCATGCTTTGTCTCTCTCTGTCTCAAAAATAAATAAACGTAAAAAAAAAATTAAAAAAAAAAATGCACATTAGCTATTAAGTGGTCACTTTCCTGCAATAAAGGAACCTCTTAGCTTTGTTTGACCCTGCATTTCCCAAACTTAGTAGACCACAGAGTCCTGTTGTTCATTGCATCCCTGAAATTAGTTTTCCTTGGGGCACACTTTAGAAAATACTGCTCTAGAGATTATAGAAGCAACTTTTTTTTTTTTAACGTTACTTTTGAGAGAGAGAGAGACAGAGCATGAGCAGGGAGAGGGAGAGGGGGAGACACAGAATCTGAAGCAGGCTCCAGGCTCTGAGCTGTCAGCACAGAGCCCCATGTGGGGCACAAAGCCTGATGTGGGGCACAGAGCTTGCTTGATGTGGGGCTCGAACTTACGAACCATGAGATCATGACCTGAGCCGAAGTCAGATGCTTAACTGACTGAGCCACCCAGGCACCCCTAGAAGAAAGTTTTCTTAACCAACACCCACTCAACTGACATTCCTTTCCTAAAACTTGAGATAGCAGTCTCCTCTCTAGCATGCTCTCCTATCACTGGAGTTGTTTGCTTACAAAGAGTCAATTGAGTTTTTTTCCAAAACCTAGTTATTCCATTTGTCATTGTAATTACAATTACATAACTTAATTAAATATTACATAATCCTGTGACTTGTGAGTATAAGTATAAAGAGTTAATTGTTTCTCTGAAAAATAAATTGAATGCTTCAGAAAGGGGACTAGTTGCAAGTATTGTTAAATTAGATGATAGGAAGATAACTATTAAAGATTTGGGAAAAAATAATAAAAAAATTATTTTTAGATTTTTTTGCAAGTATCTTTTAAGTTACTGATGCATTTTAAAGACTGAAATATATCATTACTCAAGAAAGATTAAATGGAGAACATAAATTAGTGGAACCATACTCAAGTGTAAGGCTTTGAGTATGGTTCCACTAATTTATTACATAAATTAAATTTTTATTATTTCCTGATTTTACTGAATTTTTTGATTAAGTGACTAATTACAATTTCTGTAGGTGTCAGATAAAAGGGCTGTATCCTAGTGAAAGAGAATTGAAGAGTTTTGTATATACCCTATGGTATGTTTTTAAATATTTAAGACAGATTTTGTCCATGTCTCTCAAGCTAGTCTCAGTTGTCTTTAGAACCTTCTTTACTTGCTACCTTTTTTTTTTTTTTTTTTTTTTTTGGCTTTATTGCAAGTCCATGGGTTTGCTTAGTGTCCATAATGCTGTTTAAAAATGAGGGTTAAATTTTAATTTCCCTCTGGGAGTTATCCATACATATACACATGTGCATCTTTTTGAATTCTGTCCTCTGTTTTTGGTTTCTGTGGGGACAAATTTTATTTGTCTTATTTATGTATTTTTCAGTATTATTTTATAGTCAAAGTTCTTGAAAGAATGTGCAGCAAATTACATTTGATTTCTATCTGGATTCTCTTAGGCTTGGTCCCATGGCAGAGCCTATAATTTAAGTTAGGGTTATGTTGCTATTTAAGAATTTTTAGCATCTGTACTCATATGTGCTATGCAAACAAAACAATTATTCTATTGTGGACCAATTTTTTCTTCTGAAATGTGTAACACAACAGTTATTTTTCTAGTTTAATTAGGGCTGTGTTTGTATAAAGATCTACGTTTATAAAAGCAGTGAAGCAAAGACAATGTAGAAAAGAAAAAGAGAAAGTATTGCCTGATTCTTTCATTAAAGAAAAAAAAGGGGAGGATTCAGACAAATTTGGAATTCACTCAGTTTTTTATCTTATATTTTTTTTCACAAGTACCAGACATGGAGCTGTAAGATAGTAATTTGTCAAACCACATATTAAGCTGGTATTTGATATGAAAAGAATATTTCCACCCAGTATAATATTGCTTTTTTAAAACATTAAAAACCCTTATATGAGGGTGGTAATTGAGTGAATACTTTACAAAAAACCCTGTGTGCTTCATTATGACACATTTCCTGTGCATTTTTTGGGAGGGCAACCATGTCAGAATGTGGAGGGACCAAATAGAGGTATAGAGCCATCTCTTTTCACTCCGGAGTAGTAGTTGGCATGAATGTTTTGGTATCTGCAGGTAGTTGTTTTAAACTCAATATGGAAGAATCGGGGTGTCTGGGTGGCTCAGTTGCTTGAGTGTCTAACTCTTGATTTTGGCTCGGGTCATGCATGATCTCATAGTCATAAGATCAAGCTCGGTGTTGGGCTCAGTCCCGGACAGGGAGTCTGCTTGGGATTCTCTCACTCTGTTCTTCACTGCTCACACTCTCTCTCAAAACAAACAACAAACATGGAAAAATTATTTTATTTTATTTTATTTTTCAATATATGAAATTTATTGTCAAATTGGTTTCCATACAATACCCAGTGCTCATCCCAAAAGGTGCCCTCCTCAATACCCATCACCCACCCTCCCCTCCCTCCCACCCCCCATCAACCCTCAGTTTGTTCTCAGTTTTTAAGAGTCTCTTATGCTTGACTCTCTCCCACTCTAACCTCTTTTTTTTTTCCTTCCCCTCCCCCATGGGTTTCTGTTAAGTTTCTCAGGATCCACATAAGAGTGAAAACATATGGTATCTGTCTTTCTCTGTATGGCTTATTTCACTTAGCATAACACTCTCCAGTTCCATCCACGTTGCTACAAAGGGCCATATTTCGTTCTTTCTCATTGCCATGTAGTACTCCATTGTGTATATAAACCTCAATTTCTTTATCCATTCATCAGTTGATGGACATTTAGGCTCTTTCCATCATTTGGCTATTGTTGAGAGTGCTGCTGTAAACATTGGGGTACAAGTGCCCCTATGCATCAGTACTCCTGTATCCCTTGGGTAAATTCCTAGCAGTGCTATTGCTGGGTCATAGGGTAGGTCTATTTTTAATTTTCTGAGGAACCTCCACACTGTTTTCCAGAGTGGCTGCACCAGTTTGCATTCCCACCAACAGTGCAAGAGGGTTGCCGTTTCTCCACATCCTCTCCAGCATCTATAGTCTCCTGATTTGTTCATTTTAGCCACTCTGACTGGTGTGAGGTGATATCTGAGTGTGGTTTTGATTTGTATTTCCCTGATAAGGAGTGACGTTGAGCATATGGAAAAATTATTTTAAACTGTAGTGATTTCCCTGCCTACACTTCATTGTAAGCAGCATGGATTATTTCCTATCAGAGCCTAGAGACATTTTAGGAGGCTTTTTGATATTATGTTGAAATCTTGTAGTTAGTGACATAATTTTCTATCACGCCTTTTGTGGAATTGATACATAATGACTTCTCAGAATTTGTTTATTATTGTAACAATTGAATCCTTTCTTGTTTTTCAGTACACCTCCATATACTGTTTTCTTTCTTTTTTTTTTAATTTTTTTAATGTTTAGTTTTGAGAGAGAGAGAGAGAGAGAGAGAGAGAGAGAGAGAGAGACAAAGAGGGAGATGGAGTGTGAGTGGGGAAGGTCAGAGAGAGAGGGCAGAATCTGAAACAGGCTCCAGGCTCTGAGCTGTCATCACAGAGCCTGACGTGGGTCTCAAACCCATGGACTGCGAGATCATGACCTGAGCAGAAGTTGGATGCTTAACCGACTGAGCCACCCGGGTGCCCCTGTTTTCTTTATTTTGTAAGTCCATGAAGGAGAGATGACTTCTATTTTTGTACCATTGTAACTGAACTCTTGAACCTCCCCTTCTTAGGGGTTTTTCATGTTTCTGATCATTTTGTTGTGGCTACCAGATTTCTTTTTGCTTCTTTAGGGTTGATTTATAGGATCACAATAGTACTTTGAGAAACTTGGGGAGCTTTTATGATGTAGGAAGAGTAGAGATTTTAAATGTCAAATCACATTGCTCATTCACTCATTTGGTAAACATTTATGAGTCAAATAACTGCTAAGAACTAGAGATACTAAGATGAATGAGAGAACTTTCAAAAGTTTGCTCAATATTCCTTCTCAGTTGCTACTATCTAGAAAATGTATAGTAAGTACTATACAAAAATGTAGTTGAAATGGAGAAACAAGGTTGTTTGCTAGAATGGGCAAACATATCTCTTGATCTCCATGAAAACCATTAGGGTGACATTGAGATTAGAGTTACGGAGAGGGAATGGACATTGTATCCTAAAGAGTGCTCCAGAAGTAATATTTGCAGTAATATTTTCTTCAGGTGTACCTCCTTTTTTGACTCTTATCTTGTAATAGAAGTCATAAAACATGCTGATGATCCCGGCATTGAGGGCTAATTGAGGAACACAGGGGAAAATAGAGGCAAAATGGGACAGGAATTTTATTGGGTGAGCATTAGCTTATTTGAAAAATGGGCTTTTGGGCTTCATGTTTTGGACAATCAGCATAGTGGTTTGTTTCAATGATTATTTCACAGGAGGTAATATTTGTAACTTTTGCTCTCTTGGAGAATGCAACCATTGTAATACTCTGACATGGTGTTGAGGGCAATAAGTAGGGAAAGGAGGCCTCTTTTCATCTCTGCGCCAAGGTCGGTTATTGGGCCTTCCTTGGCCTGGTGGAGACAGAGGGGAAACAAACAGACCCCTAGTGCCCAGCAATGGTGTAATGCTTTCAGACTACTGCGCCATGGTGGGTGGAATTTCACTTTCTGGCAAGGACCTGAAGAGGTTTATGAGCTTTCCTATGAATTGCTTTCTTTTCCCAACTTCTGAAAGGTTGTCCTCATTGAGGCCAAGAGGAATGAGGCAAAATGTGGCACACCTTTCTATTCTATAGAATAGAATTTCTATTCTATAGGCTCCATGATGAGTCAAAATGATGAAGCTGATGGCTTTCTAGTTGGAGATAACATTTTAGGTTGTCCTCTCAGCAAACAGGATAAGGAGAGGGCAACAAGCAGATTATAAGGATTATTTAAAATCCTGGTTGGTAGGGAGTTGGGGGTTTTGTGTCTCTTGCATACGTTGCACCTGGTTTGAAATCTTCTCAGTACACTCCCAAAGCTGCTGTGTGGCTGGCAGCAGTGTCGGATGGAGATCTCTTAATCCCCACACAGATCAGCATCTCTCCAGAATAAATCACTTGTCTTTTTCCTGCCTAACATTGCAGGGGATGGCTTAGAAGGCTAACCCTCAGATTTGAAAAGTCTGCAGATTGCTTCTCTACTTGACAATCTTGAATTTTACTTTGCTGTGCTGGTCTTCTTAGTTTTCTCCAAGGAAATGGATTATATTTTGCTACTGAAGTGCAAATATAATCATTGTTATTTTCTTGTCTTGTGGAGTATATTTTGACTGGAATAAGTAGATAATGTACTGTTTTCAAAGTACCAACCACAGTGGTTTTTTTATTTTAACATTAAGTAATTCATGTATTATTCTTTCTAGGCAATTATAGAATTTTTTAGCTGCTCAGTAGTTTACTAAGCACATATATTTTCAGCACTGTGCAAGGAACTGGGGCAGACAAAAGAAATCTGAGGCACAGTTCCTATCTTCATGTAGCATAGTATTTGTAAAGAAGTGAAACTGAGTCAGAGGAAACAAAGAACAATTAAATGGCCAGCTGTGTAGTGCTCTCTATAGGAACCATATGTAATTTAAAAAAATGAATATAGATGAATGAATGAATGAATGAATGAATGAATTGACAAAAAAGTGTTTGTTCAAGGAAGAAATCATTGTGGACTGCAATCTGTCATGGAGTAGCAGGGATATGAGCAGAGCCACAAACGATGAATAGGATTTGGCAAATAGAGGGAAATGGAGGAAAGATGTTTGAGGTAAAGAGAGCAAAGGTCTGAAGGTAGAGGTGAACATGGCATATGTTTGGGACAGTGAGAGAAAAGGCCAGGCTGACCGGAGGACAAACGTTGTATGGGAGGAATAAAACATAAAAATAAAGTTGGGCGTCTCCCCTTCTTCCTTGGTGAGTGAACCTGAATTTTGTGCCTACCCCCAAGCGATGAATCATGATTGGTCTAATCCACTCATGGAAATTCTATTCCCTATTTTCCCAGTCTCCTTTGCAGATAGGACAGCTCTGGACCTCACTCTGGCCAAGCTAAAGAATGCTGATGGTATTTCTGGAAATGTTTTTGCTCTCTTGATAAAATGTTGGAACTCTCTTTTCCCCTCTTTCCACCCTTTAATGAAGATGGAAAGCCTAGAGTCATGCAGCAACTAGGTCCCATGAGGAAAAGGCTGAGAAGTATTCTCTCTGACACTGCTGAAGTGCTTTACCCCACCAACAGCTGTCTGCTTCTAGACTTCCTGTTATGTGAGAAAAACCAACCTATGTTTATGTAAAACACTCTAAGTCATGGGTTTTAAAGTTATTTGATATTATTTTAAGAAGGTTAATCGGTAATAGTGTATAAAGTGAATTGGAAGGGAATAAAAATTGAGGTCATTATCATAACATTATAGGCCTGAGGTAAAGAGGTTTTGGACAAGATTTATGGCAAGGGGAGTAGGAGACAGACAGACATCTCAGAGAAGAAGCAAAAAGATTCAGTACAGATTCAGCAAGGAGATAAGAAGCCACATAACTTTGAAGTTTCTAAACAGGAAGGTAAGTGGGATTGCCATACAGCTTTAGGGATAGGCAAATGATGATAAAAATGAATTCTCTTCTAAAGTATGTAGAGTTTTAGTTAATGATGGGACATCCAAGTGGAAATATTTAGAAATATAGCATTTGAGTTCAGGTGAGTCTATAAGGTAGCTATGACCTCAGGCATGGACAGAAAGAAAAACATTCGATGATGCCTCCAGTTATGAATTGAGAGGAAGAAAAGTGGTTAGCTGTATAACATGGAAACAGAAAAAGGAGATAACACAGGGTTAGAAGATTAAGCAGGATGCAGTGCCATCAAAGCCAAGGGCACATAGTGGGCACCAATAAATGCATGTTTCAGGGAGGAATGAGGTTGTCATCAGTATCCAATGCCCTAGAGAGGTCAAGGAAGATGAGTTCTGAGGAGCAAAGTGAATCTAGTAAAAGTAGGACACCAATGATCTCCAAGATTTACAAGACAGGGATTTCTACAGACTTGAGGGCCATATATCATCTGCCCAGATCTGCAAAGAAGACGGGGCAGTGATTGAAGGGAAGGGAGTAGAAGCTCAAGGTGATAGAGAAAGATCATTCATTGAAGAATTTGGGAATTGAGAAGAAGGGCTGATCCTTGCAAGGGTAGTAGACTTAGCAGAAGCACTGAAAACCAAGAGAGAAGAAGTTAGTGGAAAGGTCCAAACACAAAGCAAAAGTAAGGCCATAGGTGGTACTGGAAAGAGGCTCACATGCTCCTCTGAAGTTGGAGGCAAGGACGACACGGCAGCTGTATAAACTAGTCTGTGGAAGCAAATACACTTTGGTCCGTCTGTCCCCACAGGGTAGGTGAAGTCAGGTGTTAAGAGCTGGGCTGGTGGAGGGAAGAAGTGGAGGGGGGCCCTGGAGAGGGAGGAGGGTGAGAAGGCTAGTGTGCCAGCAAGAGGATCTCCAGAGGACAGAGAACAGATCTGAAGAAAAGTAGGAGAGTAAGGGGGGGGGGTGGTGGTCTGAGAAGAGTAAATGCAGATCTCAGACTTGGAGTGGGACCTTGAGATGATGAGACTCAGGCATTGCCTGTTAGTGGCCAGACATTTGTTACACTTGTAACACTTGTGACTTGTTATAAGTAGAGATTTGATTCTTGTTCTAATATTATCATTTTTTGGAGAAAACACATAAGCAAAATTATATGGGATTTATTCATTATTATTATTTTTTAATGTTTATTTATTTTTGAGAGAGAGAGAGGGAGAGAGCACAAGCAGGGCAGGGCCAGAGAGAGAGGGAGACAGAGGATCTAAAGTGGGTTGTGCGCTGACAGCAGCAAGCCCAATGTGGATCTCGAACATGTGAACTGCGAGATCATGACCTGAACCGAAGTTGGATGCTCAACGAACTGAGTCACCTGGGTGCCCCTTATATGTCATTTATTAAAAAATATACTTAGAAATACAATTTATGCTGAGTGTAAGGTACAAATCTAATGGGCTTTATCTCACTTTGGTAAGACTTTCTCAATATGTAATAAAAAGTTATCTGTGTTCCAATCGTGGCAATATTTTGCCCGTCCACATATTCATCTATATTCTTCTTGGACTCAGCATTGGATTTCTGACAGTGTTTGTTGAAACCTGCCATCCATCCATTCACAGCAGCTTCTCCTAGTAATCTCTGTGAAACACAATTTTTAAACGTCCTTAAAAAAAAGCATACTACTCTAATGAAATGGCAGATGGTGTGTTGCATGATTTCCTAACCGGTGTTACTTCCACACTGTAATTGAACTATATAAAGAACTTTGCTCTCAGCTCAGGAGGAATCCTGTGAAACTCAAGTTTTTGTTAACTTATAAAAGGATCATTTCTGTAATACTGGGATTGACTTTCATATGTGTGTGTTCTAGCACTAGTTTTATTATGTAAAACTACACATAAATCATGAGAGATAAAAATGATGGATACAAATTGTGAGGACTACACAACATACTTTAACATCCTTATTTTCTTCTAATTTTTAATAGTGGGACATTATCATGGTAGACAATTGTAAAAATAGAGAAAAGGAGAAAGGAAGTAAAATTTGCTCCAACTTCCTGGAGGTAAATACTATTAGCTTATTTTTTGGTGGTGTGAGTACCACTTTTTTCCCCCTGAAACTGGGATCATATTAAGCACACTTCTGTTTTCTACTTCAGTAGATCAATTCACTTCTAATTTTAGTTTCATTTTCCGAAAACTCTCAGGTCAGCGAGAAAAGGTGTTCAAAGGAAGTAGTATGCAACATAAGAGTTAACAGAAGGCACAATTTCTGTGCCTGTGTGTTCAGATAGAGAACCTGACTCATTTGTGACCTTCACTAACTTTCTATCCAAAAACTGTGGTTGCAGTGAGTAAAGTCTCCATTGCCCCTAATCTTCAGAAGATAGTGATTTAACCTTTTATGATTTATATTATGTCCTTTTCAGGATTAACTGTAAGTATAGAAAAATCTTAGTTTTATACCTTGATTATAGTTATTTACTTACAGCTTAAAATATATGAATTGATTTTTGGTGATAAGTCTTTTTATGTTGTGAGGTTATTTTTCTTTCAATATTTGTATATAGTTTTTGCATTACATTTTCCAATGGAAATCAAATGTCTATTAGAGTGAATGAACTGAGTGGTCAAGTCAGATTTGCTTTAATCTTCCAGGGATTTTTTAGTTTTATTTAATACTGTAGTCTTATAAGGGTTATGTGTCATAGGAATGTAGAGAAAATGAAACATACTGCATTCTTTTAGACAGAAAGTTAAACTGTTTGTAATTAGGATATACTATCCTAATTTTTACTACATAGGATATTTTTACTGTTACTTTAACTGTGGTAATATTCAGTTTGTCAATTCATCTTGTTTCATAGACTTTCCATTTTGAAACAATGAAAAGGAATAATTATTTTGCATGAATTTATATTTAATAAAAGCACTTGAGAAGTAACCAGAAGTAGGAGAGAAGGGATATGGATATGCATTCTGGAGTAATGAATTTTAATTACCAGAATTCGGTGGGTCAGTCAAAGACTCAAATGTTAATTTTTTAATAAATAGGCATTTATTTAGGAATTGATTTCTTTGGACTCAGAACATAAAAACAATTGAAAGTTGTCAATAGTAGTACATAGTCACCTGTTTGAGTTTAGCTATCATTATTTCCGGAATAAAATACTCAGGAATAAGGTGAGATATAAGGGGGCACAAAATCTTGGAAGTGAGCCCTACCAGAACACAAATGTACCACTTAATTTCACAGAGATCTTTATTGAGGTATATATGTGTTACCACCCTTAATTTCAATTTAGTGACCAGTCAAAACCTCTTGTTGGGTTGAGTTTGAATTACAGTGGTGACTGGTGGAGTGTTTATATATCATTTGTCTCTTTTGATGTCATATTTTAAGTTTGAGGTCAGCAAACTATGCCCCACAGGCCTAGTCCAGCCTACAGTCTGTTTTTATAAATAAAGCTTTATTAGAACATAGCCACACTCATTTGTTTATGTACTGTTTATACTGTAATGGTAGAATTAAGTAGTCTCAACAGAAGCCATATGGATGACAAAGATTAAAATATTGACTATGTAGTTTTTTATGAAAAGCTTGCTAACTCCTAGTTTAAGTCAAACTTTTCCCTTGTAGTATTCTTCATACTTCATACCTGACAGCATACTATTGTTTACTCATCAATATGGAATCAAATTACCAAGATGCTAAGGGAAATTAGAAAAGAAGTGAAAGGTCTGCATCCTGCCTTGAACTTTTCAGACAAGACATGTATGAAATAACCAGAAAAAATATGACTCTTTATAATCAAGAACTAACTTGTGTGATGGTAGCAAAAACCCTCCTACATTCTATAACATAAATATATGTGAATTGAAAGTCATTTAAATCTGGTCAGAGCCAGAGCTTTCAAAATTACAATGTGAACATACTAATATATTAGGGTATTTTTTGACTTCGTGACTTAGAAGTGGGAGCACTAACTTTTTGTCACAGTTATGTGGTTGGATGTAGGTTAGTCAGAGTTCCAAAGGAGTCTGTGGCTTTTCTAGAAATTACAGAGTCCAGAAGGATGATGTACTGTAAGGCTTTCTTCAGTATGGACTAGGAAAGAAGTAGTTACTTCTGGATAGTTCTGTG
The DNA here is from genome assembly GCF_018350215.1 of Panthera leo. NCBI lineage: Eukaryota > Metazoa > Chordata > Mammalia > Carnivora > Felidae > Panthera > Panthera leo. Next base: position 183,125,100 of record NC_056686.1, read on the forward strand.
GTCAGTGTTTAGGGATGCCCTCACAAGGGGCAGAACATAATTTTAATAAGGATCTAGGTGGAAAGACTTGGGATCAAAACATACCAGATTTCTATCTTCAAAGATTAAATGGAGCTGACAGAAATAACCTGGCACACAAATAAACATATGTGGGGAAAAGAGTGAAATTGGAAGGGGCACCAGAAACAATTATAAATTGGTCTGGACTTACGTGCAACCATGAGCAACACAAGATGGTGTAATTATAATTTGTTTCATTTACTTTTAGTTTTGTACCTTGACTCTCTTGCCTTATGATAAAGCAGGCCCCAGCTTTAGACAGTGAAGTATTTCTGTTCTCTATTGAAATGGCTATTACAGGGAAGTTAAAATCAGAGAGTAAGATACCCACTCAACTTGCATAACTCTTCCATGTGAATGTTGGCAGATTAAGAACCTTCTATAGTAGAACTACTTTGTCACACTGTACCAACTATAAAATGCCATAGAAATCAAAAGAAAGGAAAGGTCAGTTGGTAGCCTGGACCAGCTGGGAAAAATGTGGTGGAAAACATTGGATTTGATCTCAGTTTTGGAGAAAAGTATGAATTTGGTTTGACAGAGAAACAGGATGGTAACTCTGAGATTTAAAAGAGCATGGTTTGTGTGGAAGAAGAGCTTGGATGGAGCGAATGGTTTGTGCCTAGAATTAGATTAGTTGAGTAGTAAGAAAGGTGGAGAGAGGTGAAGGTGGGTGGGTGGCAGATCATACAGGAACTAAGGTCCATTTTGGTCAGCCTGGTTTCTGTGATTGCATTGCATTATCGGGGTGCATGTTTAGTGCTCAGAAGCATTACCTGAATATAGCAAGAGAGGTCAGGTGGTGTGAGTAGATCTTCGTGGTTTGGGAATCACTGGGATTGTTTTGTCTGCTCCTAGTTGTAACTGATGGCAAATCACATTCCCAGAGAGAAGGAACATCAAGTGACTAAAATACAACAGCATAAATCCTCACTCTTAACAGGAAGCACCTGTAGCTTCTGGTCCTCTGCTGTAAACCTTTTATAGAAGATAGGGTATAAATACTAAATAAATAAAATTACTTCCTGATTTTATTTTACTGTACACCTCATTAGACAAAGAGAACAAAGAAAAGATAGAACCTTTCTCTCATTTTCTCCAGTGGACTTCCCTGATGAGTGTTGCCTTTTTAATGAGATCGATGGCAGAGCAAACTTTTCAATGTAGTTTAGCCATAAATTCTCCTAATAGGGAGGGGTGCTGTCCAATACTCCAGGGCATAGTGGTGGAGTTGGCCCAGACTACGGAAGCAGCAGGTGCTTACAGGCCCAGAAATGCCCCGCTCATTAGGACTGTTGTAAATCACAGCATCTTTCACGCTTTTTGAGTGAAACTTGGCACCTCCAGTTTACTACTGTGTGGTGGTCACACCGTCCCTGACTGCAAAAATATTAATAGATGGCACCTTCCACACAATGAAACTGGGCGTGCCTGCATCAGTAATGATGGACTGGGAGCCTGAAAGATTCTGCAGAGAGGAGAACAAGAGGATACCAAGGAAGCTTTCTTTTCATAACTAAATACTGGTAAATAGAAAGAGTTGATGGGCACATCTATTACCCACAGTGTCACTGTATCCTGGAAGAACTTATATGAAAGTTGTGAGAGAGGCCTTGGCAAGAAGGACTGTCCCAGCACCTGAATCAGCATGGGCCTCGTGGGCTGGGCTGGTTGGGGAGGGCGAGGATTGAGATTTGTGACTCACAGGCTGGCCTCCTGTCGTCTTCAGTCTGTTGTGGAAAAGGTTCTGGCTCACACTGGCTTGGTTGAGCCATGGAAATGATTCTCGCTTAATATTCGGGGCCTCTGTCTGCCAAAGCCTGTTTGTTTTCCTTCTTTTTTCTTCATGGTTGTCATTGTACACAGACAATGGTAGATGAGATTTGAGACTTAAGGAAATAGACTTTACTAAAAAAGAAAAAGTAACTCTTTTCAGTTCCAATAACATGGCTAATATTACAGAGCCTTTATTCCTCCTGCATCTTGGGAGGTGGTGGGTTGTGAGGAGCAATCGGGGGAGAAAGAAAAAGAAAAGAAAAAAAGATGTCTTATATTTGAATGTATAAAGTGAAGATCTAGTAAAGTATCATTTTGGGAACCTTAAGACTGATAAAAAGAAAAGAAGACAACACTTAATAGAACTCTTTCAGTGTAAAGTTGAATTTTAAAGGATTATTTTGTCTGATGTGTGCCATGGGAAGAAACATAAATCTGATAGCATTCCTTGGACTTCAGTGGTATTTAAGTGAAGACTTACATATTCCAAGTATTATTCACTTGTCCAGTTTGGTTGATATGAAGTGATCTCAAACTAAAAACTCCTCTCTCTAGCTCTTCCCCTAAAAAGTCTCTGTCTTCTTGTACCATTTTGCTTTCATTTGCCACTTCTTCCCTAATTCTTCCTTTATTTTCTCTCAGATGCCAACAACATCTGGAAACTCTCTCTTTAGAGGCTTCTGTGATCCTAGATCATGCAGTTACCCAGTCAACACCTTTGTGAGCTAGTTTTGATTTTGAGAAATTGGTGTTCTTCAAATAGTTTTATTTGAAAGTGCTATGCAATATAATTCTATGAAGGGGAAGCATTTTAACATGGTACAACCACAATGTAGAGAGTGGAAATTAAGTTGAATGAGTTCTATCTCTTTCAAGTTCAGATTGCTAGATTTTTCTGGCTTGGACACAAAATGAAATCAAAATTAAGGATCAGGGATGACAAGAAAGCTATGAGGAGAAAAAGATGGGCCTTGGGAAGGGCACGGAATAATGGATACCAAGAGGAACAAACAAGACGAGTCTTCACATAGATGGAAAGGCATTCCATATGTAATATGGAGACATTAAACATACAGTAGATTTTTAAAAATACACTTTTCATTTTGAAAAAGTTTTATTTTTTTATTTTTGGGTGTTTTCTTTTGCGATATTTTTAGCTTAATAGAAAAGTTGCAAAGATAGTATAGGTAGTTCTTGTATGGATCCTTTACCCAGCTTTCTCTAATGTTAACATCTTATAGTTCTATATTTTTAATGGTTATGATAAACATGAGTCTGTGGTTTATAGATGTCACTATTTTCTTATATTATTAGAAAAAAATTAGAAGTAAGAAATTTTCTCCTCAAAACATCATATTCTTATTTACACTTTGAGACTCTGTAATAGCTTCTGGGGCTTCTAGTGCCCATAAGGTGTGGTCTGTGAGATTTGGTGAGGGAGAATTGTCTTTCTCACTCCATGACAAATCTTCTGACTTTCCACAAGAGTAAAGTGGGTAAAGTTTGTTTCGGGGCTTTTATCATTCTGTTTTGGACCTTTTCCATTTGTTAATGGTAACTCCTCCTCTGTTTTATAATTAGACTGAGGCTCTCAACATCTCTTCTTTCTCCACTGTTAAAACCTGCTCGTAGGAAAGACTCTCAATTGGATTCAGACCAAGACAAATTAAAAAACAAATGTGACAATAGCTTAAAGAAACTGTCCTTCTTCAGAGCTATTTACATTTTAGCAGGGATGCAAAGTTTTAGGCACAAGCTTCCCAAATTTAAGTATGTTACCATGACATAGTATCCTGGAAAGTTGCTTTTTTTAGGGGGAAAAATCTCATTTTTATAATAAAATGCACATGAAATTATGGTAGAGTATAATGTAAAATTCATGCAGTTTTTAAAGTAAAATTTGTCTTAAATTGGGACTTTTTGGTGGTCTCTGACTTCAGACCCTAGAGATAGTTCACTCTACCTTGAATTATATCTATTATGTTGAAAAGAAAAATTGAAAAGCTACTGCCTTATGCTAACTGATCTAAACTTTGGAAGTGAAATTTTAGCACCAACCAGTACAAATACCCCAGCCTCTAATAACTCATCTTCCCTTTTGATGAACATTTAAAAATGATATATACACACCCAGAGTCCGATTAACCCTCTCTTATCAGATACCATTGAATGTGTATATTTCTGCATTTGATAAACATTTTTTAAATAAACAAATGAATGAAAAGTTGGGGTATTATTTTGCAATGTGGGGCCTTTCCTGTTTCCTGAAATCCCACCCTGGAAGCATTCACTTATTCCAGGAAAGCCAGGCCCTGCTAATCAATCCCTCATGTTCTTCTGGGTCTTGGCCTGGCAGGGGAGAACGGATTGACCAGTGCATGAAATGACTTAAGGTGTTGGGGGCCCCTCAGTAAGATGCAGTACTATACTCTTCATTTCTAGTTTTGGAGAAGTTGGGTGCCCTGAGATTAGAGTTATAGTGTCTATTTATTATTTAGAAGTAATCAAACACTATATCCCTTTATGGTGTAAATGTTATAGCTGAAGAATAGCCAGCAAGAGAAGGCAGCAACGGGTGGGGAAGAAAAAGGGGTTTAGAGTTGGAAAGATCAAGGCTCAAAACTTGGCTGTACCATTTGCCCCAGGTTATGGTACTTATCCTCATGAGACTTAATTTCCTAGTATGGAAAGTGAAGACTATCAGTTATCCTCTGTGAAAACTAAATAGAGTATAGTTAGCTCATGAGCTGGTCCTTGGCCTTTTTGCTATTAGAACTATTCCTTGTCTCCCACTTTCCCATTATCTATGACAGAGGCTTCAATTCCTGCAGGCTGATTTCCCAGGTCTGATTCCAGCCACGCGGAGGTACTGGTTGGAGAGGAGAGAGTGCTGTAGGTGTGTTTGCTTTGTGCCTTCAGCTTCTGCAGGACAGGCCCACTGTGGTTCCAGCTTTTTCCATGACTCTGGCCTTGGTGCTAGGAACACCACCTACTCCATTTGTCCTTCCAGCCAGGAGTATTGCTAATCTCTGGGTTGCCTCATTGTTCACTCTTTGCTTCTCAGCTCTTCCAGCACTTGTGTATCCATTCTCTGTATTAAATTCCCTCGTTTTAAACACTTGGAATGGTTTCTATTTAGCTCAGTAGATGGACCCATATTGATACAGCCCATTGAAGTAACCTGTGAGCTGCGGGGAGCTTCAGCTAGGCTGGTTGTGATAGGAATAGAACGGAAGGAGAGATGTGCCCGAAGAAGAGGAAGGAAAAAGGGCAAAGCAGTGACCGACTAGGTAGAAAAGGTGAAGGTCAGGAGAAATCAGGCAGTTCAGATAATAAAGACTGCCACTGATGGAGACAGGCCAATGGAATGGGAGCTTCTTTTGGGTAGAAGCTGAGGGTTTGGTGTAGAACACGCTAGGGAAGAAACGTCATGATGTCACTGTCTCTGCACTCTGCCTTTCACACTTAAGTGTACTGCAGCTGCAGGGATATTTATGGAGTTGTCTTTCTCTCTTGGGAAAGGGTAAGGGGAGAAGTTCAGAGGGAAGAGAGAAGGGCAGTGTGTGGCCCAGAAGGGAATGCCCTCTGGCACCTTGCTGAGCTTGGAACGTGTCTCTCCAACATCATGACTCCAGCCTCACCACTGTAACCTTTTCAGGGACTAGAACAGGAGGCTGGCTGCTTACAACCCATTCTTTGCTAGTTGGGCAGCAGCTCTTCCCCAAAGGGACTTGAGATGAGCAGGCTCTTCCTCTTGCCAGTGCAGCATTTGCAAGAGGAGTGCTGTGGGAGGAGATAAAAATTGACTTCCACATGGCCTGCAGACATCAGGAGACATTTTGGGGACCATTTTTAGGTCCAAACTCAATAATCTAAACAGCAGATACTTGAGTTGTGATTTCCCCATGGGTTAAGATAGTTCATAGTGGGGACAGTCAACATTGCTGCAGCAGGCTGGAATCCACTTCCTTAATGTAGTATGGCATTATGAGAATGATCTCTGAGGGAGAGAACCAAGTTCACATCTTCAGGAACAACGTCTAGATATATTAAGAAATGACCTCAGATGAAAAACAAACAAAATCATTCTGGCAAATCAGAGAGAGCACATTACATGGCATTCATGATGTGTTTTATACGTGCATTGGGAAAGAGGAGAGTCTAATAAATGGAGACAAACAGGAACTCTCTTCTCAAACTTACTTTTCCCAAACTTTCTTCCCAGATACTTTTCAGTCACGTTGTGCAGGTCGAAGGTTCTGGGAAGAAACAGCTAGTACTCTGACCTGCCCTCTGCAAATACAACATTTCCTGTTTTGTAGGAGCTTGAGGCTGAAAAATGCACAAACCAACTGATTTAAACTCTTAAACTCCTAATACACGCAAACCTCAAGGTTGAAAGCTGTGTGTGTGTGTGTGTGTGTGTGAGAGAGAGAGAGAGAGAGAGAGAGAGAGAGAGAGAGAGACAGAGAGAGAGAGAGGAGGAACAGGGATTCCAGATGTTCTTGGAGTGTCATATTATATCTAAATTCCAGATAATCTCCGGTTAATTGAATAATTGATTCAATTAAATATTAAATGCATCAATATTTTATATTTCCCCAAACTAACCTTTTATTTTCTATGGCCTTTTTCAATTCTGAGTGAATTTAGTTTGGCTGAAGAAAACCATTCTTGTTATGTCCTTTAAAATGTGGTGAGGTGAAGCAGGGTACTCCTTGGACTGATGTTCACATTAATAAAGCCTTTTATTCACAAGAACTTAGATAATATAAAATTGAAATTAACTGCTGACCTCAGGGAGCAAGCATATTTTTTGGTAAGGATTCTATAGCCACCTTTACATTTCTTCCTTCCTTTTTAATAAATGATGAAAGCTGCAGTGTTGTCATAAAATCACATTTATTTATAGTGATAAGGATGAAGCTAATCCCTGTTTCATCACTCTGATCAGCGGTCACACAAACACAATGGAACCTGACATGCTGGCAGCCTCTGCTCATTACAGCCTTCCAACCAACCTCCAAGCTCATGGCTGGGAGTCAGATGGGGTGGGCTGCTTCCAAGTAAGAAAGAAAAATAATTGGTTTTGGAGATAAAGGGATTACTAAAATTTCCATATGAAATTTCTACCACCTCTTGGCTTCCAATGGAATAAGACTTATACTAAGATGCCTGTGTTTCAATTCTGAAATTAAAAGTTCAGAAAAATGGAGAATATTATTAGAGACAACAACAATCACTTCCATAGCAGTTTCTTGTGTTCATGTTGTTTATCCCAATGACCTACTAATTAAAAACAAAATAACTAGGAAAAGTCTAGTAACAAAGTTTTTCATCAGGGAAGTTTTTTGGCTAAAGCATTGTTTCGTATCCTTACAATTTCAAGCTGTTTTCCCACCCAAAAGGGATTGATTATTTTTTCTAATTGATGTAGACATCAGGGGAAAAGCATAATGCTTTGTTTAAAACAGTGTGGACAAAGGCAACTTTTCTGGCCATCTGGTCTTTAGAAACAAACACTCTGCAGTCCAACAGACTCCGGCTTAACTGTTCAATGATCTCTTTTTTGATCTACAGTTGAATCTCAAGTCATCTCTGCTGTGTGATTGTGGGCAGGTTACTTAATCTCTCTAAGCCTCACTTTCTCCATCTGCAAAATAGGAGTAATGAAAGTACCAGGAGGACCTGTCATGAGGGAAAAATAAGGAAATGCATGTAAAGACCTTCCATATTAGAGAGGCTGGCACATACTAAGATTCAAGCCATACTAGCAGGGTTTTTTAATTTTTTTAAATTACACGGTCTATTTGCTTTTGTGACTGTTAGCATTTGGCACTCTGCTCACTGTGTTACTAAATTTTGTCTTTGTAGAGCAGTCCCTGAGTGATGGTTGAGATCAGGTTAGATAGAATTGTGAAGTGTTGGGTGTTGCTGACTCTCATTTGGACCCTTGGATATCGCATTAGGTACCTCTATAACTTTAGCAGCAATGACAAAAAATAAATCCCATTTCAATCAGTGTTACAATCCTTGGTTTTGACTTTTTGCATAAAAATAGGATTTTATATTTGAGGTTATAACACCCTTTGAGCTGCTGAGTGAGACTGCACCTGGCTTGTGTGTGTACCATGGTGAAAATCCAGGGGCGAGGTGGGGGGTTGCCTTTCATTATATTTTTAATAAAACTTAGCAAGTAGCAGAATTAAGCTTGTGAATCATTTTAACAACTCTTTTTCTTATTGGAGATGAGCCTCTTTATATCTTGGTAGTTAATACTTTGTGGTTCTAAATTAGGATCCTTGATGTAATTGTACTCTTCTCAAACATTATTAAGAACTCATTTTACAATGGAGAGGCTTGTAATTCAAGCAGTTAGGGGGGCAAGGCATTCTAGGCTTTTGGTGGCATTGAGTTGAAGGAGAGGATGAGCTGGTTGGGATATGGCCAGGACATGCTCCCTAGTGTAGGGACAGGTAGGGGGGAAACAGTCATTTTTTGACTGTGTACTAGAAGCTTTGCCTATATTGTTTCACTTAGTCTTCCCAGTGCTCTTTAAGGCATGCATTATCATGCCCATTTCATATGCTCAGAAAGATAATTTGTCCAAGGTTATATAATAAATAGAAAAGCAGTATTAAAAGAATACCAGTTCTGTTCACACAGTGTATTCTGTGAAAGCCTATGAAGATGTATATTTGTAATTTGTGCACTGTTTTGTGCATATGCCACATACATTTCAATAAAGTTACTTATCAAAACAAATAGGTCTGCCTGGCTCAAAGTCTATGCCCTTTTCTCTCTATTGTGCTGTTTTCAAAGAAGCATGTTGATGGATGGAACCCCAAGGAATTTCCCTCCATCAGTTACAGCTGGTTGTGGCCAGAAATAATGCTACCCTTATTGACTAGAACTGGCTTTAAAGACTTGGATATTTCCAAGGGAAGATACACTCAGAGGAGTGCCGTATCCTAAAATTGAAGATGTGTATGCGTTAGATTTAGAAGAAAATTTTGAATGATGTTCTGAAAATGCACTCAGCTTTTTGCAGAGTCCTTCACAATAGTGAAAAAGCAACAGGAATCCCTGAAATATACATCAAACAGGAGTTAAATAAATAAATACTATGTGGTTTTAAAAACTGCTTATTTTGAATGATATTCATGATATGTGGTGGAGTGAAAAATGATCATGGAACTGCATATATAGTAGGGTGACACTTCTGTAATTTTTTTGTTTATATACTTATGTATAAGTGCCTGGAAAGATGTTTGCTAAAATACCAGTAGTGGTATCTCTCTGCATTTTGTAATATTGGTTGAAATTTACTTTCTTTTTTTATGTCTTTCGATATTGTTTGACATTGTTTTCCTACAATTCTATAAAACAAATTTTGCTTTATTTTTTCTCAATATTTATTTATTTATGTATTTATTTATTTATTTTGAGAGACAGAGACAGAGTGTGAGCTGGGGAGGGGCAGAGAGAGCGGGAGACACAGAATCCAAAGCAGGTTCCAGGCTCTGAGCTGTCAGCACAGAGCCCGACGTAGGGCTCGAACCCACAAACTGTGATTCAGGACCTGAGCCGGAGTCGGAAACTTAACCGACTGAGCCACCCAGGCACCCCTTGTTTTAATTTTTAATAAAATGATACTTTAAGCAAAGCCTGCATCCTGAATTAAATATATCCTTTCTCAAGTTGTCACCTTCAGGAGGAAACACTCAATTTACTGTGTGAGTTCTGACACATTAAAGCAATATTATATTACCATATAGTCAAACCAGAGAAGAACATTTTCAGGAGTAAAAAGATGTATTTTGTAAGATCAAACACATGGAATTACCAGACTGCTTGGCTTGTTTAAGCCTTTAAAAACATTAAAATTTATAAAATATTTTAATTATATTCTATGTTCTACTTCCTTCTTGAAAAATAGTTGTTTTACCTACCCAAATATATGTCTTGAAAAGCTCAGTTTTGAAAATTCTCCATTATCTTTAGATTTTAGTGTAATGATCAAGACACATGATTGCTCTATTTTGTTTTATTCCATTTTACTTCATTCTAGTGATTTTCTTCCTTCAATCAGGCTAATGACAGAATTGAAATCATACAGATTACACATTCATGCAAAAACAGATAAGAGAGCAAGATACGTCTTTCCTTTTTGTCCTTTTCTGTAAGATTCTCAAGAACTAGCATAAGAGAATCCTGAGTACATCTCCATGTGTTGTTAATATATGGAAGTTCATTACCTATAAACCCCAACACATATTGTGAGATCTGGCCAAGTGCAGATAATTACTACCCTCTGAACAATTAGCAGTCTCAACAACATTCTCTCCTTTTAGATAAGTAGGTGCCCCAAACTGGAATATTCTCCTTCCCACTTATCTGAACCTGGTGAACAGAGACCAGCTTTCGCCTTTTGGGCCACAGCAAACTCTCTCTTTTGAACACATATAACTATGAAAATGGGCAACGTGATCTAATAAAATTCTGTTTGTGAATTGATTTGTATGAAAAGACTTAGAACGTGTAAAAAGAGGGGTGCCTGGGTGGCTCAGTCGGTTGAGCATCTGACTTTGGAATTTGTGAGTTTGAGCCCCACATTGGGCTCACTGCTGTCAGTGAAGAGCAGAACCCAGTTTAGATTCTCTGTCCAACCTCTTTTTCTGCCCCTCTCCCGCTCATATGCTCTCTCTCAAAAATGAATAAATATTAAAAAAAAAGAATGTGTAAAAAGAAGACCAAAGTTTGTATTTAACAAATTTCACTTATTAAAAAGAATGTATGAAGAATTAGGATTTTTTTTTCTGGAAAATCTAGCTGTTTGGCTTTGTACAGTGCCAGTAAAATTGGCTTTTTAGTACTCTTAAAAAAATCATTATCATAATACAGTTAACATACAATTTTATATTAGCTTCAGGTGTACAACATAGTGATGGGACAATTCTATGCATTAGTCAGTGCTACCAAGATAAGGGTAGTCACCATCTGTCACCATACAATGTTATTACAACATTGTTGATTGTATTCTCTATGCTGTCGTTTTCATCTCCATGATTTATTTGTTTTAAACTGGAGGTTTGTATCTCTTAATCCCCTTCACCTATTTCAGCCATCCCCCTCACCCAACTCCTTTTTGGCAATCACCAGTTTGTCTTCTGTATTTTAGAGTGTTTGTTTTTTGCTTATTTGTTTGTTTTGCTTTTTTATATTCTACATATAAGTGAAATCATATGGTATTTGTCTTTCTCTGCCTGACTTATTTCACTTAGCATAATAGCCTCTAGGTCCATCCATTTGGTCACAAATGGCAAGATTTCATTCTTTTTTTATGGCTGAGTAATATTCCATTGTATATATACACCACATCTTCTTTATCCATTCATTTGTCGATGGACACTTGGGTTTCTTCCATATCTTGGCTATTGTAAATAGTGCTGCAATAAACATAGGGGTGCATATATCTTTTTGAACTAGTATTTTCTTTTCCTTTGAGTAAAATACCCAGTACGGGGATTACTGGATCATATGATAATTCTATTTTTAATTGTTTGAGGAATATCAATACTGTTTTCCATAGTGGTTGTACCAATTTACATTCCCACCAACAGTATTCTTGCTGAAACTTGTAATTTCTTGTCTTATTTATCCAATCTAGCTGTTTGGTTTCTGTAGTACCAGTAAAGTCGATTTTTTATTGTATTTTATGTTGTGTTTTTTACATATCATGAGGTAGGAAAATATCCTTAGATAGAACTATATGAGAGGCATTTTCTCTTTTGCTTAAATAAGGCATTTTGTTTGGAGAGAAAGGAATATTTTACTTCCCAGAGAAAGAAGAAACCTTAAGAAGTTTATGCATATAGTTGGAAGAAAGTAGCTCTAATTTTGAGGGAGGAGAAATTTGAGAGAGGAAAGGGAGAATGAGGCTGGAGCCAATGAAACAGCTGTCAGTTAATTCCCCTGCTTCCTCCGCCCAGGACACCTACCCTCAGAATCTTAAGTAAAATCATGAAGTTTATTTATGTGTGGATTTCAGAGGAATCTGGGAAAAGTTATGAATTCTTTGTTTTGCATGCAGAGATTTTCTAGAATAGAGGTAAAGTAGGCAAACAGAGACAGGAGACAGAAGGATGTGTGAGGGCATTCATGTTGCAGGAATTGAATGTAATATTCAATTAGATATATTCATTTATACATTTAATTATATAATATTCAATATATATATATTTTCATGCTGAAATGCATGTGATCAGGAGATCTTTGGGCTGTCATAGACTGTAGAAATGAATCTAGGCGATCCTAAACCCTATTTCTGAGGGTGTCAGATATGCAGGGCTGGGAAAGAGTGTCTGCTCATGATGTTACAGGTAGGGTATGTATCCTCTCAATGTATACATGCAGGAGTAATGTGCCACTGACAGCTTGCAAGCCTCTGATATCCTACTGGACTTGAGTATTTTTTTTTTTTTTGAGAGAGAGATAGAGAGAGAGAGCATGAGTGAGGGAGGGGCGGGGGGGGAAGAGAGAGAGAGAGAGAGAGAGAGAGAGAGAGAGAGAGAGAATCCTAAGCAGGCTCTACTCCCAGTGTGGAGCCCAACTCAGGGCTTGATCTCACAATTGTGATAGACAGATGCTCAACTGGTTGAACCATCCAGGTGCCCCTGGATTTGGAGTCTTTTTAAAAAAGACCACTAGTCAGCTTTTCTTAATCCTCTTTCCTTAAAAACGAAGAAATCAGAGATTACCAGGCAGCTGAAAATGCACAGAAATAAAGCCTTTGATGGTCTGTCAGTTCATTTCCTGCCATCTTTACAACAGAAAAATGTATTAACCTTAAGCAAATAAGGTAAGTATAATGGACTGAAGTTCAATATTCAACAGAAAATTCATTATCTAATTTTGATAAAGATGCATGGATTAGGTAGTGAGTTGAAGTTGTTTCTGTGTAAATAATCACTACAGATGTTAAATTTAGCATAGACATGGAAACTCCTGGGTTTGGAGAATGCAGAGTATTGTAATGTTAAATTCTCCCACTCAAATGAGTTGCTTGTTGAGTTGGTCTCAGATGTATTTTCCTGCTGAGTTGCAACAGTAGCTGTGGATGAGTCGGACAGCTCAGTCCTATAGTTCACCATCATGCTGCTCATTTGTCCATGGAGACGGCTTACGAGAATGCATGAACACATATACATGCTCTTGAAATCTTGACAGAGTTCATATTTTTCTTCCTCCTCACCCCCAAATCTTCATAAAAAACTTTTTGGTTAACACATTTCAAGTTATGTTTCGAATATAAATAAATTAGGTTTAATTGATAAGAGCTTTGTACCTTTACATTGCTTTTTTTTTTTTTAAGTTGAATTTATTGTTGTAAGATAGTGGTAGATTTCATTTTCTGAGGTGACTTGAAATTAGTCTTTCTCATGTCATCTTCTTTAAAGTGCCATTAAGTACAATGAACATAAGATTGTTTCAGGATCATTGTACCAATATTGATGAATCAAACATTAGGGTTATTAGCGGAAAGCATTTATCAACACTATTGGGTATAAAAGACCCAGACCCACTTTTGAAAATACATCGGTAGCTATATGGAACTTTCCATTTAACTTTCTTAGTTAAGCTACTTTGGATTTAAATGAGTATCAGTTGGAAGTATGGACTACAAAGTTGACCTAGTAAGTATAATGATTAGCATTGGAAATGTCCCACTGTGGAATTCTAGTTCCATCTGCTTGTGAAAAAAAAGGTTAGGGGTAATTATAATTAGGAATTCAGTGTGTAGCAGTGGATTAGATGTGAAAGGAATGATTGTCGGAACCCACTGATAATGGGGAGGGGGAATAAGGAATGTGAAAATTTCACCTGTAACCTATGCAGTACACTTTGTTAATTAGTGACTCTTAATGTGTTTATATCCTGCTGGTAGAATTGCTCTTATTCCTTGAATGCTGGGCTGTGAATAATGTTTCCTGGTAGAATTTTTACTATCTACACATCTTAAAGGGATATTACTCATTCACATCCTCTATAATGCCCCTGACAGTGAAGGATAGTGGGGGTGGGAGGTGAGGTGGGGGGAACCTCTGTCCTATTATTGCTTTAGGAACCATCAAAACTTTCCTCTATTTCAAATGCATTATTAGGTTAATAGGTATGTTGATTCTTTCTTTTTTCCACCCCATACATATTGTGTGATACTGAGGGAAAAGGTATTCTACCCTATCTGGCATGACAGTGCTTAGACTTGAATAAATGACAGCTCCCTTTTTCATCATTTGAGTACATTTAACAGCTACAACCCATTAACCAGAAATTTGAATTATCCAGAACATGGTGAGGCACTGGAGTTTACTGCTTAGGACCTAACAGCGGAGGTTTAAAGTAAGCCCCAAACAGCCATTCACATTGTATTTATAAGTTTGCCTTAGTTACACAAAACTATATTTTTGTATATGTGAAATGGCAAAGGTTATCCTTTCTGGAAAATTGTGTGCATTACAAACAAACAAACAAACAAACTTTTAGCTACACTGGAAGAGCTCCAGATTTATAGAAGACTGTTGTGGTGAACTTCCTTAAGGCAAGATATCCTTTATAACACAATAAAAACCATTTATTAATTTCTCCTCATTTGAATGGATATTGGGCTTTTTTTTTTTAATTTTTTTTTTTTAACGTTTATTTATTTTTGAGACAGAGGGAGACAGAGCATGAACGGGGGAGGGTCAGAGAGAGAGGGAGACACAGAATCTGAAACAGGCTCCAGGCTCTGAGCAGTCAGCACAGAGCCCGACGTGGGGCTCGAACTCACATACCGCGAGATCGTGACCTGAGCCGAAGTCGGACGCTTAACCGACTGAGCCACCCACCCAGGCGCCCCTATTGGGCTTTTCTTAAAGTTGCCTGCAATTATATGTAGCTATTAATGTCTGGAGTCCTGAAATTATATTAATTCTCTAGAACTGCTTATCTAAAGTAGTATTTACTAACATTTTTCGAATGGTGACTCCCTATTACTTTACTTGATTTTGTAATACCCTTCTTCTTCTTCCTGAACTAATAATAGAATGTAAAATGTTGAAAAAATATGGTTTCAGTATACAGATATTTTTAACATGGAACTATCACATAATTACATGTAATATCTACTTTAAAAAAGTGTACAAAGTTAATATCCTGATTTGGTGCAAATTTCTCTGACCATGAGAATAACTTGGGGGTGGCACTTAGATATCATTTGTTAAAAATATGTATTCCTGGGATCTACCTACCTGCTGAGTCAGATGGGTAGGACCTGGGAATATATTATCTAAATGAACAATCTTAGGTAATTCTTGTGGTCAAGTGAAATTGGGACCAATGATGTTATGTAGGAAAACTTTAGGGTGCATCAGAATCACCCTTGTGTTATTAAAACTGAAATTTCTAGACTCCATCCCAGATTCAGTGGGTCTTGGGTAAAGTCTGAAAATCTGCATTTTTGACAAATTCCCTGGTGATGCTGTTGCTGCTGGTTCAGGCACCATGCTTTGAGAACCAATGATATAGTGGAAACAATATAGATTTGAGACCAGATACATTTGTGTTCCAATCACATTTATCAGCTGGGAAGCTTTAGTATAGCTATTTAATAACCCTTAGCTTTTTTCCCCTTCTTTCTCTATTTTCTTTTTTTTGCATATACTTAAATTTTAATAAATTTACATATACATTGCACACACACATATAATACTGGGGAAGTATAATATAATTTCACTGGTTAAATATGGAGTACACATAGAAATCAAGAAACAGGCAGAAATGAGAGTAAGAGGAGGCTGATAAGTAAGTAAGAGGGAAGGTGCGTGCTCAGCAAAGTAGTAACAGTATCCTGGAATAACCAAATTCTAGTAAAACAACGTAATTTGAGTTCCAGTCAAGAATAAAAAGTGAATCTATATTAGAAGTCAAGCTGACCACTTAATTTTATGAGGAGAGAAAGGTCATTTAGCTCTATGAGTTTGATAGCGTTGATTCATTTGAATGCTTTGTCTGAATCATTGCTGTCGAGATTGTGAAGTTCAGATACTGAAGAGAAGAAAATAATGTTGAAATGGAGAAACCAGTCATCTTAGAGCTGTTTCCCATGTCAGCTGAGGATAAATAATTGCTACCTGCTCCCCTTATACAAATGAGTCGTGACATATTTGTAAATTCCGTTGTGTTCTAAGAAAGAAATATGGTCATCACATTAAGGGTTCAAACACCATTATTTAAATATGGCTACTTTGTTCCATAGCTTTCCATGGAAGTCAAACATTTAAGAAACATTTTTTTTTTCTGATGATATGCGAAATAAAAGCCAATTTGAGTGTCAGAGCCCAATGTTCATGTAGAAGCTATATATGGAGACAGTGTTTTCATGGAATTGAACTCCTGGAGAATCTGTTAAGAAAGAAAAAGGGCCCAGGAGTCAGATGCTTGCATTCAAATCTTGCTTCTACCTCTTGGGCAGGGCCCTCAGCACAGTGCCCACACCCTAGTAAATGCTCAGTAAGTGAATAATAACCATAGCATGCAGCTATGGAATTTCTATAAGCTTTTATTCAATAAATATCTGTCTAGTGCCTCCACAGTGCCAGGCATTATCCCAGGTACTGAGGACATCTACTCTCAGGGAACTTTGGGAGATGGGCAATGAACTTGTGAATAAGAAAGTTGCTATAATAATATTAGATGCCAAGGATGGAGCAAATGAGCAAAATGAAAATGAAGTCCCTATCTTTGTGAACTTCCATTACAGCACCTTACAATTAAGTTTTGGGCACACTATTCTGGCTCATTATAGGTAGCATAGCTTAGATTTCTTGACTAGAATTTCCTGCTTTAACCAAACCATCAGGCTGAGTTCCTTAATTCAATGATTTAACAGAGGTTAGCTTGCAACTTAACAAAAATTGTTCATCTTTGTCTTCTCTTATGCATTAACAGTTTTGGTCCATGTCACCAGAGCAAGTAATGGTGAATTTCCTATGTTTTTATTCTCTATTTCATGTAGCTGTAATTTAAGTCAGACACAATTAAAGTATTATAACTAGAAATCTAAAATTTATGTTCATTTTATTAGGAGTTTTATTTGTAATTTAGTAACTTTCACTTTACTGAGGATAGATTTTGATTACAAAATCTAGGAAACTATTGATTCCTACTAACCTCATCATTTTCATGATGTTATGTTTGAAAATTTAAGTGAAATTTGTTTCCTGGGCCAAAAGAAGTGCTATCTTAGTCTTGTCAAAATATGCCAAAATTGTGTTAATTATTAACTGTGACTTTATTTCCTTCTATAAGATTGTAAATAATTCAAAGAAAACCTGGATGAAAGTCTTTATGTTTTTTAGACAAGAGAGCAGCCGTTTGCCTTCAGGTATGAGTTGTCGGATCACATCATTATAAGAGATGTTTGGCAGGGAAGATTATAGACGCAGAATCATTAATGGGCTGGGCAGATTTCTTTCTGGCCCAAGGATGAACACCAGTTTTTCTGTGACACAAAGAAGACATTGCTCTACAATCTATCCATCTGGAGCATTTTTAGCATGGTAAGTAAAATACTTTAGATGGATAGATTCACTTGTGGACATGAGTGTTGAAAACTAACAGAGCCCCATGGGAGCCCAATCAGAGTGCAAAAGCCAGCATAGTGATCACAAGAAAACACAATATTAAAAACTTTAAAGCTTAACGTAGGTCTGCAAAACTATGATGGAAAGTAATTTAGGGTTGTGATGAGAGTTGGAATAACTCCGTACATAAGTGAGATACAAAACCAGTATCATAAAAGATATGTAACAAGAACTATTCTGTCTAGGAGCCTTGAGACCTCTTCACTATATTTAGTACTGGTGTGATCACTAATGATTTGTCCAAGTAAGTAAAATGCTTGTTTAGAAGGAATCTGAAAGCTTCAGAAACTAGGAATCATGAGGAAAATGAAAGGCATTAAGCTTTTTGAAATGCAAAATAAAAGTCTGAGGGGCAGCAAAGATTTCTTCTTTCATAACGTATGTGCGCATGCACACTTGCCCATTATGCAGACCCTGCAGTGTTGGGGAAGAATGGAATGCTCAGAATCCTCCAAGATTAGAAGAGAGAGATATGCTTTCTCATTTGAAGGATGGAGGAAGTGACGCTAGGAGAGAAATTTTGCATCTTCTTCTCTGGTGGTTCTCTCTGGATTGCTTTAAGTGTCACCTTGCAGAAAACCTCTTTAGGAAAATTTCTTAGAAAACTTCTTTAGTTTTAGAGTCTAGGAGTACTCTGAATCCAGGGTTGGTAAGACTCATCACTTTCCTAGTCCAAATGAATAAGAAAGTCAGAAAGAGCTATTTCAAATCCTGATAGTGTAATTCTTATGGAATTCTCTCTAATAATTACTTGATCAATGTCAGTTCAATGAAATTGCTTTTATATTTAGAATCTTGGTAAAAAAAAATTCAGTATTTTTCAGAGTAGTATTTATTTAAATATTTTTTATTTAAATATATATTTAATATTTTTGGGAGAGGGATGGGGAAGGGCAGAGAGAGAGGGAGACACAGAATCTGAAGCAGGTTCCAGGCTCTGAGCTCTCAGCCTAGAGCCCAACATGGGGTTCGAACTCATGGATGGCAAAATCATGACCTGAACTGAAGCCTGAAGCTTAACCGACTGAGCCACCCAGGTGCTCCAGAGTAGTTCTTTCTAAAGCTTCACCAAATATTTGGCTTGTCAATGACTTATTATTTTGTCACCCTATTAATGTGTGTTTCTGTTGTCATTCAAAAAAAGGTTGTATTGTTTGACTTGATGCAAGGATGCTGATTGAGCACCTGCAAATGTTTGCTTTATTGGCATTGTGAGAGAAGAGAGAAAATTATTTCTTTCACTGACAATGAATTACTGCATCTGTTTGTGTCTGTTAAATAATTTAATAGAATTGATAGGGCCTGTTTTCTGTTGGCTGAATTGTAGGCAAGTATCGGTCTCTGCCTCATCTTAGATACACTTAAAAGAAAGCCATTTTCTTAATTTGTCTTTTTGCCAGTTGATAAGATACAGAGTGACCGACCTTATGTGATTCTTGCATTTAAGTTGAATGTATCTTTAATTTAAACTTTAGACAAAGGGAAGATTGTTACATAGCAAAAAAGGGTGAGGTACAAAGATTTCTCCCACACATGCATAACCTCCCCCACAGACTGGTATATTTGTTACAATCTATGAACCTACATTGACACATCATCACTCAAAGTCCAGAGTTTACATTAAGATTCACTCTTGGGTGTTGCACATTCTAAGGACTGAGACAGATGTGTGATAATAGGTATCCATCATTATAGTATCACACAGAATCTTTTCACTTCCCTGAAAATCTGTGCTCTGTCTATTCATCCTTCCCCTACCCCCAACTGCTGGCAACCGCTGATCTTTTTACTGTCTTCATAGTGTTGCCTTTTCCAAAACATCATATAGTTGGGATCTTACAGTCTGTAGCCCTTTCAGATTGACTTCTTTCACTTAGTAATATGCCCTTAAAATTCTTCCATGGTTTTTCATGGCCTGATAGCTCATTTCTTTTTAGTGCTGTCTAATACTCCATTGTCTGGATGTATCACAGTTTTTACTTTTCTATTCCTCTACTGAAGGGCATCTTGGTTGCCTCCAACTTTGGCAATTATGAATAAAGCTGCTATAAATATCCATGTGCAGGTGTTTATGTGGGCCTAAGTTTTCAACTCCTTTGGGTATTTGCTAAGGGGTATGATCACTAGATCATATGGTAAGAGTATGTTGAGCTTCATAAGAAACTGTCACAATGTCTTCCAAAGTAGCCATACCATTTTGTATTCCCACCAGCAGTGGAATACTGTCACTCTACATCCTTGCCAGCATTTGGTGTTGCCAGTGTTCTGAATTTTGGCCATTCTAATAGGTGTGTAGTGGCATCTCATTGCTGTTTTAATTTGCATTTCTCTTATGACTTGTCATGTTGGACATGTACTTGTGTGCCTGTTTTTCATCTGTGTATCTTTGGTGAGATGTCTGTTAAGGTCTTTGGCCCATTTGTAAATAGACTGTGTGTTTTCTCATTGATTTTTAAGAGTTCTTTGTATATTTTGGATAATGATCCTATATCAGATGTGTCTTTTGCAAACATTTTCCCCCAGACTATATAACTTGTCTTCTCATCCTCTTATATTACTTGTGTGTTTAAATTACCTACTTGTTTTTGTTATATAACAGTAATAATTATATCAAATTGCTAACTGTACTGAGTATTAAAAGATTAGGTATTATTACTGAAAATTTCAAAGAATTTGATTTGTTTAGCAGAAATCCTGAGGTTAGTGATATCAGCATAAATTCATGATAGCCAGCAACTGAATGGACCCTTGGCAATGTCTGACAGTCATTTCTCTAGTGAGTTATTCTCCTGCTCACCACAAGGATTTTCACTGTATCAGTCAGGATACCTTCGCTTGCAAGGGTCAACAGTCCAACTGGAATACTTACATTCTTTGTATTGGAGGTATTGACTCCGAAAATGATGTCTGGGAGTATCTAGCTGAATTCAGGACAAGAAAAAGTCATTGGGACCTCTTTTTCTTTCTATCTTTTAGCTCTGTGTTCTTCAGGTTTGCTTCCCAGATGTGATGAAGGTGGTTCCAGTGGTTCCAGACTTACATCCTACCATGTGAGGAGCCCCGGAGAAAAAAGCGTGCATTTTTTTTCCTCAGGGGCTTCTTCTTTCCCAGTGGTTTCAATGAAAGTTCTGGGGTTGGGTTTCACTGGGTTCAAGCAATGACTAATGCAAAGGTGATGAATGCTTTAGTTGGCGAGACCTCAGCATTCCCACTCCAGGATCTAGGTTGGTGGTGAAAGTAATGGGGGTGGGAAGGGAGAGGAAACTGGTGTCAGCCCCATCTCAAGATCATACAGTAAGAATGGGGAACAGTGGTTCCCTAAGGAAAACACTGTTAATAGAAATGTGAATGGAGGATGAACCAGTAAAAACAAATGAAGGTGGCTCTTCTCCACTCTCGTTAAAACCTCTGATTTTTAATACTTCCTTCTCTATCCTCAACAAAAGACTTTGCCTTATTCTTTAGAGATAAAATAGAAGCCACCAGATTGGAATTCCTCTTTTTTACCACTACTCATTTCTCCAATCTACTTCTTTCTGTACTCGTCCTCTTTTTCCCTCTTGTTACAATGGAGGAAGGATTTCTACCAGCAAAGCTGTTCCCTTATATGAGCCCTGGATCTGGTTTTCTACCTCTTCTCAGTTATCTTTCCTCCACCCTCACATTTTCCTTATCTTCAATTGTTCTCTCTTTCCACTTAGTACAATAGCAAAAACAAAAAAAAACCCCTTTGATTCCTATTTCTCTCTGGCCATTGTTCTGTCTCTTTGTTTCCCTCCTCAATCACACTCTTGTATTCTCTACACATTTATTCTTTAATCTACTGCTTTCTACTCTCTAGATCCACCAATGATACTGCTCTAAGTATCACATCCATTGGACACCTTTCTTCATCCTGTAAGACTTCTTTCTGGCATTCACTACAGCTGACCACCCCTTCCTTCTTGCAATGTTCTGCTGTCTTGGCTATCGTGACAACTTACTCTTCTGGTTTCCTCCTACAGCTTTGGGGTTCATTATCTATCTTCTTTGTAAGCTTTTATTCTTCTAACTGATCTCAAAATGTACTTTCACAAAGGTCAGTGTTAGATATATTTCTCTTTTTATTCTGTCTTTGTAAGTTATCTCATCTAGTCCTATGCTTCAGATATCACAGATAATCTGACTGTTCCTGGCACCCAGATTTATATCTTGAAGCCAGATGCCTATCCTGGGATCTAGTCCCATTGTGCAACTGCATTCTCAACACCTCCAGAGCCACTCATAAATCTGTTCCTTCTCTAGGCTTTTCTACTTCTACAAATGGCTCCTATGGCTTCTCAGTTGCTCAGACCAGAGCTCTGGGGGTCATTCATAGTAGCCCCATCTTCTTCCCAGTGCTCCGAGTCCACTGTCAATAAGTCTTCAAATAAAACTGTTTCTCTTGTTCCCACCTCAGGTCATTATACTCTGGTTTCTTCTGTATTCACCATCTGAGAGGCACCTCCTTAAGAGTTCTGTATTCCAAATCCATTCTCTAACAGCTAGAGATATTTTTTTGAGTAGGAACTTTCACCTCTCTGACTTAAAATCTCCACAGAATAAATCCCAGGTTTTTTAGAAATGGCTTTCACAGCCCCACCTGGTCTGCCTTCTGCCTGACCCTCCAGCTTCATTTTATTTTTTCCCTTCTGTCACTGTGCATTTGCTACACAGGCCTGCTGTTAGTGTAGTTTCTTCAGGATCTTTCCTTGTTTTTCTTCTGCACAGAGCGTTCTTCCCACACTATTTGCCTGGCAGTCTGCCTAGTTTAAATGTCAGTTCCTCAGGAGACCTATAAGACCCCAGTCCAATCTAAATTAGCCCCCCTACCTAAAATATTTTCTTTCAGTGCATTTCTTATAATCTTTAATTATATGTTTGTGTGGTTGTCCTCTAAAATATCTTTCTACTACAAGTGATCTCATAGTACACCTACTACCTAGCTGAGTCCATACCTGCTCACCTAGATGAGTTCCTGGCACAAAATTATGGCTCTATAAATGTATGTTGAAAGAATTGAAAATATTCCAAAATTATGAAGAATTTTCCATGCCATATCCTCTTTTTTAGGGGCATTGTTGCCAAGTAATATAGCACTGTTGGGAAGAAATAACTAGAATAAGTGACATTCCCCTTTATCCAACATTCAGTGAGAAAAAAATAGCTAGAGTTGTAAAACGTGCATTCCTTACCATGGCGAAGGGGTGAGAAAATACTCTGCGAACTAGAAAAATATAGTAGTAAAATGCAGAGGTGGTGTGAGCCCATAGATATAAATTCAACCAAGAATAGGAATATCTGGGATTGACATCCAGCTCTGCCACTGATTTGTATGTTTTTAGCAAGGTATTGGGTCTCTTTGTGTCCTGGATTTTCTCATCCTTAAAATCTTGGGGAGACCTCATGAAAAATAAATGTGGAAGCCCTTTGAAAGGTATAAAACTTGTTAGAAATGTGAGATGCTGTTACTCTCCTTATTTTGACTTTCATTTATGAACATAAAGCAACTTTACTTGGAGGTTGTTACAATGATAATAAACTCGGTCACTCTCATAGGTAGGACTATCTATGACTTTCTCTCAATTTATAAAAGTTGTTATGAAGAAACCACCTAGGTATGATAATATGAAAGTAAGTGTTGTGAATTCATTATGGATTTCCTCTGTAATTCTTTGCATGCTTTCCTGATAGCAAGGCTAATTAAATTTAAATATATTGGGGTGTCAAATCTCTTTTTCTAAGAGATTAATTAGAGATTAGTCTCTAAGCTATTTGTAAATTGCCATGCTTTTTCATTGTAAAGTGTTTAGTAGAATTGCTGTTTTAGGAAAATGATTATATATTATAAATGATTTTATTTAGTATTTTATTTCTCTGTCATTCTACCAGTTTTATAGTAATAAATGATTTTAATGTCCTTTTTCACTGATAATTTAAATGAGATTTAAGAGATGAAACATTATTTTGAAACAAGTTGAATTTAATTGACCCAGCACAGCTTGGAATTTTTGCTGCCCACGATCCTTTTATGATTAAATACTAAAGAATCTGTAATGTGAATACTTTTCTTTTCTTTTTTCAACATGGGATTCACACTCCCTAGGATAAAATATCCTTTTCAGAGAACATTAGTAGACATTTTAGAAATTTATCCTCTTAGGAGTTGTACATTTCATCAACAAATAGGAATTTGAAGTCCTTTAGTAAAACTGATGACCTAATATAATAATAATAACAACACCCCCCCCCCCCAGACAATTCGCTGTCTCTTAAATATCTTTGTGCTCACACAAACTGATAGCCTAGAGAACAGTATGTGTTAATATATAGAGACGTGCAAAGGCTGTGATGTTCATCCCATTTTTAAAACTGCTAAGATGAGCAAGTCTAACTATTTCCAATTTTACAGGGTTTTGTAAACTCTAAGTGCCAAGAAAACAAGCCACCTGGCAGTTTTTTTAAAAACAGTGAGCCAGTGCTTAAGAATATGCATCAAAATTGTTAGTATTTCAACTGAATTTGGCTCAGATATACATGGGATATGAGAGCATTTCTAGTCTAGTTACCATTTTTTTATTTTCTTATGATTATATTCTCATGCTGCAAATTGCATTCTCATGAGGCAGCCATTCTGGTGGTGAGTGAGCAGATTTAGTATGTTTTAATATATTGACAACCAGTATTTTTTCCTGAAAGTGCAAAAATGACTTGGAAAAATACTTCTCATTTTAAGTAGCATTCAAGGTAGAATGTTGAGTTCCCTAGTTGAATTTCCTAAGGTTCACAAGTCAAATGTAGAATTACGTATAGTTGGTAGATAAGTGTTTACGTGGCAAGGATAGACAGGCATTACTAAATGTGTTGGCATAAGGAATCTCTATTAAATTATAAACTTGATAGCTATAATTAAAGGATTAAAGGAATGTAGGTTCAGTCACAATGAAACATGCATTTTGTGCATCGTAATATATTTTCTGAAGACATGAGAGTGTGTGAAAGAGGACATAATACAAAAGTAAATTTGGAATCACGTATCTAGACAAGAAAATAGAGGGTTAGGCTAAGGCTCACTATGGAGAATTTTGAAGGCTACCCTTTGTACCTGATGAAAATGGTTGACATTTTTATAATTAGCATGTGTGCTCTGAAAGATTAAAGTTCTTGTAACCTATATGGAGTTCTTGCTGAATCCAATTTCTTCAAAATATATTTAAGTCCTAATTTAATGCAGCAGGTTCGAATCTCATTATGGATGGAGTGCATTTAATTGAAATCAAATTGATTTAAGCAACTAGTCAAGAAATCCCAGCATAATCCCTTTTCTTCCTCTGGGAACATTCATCTACTTATATGTGTTCTCAAAACTTAGAGGTAGCAGAAGTTTGATGTAAGAAGAGACATACTGTATATTTTCGTTTAAATTGTTTAAGTAGTTATGAGATTAATTTTATAGATACATTAGAAAATTCAATTGTGTTTTGGATATTCTTTTCACCAAGGCTAATTAGAGTCAGTAGTTCTAAAATGTAAGATTCTAAAATAATTTCCAAATCACAGATTTATCTTGATACTTAAAGGATATTTTGTTATACTGTAATAGGGATGTATTGACCAGTCTCAAGAATAATACACATTTAAAATATTATATTTAATTATGATAACATTGGTGTAATATTTTAATAAAAATAAGCACATGCACTTTGAAATTATCACTGTTTTAGTTATACTTCAAGTGAGTCTTAAGACTGATATCATTAATTATCTCTACAAAGCATAACGTTCTGATAAGTAATGAGGTAATTATAGGTCTAATGCTATGGAAATGTCTTTAACATGTTCTCTCATAATATATGCTAATGTATGTTAATTTTAAGTAATTTGAGCAGTACAGAGAAAACTAATTCCATAACTTTGCTAGAGATAACTACTTTTACCAATTGGCATATATCCTTCCAGATTTGCCATGTATAAATAATGAGATCTCAGACTGTAAGTACTCTTCTGTAATGCCTACTTTTTAAGTACACACACACAGATTATCCATTTTAAGATTTATAGATCTAGGTCATCCATTATTAGTGCTGCATAGAATCCTGTGGCATTAATGTACCATACTTTATTTTGCCAGTCCCTGCTAGAGATAGATGTTATTAGTTTACTAATAATCTTTTTGATATCATCAACAGAGTGGCATTGAACCCCCTGTATTTATATCTGTGCTCATTTGCTCAAATGTTTTCTTAAGATGAGTTTTCAAAAATGATATCGCTAGATCAAAGTAGATGCATCCTTAACATTTTAAAACATATTGCCACATTGCTTTCCAGAAAAGTACCAATTTATGTTCAACATAACATGGAAAATTCCCATTTTCCCATAACTTCACATCTTTAACCTTTGATAGTCCGACAGGAAAAAATAATAGTTTTATTATTTATTTGCTTAATAAAATTTTATTTATTTATAAAATGTGTTTGAACATCTTTTCATATAATTTTGAAGCAGTCATATAATTTTGTAAATCTATCTTTTCCAAAATTAGTTTGGGAACACTTTTGTAAATTAAAAAACATATAGCAAATATTTTCCATTTTGAGGTTTTGTTTGTTTGTTTTTTAATTTGGACATGGTTTTAAGTTTTTATGTGGTCAATTTTATGAGTATTTTACTGTGTGTTTTTTGGCCTTGATATATTTGTTAAGAGATTTACCCCCCTGCCAAATAATACAAATAAATGGTTACATTTTTTTTCTAGTACTTATATTTCGTATTTAATCTTTATATAAAATTATTTTTTGACTTGGCATAAAGCAGAAATCTATATTTTTTTGTTCAAATGGATAGTGAATTTTTTCAGCATTAATAATCGAATAATACTGTTTCCTTTGTTATTTGAGATGCCACTTCCACCCCTACCTCTTGAAATAATCCGTTTGGGCTTTTTATAATAAGTTCATTGTATTTGTCTGTGAATTAGTGGAATTTTGCCAATGTTATCTTTCTAGTTAGTATTTTTTATATTTTTATTTATTTGATCCTTCTTTTTTGACTTTAAATGAAATAAAAACATATATAATTTTTGCACATATCACGTTTATTCTTGGCTTGATTATAATATCTGTTGTTAATTTGAGTGGGAGTTGCCTCACCTCTACCCACTCATGCCATTACATTTGGAAGCAGGCTTGTATATGAGGCAGCTATTAATTTTTTTATTTAAAAAATATTATTTTTTATTGAAATATAACTTTTCAATGGATCATTTTGGATTTCTAGGTAAATAATTATATTCCCTGCAAGTAGAAATGATCTTTCACCTCTTTTAAAATATTTTACACTTAATTTCTTATCCTGGCCTTATTGCTTTGGCTTAAATATCCAATATTATGTTCAAATATAGAGCAGATAGTAGGCTTTTTGTTTTGTTTCTTTTTTATTTTAATAAGAATGCTTCTAAATCTTTACCAGCTGGCATGGTATTTCCTTTAGGATTCTTGCAAAATAGGATTTTGATCAAGTTAAGGAAGTTTTCTTCTCTTCCCATTTTACAGAGAGTGTTGTTGGAAATTAATGTTGTATTTTATCAGTTGCCTTTGGGGAATTTATAGGTATAATCTTACTGTTTTTCTCTCTTAGTCTATTTATTTATTGAAGTACATTGATGGCTTGCCTAATGTTGATCCATTCTTACATTCCCGGAATAAACTTGACTTTCTGAAGAATTTCTTGCTCTTTTAATACATTGCAATGTTTTACTTATATTCTTAACTAAGATGTATCAATAATTCTGTTTTGGAATTGTATCCTTTTCAAAGTGCTTTAGAATGCTTTATTTCCTTTGATCCTTGAGATAGCCCTATGATTCAGGCTAGAAATTATATTCTTTTGACAAATAAAAACATTAGATATAGAACAATAGACATAGAACTTTTTGCACAAATTTATGAACGTAGATGGAGATGGTGAGAGTAAAAACCATTAGTCCCTAATCTAATGCTTTGGAGAGAAGAAATTTAATTATTTCAGTAATTTCTATCAATAAGGTACTTAGGGATACCGAGTTTTATTATCTCGAATAAAAACTATCCTTACATAGTTTCCTTTTGTGTTTTTCTAAATTACCACAGTAATTTGTTCCACTTTGACCATGGTGCCTTCACTGGGTTTTGGGAGGGCATTCACCCCAAGAGTCTCTCTGCAATGCATTCTCTGAGATCTGCCATCTGTTTGGTGCACATGGACAGATGCTGATGTTCAGTTAATCAGAGTCATACAATAAGGATTAAAGTGTTAGATGGTTCTAACCCATTCCGGAAGTTATGGATAAAACTTGAAACCTTTAATCCGATTCATCTTGATGTTCAGGTCAAGTTGTCAATTTGAGCCAAAGCTTTTATATCTCTAAGGTCATTAATCCTGAAAAGCATATTCTATTATTACTGTAAGAGAGAAAAAATATTAAGGATGTGTTTGCACATTGCATTGGGTCATGAGAATTTTTGCTTTATTTGTAATTCAGGGATATACCTTATAAGAAGCTTAGAGATTTCTTTTAGGTATTTATTACAGAAAAATATTCATTTGGGAAGTTTAGTGTAATTTAAATGTAAGTTTTAGAATGTGTAAAGATTTAATACAAATGCAAGAAGTGGTCCATTTGCTTAAATATACATATATTTATTAAACAGCAGACTAGACTTCTCCAAGCCCAGAAAAAGTGGAATTAGACTATAAATGAATTGTTTAAGTTTGAATAAAATTTTATTAAGTTGACATTTAATCTCCATGTCCCAAATTGCACAAATTTACAAAATTAAAAAAAAAATAAATTCATTGTTTTTAAATCTCCTGTAAGATTTTTTTTTCTTACTGAGAAACCTATATGTATCTGTTACTATATGGGACAATGCCACTAATTCCATCTCTAAGAATACTATTAATAGTTATATGTTTTATACATACTTTAATTGGAATTTGTAAATGATACATAGAGTCTGAAATCTTGTGCTTACCAAATATTGCACTAAAAACTATGAATTCCTGGAAGTTGACCATTTTTTAATTCTATTTTTGTTAATAAACTTTTATGATCTGAAGCAAGGCTGATTATATCTATTTCCATTTAAGATTATATAACTCTAAATGGTTTTTTTTTTTTTAATTTTTTTTTAACGTTTATTTATTTTTGAGACAAAGAGAGACAGAGCATGAACAGGGGAGGGGCAGAGAGAGAGGGAGACACAGAATCTGAAACAGGCTCCAGGCTCTGAGCTGTCAGCACAGAGCCCGACGCAGGGCTCGAACTCACGGACTGTGAGATCATGACCTGAGCCGAAGTCAGACACACTCAACCGACCAAGCCACCCAGGCGCCCCTAAATGGTTTTTTTTTTTTAAATTGAGATATAGTTGACATATAACATTGTTTTAGTTTTAGGTGTACAATGTAATGATTTGATATGTGTATATCTGAAATGATCACTAGAATAAGCATAGTTAACATCTATCACCACACATAGTTACAGTTTTTTTCTTGTGGTGAGAACTTTTAAGATCTACTCTTACTAGCAACCTTCAAATTCTGATTTGTTTTGTTTTTGTAAATCTGTTTCTGAAACTCAGCTCTCCTAACACCTTATGATAAATAATGGTAGAACTCACAAAGTAATGATATACTTTTTGCTTTTAAATATGCTTTGTTCAGCCTGGGTGGCTCAGTCAGTTGAGCATCTGACTTCAGCTCAGGTCATGATCTCACAGCTCGTGAGTTTGAGTCCTGCGTCAGGCTCTGAGCTGAGCCTGTTTCAGAGTCTGTGTCTCCTTCTCTCTGCCCCTCCCCCCGGCTCACACTCTGTCTCTCTCAAAAACAAATAAACATAAAAAAACATGTTTTGTTCAAATTCAGATGATTAGATGTAATTCTGAAGTGACTAAAATCAATGTAAATAATATACTGGTTCTCATATTTGATGGTAAATATTTCCATTAAAAGTTGAGAAGTCACAATGGAGAAACTATTCTGTGAACTGGTTATTTAGCACCAAAAGGAAAATGGAAAATTTTGTCAGGAACGTTTTTGAAATGAACTCTAAGAACGTTCCACTACTGTTGGTATTTTAATTTTTCAGCTTAAGTAGTTTAAATATGCAACATTAGTTGAAATAAAAAAATTATGCATGCATAATTATGCATTTAAAATTATGCATAGATTTGAAGGCCTAACTAATTATTTATCAGTTTCTGATGGATATCCTAGTTAAGCATCAAGTTATACACTTATACCTATGAAATAATCAGGGCATTGCATTTAATCTCTACAATAAGACACTGAAGGAGATGCATTAGATATACATTTTAAAAGTATACATTTACATATTCTTCATTATAGAGATTTCCTTTCTTTAGGGACCGTGACATACTGCTTTCCATAAAGAGCACCTCCCATTAATCCTCACACCAGAAACAACAAAGTCAGTGCTGGCATAAATTCAGTCAGGATTCTGGGGCCCTGCTGTGTGGGGAGTCTCGTGAGAAAGGACAGAATCCTATGTCAGTCTCCAGGCCCACTTGGTTCTTGGCACCTCTGCTGAGAGCTGCACAGGCTACTGATCAGTTACAAATGTAGTGTTTTTGAGTATGAGGTGTACATCTGTCTTGGAGGAACAGGACTGAGAGCAGCATGTCATTCCTCAGAGACCATTGAATAATTGTTACATCACCTTTATTGGTGCCTACTTCACTTTGTTCATATTGGTGTTTCTAAGGAGCGTAATGTAACATATTCTCCTGGGATTTATAATAGGCAAAACCGAGCAGTGTATGCAGCAGTTGGGGTTAGGAAAGAGGTCATGTTTTTGATTAGAAAAATGGAAGTGTTAATGCTCCTTGTAACTGTATACAAAGTTGTGGGCCCCGAGGATGCAAGCAGAGATTACCAAGAGTTAACTGAGAAGCAAGGCCTTTTCCACGAAAACAGTTGACACTATAAAGGAACATCTATGCTGATGGACTTGAGGGGAAATGAGTTAAGAATAGAAAGTCCGTCAGTCAGTGAGGTTTCACAACAAACAACTGCAGAGTTTGTGCCCTAATGCTGTGAGGGAAAGCAGAAATGGTAGGAATCCATGAAACTACGGAATGAACTGAACGTCTGGAGACATGGGCTTCCAAAGCTGTTATCTGTCTGGTTTCCCTGTGGCCACGTATCCTCAACTACATGGACTTAATTTCTGTACAGGTGAAAAAAAAGTCCAAACAGGTGAAATAGTCTTTGATTTTACCTGTGAGTGTTGATCTGCAATGAGCTGGCAGTGATTTTTATTAGGTTTTTATGGTCTTGCTTCTTGAATGAATCACAGAGATGAAGCATATAGAGAAAGGTACAGAGAGAGGTGTTTCTTCACCTTTACTCCACTGTTGTTGAATAAACATCACATAAGAAAGTTTATTTCAGATATTTAATAAACAACATTTTAAATATATAAATGAGGATATGGTGTTCTTTAACTTTTGACTTGGAGAGGATACACTGTTATGCTTACTGTTCTTTTGAGTCAATTTCTTCCCAGTTTGTGTTAAAAATTTCAAACCAAAGCCTTTTTAGTCTGAGACAAACATTATTGTTGAGAGGAGGATAAAGAAACCTTTGTCTCAAAACTGAAAATGATAGAATGTGACTCCTTAATCCTGATTTTGCAATTCTGGTTATTTTAGCGGGCATTATAAAATTGTTACTCTACTAAAATCCAGTACTATTCTGGTTAATTAATAATATGCTTGCCAGTGTGACTATTAGAAGTTACAATAGTCTCTCCCTTGTCCATGGGGGATAGATTCAATGGATGCCTGAAACCACAGGTAGTACTGAACCCTATGTATACTTTGTTTTTACCTACACATGCATACTTATGATAAAGTTTAGTTTATAAATTAGTGGGAGATTAGCAACAATAGTTAATAATAAGGCAATTATAACATCATACTATAATGAAAGCTATGTGAATGTGGTCTCTTAAAATATCTTATTGTGCTATACTCACCTGTCTTCTTCTGTGAGAATGTGAGATAAAAAAACACCTATATGATTAGATGAAGCAAGGTGAATGATGGAGGCGCTATGATGTAGTGTTAGGCTACTCTTGACCTTGTGACAGTATGTCAGTAGGAGGATCATTTACTTCTATACTGTGGTTAACTGAAACTGTGGAAAACAAAGTTGCAGATAAGGGGACACCCTACTAGAAGAGCATGGCAACAAGACCTTGTTGTCATTAAGCCCATTGAAGTCATCTTCTGGGTTCCTGCTGCAAACTTGGAACAAGTCTTGGCAAGGTCTTTCTAGCACACCTAGGAGTAACAGAGTTCTAGGTAGAGCTATGTAATTTAGGATTTATTTTCCATGACATATAATATATTGAGGCTCCATGTGGAGGTTGTATTTGTCTTTCTTGTTAAATAGCAATGCTTTTAACATTATTTTTCCTAATACCATATTATAGATTTTGAACATTTCAGTGCTTAGTTTGCCTCTCATCTGTTTTTAAGTATCTCGGTAAAGGCTCTAGTGTTAAGGATGTAACTTAACTGTACATAATTACTATAGTACTTTTTAAAAATATTATCTTATCTGTTCTAATGCCCCTTTGTGGTCTTGGCTGTCAAACAGTCTTAATGTTATTTAGAGCTGTTTATTTATTAAATGTTTGTGGATTTTATTTATTTATTTATTTATTTATTTATTTATTTATTTAGCTCTCTGCCCAATGTGGGGCTCAAACTCACAAGCCTGAGATCAGAGTCACATGCTCTACTGACTGAGCCAGCCAGGCGCCCATTTTTATTTATTTAGAATAATTTGTTATAAGCTTTTCTCTAACTATTAAATTTGATAATTTTTGTCATTGTTATACTCACTTCATCATTAATAAGCACCTGTATATTAAAAGAGTGATGGAGCAAAAGCATTTATTCCAACAACATTGGTTTTGTGATTAATGATTTTTCAAAGAACCAGTCACTAGGACAGTGCCTAGCACATAGTAGGTACTCAATCTTTGTATCAGCAAATGCCGTATTTTGAAATAATATATGGGGCATGCATAATGAGAGTTATACTTGCAGAAAACTGTGGGTAGAAACCTTGCAGCAAAAGAGCTTAAGATAATTTTTATTGAGCCATTTCTTAATGAGTTCTGAGTGAATGATTTCAGGGATATTTAGCACAGTGGAAATTTCTCTGTTCAATGAAGGAAGTCAATGGTACTAAGAACGTAACCTGAAATGGACTTTCTACACTCTATGCCCATGTTTGCCTATAGAATATCCAATTATTTTTGCTTTCAAGTGAGGAGAGTCATTTAAGAGATGTCATTTTAGAAAATATTTAGATTGTCACTGGCTTCCTATAATTAAGGTAGTTTTCTATCCCGGCCACATTGTATACATATCAGAGTAGGTTTCCTAAAAAAGATGGATTTAGGGTATTTTATTAAATGGATTACCTTTTATAAATGAAATACATGTTAAATACAGACATAAAACATAATTTGGCAAGAGATATGTGCTTGCATACAGTTAGCATTGCCTTTAATTGATTCTGTTGAATTACGAGGTGTTGTAGAGAATGAATATTTTCTTTATGGATAATAAAATAGCTCTTCAGCTTCTTACCAGCTAGGCTTAGGGAGCCACCAGGGAGAGCCAATGATTCACAGAGCTTGGGTCGGGATTCAGACACTTCTCAGTGGTTTTATTAGGACCTCTACCCCCCATTGTAC
This sequence comes from Panthera leo, assembly GCF_018350215.1. Classification (NCBI taxonomy): domain Eukaryota; kingdom Metazoa; phylum Chordata; class Mammalia; order Carnivora; family Felidae; genus Panthera; species Panthera leo. The sequence goes on from NC_056686.1 coordinate 183,158,418, forward strand.
CACATAATGACTTTAGGTGGGTCATATGGTGTTAATCATAAATAAGTCGTGTCACTTGTTGGTAACTTCACATTAAGTAATTCAAGTTTACTCTGAGAAAATGGAAATTTTAATGTGGAATAAATGGTATAATTCTACAGTTGCAGCCTTCCCTTACCTGAAGCTTGAAGGCAACAGATGTGAAGATACCATCTGTCCTACCTCCTTGAATTTTACGTGGAGAGTTAGGCTTTGTATGTGGAGGGTGGGTTTTCTCTAGACTAACTGCCAAACATGGATGTGGATTTGGGCATAGGCCCATTGTATAGGTTATATTAGATATAATGTATATATTTTACATGGATTCCATTTCTTGAGCTATCACCAATACAAGTTAATAAAGCCAGCATTTTTGAGAATAGTCTTCTCCTGGATAATTACTGTTGGCCTCTGTCTGTTGTTCTAGTCTCATTGGGAGCCATTTTACTCCTCAGTTATACTAGAGTCATCCTGGCCTTCTTTCCCACCAAAGAACATTTATACCGGCTCCTCTCTGTTCCTTGCAGCCCTTTGCTCTCACCCCTATCACTGTCCTCACCAACTTGAAGGCAACATAAGATGTTCTCTCATCAAAGTTACCAGCAGACATTTTAACAGCTAAATCCAGTAAGCCATCTTAATGGCTTATTTTCCAGCACTCACTCCTTAAAGTCTATTCTTTGACTTCTGTGAGAGGTCATGCTCTTGGTCCTCTTATCCCTCTACCTTTGTATTTTAAGTCTTCTCTGCCAAGTCCTTTCACATAGATGGCCCACAGTCATCTAAAATCCACCATGGCCAAAGTAAACTTTGTTTTCCTCCCATTTCACCTTGCCTGGTATTCCATATCTCAGCAATATTTCCACTCACCTCTCACTTAAATAAAAAACCTAAGAGTCATTCTAGACCCAGTACAGGACTTTTAATTTTACCACCTATTTCATGATACTTCTCACTTCTCTCCGTTCCTTTTGTTAGTGACCTCAGGCAATTGCCATCTTTCCTTTAATGCTTCAAGTCACCTACTGCTCCAGCTTCAGTTTTGTCCATCTAGTGCACATCTGGAGTGATCTTTCTAAGATAAAAGTTAGGCTTTCTCAGTTTGTTCAAAACTCTACAATGTGCTTGTCCCGAGGATGGAGTAGGAATACCTATTATTGTTTGTTAAATGAATGAACAGAGAATGGAAACCTGAGGCCTCTCAATATCTAAGGTTGAAGCTCATTTGGATTCTAGATTATATTGTCCATAATACTTTGAAGATTTCATGTATTGACCAAATCTTTTGTTTCTGAATTTTGCTTGTAAGTTCATAAAACAAGAACGAATAGAATAGTGTTATAGTTCACAGGTTGTCTATAAGAACAAGATAGAATCCCTGTGGTGAAAACAGGATTTATGTACCTATAGTTCTGCTTATCTTTTAGTTATAATCGATTAAATTTTTGTATAGAAACTTTCTTAAGAGAGCTCTTCAAAAATAAGTGTTTTCCCCCTCGTACTAAAAGAGAGAAATGAATGTCACTTTAGTATCTGCATTCACATACCTGGATTTCCACAAGATGAAACAAGGATTCCTTCTAAACAGTGTGACAACTGGTGTTTTGATTGCTATTCTTTAAGGTTTATAAATTTGTTCTGTTTTAACAAAGCATCATTTTGAATGTTCACTTAAAAACAACTTGCCAAAAAATGAAAAGAATATGTGATGGTATAATCTCATGTTTAAACATGCTCATCAGATGAGAGGTAGCCAAATGTAGATATGATATTTTCTTTACTCTTAAATTTGTATACAGTACTTTAGTGTACTCTTTTGTGTGGTAAGATGTATATAACATAAAATTTACGACTTTAACCATTTTTAAATGTTCTGTGGCATTGGGTACATTTACATTTGTGTGTTGCTTTAGTATACTGTTTTAAAAAATATTATATTGAAATAATTCAATAGTTTCATTATTGAGACCCCAAACTGGTTGCACTGAATAAGCTGAATTGCCTCTGTGGCTCATCAGTGTGGTGCTGAAGAAAAATGATTTTGCTTGTTGATTGTTTCATAAGGAATTTGCGGTGTATCCAGCCTTGTTGGGGTCAGAGAGCAAATGCCAGTGGAAACTTATGGAAATAAGTATTGTATTATTTTTTAAAAATATTTTAAAAAATCTATTGTGAGAGAGAATGAGAAAGAGAGAGAGTGTGTGTGCACACACAAGTGGAGGAGGAGCAGAGAGAGAGGAAGAGAAAGAATCCCAAGCAGTCTCTGCACTGTCAGCACAGAGCTTGACATGGGGCTCCATCCCATGAACTGTGAGATCACGACCTGAAACGAAATCAAGAGCTGGATGCTTATCCAGCTGAGCCACCCACGTGTCCCTGTATTATTTTAATAAAAGAATAAAACATTTGCCTATTACCTTGCTAGTTTATGAGACTCTTCTTGATTCTGATGATTAAATCCTTTATATAAAGTATAATTAATTTAAGTAGATCCCAAATATAAAGTTTTATCTTGAAATGTTCAGAGATCATATAAACTCAACTTGGTTTGGTTTATTGCTTAACTTGTTTAAATGTGTTCCCTTCCTGTGAAATGATAATTTGGAAACTTGAACATAGGATATTAAACAATAGGAAGGATTGAGTTCACTGCCTAATTCTTAGCCCCTGCTAGAATAGGAGGCTAAACTTTAATTTAGGGGACAGAGGCGTCATAGTGTGCTATTCATCCTAATAAATTTTGTAAGCTGGTCAAAGAGAAATTTGGGGGTTAATAAGTACTTTGGCCTCTTCCTTTCATTGCAGAGTGAGGAAACTTAGCTTTAAAAATAAATGGAGGGGCACCTAGGTGGCTCAGTTGGTTAAGCGTCTGACTTCAGCTCAGGTCATGATCTCGTGGTTCATGAGTTCAAGCCCCAAGTCGGGCTCTGTGCTGACAGCTCAGGGCCTAGAGTCTGCTTCGGATTCTGTGTCTCCCTTGTTCTCTGCCCCTCCCCTGCTTATGCTCTGTCTCTCTCAAAAATGAATAAACATTAAAAAATTTTAAAAAAATTGGAAAAGTCTTCATTCTTTATAATAATCTCCTTATAATAATGACCTTATGACCATTGGATTCAATTCAGTCATCTAATGAGCTAGAAGATGACAAGTGTATACCTAAGTGACACCAAACTTTGGTTTCTCTTAGAAAGTGTCCAAAGCACCTGTCTTTCCTATACATATATATATATATATATATATATATATATATATATTTCCTATGTGTATATATATATATATATATATATATATATATATGCAGTACATTTTCTCTCATTCCATCATCAAATACTTTTTTTGTATTTATCAACAGGACGGTCTAATATCAACATTTCAAATTCTTTCATTTCGGGATATCTCCTGACTGTTTACCTGAGTAGTCCCCCCTCTCCACCACCAATCTGCGAAGATCTTATTAAGGGAAACACAAATGTGGGGGTGTAGGGCTTGGCAAAGAGACCATGGTGGTGATGAAGCTCAGAAGGAGATTTGGGGTCATCCATCCTTCCTGTGCTCTCCATACAACCCCTCCCACCCCACACCAAAGCTTTGCAGAGCTACGGCATAGCATGACCACTGAAAATACAGAGTTAAAGAAATACCAGAGTCCTGAGACTTTTCCAGCATATTTTGAATAGAAATAATCTTGGCTGTAGTCAACAGCAGACAAGCTAATTATTTGTTCACATGTGCTTTGGCCAGTGTTTTGCTCATTTGGGGGCTTGTAATAACTTTGGAGTTTGTCCTTCGTGAGATGAGAACCTAAGATGATATCTTTTCCACTGGTTCCAAGTTATAAGGCATTTTGGGGTAAATTTTGTAACCATGTAGGAATTGGAGGTCAAAGCAGGAAATAAGCATTTGGAGTGGGTCATTCTTTCCTGGGCTAGATAGAAAACATTTATCTCTTGAAGGCTTATCTTACTAGGAGAGAAAGTCTTGATTTAAGGAGATATCACCACAAAGAGTAGAGGCTTATAGGAGAAAGCTCTTTCCACAGCAGTACTTTTGTTCTCATAAACAGTGGCTCAAGTCAAGAGTGAAGTGTTAATAGTGCTTTTGAGGTGTGGAGCCATACCTGGGGTGTAGGAACTATATACATGCATTTTCAGCAACACTGATTTCCCACTGAAGGTTTGTTAGAGACTATTAGAGGTTTTATAACTCTGTTGACAATAATCCTGCTTAGAACATGATCTGCTCATATAAAAATATTTTTTTCTGTGAAAGGTCTCATTAGCTTAAAAATCTAGGCAAACGGTAGCTTTAAGAGCTGAGTCACAGTCTACCTTACTATCACAATTCAGTTTCCTGCCTTACTGTCACAATTCAGTTTCCCTCTGTTGTACTTGGTAGATTAGTCCCATCTGAGCAGTGCCATTAGGTGCCTGCCTGCACGGTGTGGAAACACACACACACACACACACACACACACACACACACACACACCTGAAATTTCTGAACATGTGGGTTGTGATGAATTTAAATGTTTTCTAATAGTGCAACTACGTCTAAACAGCTGAAGATTTATACTTGTTTTTTAACTTAAGGATGAGGAAATTGACTACTATAGGATAATTAAAAATCACAACTCTCTGAAAAAGCATGAGCTAAGTTGTTAAATGCCAGGGCATCAAGAAACAATATTCTGTAATCTGTACAGATTTTTTTTATTCTGTAAATAAATTGGGTAATTTATATCTTTGTCACTTGAACATCAGATAAGTATTTGAGTTAATGAATCATCCCACCAACATCCCATAACTAAATCAAATTTTGTTTTCTTTTCACAGGCAAGGTTTTAGTCAATTGAATAATAAATCATCCTGCCTTTTTTTCTGAATCACAGGATAGGGAGGCTCTTACAGACAGGATCACAATTAAATAAGCCCTCGGAGGAGAGATTCTACCCTGTTTTAAAAGGAGGCCAGGGAAGGAGAGAGTCCTGACTATTTTGGTCAGACTTTATAGTGCTTAAAATAGTAATATCATGTGTCTGTTTTTAAATATTTTCAGTTTATCACTGAAGATTTGTCTTAAATGCAGAGGTCAAGAATGAATCAACTTCTTGATAACCCCCAATATCCTGGTCAGATCCTGCAGTGACCAGGTGTATGAAGAAATGTTCCCCTTCCTTCAAAAAGGCTCATCCAATAAGAACCTACAGTTTACAAAGAATATTCATGCACACTTTTCCTTTTGAGTCTCACAACAACACTATTATATGTAAGGATTACTGATTCCTATTTAAAAGCTGAAATTAAGAATCAGGGAGGCTAAGTGACTTACCTAAAGTCATATATTTACTGAGCAGAAAATTACAGCTTGAGACTAGTTATTTTTATGTAAGGGCAATGCCTTTTGCATTTGACGCTTTGCTGCTGTTTTGCTATGCTTATAAAATCAGTCACTGTAAACATGCATTTAGGTGCTTTTGTGTAATTAGTTCCTGGGAGAATTATATGAATTGGTGATCTGGTTGGGAACATTATCAACTTCAGTCTGTGGTCTGAACAGAGGAAAGTATAAAAAAATATCCAGTTTTAAGTGGCATTGGTCAGATGCTCAGTGTAAAGGAATTGGGAGTGATAGATATAGTGGACAGTCTGGGACTAAGATGATATCTGTTATGTTACGAATACAAGGATTGGACCTGTAATTTGGGAAAGACAATATGTGAGAAGGTCAAGATATATCCAAGAACAAAGTAGCCACAAGAAATAATTAACCTGCTTAAGGCACACTAATCTGAACACAGAAAGTCTGATGCCATCAGCACTGTGGTTCAGGGAAGTGTGGCAAAATGTGCTGAGGATTCTGTGAGACTAAGATGCAGAGACACTTTCAGAAAGAGGTAAAATGCAAGGTGCAAGTGTTCTCTGTGAAATTCTATGGTGAAAGGCTTGAAAATTTAATTTACATTGGAAGAACCTTAAGAGTTAGTGGAACCATTAAGATTTCTGTTTAGTTCTGAGCTGTGGCTACTAATAGCTTTATATTGAAACACAGGTGCTGATTCTCATAAAGTTCATCTAAACTGTGTACCTCAGTCTACAAATTTGATCAAGTGAGAGTCATCTGTTTGTCATTGGCTTCCAATCTGACTTTCAAGAAACTTACTTCCTTCAAAATAGTTTGAGGGGAAAAAGCGACTTTTAGTTATGGTATATTGTCAGTCCTGGGGTGTTTGGGTGGCTTAGTGGGTTAAACATCCGACTTAGGTTCAGGTCATGGTCTCACAGAGCCTCTGTGTTAGGCTTTGTGCCAACAGTGTGGAACCTCTTTGGGATTCTCTCTTTCCCTCTCTCTCTCTGCCCCTCTCCTGCTTGCACTCACTCACTCTCTCTCTGCCTCTCAAAAATAAAAAAAAATAAACACTTAAAAAAGGCATATTGTCAGTCCTTTTTGATATAAAGTATATTAAGGTGAAAATCTTTTATTTGAACTAGTTTTAAGTTTAAAACTTAAATTGTTGCAAAGTATAAATGAAGAAAACTTTTTAAAGAAATCCAGCATTATTTCTTTCACATATCTATAGGGACTTGAGCTAGGTTGTCAAAGTACCTACATGTAGTGGTTCTTAGGGAATCTGCTTTAATGAACAAATGAGTGATTTGTAGTTAACTTAATAGTTGCTTTTATTTCAAAGAACACCAGGCATTTGAAAAATAAGTTTTTCTTTCTAAAGCTAATAATATCAATTTTCTTGGCAATTTGTCTTTTTCTGGAACTGTGAAAATGTGAATTTAGGCCAGCCTCTGTCCAAATAATCATAATATCTGAATGGAGTCTGAGGAGTTCATATACTGTTATTGAATTTTGTCTATTTTCTAAGGGAAAATTGATTCCTTATTTTCAAATTATTTTACAGGATCCTTCTAACCAAAAATGTGGCGGAAGAAAGAAAACCGTGTCTTTCAGCAGCATGCCCTCAGAAAAGAAAATCAGCAGTGCGAGTGACTGCATCAGCTTCATGCAAGCTGGCTGCGAACTGAAGAAGGTCCGGCCAAATTCTCGTATTTACAACCGTTTTTTCACTCTGGACACAGACCTCCAAGCTCTTCGCTGGGAACCTTCCAAGAAAGACCTAGAGAAAGCTAAGCTTGACATTTCTGCCATAAAAGAAATCAGACTGGGGAAGAACACGGAAACATTTAGAAACAATGGCCTTGCTGACCAGATTTGTGAGGACTGTGCCTTTTCCATACTCCACGGGGAAAACTACGAGTCTCTGGACCTGGTTGCCAATTCGGCGGATGTAGCGAACATCTGGGTTTCAGGTTTGCGGTACCTGGTTTCTCGAAGTAAGCAGCCCCTTGACTTTATAGAGGGCAACCGGAACACGCCGAGGTTCATGTGGTTGAAAACAGTGTTCGAAGCAGCAGATGTTGACGGCAATGGGATTATGCTGGAAGACACCTCTGTAGAGTTGATAAAACAACTCAACCCTACCCTGAAGGAATCCAAGATCAGGCTAAAGTTTAAAGAAATCCAGAAGAGCAAAGAAAAACTAACCACACGAGTGACAGAAGAGGAATTTTGTGAAGCTTTTTGTGAACTTTGCACCAGGCCGGAAGTGTATTTCTTACTGGTACAGATATCTAAAAATAAAGAATATTTGGATGCTAACGATCTCATGCTCTTTTTAGAAGCTGAACAAGGAGTTGCCCATATTACCGAGGACATGTGCTTAGACATTATTCGAAGATATGAACTTTCTGAAGATGGCCGTCAGAAAGGGTTTCTTGCAATTGATGGCTTTACCCAGTATCTGTTGTCACCAGAATGTGACATTTTTGATCCTGAGCAAAAAAAGGTTGCTCAAGATATGACCCAGCCATTATCTCATTACTACATCAATGCTTCTCACAACACCTATCTCATAGAAGACCAGTTTAGGGGGCCTGCTGATATTAATGGGTATGTTAGAGCTTTGAAAATGGGCTGTCGAAGCATTGAACTCGATGTAAGTGATGGTTCAGACAATGAACCCATCCTTTGTAATCGAAATAATGTGACAACACACCTTTCCTTTCGAAGTGTCATAGAGGTGATAAATAAATTTGCCTTCGTTGCTTCTGAATACCCACTCATTCTTTGCTTGGGAAATCACTGCTCCCTACCCCAGCAGAAGGTAATGGTTCAACAAATGAAAAAGGTCTTTGGCAATAAGCTCTATACTGAGGCACCTTTGCCATCAGAAACCTACCTCCCATCACCAGAAAAATTAAAAAGAATGATTATCGTCAAAGGAAAGAAATTGCCTTCTGACCCAGATGTTTTAGAAGGAGAGGTCACAGATGAAGATGAGGAAGCAGAAATGTCTCGAAGGCTGTCAGTAGATTACAATGGGGAGCAGAAGCAGATCTGGCTGTGTAGGGAGCTCTCTGATTTGGTCTCTATCTGTAAATCTGTTCAATATAGGGATTTTGAACTGTCCATGAAAAGTCAAAACTACTGGGAAATGTGTTCATTTAGTGAAACAGAGGCCAGCCGAATTGCAAATGAATACCCAGAGGATTTTGTAAATTATAATAAGAAGTTCTTATCAAGAATCTATCCAAGTGCCATGAGGATCGATTCCAGTAACTTGAATCCACAGGACTTTTGGAATTGTGGCTGTCAGATTGTGGCAATGAATTTTCAGACTCCCGGTCCAATGATGGATCTTCACACGGGCTGGTTTCTTCAAAACGGAGGATGTGGTTATGTTCTAAGGCCGTCCATCATGCGAGATGAAGTTTCTTACTTCAGTGCAAACACAAAGGGCATCGTACCTGGGGTGTCTCCTCTAGCTCTTCATATCAAGATCATCAGTGGTCAGAATTTTCCAAAGCCCAAGGGAGCTTGTGCCAAAGGAGATGTCATAGATCCTTATGTTTGTATAGAGATACATGGAATTCCAGCAGACTGTTCAGAACAAAGAACTAAAACTGTACAGCAAAACAGTGATAACCCTATTTTTGATGAAACTTTTGAGTTTCAAGTAAACCTACCTGAGTTGGCCATGATCCGTTTTGTCGTTCTAGATGATGACTACATTGGGGATGAGTTTATAGGACAATATACAATACCATTTGAATGTTTGCAGCCTGGATATCGGCATGTTCCCCTGCGCTCTTTTGTGGGTGACATCATGGAGCATGTAACCCTTTTTGTCCACATAGCAATAACTAATCGAAGTGGAGGAGGAAAGCCACAGAAGCGCAGCCTGTCAGTGAGAATGGGGAAGAAAGTTCGAGAATATACCATGCTCAGGAATATTGGTCTTAAGACCATAGATGACATCTTTAAAATAGCAGTTCATCCTTTACGAGAAGCCATAGATATGAGAGAAAATATGCAGGTAGGAAAAATCCCAAACTTTCCCCCAACCTGCTCCTACTTCTTCCTACCCTTCTCTTACCAGGGAACATTGTATTTTACTTGTGATCTGATTACAGAAAAAAATTATCAGAAAGGTTGTATAAACTCAAAAACCACCAAATTAAGTGCTACCTGTGAAAGCAGATATATTTCATGTGTCTGATTATAAATGAATGCTATGTTAAATTTGGCCTGAACTAAACAAGTGAATATAAATGCTTTATACATCCATTAGATATCCCTACCACATAACCAAATAGATATATGGCGTTGTGTATATGAAACGATGTAAAAAGAATAGACTATAAAATATTATATGTATGTACAATATATAAAATATTATATATACGTACAATACTAGTTACAAGTATATATGTAAAATATTTGCAGATATGAACATGAAAGGGAAGTTGAAGTCATATAAACAAATATAATGCCTATCAGTTTATTTTAGTTAAGTGTACAACAGCAATAATAAATTACTCCCATTAGAAAACACAACTAAACAAACAATATTCAGCACTTGAACATGTTGAAAACTAGGTAGCCTTCTCTTAGAAATGTGGTTAAATTGAAAGTTGAAAGACCATGGATTCTGGCTTAAACTCTATCCCCTTATGATCTTGAGCGAAGTTTTTCAGATCCCTGATCATCAGTTTTGTCCAAATAAGGTAATGAAAATAGTAATACATCACAGAATTATTATTAGAATTAAATGACAGTATATGTAAATTTCCTGGTGCTGACATGTGGGAATTCAATGTTAGTTTCTTTCCCTTTATTAATGTTGTAATCAGAGATGGTTGCCAATTTCTTTCTTCAGTACCATTGAATGTACTTATTCTAGGCTCATATTACTTAGAAACCATCAAACAACAAATACTGAGTTCCTGCAATACTCAAGGAGGTTTTGGTTAGCAGAAGTAGCAGTCTGAGAGCAGAACAGAAGAGGAACATTTTTCAATGCACCTAATTTGCTCCTTTAGCTAACATTCGAATAGTAATTCTCACCCCAAAAATCCCTACTTTCAAGACAGAAAACAAGCTAGAAGAAGTTAGGTGATTTCCCAAATATTGCCGTTAGTAAATAGGAATGTTGGGCTTTAAATCCAGAATTGCTGACTACCAAAAATCATTCATGGCTTTTAGTCAGGTGATGCTGAACCTCAAATCCATCATTTGGTGAAGACTTTATTTTTACATTATTTCACAGAGAAATTCAACATAGACTTAAAATCAGTTTAAATAGCTAAAATGGTAGAAAATAGTATGACACATAAATGACATATAAACACTTAGATGGTGAGCATTTATTTGAAGTGGTTGCCTTAGCCACTGTTTTAAAAATAGGCTCCAAATATTAGCATCTTCTACATGACTTTTTCTGACATAATTCAAAGCTATTATAAATCCCTGTTTCAGATTAGTTATGTCATTTCTACATCTTATTTTGTATGTTACAAGTAGATTTTATTTATTTCTATGCAATTCTTTTTTTTTTAATTAAAAAAAAATTTTTTTAATGTTTATTTTTGAGGCAGGAGAGACAGAACATGAATGGGGGAGGGTCAGAGAGAGAGGGGGACACAGAATCTGAAACAGGCTCCAGGCTCTGAGTGGTCAGCACAGAGCCCGACGCGGGGCTGGAACTCACGGACGGCGAGATCATGACCTGAGCCGAAGTCGGACGCTTAACCGACTGAGATACCAAGGCGCCCCTCTATGCAATTCTTAAAAATATATCCTTTCCACATATTATGTGTTTAAAATGCATGTTAAGCAGAGTTGGTTATACATAAAGTTTTTTCAGATAGCATTGATAATTTATATCATCCCAACACATAGTCTTTTGGGTTAAGAATTGTTTGGAGCCTAATCAGTAGAAAAATGAAATACTATCATTGTCACTAAATTCGTTCGACATAGAATAGATTAGGTACTGCTCCCTGTTAATAAAACACAAAGTAGGCATAATTCCTATTTCAAATGAATTTTAAAAGCCTGTATCATGGACAAATGTAGCTATACATGAAATTTGTTTCAGTATGTGCACCTGTCAGGTGCATTTCTGATGCGACGACAAAGAAATACCATTGATGGTTAGTCGAATGGAGGATGGTGAGTAATTGCAGCCTGCTACCTTGAGGGGAAAAGCTCACAGAAGATGCACTCCAACGTACAATCATGGACTTATTTTTATGATCATCATGATACAAATCAAGTAAGATATTCACAACCAGCCAATGCTGATTTGTGTGAATATTCCAGTGCTCTGCTTTGAAAAGCACTGTGTAGCCTTGGTTCACAGTCTGCTTTACTTTATGGCATAATGTGGCAGTTGCTAAAAATTGAGAAAGATGAGGTGTAATCATGGATTAGCTCTGTGTGTCATCTCTGCACATTACATTTTTGGTTGATTATAATCCAGTTTCCTCCAAACATGTATGCATTAAAGGGTATACTTTTAATGAATATACTTTAGTGTAAACCTAGAAGTGCTGGGGGTGATGTGTCATGTGGTCAGAAGTATAATTCCATGTTTTCTTCCCCACAGAATGCCATAGTGTCTATTAAGGAGTTGTGTGGACTTCCTCCGATTGCCAGTCTGAAGCAGTGTCTGTTGACCTTGTCCTCTCGGCTCATCACCAGTGACAATACTCCCTCAGTCTCTCTTGTGATGAAAGACAACTTTCCTTATCTGGAGCCTTTGGGGGCAGTTCCAGATGTGCAGAAAAAAATGTTGGCTGCCTATGATCTGGTAGGAAATTGTGACTCTATATTTCTTACCTGAATGTGTGTGTTGGGGGGGGGAATCATCTGGCAGGGGCTCCTTTGTGTAACTCTGATGAATAAATAACATTGCAGGTGGCAGACAGAGCACACCCACTCAGCTTCCCCTAGGTCCCAGTGAAGACCTCTGAGGCAGTGCTTTGAACCCAGAGCTCCACAGATTACAAATAGAAATTCTCTGCTTTAGCAAGGAATGAATTATTGATAAAGTCTTCAAAAGCACAATTTTTGACCATCTAAATGATGCTAGCCTGCAACATAACCATTTAATTGTATACCTGTAGGAAATGAATTTATGCTTCTCACTGCTGTATGATGTTTGAGACAAAATATTTCTCTGGAATTTATATTTCTAAGATGATACTATTAAATGATTTTTTTCTGACTATATAATGGAGTTTATGTAGCAATTAAATGTAAGGATAGTTATATTTTTGCATCTCCTAATTCCATAAAAAACTAAGGAGCAAATGAAAAATTGGAAAAATTTGTAACGTATATACCAGATAAAGTGTAAACTATCCTTAAAAATCACTGAGAAAAAAATGGGGAAAAAATCTTATGTCAATTAGGTTTAATTTCAGCTTGATAAAACAAACAGTGCAACACAATAATGGCTTAAAAATACAAAGTTTTAGGGGTGCCTGGGTGGCTCAGTTGGTTAAACATTCGACTCTTGATTTTTTGCTCATAATCTCACGGCTCATGAGTTTGAGCCCTGCATCAGGCTCTGTGCTGACAGTGTGGGGCCTCCTTGGGATTCTCTGTCTTTCTCTCTCTACCTCCTGCCCCTCTCTCAAAAATAAATAAATAAACATTAAAAAAAATACAGTTGTACTCCTTCAAATAAAAATCTGGACCCAGCCTTCTAGGATGAAACTTCTATAAAGTTCTTAGGAACTTAGGCTCCCTCTACCTTTCTGCTCTACCATCCCTGCAGTGTGACCATTATTCTTCTGGTCCAAAATGGCTGCTGAAGCTCCAGCCATAAAATCTGCATTCCAGTCATCAGAAATGATGAAGAGGAAAAGAAAGTATATCTTCTGCCTTTAAGGACATTTCTCTGAAATAGCATAGATCATTTCTGCTTATATTTCATGAGCTAGAGTTAAAACAGACACACTTAGCTGAAGAGGAGGATGAGAAGTATCTATGTCAAGGGGCTATATGCTCAACTAAAAGTTATCTCTTCTGATACTAAGAAATAGAGGGAGGAGAGTTATTAGGGAATAAAAATAGTCCCTTTTTAGTGTTTATTTTGAGAGAGTGAGAGAGTGTGTGTGTGTGTGCATGTGCACACGCACACGTGCACACACACACACACACACAAACACACACACCAGCAAATGAGGGAGGGGCAGAGGCAGAGAGAGAAAGTGAGAGAGAAAGAGAGAGAGGGAGAGAGAGAATTCCAAACAGGCTCTGTCAGCACAGATCCCAACGCAGGTATCCCCACAAACCATGAGATCATGACCTGAGCCAAAATCAAGAGTCCACATGACCGAGCCACCCAGGTGTCCCATAAATATTCTTTACTTCAGAGATGAACAGGCAGTTCATGTATCTCTTCCTCCTAAAAAAAAAAAAGACAATGAAAACCTAAAACCATATTTAACCTTAAAATGAGTTTTAGGTTAAAGATATTAAAGAAATGTAGTGAGATAGTCCCTCTCATTGGCACTAAAAAATATCATACCTCTGATAGAGAATTTAAGATAATGGATACTCTCACCCATCTACCTCTACTGGGAAAACAAATTGATATAATCTTTTGGGAGAAAAATTTAGCAATAGTATTGAAAATGTTTACCTCATTTTATTTATGTATTTCTTTCCTGGGATTTATTCTAATTTTTTTTTTTTAATGTTTATTTATTTTTGAGACAGAGAGAGACAGAGCATGAACAAGGCAGGGTCAGAGAGAGAGGGAGACACAGAATCTGAAGCAGGCTCCAGGCTCTGAGCTGTCAGCACAGAGCCCGACACGGGGCTCGAACTCATGGACTGTGAGATCACGACCTGAGCCGAAGTCGGCCGCTTAACTGACTGAGCCACCCAGGCGCCCCATCCTGGGATTTATTCTAAAGCAATAATGATATGCGTAAACATTTATGTTTAATAATGTCAACATAGAACTATAGTTAAATGAAATATAGTAAACCAAGATGTACACTCTTGAACCCACTAAAATCATGCATTAGAAGAATATTTAAAGGTATGGAAAACTTCTCATAACATATTTTGTGAAAAAGTCTGTTATAAAAATATACACTATAGGATTTATATTGTATTTACATGTATACATATCTACAATGTCAGCAAAATATTCATAGTAAGTATTTTTAAATAAAGAGAGTGAACTTTATTTTCTTATTTATGCTTTTCTAATTTTTATTCTCTATTTGCCAAACTCTTTACAAGGAACCCAACTAATTTTCATAATTGAATAATATTTTATCATTAAAAAATGACTAGAGGAAAAACATTTGGGATACATATCCTATAACTGAAAAAGAAAAAAACCCCATAGAATGCATTCTCCTTCTGAATTATCATACCTCTTATAAACTGTATTCCATGACTGCTGGGGGAAAAGTTCACCTATTACCTATATCTCATTTTTCATGAAATCAGTTTTTTCATCATAAAAGCAGGGACTGAAAGCTATTCAGTGAATAGGTATAATTGCCATTTAAGAGGCGAAATTAGGGTACTAGTTGCCATAGAGACAGACAGTGGAAATCACTTATTCCTCCAATTCTCTGTGAAACTAAGAAAGAAAAATCATTCCCTGGGAGGGGAGCCTATTCCCCTGGAGCTGGGCTTGGAAAAGGCAGCTTACAAAAGCACCTGGACTGTGGTTGGCCAGTTTCCATTTCACATCTCCAAGTGTCCGATGCTGTTTTGTTTTTTCAGTTTTATCTGTGGGAGCTAAATCTGAACATCAACCTTTTCTCATTTGTATTTTTAAAATGCAATTTGTAATTACAGGCTTAGCATGGTTTTCCAAAGCTTAAAGTAAAAGTTGGAGTAGAAAACAGAAATACTTACAATGATATATTCATTTATAGTTCCCTATGGAAATGATTTATGGAAATAATTTTGAGTGTAAATATCCCTATGCCAAATGGCAAAACTCAGAAGACCTTGCAAGTAATTGAAAACTCTTTTGACAGCTCTGCTGGGTTATTTCTTTTAGGGAGGAAGTGGGTAGAAACAGATATAAATAATGATGATATTAGCCTAGAATGTGAAAACACCATTTTTACTTTCTAGGATCTGCATTGTATTGGTTGGCACCTTCAAGCTCTTGATATATTTGTGTTAATATTTATTTTAAAGAAGTCTTCTAAGATACTCTGCAGATCCAGAATGATCATTTAAAACACATAAATCTGATCATGTCACTTTCCTGCCTAAAATCCTACATTGGCTTCCCATTAATATACAATTGAAACTCCTTACTGTGGTCTATAGTGTCATTTATGATCGTGGTGTATAGGGTCATTTATGATCAGGCCTTGCATACCTATCTCACTCCCCTCTCCCAGCCTCCTCTGCCTCTCCCAGCCTCACCCCCACAGTCTTTCTTCTGTTCACTCCCCCCAGCCACATGGGGTTTCTTTCTGTCTTCAATCAGGTCAAGTTTGTTTCCATCTCTGGGTTATTTTATTTGTGGTTCCCTCTGCCTGGAATCTTCTCTTGCATGAATAGTTGCTTCTTATCTCTTAATTTTTAGTTCAAATGTCATATCCTCAGAGAAGTCTTCCCTGGTAACTGTCCCCACTTGTTGCTCTGTCACATAACCTTTTGTATTTCCATCATCCTACTTAGCAGTAATGAAAAATATTTTGCTTGACTTTTTGTTGAATTTCTGCCCTCCTTTCCCCTTCAATTTGAATGTATACTCCATGAGGGCCCAGACCCTGTGTGTTGCTTCCTACAGTTACCTCCCTCATCTAAAACAGTGCTGGCATGGACTATATTGCCAATTAATGTTAGTTGAATAAAAAACAAATAGAAGCATTTATTGTTGGTAGAAACAGTATAGTTCTGATCCCATAATTGGTGGGTTTTATGGTAAATCTTTAAATCTCCTTTGTTTTACCTCTATGACACCACTGTAACCAAACTGTTCTCCGTCTTATACTTGTAGTTAAAAAACCCCTACAGACAAAGACAAAACTACAGAGACTGTAAAAAGATCAAGGGGCTGGAGATGGGCCACAGGGTGGGGTGAGGGAGGGAGGGATGAATAGGTAGAGCACAGAGGATTTTTAGGACACTGAAACTATTCTTTTTTTTTTTTTTTTAAGTTTATTTATTGTGAGAAAGAGTGAGAGAGCATGAGTAGGGGAGGGGCAGAGAGAGGGAGAATCCCAAGCAGGCTCTGCATTGCCAGTGCAGAGCTCAATGCGGGGCTCCAATTCATGAACCGTGAGATCATGACCTGAACTGAAACCAACAGTCAGGTGCTTCACCAACGGAGCCACCCAGGCACCCCCACTGAAATTATTCTATGTGATACTATAATAGTGGATATATATCATTACACATTTGTCAAAATTAATACAGCATATAACAGAGTTAACTCTAATGTAAAGTATGGACTTTAATAATACTGTGTCAATATTGGCTCATCAACTATAATAAATGTACCACATTAAAGAAAGATGTTAACAGTAGGAAAATGAGGATGGGCTCAGGGCGTTTATAGGAATTCTATGTAGTTTCAGCTCAGTTTTTATATAAACCTAAAACTTTTTGTAAAAATAAAGCCTAAAAAAATCCTTTACAGACTATTAATAAAAAAAAAGTTGGATGACTAAGGCTGAAGATAAATCCTGGGTGGTGGTGGTGGTGGTAGGGGGGGGCACGTATTCCAAAATGAACAGCTTGTATGTTCAACTTAGACTCAAATCACTTAAATATTTGGATTTCTCAAAAATGGTAATGAATTATATAGACGCTATCCAAGAGGAAAAGTTGTAACTACTAAAAAAAACATAGAATACATTTACAATAAAAAAAGACCTGAAGTCATTTCTGAACAGATACAAATTTGGCTTATTTCAGTATCAAAAGAAACAAATCAGGCAACAAGTAACCTCCATTTACGGAAAGCCAACCTGCGTGTTATCAAACTATCCGATTTATCAACGGGAAATAAAATGAAAATATTTTAGAAAACATTAACCCTGAGTTCCTCTGCATAGATTTTTTCCCCCTAAATTTAGCTTTTCCCTAATGACCTGAGATGGCTCTATTCCTTATCAAACACTGGCTAATTTAATATTTGGAAATATTTCTTCTTGAGGGTCTTAAAGATTCAGTCTTAAAAGTCATTTTAGTATTAACATTGCAATTATAATTCTATTATAGTATCTGTGTTGATATCAAGAAATCAAATATCAAATATATCCATAGTAGAGTAGGCTTGTTTACATGGCGTAATTTCAGAAGACACCTTCCCTCCCATTCTGTATCTTATTTAAAATATAGGTTTTCTATCTGGTACTTGAAATTCCAAAATTATAATCAATTCCTTTGGGCTAAGACTTTTTATTCTCTTTTAAAATGCCAAAAAAAGGGGGCACCTGGGTGGCTCAGTCGGTTGAGTGTCCGACTTTGGTTCAGGTCATGCTCTTGTGGTTCACAAGTCTGAGCCCGCATCGGGCTCTGTGCTGACAGCTCAGAGCCTGGAACCTGCTTTGGATTCTGTGTCTCCCTCTCTCTCTGCCCCTCCCCTGCTAGCACTCTGTCTCTCTCTCCCAAAAATAAATAAACATTAAAAAAATTAAAATGGCAAAAAAATAGCTATGAATAATAATACAGTGGGTTATCAGTAATCTGTGGCTTTGAGTGAACGTAACAGATCCTGTCCTACAACAAATTTTTATCTGGGAAAAGGAAAAGATCTTAATGACAGAGTGTTCCCCAAGTCTGGGTTAGCTGAGGGTGAGTTTGCTCAAAGAATTACAATTTTTCCTAAGAACAATGCTGTTTACAATATCCCTTAATACTCTGAATAGGGATGTAGCTATAAACATCTGTCTGATATTTGGGGCAGCTGAAGCAGAGGTGATTTTCCTGATAGCAAATACATGTCCCAGCCAGAGGTGGGATGTGACAGCTTCTGAAAAGCACTAAAGCAAACTGGGAACATTATTAATCAATAACTTAGGCAAGTAGAATGGGTTCTAAAAGCTGAAGGTGGAATTGATGCCTCCTTCCTGGACTAAAGATCCACAGTAGAGGGCTATTGGCATTAGGCTTGCTACATTGCCATTTCAGTGGTCCTGTGGTCACCAGGACAGATTTTCAGAAATTGTCCCCATGATATAATTGAAAGCCAGAGCACCACTTCTAAGTGACCTGTCCCTTTATTGCACTGTGATTTTTTAATTAATTATTTTTTTATTTTTCTTGCCCAGGTCTCTGAAAGAGTAAGCTTCACTTGCCCACTGTGGATTTTCCCTTTCTCTAAGAAAATTGGGGCTCCTGGGTGGCTCAGTTGGTTAAGCATCCAACTCTTGATTTTGGCTCAGGTCATGACCTTACTGTTTGGAGACTGAGTCCTGTGTCGAGCTCTGTACTGACAGTGTGCAGCCTGCTTGGGATTCTCTCGATCCCTCTCTCTCTGCTCCTCCCCCACTCATGCTCTCTTTCTCTCTCTCTATTTGAAAACAAACAAACAAACAAACAAACAAACAAAATATCCACTGAAGTAGGAAATATAGAGTCACTGTCAAGTCTTTTAAGGTTGCTAATGCAATATAATTATGTTTTACAAATAAAAATGATGTAAGGTTTTGTTGTTGTTGTTGTTGTTGTTGTTGTTGTTGTTGTTAGGAATAGTCTAATTCTTGGGGCTGTTAAAAAATGGAATTGGTTACCTAAAGAGCTGCCCAGTGTTAGAGCCAAGCATGGAGATACTTAATTTTATAAACATTGACTGAGTTCCTCCCATGTGCAAGCCACTGGTTTGAATGCTCTGGAAGGTATAGCAGATGCTGTGTTCCAGCAGCTTACAATTAGGGCAGGTGACGTGGTAAGGTCCATCCCAGGCCTATGAGTCTGTGGCTGGTGATCTTCTTATGTTCTTTTCATTTAACATGAAGTTGCAACAGTGGGCAATTTCATTGGAAAATACTTTATAATTTCAGTAGGACACTGTCAAAATTAGTTTGTTTTAATAGATATGACTTTTTTCTCTCTACAATAGTATTTGTATGCATGTCGATTTCATATTATTTTTGAAACCCATCTTTAGCCCCAACCTTAATGTTTTACTCTAGTCACATTGCTACATTTGAATACAGAACATTCTTGGGTGTCTAAAGAACCAACATCAAAAATTTCGTAGGTCAAAAACTGGTTCATCTTCTTATTTCCTAGGTATTCATTTACCATCTCCAGACCACTGCAAAAGATACCACCTTGCCAATCATCCTCAGTTCCTCTAAATCATTTCGAATGCTTTCTCTCTGTTAACTCCAATAAGGTCTTTTAATTTATAATTCAATATTAATGAGATCCACTGCTTTTTTTCCTCATGTTTTTCTCATGTGTCCATTTTCTTTTTTTTCTTTTTTGAGGGAGAGAACGAGAAAGAGAGAGAGAGAGAGAGAGAGAGAGAGAGAGAGAGAACATCTTAAGCAGGCTCCATGCTCAGTGTAGAGCCTGATGTGGGGCTTGGGATCATGACCTGAGCCAAATTCAAGAGTCTGATGCTTAACCCACTGAGCCACCCAGGTGCCCCATGTATCTATTTTCTTATATTGACTTAGCCAAGGTTCTTACCAGGCTCTCTTCTTCTCCTGCCTGAATTTTTCAGTAGGTTGACTAGTCCCTCATTTAGTCTCTACCTTTCCCTAATTCAACAATTGGAATAATCATTTCAAATTCTATTTTTGAGCTTTTACTAGACTTGCAAAATCTTTGCCCACCAGTGCTGGCTGTTTTGCCAATCTCATTTCCCATTTCCTTCTGTTTGAACCCTCTCCTTCAGTCAAGCTGATGTATTTCCCACCTCCTTTTTATTTTCCATCCTTTGTATCTCCTTTCTATATCACCTAGAATGCCTTCTTAGCCTTAGTTCCCTCTCCATCAATCTAAGTCCAGCCCTTTGTCCTAACTTCTCGCAAAATTGACCTTATTAAGAAAAAAGTCATTTATTGAATTTATTCATAACATTCAGTACATACCAACTATAAAGAACTTTAGTAGATTTTGTACAATACAGAGATGAATAAACAGAGACAGTTATCAGCACAAATAGCTATTTGTAAAGCATGATGGGTCTTTGACTCTTTGACAACAAAAAACACTTTCTCTTTCAACATATCATTTTGTATAAGTCATTAAGCTTTTGATTAGTCAACTCAATAAACAGGTCTTAGACACGTTACTGTGCAAGTTGCTGAGGGGGAGAAATGGTATGAATCAAAATTTCTATCCTTGAGAAATAAAAAATCCTGATGAGAAGGCAGGACTTAACGCCTTACAAGGGCAGGAACAGTGGGCTGCCTGGGTGGCTCAGTGGGTTTAGTGTCTGACTTCAGTTCAGGTCATGATTTCACGGTTTTTGAGTTCAGGCCCTGCGTCAGCTCTGTGCTGACAGCTGGGAGCCTGCTTTGGATTCTGTGTCTCCCTCTCTGCCCCTCCCCACTCACACTCTGTCTCTCTCTCTCAAAAGTAAATAAACATTAAAAAAATTTGAAAAGGGGGGCAGGAACAGAGACATACAACGTCTACATAGTGGAGCAGATGATGTTTTATGTCCTGAAGTGGATGGAGTCTAAGGAACTTAAGTACTACGATGGACTTTCACAGTGACTTGTAATACACCCCAGTCGCATTTCCACTCCATGCCCCACAGAATTTTATTTGCAAAGAATTTTTTTTTGAAAAACGTCTGTCTCTCTAGAATGTTTTTATTTTCACTCACCTCTCCCTTCTCTAAAGAAGCCCTAGCCTTTCTGTACAGGGTCTACTCCAGAGCACTGGGGAGGTAATTCAAGGATCTATGGCCCTTGTTACTCATGGGCAACTTATTTGTACATTCTCAGGTTATGATAGAACCTTCGTAAGAAGTAGCAGATACAAATGAGAAGTCCCTATCTGCAACTAATTTCAAAAGAAAAATGCTGTCCAACCTTTATATGATTTTTTTCTTCAGATAGCTGAATTTTTTCTTTTCTAATGTTCTGACCTGTCTACTTTTTCATGAATCATCAAGAAGTATTTGCTTAACATATTTGGGCTTTTTCAGTGTTTTAAATTAATGTGAAAACTTTTAGGTAATTAGTGTTTTGAATACAACATTCAGAGGCGGAATACTTACAGGAGATTGCAACTGAAAAATAAGCCCAAAGTATTCTCTGAAGGTGACTTCTGTGCTGAATTATTTAACATTAACATAAAAGTTAAAACTTTACTATGATAAGAGTAACAGATTTTCTGACGATATAAAAGAAAGCAAAAACAATCTTGAGAACGTGGGTCAAGGGTTATTTAATCTTTTACTAAGTCAGTCGGGGGTATGATTTGGAGAGCAGTTGGTTTTGTTAGCATGATCAGGAATCTAGCAAAAAGAACTAATTGCTATCTTTAATTACTCTTGTAATGGAATCAATATGCTGCCAGGTTATCAGTTAAGCCAAACATAATGGGTTGTCAGTGTTATTACAAAGATACATTGAGGCTCAGGAAAGGAAAAAGTTGTGGTATGTCTCTCAATATAGTTTTACTTATTGAAATCAATTTAAATTGAAATTAAGTAAGTCACAGATACTCTCCTATCACTCTCTCATTGTGAAATTTGTGTAGAACTTTATATTGGTTTGCTTTTCGAAAAGCTAATTGTGTACTAATAGAATGCAAAAAAAAAAAAAAAAAAAAAAAAAAAAAAAAGAGCCTGCTGGTAGGTGCTCAAATAGAGCTGCTTATTTAAAAACAAGGTATCATATGCTCAGTGCATTGAAACTTCTACTTGTGGGTGTAGCAATGTCTTCTGATACATTTTTTGCATATTGGGGGAAGTGTCAACATCTTGAAGGTACATTTCCACTTGGTACCAGCATTCCAAGGACACTGGACCTCAGAGGTGAATCAATAAGCTGTCTACGTCACAGGCTAGATCTCTGTGAAATATTGTGCATTCATCCTCAAAGTGTGCTTTGCATTTCTGAAGACTCAAGTGAAATTCTGGAGATGGTTCACAATGGTTAGTAACCTGACAATTTTTTTATGAATGAACTAAAATTTAAAATTTAATCATAGTGTGAGATAAAAACAAACATTTCTAATGATTATTCAAGATATAGCTGACAACTATATTATGGAAATAGAACATCTGGAGAAAAGAAAAGGTAAAATGATCCCCCTATGCAGACAGCAGCTCCCTGAAGTAGATCTTATCACTGTCGTGGATGTGGAGACAAATGTTTGGCCTGCTCCGTGTGAGTTCTCTTGTCCTGTATCATCATGAATGAGGCTTGAAAATGTAATATAGAGTTAATCCCAGGACAGAGAATACTTTGTTGCATACATCAAATGCAGTGGACTTCCAGTAAGCTTGCAAATGTTCTGGCCTTATATGTATATCTGTTTCACCGAAATTAACAGTCTCAATGAGATTGACTTTGCTTAAAATCAACAGATGCCAATTTATTAACAATCCATTGGATTTAAAACTTTTAAAGAAATTAAAAATTGAAGGAAATTGTGTTCATTCTAGTTGGCAAATATATATGTAAATATATATTTGATTTTAAAAGGTATCAAGTTTGATAAAATTTAAGTCTTCAAGTTTTTTCTTTTTCTTTTCTTTCTTTCTTTCCCTTTCTTTCTTTCTTTCTTTCTTTCTTTCTTTCTTTCTTTCTTTCTTAGAGTAAGAGAGCCTGAGCTGGGGAGGTGCAGAGAGAGAGGGATAGAGGGAAAAATCCCAAGCAGTCTCCAAACTGTCAGGTCAGAGCCTGATGCAGGGCTCAAACTCACGAACCGGGGCATCGTGATCTGAGCCAAAATGGAGTCAGAGGCTTAACTGACTGAGGAACCCAGACGCCCCTCAGTCTTCTTAAGAGGAGAGAACAAAATAGGTCTAGAGCAGATTGGCATATTCTTAAGTGATTAACTTTCCAAATTTGATAACTCCTTCCTGAAAGAGCAGTAGATGCCACTGAGTATATTTCTCTCTAGGTTTGATAGGAAGAGTATCTATGTTGGTTGATGCCTGCTGCAAATTAGACGTGGAAGGAGAAGTAGTCAGGGAAACATGTATTTTTATGATACTTTACTTGGTGAATTTTACTTTATTAACGTTTATCACAAATTTGTACTTGCAGTAGAAATTCTGCACTTTAATATAACATCAGTATCACAAAGCAACTCATAAGCTTAGATCTGTTCCTCATGAGCCTCGGTTCTAGTCTAAACTATTTCACTGACCAGCTGTTTGGTTTTAGGAAAGCCCATGTAGGCTCAATTTTTTCTCTTATAAAATGGTGTTTTCCATGATAGATGGTCCTGAAGGTGACTTGTAAATATAAAGTTCTGTGGTTCTAAGAATTTGAATATACTCAGGAGAAAATTGGAATCTGTGGAAGGTTTATGAGTATATGACAAAAATTGATCTTTTTAGTACCATTCAGTGGTTACATTGACTCTGCAATGATCCCAGGCAATTAAATTCCCTATTTTTAAAAGTTGTTTAAAAATTTATTTTGAAAGAGAGAGAGAGAGAAAGAGAGGGACAGTGTGAGTGGGGGAGGGGCAGAGAGAGGGGATGAGAGAGAATCCCAGGCAGGCTCCACACTGTCAGCTCAGAGCCTGACGTGGGGCTTGAACTCATGAACTGTGGGATCATGACCTGAGCCGAAATCAAGTGTTGGATGCTTAAATGATGGAACTATCCAGGTGCCCCTAAATTCCCTATTGAGAAGAGCTGGAAGCACAGTTTATTCACACAGGTAGGACACTTTAGCCCATCCCTGAGTAAAAGCATTACTATCCCCCTTTGGTAAAATTTTTATTTTATTTTATTATTTATTACTTTCTTAATGTTTATTTTTGAGAGAGAAAGAGAGACAGAGCACTAGTGGGGGAGGGGCAAAGAGAGAGTGAGACACAGAATCTGAAGCAGGCTCCAGGCCCTGAGCTGTCAGCACAGAGCTCAACATGGGCCTCGAACTCACGAACTGCGAGACCATGACCTGAGCTGAAGTCGGACGCTCAACTAACTGAGCTGCCCAGTTGCCCCTAAAATTTTTATTTTAAATAAATGATTTTGGTCTTAACTGAAAACACACCGCTGATTAGGACACATCTAATGCTTAAAGAAATGCTAATCTCTGTCTGAATAAGTCTTCTATTCTTTTAGATTCAAAGCCATGGTAAGGAAATAAGATCCATGAGGCGATATTCATGTGACAGAACCAAAGAAAAACTCTTTGTATTACTACAACAGACAGAGGCAACTGGGAGCTGAGGCTGAGACCTCCATGTAAATCCAGGATGCTGCCAGATTCTATCAACTGAGTCAACCTACCTTTGGCTGAATAAGTACACTGACTACCCAGCAAGGAGATTCTATGAGGACATGCTTCTCACCTTCTCTCCTTAGCTTTTGCATTTTACATTTCATTTCTGTCAGGATCTGTAGAGACCTAGGAAGGAGATTAAACTCAAATCAACCATTTTCCCTTCTTTACAACTTAGATATAAAGCCAGGGGGAGAGGTTGAAGTTGTTGATTTAAATTTGATTTGGAATTATTGGTATATTTTGGCCATCTATCTTATTTGTTTTCCCTACAACTACTAACTGAAAGTTGACTGCAGAAAATAGAATAAAATTATTTTTCTAAATACAATGGAAGCTGTTACCATAGAGAAAATGATCAAAAGCTCTTATGAGAAAAGTCCATATGAGCAATGATATTAAGTTCTGGGAATATTGATGATGAGTATTTTCAGGGTAATAGTTAGGACTTTTATTACTAAAGGATTTCAGGTTATCCTGTAGGAATCTCACTGAGATATTCTGTGTGGAAAATTAAATCACACTTGACTATCTCACTACAAAGTGATCTGTTAGACAATGGGAAATACAAACTTCTTACACTATGGGGTGAACAAATATTTATTTGGGGGATTTTTAAGATAACTTGAATCATAGAGTTTATTGAATGTTTTGGTCCTGGTTTATTTTACCTTAAATAAGTAATAATGTTTAAAAATGTATTTTCTAATACTTGAGTAGTGTATTTTCTATAGGTATATTCCTATTAAAAGGATTATTTGAAGGGGAATTCAGAACATATTGGATTACAGAAAAGTGGAGAAGCCTAGAAAAAAAGACTAGAGATAAAAAGAGAAATAAGAGTTCAAAAAGACAATTATAGGTTTGAGAAGTGATCAATAATAAATAAAATACTTTCTTGTGTGTAAATGTGTGGGTAATTGATATGTAGAAGAAATAAGGATCACAGAGTTAAATAGGGAAAAGGTGATTCTATAAATGAATTGATGTATCTGGGGATATAAAGGTAAATGAGTAAATGATCTACTAGAATTACAATTTACTGGAGAAATGAAGTGTGAGAGATAATATAAGTAAGCAGTTAATTGTAACTTGATATAGAAAATAAGACATTCTGTAAACAGACTAACAAAATAGAATGTTCTTGGGATTTGGAGGTGAGAGGTGGAGAGGAAGGGAAATCAGGACACCAGTGGAAGAGGGGGGCACTCGAGTGAGTTTTGAGGCTGATGGGATTTTGACCAAGGGAGATGGCTTATTCAGAAGACTTTCCTAATAGAAAGAAATCTGAGGAAGGAGGAATAAGTGGGGTGTGTTTGGAGAAGTGTGAGCCACACCTGGACCTGGGAGAATTGGGAAACCATAGGGGAAGAGGCTGCTGAGGCAAATAAGAAGACTCAAACTTGGAGTTAGAAAATTTTACATCATCTAACAGGCAAAGGAGAAAATAACAAATCTGGGAAGTAGCTAGTGCTATGCTTTTGGACAATGATTCTGGAAGTGATATTTGGAAGGAGTGAGGTGGGAAGGACCAGAACCTGTCAGTAGCCAAGAGGGATTCAAAGCCATCTTTGAGTGTCTCCAAGGGAGTTTGGGGCGCATTTGGAGAAAATAGGAGATCTACACTTTTTGGCAGGAGTAGAGGTGGGAATGGGGTGAGGCAGGGAAAGTAAAATGGAGGATAACAACATTTGAGCTGCCTCTGGAAGGATAATTAGAATTTGAAAGATGGCCCAGAGAGTGAGAATGAAGGCTTAAATGAGGAGTGTTGTGATAAAGAAGGAAGCAAAGGGATAAAAGTGGCAGGTTAGGCAAGACTTGGTGACTGACAGAATGTGGGAGCTCACCTTCTGGATGTAGTGAGGCAGAGTGTGTTGGTGATCTGAACCTGGGTGTCTGGAAGAGACAGAGAATGCTGGAAATTACAGATACAGCTATCTGATAGTAAGCATCTCCACCTTATTTTTTCTCTGCAGAGAGCACACTCAAAGGAGTGACTAAATGAGTAAATGAGGGCTTTGGTTATAAAAGTATGGGTATGGGTTAGTAAAGCATCAATGGGCGGTGAGCACCACAGGTATACCAACAGTAGAGAGCTGTCATCAGTTGCAGACCTAAAGGAAAAGGGGAAGGAGCCATTCCTGGCACTCAGTAATATGGTACCTGCCAGAACAGGGCCACTTGACAGGAGCTGTGGCCTTGTAGAGAGGAAGCTATGGAGCCACAGTCTGGCAGGGAGGGGATGATCAAGGAGTAACTGCCATAAACCTCTCTCCTCCTGCCTCCTGTCCTGATCCCTTGCCGGTTGGTCCCATTGGCCAATCCTAACAGGAATCAGAGGCAAGGGAGCCTGCTTGATGTTGCCCACAGAGATCAACTTCCCCAGCCCAGAGCATAGCAGAGAGGGGATCTAGAGAGCCGAATAGAGAGGGCCCAGCAACTCCTCAGTAAAAATATTTTGAGAATTTATTCATTCATAAATGATACAAACTCAGTAACATACCAATTCATACAGTGTAAAAGAAATCAAGAATAGAAATCAGCGTTGGATTTTAAAAGTTTTACTTATGAATAATAGAAATAAATCTTTTTGCTCTTCCAGTGTGATTGAATATGTTGATCTGATCCGACTGTCATTGTTCTCACTTGTCAGTGTTGCTGAGAAAGAAATCATGGCGTGAATAGAACCAGGAGCTGCTCTGCCATCTTCACGTTTTTGCTTGTGCTTCTGTAATCTTCATTTTCCTTTCAGGAATGCATATTTGGAAGGCTTAGTTTGTCTAGAACAAGAAAATATAAGTGGTACTTACTCTACTACTTTACAGCCATATGTAAGTTGAAATATTCTGGAAGCAACTAATAAATGAGTGCTGTTGTCAGCCCTCACCTAAGGTGGAATTACCTTCTTCGTCTTACCTCAGTTCCCACCTTAGAGATACTTGATCTTGATTTGGCAAGGGGGGCAGGATCAATCTGTAAAGCTTAATTTGCTTGCCAGTTTTGTGGGTTAAATAAATGTGAATAAAAGTCGTCATTGTTTCTCCTCACACCTCAAAGGATTATCTTGTGCCCCCGCCCCAGAGTACATGTACCTCCCTACTTTGGAAACCACTGCTATACACCGTTGGAGGTATGAGTCTGGAATTTAGGAGAGAGCTGAGCATTGAAGATGTTGGCTTTGAAGGGATCTGCATGAATACAAATTTCATAGCTCTAAGCACGGATGGAATTGCTAAGAGGAGAGATAATGATGAAAGGAAACAGTGGAGAGCTTAGGCCAGGCAGCTGGGAGGATTCCTACATGTATGGATATAAACAAGGAGAAAGAGGTAGTACAGAAGTCAGAGAAAGAGCAAAGCATGAAAAGAACCAGGGTCCCAGAAATCAAGGAGGGCTGATCAGAGGTGTCAGCTGCTGAGTTGGGAATGAATGAAGACCAAGGATTGGCCAGGTGTGGTTGATTATGAGGCCAAGGTTAAACTTTGAAGGTCTTGGTGGAGTCTTGCATGAGTCAAAACAATGAGTGCGGGCTAATTTTTAAAGGAAGGATTAATGAGGACAACCATTCAAAGGCCAATAGAATATTTATTATTGTTTTTGTTTGCTTACTTTAAAGTAGGAGATGTCGTGTGGAGAAGGGAAAAAGGTGGGAGAGAGGTAGAAATTTTGGAAAAAAAAAAAAGAAGGAATCATTAGAAACAGATTCCTGAGGGAAGCAGTAGAGATGGGTTTGAAAGTCTAGGTAGAAGGGGTAGCCATGACAAAGAGGATACTTCCTTCTCAGGTTGTTACAAAGAGGCTATGGTGTTTTTGGATGCAGAAATTATATTCCTTTTATACTCAACACTGAGGAGATACTTAGTAAAATACTGCAAAGAAAACTGGCCACAAATTAATAGTTTCTTAAAATCAAAGAATATGTTCTCTACTGAGAGCAAAACCAAGGGAAATGAGTGTAAGATGTCAATCAAGATTTAATAAAGGAAATTATCAATCCTGTTACTTTTTTGAGTTTTTCTTAAAAAGGGCAAATTTGAATCTGGTTGAAATGGATTGATTATGGGCATGCTCACACATTTTTTTTTTTTCTGACAGGCTGGGCCAGGTGACTTTGGAAATGCTATATTTTATTCTCAAAAAGATTGCAAGTATTTGAAGGCATACATTCTCTCCTGGAGTATGGGCAGGGCAGACAAAATCAGAGGGGTGCTATTTTTTTCATGACAATAAGTGGATGCCAGGAAACTGCAATTTTAATTCCAGCTTGATAATTAATTAGTTCTATTTTTTGGACAAGAATCTTAACTTCTATAACTCTTCACTTTCTTTTTTTCTAAAACCAAAATTAAGGGGGTGGCCATGATATCTAAGATTCTTTTGGTCTTAAAATTAAATGATTCTAAAAATGTATATCATATTACCTATTTTGCTTATGGTAAAGTCACAAAATATGTCCATTATTTATGAATGTTTCCCTTGCTTGAATTTCATGAAAATATTTTGTCTACTACTTAACTATTGCAGCATATAACTTTTGAAAGTGTAATAAAACTCAATTGATGTTGCATGCATGGATGCTAAGCTTAGAAAAGACTGAATCAGATTGCCCTCATATTTAATCTTTTTCTGCTTATCAGTTTCATTCACTTGGAAGCTTTAGTCAGTTAGGCCACTATTAGTCATTTCGTAAATTGTTATTCACTAGCTTTCCACTTCCTTTTGAGAGTTGAAAGAGTTAATGCAGTTAAAATGTTTGACTCAGTCTAGAACTTCTTGGGTATCTATTTTTATGGTTTTGATGGTCAATTTAGCTCTCCAAATAAGTTACTTTCAACTACTACTTTAGGCAGAAAATATGAGTAATTGAATTTTGTTTGGTTGAATTAATTATCCTATTTCATTCATGCATTTGAGTAGACTTCCCTGCTAGACTCTGAGCTCCATGAAGCTAGAGATGTGTCTGTTTTTACTCCTTAATGCATCATATCCCATGTACTTACCACAGTGCTTACACATAGTGTCTGCTCAGTAGATATTTCTTAAGTGGATGATATGATTTTACTTCTATGGAGTTGTTAGGCATTACAAATTTGTGATTCAATATTCTTTTCCATTTAAAATTTGTAATCATGAACCACTTTATATTTGTCAGTGATTATACAAGACTAATCTGTTCAACAGCAGTTAATTATGAAAGATGTCTTACCCCAGACCTTCATGTCCACTTTGCATTCTGCCTTAAAGTCCCTTCAGAATATTCAGACACACAAAACACAGAATAGCCAGATGAGATGGGATAGCATTTATTGGGGATAGAAGAGTGGCTGGAAGTTCAAGAAGTGTTAGTTTGCCTCTTGGTTGCCTTTCTTTAGTCACTTCTTCAAAAGGGCCCCCATGCCTTGTCATCCTGATCACAACTTCTTTACTGATTATCAGCTTCCCCCTTCTTCACGTACAGATTTTTCTTTTCTCCAT
Organism: Panthera leo; assembly: GCF_018350215.1. Classification (NCBI taxonomy): domain Eukaryota; kingdom Metazoa; phylum Chordata; class Mammalia; order Carnivora; family Felidae; genus Panthera; species Panthera leo. The sequence goes on from NC_056686.1 coordinate 183,188,648, forward strand.
CTCTCCAATAGTTGCCTTATTTCCCCTACTTCATTCAGTAGATTAATTATTCCTTGGACATTTTTGCTTTCTATCCAAACGTAAAGGTCAGGGACAACCATTTCGGTGTTATTGCCTACAAGCTCTGTTGAATAATTGGTGTCTCTGAAATCTGACCCACTCCTCATTCTTGCCAGTGGAGCTGGAGCCCTTTTAGAGGGAGGACCAGATCTCCACCATTTTGGGGCCACTCAAATCCAAGCTGCTAACTTCACTGATGTGTTCAGTAGTCCTTTAACTCATTACTAGGTGATGCCTTATTCTGATTCTTGTTGCTATTGTTCCAGTACCACTTGCCTTATTGTTGCAGTTACGTTTGGAGTAAGGCGATGGAATAGAGGTGTTCCTGAATGTGATCTGGGGCTGAAAGAATGTGTATACATCTATTTAGCAATTACTTATTTGGCACTCATGATGTGCCAATCATGTTACGTGACTGAAGCAATTATAAGGTAGGTGCCTCTAGTGGTAGTGCTAGAATGAATGGGTGTTGGAGCACACGTTATCCCTCCGTCTCTTACCTCTTGTGGTCAGGGCTATGGTTCCCCATTACTGCCAGCATCAGGAGAGTCTCTCTGTGTGTTGTCTTTCCAATGAGTCAGTTTAAGGACTGCTAACAACCACCTTTTTTTATTTTTGTGACAGATGATTCAAGAGAGCCGGTTTCTCATAGAAATGGCAGATACAGTCCAGGAAAAGATTGTGCAGTGTCAGAAAGCAGGTAATCCCCCCCAACTCCTGCCCCATTTCATTTAGAAACTTAATGATAATTCTTGATAGATTTTTCAAGTTTCCATTTTTACTCTTAAAATTCAAATATTTTATGCCATAGTTTAGCTATAAATTTGAGTTAAACTTAAGTCTTTGTTTAGTACAGAAGAAGTCTTGGTGACAGTAGGTGGGTTGTATGTACATAGGGGGGTAATGTCTGAAGATGTCTAGAGAGGTGAGGGGTTCTGAATCTACTTTTGTGGTTTTTACTACACATTGCTCCTTAAGAACCACCTCATTTTTACAATTTGAACCATAATCCTATTAATCTTCTAGGCTTTGGCCTCATTTATTAGTCATCCTTTTAAATTTATTCTTTCTTTAAGGATAGGATGGATCACATCTCTGTGAGGGTACCACTTTGTTGATTTATATTCACCTTCATCCATACTCTATACTTTTGTCTTTCTTGGATTTATATTCTCCTTGATTCCGACGCACAATAATTAGGATGAAGGAGATGACAATAATGACAATTGCTTGATATATTGGCATATGATATACTGTGCAAATACACTATGTTGCTTAGTCCTTATAACAACTCTACAAGGTAATCACCATTATATCCAATTTGTAGATGAACCATCTGAGATTCTGAGAGATTGAGTGAATCACCCAAGATGCCTATTAACACAAGGTAGAGCTGACCTTTGAACCCAGACCAGACTTTAAAAATGGTGCTCTTTGCTGACTTGGTCCACAGACTTAACTGTTTCTGTTGACAAAAAGCACAGAAATAATCCCACGTACTTATATAATGCTCCTATATGTGAGGCAGTACTTTGAGAGCCTTATATGTGTTGACTCATTGAATCTTCACCACCATCCCTTGAGGTAAACACTCTTGTTATCACCATCTCACCAGTGAGGAAACTGGATCACAGAGAGGACTTGTTCATGCTTATGTAGCTAGTAAAGTGGTAGAGCCAGAGGGTAAGCCCGGCTCCACAATCATGCTCTTACCATGTGCTATATTTGTGATGTTAACACTAAGAAGGTTAATGTGGTTTTGGGCTACGTTAATAAAAGTAGAGTAATTAGAATAAAAAGGGTGGTGGGCTACTTCAGCCTTGTGGGCTGCTACCCTACCTTGTGTGGGCTGCTTCAAGCCCACTTTGAATATGATGTTCCTACAAGCTCTTCTGGATGCAATGCAATATGCAATATGCAATCTTCCTGGATGTCATATTTAAAGAAGAGACATTATTAGTAAAGCTGAATCATGCTAGAATGTTCAATCTGGAGGAGAGAAGACTCCAGTGGACTTTATCTAACATCTTTCTTCAAATATTTAAAGGGCTGCACAGTGGAAAAGAGGTTGGACCTAGCAGGTCTGGATCTAGCTAGCACCAAGGTTCCAGGGAGAGAGACTTTGGCTTGACATAAGGTATAGCTTTCCAAAGATGGCATAAGCTGTCCAGAAGAAAGTGTGATTCCCATCTCTGAGGATAGTGATATCTTTTATAGTATTCAAGCTTCTTAAGAAATAGTTGAGCTAAACATAATTTTAAGGTCATTCTCAAATATGAAACATTTAGGTATTTCCAGGAACTCTATTTACAAAACATGTTTTTATTTTTACTCAACATTTGTCGGTTAACCTTGTTATCCACATGGGCTCCGGGATCTACTGTCAATCTATGGAGATGGTTTATAGGGAAAAGTAGAATAAGTTCATCTATCACATATGGTTATCAGTTGCACATTACACTGTTTCATGTAAAAACCAGGTAGAAGACAAACGAGACATATGTACCCTCTTGGAAGAATTTGGTTCTTAACTTCCTTCTTATGTCTTTATCTATGCCTCCTGGCTGTTTCAAAGGTAATTTGGTCTAATGCATCCATTATTGTTAGTTTGCCCCTAAGGACAGCCATTGGTGGGGATGAACAGAATGAGAAGGAACATTCAACTCAGGGATTTCAAAATTATAAGAGAAGGGCAGGCATGGGAAATAATAACATTTTTCATAATAAAATGTTTTTCTGAAATAGCATCATACTAAGAATTCTTACATGTTCTCTTTTCAAAGGGATGGAATTTCACGAGGAACTTCATAATCTAGGGGCGAAAGAAGGCTTGAAAGGAAGAAAACTCAACAAGGCGACTGAGAGTTTTGCCTGGAACATTACAGTATTGAAGGTAAATGAAATTCCCAGGGACCTTCTTTGCCTTTATTATTCTTCTCCTCATGTCTCCAAAGTCTAGAGAAACATCGGTGGTTAAATGCAGTGATTTGAATTTTTAAGTAATATGTGGCCTAAATCACCAGGTTCATGCTCTAAGTGATGGGGAGATTGACATACTTTTTGCCCTAATAGGACAAACGAGGTTTGTGGTGGAGACAGAGGACAGAACGACCTAATTCCACTGCCTGGTGGTTGTGCTTGTGTGTTTTTACTCACATGGACTCTGCTGTTCATGTCAATATAACTGTTCTTGTCTGTGGCAAGAATAATGCCAAATGTTGTGGGAGAAGGATCCAGCACAAGTGATTTGGAAGAGCTTTAAACCTCAGAATATCTGGAACCATTTAGGATTATTTTATTTTAAGAACCGTTTCTATAAATATATTTATTTTTGCAAATAGCTTTGGAAGTCAGTTTCTTGAGATTATGATTTGCTCTGCTGAAAATTAATTTTAGGAGTTTGAAGTAAAGATGCCACTTTTCATATTTTCTTATGTGAAAGGACAGATGATTTAGGCAGTTGGAATAATTTATTCCTGACAGTGTGTTGAGAAGAAAATAGCCACAAATGTGATTAATTAAAAAATTAATCATTGCCAATGTATAAAGAACATCTACTATATGTCATATACTGTTTTACAAGCTTTAATAAACTAACATTTTAATATGCACAACAACCCAATACTACTATTATTCTCATTTTAGAGGCGAGAAAACCGAGGCATTAAAAGCTTAGGTATATTACCGAAGGTCACTCCACTAACAAACAATGGAAGTGGAGTTTGAACCCAGGCAGCTTGGTGCCAAAGAGATATGTTTATGAGGAGGTGCCAGGTGAACTGTAAGACATGTTACAAATGTTTCTTAAAAATTCAGTTCACAAATATTTGCTAACCTCCTACTATGTACTGGACTTTATGCTAGGTATTGAGGGTCCATGGAGAGCGAAAGAGGCACAGACCTTGACCTCATGAATTAACAGTCTGGAGGCAGGAGGTGGGATGAGGGAAAATAGGCATCATTTGCTTAATGAGCAGGGAGGAGCTATAGCGTTAATATGAAGAGAGACTTATTTTATAATATTAGAAGACAACATGTCAGCGTGAACCCTGACTCAAACACTTTCTGATCAGATATTTATGTGGTCTTGTTAATGTGCCAGTCACTGAGAAAGGGGCTATGGATACAAATATCAGAAGAGTAATACCTGGGCCTCCAGGACTGGTGTACCAAGGGAGACAGACATGTAACCAATAATGGCCATCAATTATTCAGCACTTAATATGTGACAGGCGCTCACAGCTAAGGTGTGCCCTTGCAGCAACTCTTGCTGACCCTGGTATGCATCTATCCATCTCACAGATGAGGACATTGAGGTTTAGCAAGGTTTAAGCTTCTTGCCTTCATCTAGTAAATGGCAAAGCTGAGATTTCAACTCATGTCTGTGGGTCTATACTACACTGTCCTTCTGCTCCCCATAAAACTCAATCCATGTGACTGAGTCTAGGCAGCCTAGTGCAAGGGTGAGGCAGGCTCTGTGTGCACATTGCCTGATAGCTGTGAGGCTTTAACCAAATTGTATGATCCTTCTGAGGGCTGACAATAATATTAGAGTGACAATAATATATATATTTTGAAAGTTTATTTATTTTGAGAGAGAGCACGTGCATGCAAGTTGGGGAAGGGCAGAGAGAGAAAGAAGGAGAGAGAAAATACCAAACAGTTTCCAAGGTGTCAGCTCAGAGCCCGATGTGGGGCTTGATCCCATGAACTGAACCATGAGATCATGACCTGAGCTGAAACCAAGAGTCAGATGCTCAACAAACTGAGCCTCCTACATGCCCCTAGAGTGACAATAATGTTAATACTCAGGGTTTTGTGAGAATTAAATGAAGTAATATATACAAAATGTCTAAGTCACAGTGCATAAAACTAGACACTGTATACACACATGTGCATATATAAAGTAATAATAATATACATAGTTATATGTATAATATATATATGTGTGTGTGTTATATGTGTGTGTGTGTGTGTGTGTGTGTCTGTGTGTGTGTGTATGTATGTATGCTATTACTTTTGCCACGTGAAGATGACATTGGAGGAACAAGTTTGTTGTTTCTTATTTTATTTAGAAGTCTTTTAATAATTAATTTTTAAATTGAGATTTCTTATTTCTGTATTAATCTGTGACTTAAGCCCATTCACTGTTCTGTGTTTCTTTGGTTTAGTGACAGGGGCTGGTTGCTAGATCGGGCTGGGCAAATACTATACATGCCATTCTAAGACAGATCTTTTGAAACATGACCAATATTCTACTATTGTAGCTAATGTACTAGCTGCTAGCATTTCAGCTTGAGTGCTAGGAACTTAAACAAGAATAGTGAATTTTTCCAAACTTTTAATATTTCCTTTCCTTCATGGTATTTGGTGGGCTTGTTAGTCAGGTGCTCTTTCCACAGTGCTGAACAAATGACCTTCTTGGAGTTTGAATTTTTAGCTGAGGGACAGAGACTAGGCTCTTTTGGAGACTGTTTAGTTCAATGATGCCTCTCTGAGAAGATCCTCCTCTCTAAGACTCTCCCTTTCTTTTTTTCTTTTTAAATGCTTATTTATTTATCTTGAGAGAGAGAGAGAGCAAGAGCGAGAGAGAGAGAGAGAGAGAGAGAGAAAGAGAGAGAGAGGAAGCAGGGGAAGGGCAGAGAGAGAGAAAGAAAATCCCAGCAGTCTCCATGCTGTCAGTGCAGAGCCCGATGCAGGGCTCAGTCTCCAGAACCGCAAGATCATGACCTGAGCAAGTCAAGAGTCAGATGCTTAACTGACTAAGCCACCCAGGCACCCCCCTCCCTTTATTTCTTGTGTCTTGAATGTGAAACTCTTAATTCCTGCTTTGTTCTCCAGCCTTCCTGTTGATTTTCCAAGCTTCTAAAGTCTTCCAATAAATCTCCTTTTTCTTAATTTTCTAGATTCAGTTTACATTCCTTACAACTGGTTGAATAAGCAGTAACCAAACTTTTGAGACATAAACAGTGAATAGGTAGAATATGGCAGGGCCTGCTATAAAGTTGTGCATTGCCAACAGAAAAAGTTTCCTTACATGCAATTTATATAAGTACTCTCTACTAACTAGAGGAAGGGAGTGGGGATTGATGAATATTGGTTGAATATATGGGTTCGTGAAGCTAAAAATATTTAATTCCAATGTACTTTCCAACAAGTAGGGGAGAAGCTGAAAAAAAATGAGAAATGTACGTCTAGGAAAAAGGTTGTTGGGACCAAGGAGTGGTGGAAAGGAGCATTGGCTTTAAAGTAAATTGAGCTGAGACTAAAAAAGTAATTCTTTAGTTTATGTTTTCTGAAATTCAGTATTACATTGATACGATATTAATAAATGAAGGAGAAACTAGAGAAAAATTGGCAGAGACAAAGATAAATAGCTCTATAATAAAATGAATATGAATTATACTTAGTGTCTACACTTTCCAAGCCAGAGATGAGGACTTAGGATCCAGCAAGAAAGCTGAAGTCAAGATGGTCCTGGAAACAATCCATGTTTTTTTTTTCCTTCCATTCATATTTTAGTACCATACATGGGTCCAGAGTAGGGAGTTGCTTAGCATATCATTTGCATTTCCCCACACTTTGGCCATATGCCAATAGCCGACTATGATATTTTCCTCCTATCCATTTCTTTCTCTTTCACTGCTGAGCACAGAATCAAATTCTATATATAGCCGTTATATTTATTTGGGGTGATGTGATGATACACGTCTCAATGACTCAGTCTTCAGTATATTTTCTAGATAATCATTGGACCAAGATAGTTGCATCTCATCCTACCATCAGACATTAAGAGTTACTTCCATCTGTCTTTTCTCCACGCTATCCTTCAGAAATGAGTGTTATTTGGTTATTAACATAATATTAAAATCTTACAATGGAATTTTCCCTGTTCTTTAAGTCTTCCAGAAAGAGATGCTACAATTTCACTGGCTTAGTTAACCTATTGTAGTAAATTGTTATTAATTTTTGAAGTGTTTCACTCATGAGAGTTTTGAAGTTCTTTTGGAAGAGAGATATGAATTTATACTATATGTCTGAGAAAACACAATGTGTTATTATGTGGAATCCATTTAAAGTCTTGGACTCCATCCAGAGTGTCTTGACTCCTCAAGTATAAAAAGAACTTCATTGTAAGGCAGTCACACCTGTAAAACTGAAATTAGAAAGAACCCTTGAGTAGCATTTTAGTGAGCTTTCCCAGTATATATTTTTCTAACTTGGCCTGTTAGGCATTTTAAGGAACTAAATTCAATTATCTTTACATTTTTAAAAGTTTGATGAAAAAATCAATTTTACCAGGCTAGACATGTGTCAAGTAGAAATATATAAAAAATAATATTCAAAAAATATAACTAGTAAACATTTTATTGTAAAGGAAAAATTATGAAGTTAGGTGGTCACTAGAGCTTAAAAAGGAATAAAAATATTAGGAAGTGGCTGACTTCTTATTGTTCATAAATTTCATTGATTACTAGTTGAATGACATGTATTAAATAAATTATGATGAACAATTACTTCATCAATGAGCACTTCTATTAATTGATATGTATTTATACTTTCCCTACATAGATTTACAGCCTGTAATTTAATGCATTCCAGTGTGTGCCACACAAAAAAATCCAGTTGGAGCATCTGGGTGGCTCAGTTGGTTGAGTACCTGACTCTTGATTTCAGCTCAGGTCATGATTTCTCCCAGGGTCATGGGATTGAGCCCGTGTTGGGCTCTGCACTGAGCATGGAGACTGCTTGAGATTTCCTATCTCTCTCTCTCTCTCTGTCTAAAATAAAAATAAAAAAAACAGTTCTTTTTTATAGATTTATATTCAGTAGGTATGACCAATCTTTTCTGCCTGACTTGTTGGCTTTTTATTATTGTTTAAGCCTTTACTTCTTCTGCTTTTTCTTGGCAATATTTTCATTTTTCTTGGGAAGAGCAGAGGCTGGAGCTTTTCACTTCTCCTTGGGTACTTGTGTTTCTAATGCAGGCAGATTCTCTTATTCAGGCCCCAAATTTCAGGCTGTCGCATCTCTGGGAAATATTGCTGAATAAGGGCAATTAAGTGGATGTCAGTGCGGTAATACACTTTCTAACAGAGCCTGCAAAACCACTTGAAGTCTTTGCTCATTGTTGAGAGACAGGAGAAAGGAAATAAGATGATGGGTTATTGAGAAAAGAAGTATGAGAGGTATCCATCTCTGAAAGACTGAATGATAGCAAGAATGGAGTCACCCTCAACCAAATGACCACTTAAAATCATTCTTTGTGACTCTGTATGTGTGTGTGTGTGTGTATGTGTGTGTGTGTGTATCAAATCAGCCTCTTCTGGTATCCATAGTGACCATATATCCTGGAGGCTTCTCTGAAGTTATATCAAGAAGGGACATGTCCAGTGTCCTCTATGTTGTCTATTGAGAACCTCTCCAATGGTGTTTCTGGTAGCTGTTGGCTCTTGTAGTAGAAGCTAGAGAAAGGCTAGCTTTCCTCCTGAGGCAACTCTTTGAGAAAAGAATGACAGTTTATGAAGTCTAGAAACAGACTCCCAGTGACAACGATGCATTAATAATAAACTATTCTTCATATTGATAATACTATCAATTGTTAAATAACCTAAAGCAAAGGAGTCAAGAGTACAGACTCTGAAGCCAGACACTTTCTACCTGTGTGTCCTTGGAAAAACTTCCTTTCGTCTCTGTGCTTCTGAGTCAATTGGGATATGCTAGATTGTGCTGTGGTAACAAAAATGTGAAAATCTCAGTGACTTAAAACAATAGCTTGTTTCTTGCCTCTACTGTATGTCCATCACAAGACATACACAGCAAGTATATTTTAGGAACACAGGCTAATAGGAACTGTATCTAATACTTCTACAATCCTAGAGGTAGGGAAAAGCACAAATTGGTTTTAAACACTTCTGCCATATGTTCACTTCTGTCATAGGTCTGCCATATGACACATGGAATCATAGTTTCCTTCTATTTATATTTGAATGGCCAAAACAAGCCACATGGTCAGATCTGAATTCAGTGGAGTGGGGCAAGTGTATACTTCCTCAAGGAAAGGGAACAGATTTTGGTGAATATAATGAGGTTCCTCAATTACACCCACTTCATAGGATTATATGAGGACTAAATTGTAGAGGCCATTTTTAGGCAAACAGCCTTGAGCAATGGAATGTAGAAAGGGCCCACAGTGTTCCCCTGGCTGAATACAGACTGGCCATCAGGTGACCCACCTCAGTATATCCACAGGCCCTAACTGACCAATGGGCTACTTACAACTAGGCACAGCTACCAAAAAAGGGAGAATTCCATATATCGCCATACCTCTTCCTCTTCTCCCTTTAAAACCGAACCCCACCCACTGCCTCTCCTTTGCTGTCCTGTCTGCCATTCCCTTGTGTTGTATTCAATAAACTTCTATCGCCTTTGTTTTGCTTCAGGTGAATCCTTTTACCTTCCGCATCACCAGCTTCCACTCAATCACCATCCCACATTTTGAGGCCCCCATCTGATTTAAACACCCCATTTAAACACCACGTAAGTGAATTAAGATATATAAAGTGGTGTATGGCATATAAAAAGTGCTGTATAATTGTTATTTTTATTATTAGTAATTAGCATTCACTGCTTATAATAAGCAGGTAAGTGATTTTCACACAACATCTTAAGTCATTTTAAGGGTAATGCTGTGAAGTTAGTGGTACTACACCCATTTTGTAGATAAGAAAACAGGCTTGAGAGGTTAAGTAACATTCCCATTGGCGTACAGGTACTGAGTGAGGGAGCAAGAATCTAAATCCAGAGCCCATGCTGTCAGCCCACTATGCTATATTGTTGGAATATTAATAGTACCATAATAATGATATATTAACTGAGTGCTTTCTATATATCAAGTATTGTACTAAGTGCTTTATGTCTATTATCTTATAGAGAGTAAGTGTCCTGTCCACATAACATGAGAATTCCAATCACCTTGGCAGTATATTCCCACAGTGCAGAAAGGTACATTGAAAGCGTGTAGCTTTAGACCACCAATTCTCCTTGTTCTGACATTATACTCACCAAGCAACTCTGTTGTCAGTTTGGCTTCCCAGGCATACTTTTCTGGTGGAGACAGAATGGATTGACCAAGTGACAAAACTAGTCCTATCTGCCTGGAGGTCGCATTTGTTTTTGTAAACGTGTCAGTTAACTTCCTTCATTACCAGTGCATCTCCTATGAGTTTGGGTAGCACGTGAATTAGCTCCCCAGATGTAATTGAACACTTGGACAGATACCACTGAAATTAGGAAAGGAAAACAAAATGACAAAAATACCAAAGCAGAGGGCCTGACCCTGGACCCACCCTGAGAACCCAGCCAGCCTCCTCCTGTTTCTCTTGGACCAGGTTACTGTTCACTCGCTTTCAGTCTAGATGTTGCCAGCCTCCACAACTTGATGAGGTAGAGGAAGTGCCTCCAGCAAGAGCTTTGCAAAGGCTATATATAATCCTATTCATATTCCTTCCTCAGCCCACTCCTCTACACCCTCAACTCTATCTCTCAGATGTTCACTCTGTCCTTTATCACCTAAGCCATTAGAGCAAAAGTCCTGGAATCTTCTTCCTTTGAATAGCAAACCTGAGATGATTTGGAAATGAGAGGTGAAGTCCTTATAGGTAAGGACTCCTCAGGCTTCACTGAGAAGAAAGGAGCCTGACAGGAATATTGAAGAGGCTGTAAGTCATTAATCTTGAGATGTGGACTTACAAAGAGTTTTCAATAAAGCTTTTAATTCTGTTAAGTCTAAGGAAAATATTTTCCAGTAATACATACAAAATAACAAGATTTGGGGCTGTGAGTTCCTGTCTATTTTATCTTAAAATTGATTATCTGAGAGTTTTGACGTATAGGAAGTTGGACATGAGTTTAAAAATCTTCAACTAATATAATTTTTAAACATTAGATTATCTTCTCTGGGGCTAGATTTTCCCACCTAAAGATGGGATCAGGTTTTATGATAGCTAGAGTCCTAGGTCTTCACATTTTATGACTATATAGTATTTTCAATCTTTTTCTGTGCTGAACTACATTACATTGCTTAAACACACGGATCCTTTGTCACTAAACTTATCAATAGTGTAAATCTCTCTACTTATATACCCTCTCTTTTATATCTTACTCCTCCTCCTTTGTTTTATTTTTAACGTATGACACTATGAGACCCTAATTACACTCCATTTCTATTCTTACTTCACAATTTCTCACTGTAATCTCTCCCACTGCTATATTTTCCCTTCCTGATTGCGCTTTACAAATAAGATGATCTATTCTTACCATCTTGTTGGGAATTTTTGTTTTCCAAAGTTTTTTTTTTATTGTGCTAAAATACATAGAACATAAATTTTGCCATCCTAACCATTTTTAAATGAACAGTTCAGTGGTATGAAAATGCATTCATAGTGTTGTGCGACCGTCACCAACATCCATCCCGACTCTTTTCTCTTGTAAACCTGAAACTCAGGATCTATTAAACAATAACTCTCCATTCCTCTCCCTCCCCAGCCCCTGACAACCACTGTTTGATTTTATGTTTCTATGATTTTTGACTACTCTAAGTAGTCATATAAGTATCTCATATAAGTGTGATCATACACTATTTGTCCTTTTTTGACTGACTTATTTCACTTTGCATAATGTCCTTAAGGTTCAGCGATGTTGTAATAAATTCTTTTATACAGCTAAATAATGTTCTGTTGTATACATTTTGTATGTGTGTTTTACATTTATTTGTATGTTTATTTTTATTTGTTTTATTTTATTTTTATTTTCATTCCAGTGTAGTTAACACACAGTGTTGTATTAGTTTCAGGTGTACAATATAATGATTCAATAATTCTATACATTATTCAGTGCTCATCAAGATAAATGTACTCTTTAATCCCCTTTACCTATTTCACCCATCCCACACCCACCTCTCCTAATCATCAGTTTGTTCTCTACAGTTAAGAGTCTGTTTTTTGGTTTGTCTCTTTTTTTCCCCTTTGTTCATATGTTTTGTTTCTTAAATTCCACATATGAGTGAAATCATATGGTATTTGTCTTTCCCTGAATGACTTACTTTGTTTAGCATTATACTCTCTGGATCTATCCATGTTGTTGCAAATGACAAGATTTCATTCTTTTTGGTGGCTAAGTAATATTCCATTCTATGTATGTACCATATCTTCTTTATTAATGAGCACTTGGGCTGCTTCTGTATCTTGGTTATTGTAAATAATGCTGCAATAAACATAGGAGTGCACATATCTTTTCAAATTAGTGTTTTCATTCTCTTTGGGTAAATGCCCACAAGTGGAATTATTGGATAATATGGTAGTTCCATTTTTAATTCTTGAGGAAACTCCATACTGTTTTCCACAGTGGCTGCATCAATTTACATTCCCACCAACAGGGCACAAACATTGCTTTTTCTACACATCCTTGCCAAAACTTGTTTCCCATGTTTTTGATCTTAGCCTTTCTGACAGGTGTGAGGTAGTGGTATCTCATTATGGTTTTGATTTGTATTTCCCTGATGATCAGTGATGTTGAGTATCTTTTCATGTCTCTGTTGGCTTTTTGTATCTTTGGAAAAATGTCTGCTTATGTCTTCTGTTCATTTTTAATTGGATTATTTGTTTCGTGTATGTATGTTGAGTTGTGTAAGTTCTTTATATACTCTGGATACTAACCTTTTATTGGTTATATCATTTGCAAATATCTTCTCCCTTTCAGCAGGTGATCTTTAGTTTTATTGATTGTTTCCTTTGCTGTGCAAAAGCTTTTTATTTTGATGTAGTCCCACTAATTTATTTTTGCTTTTGTTTCTCTTGCCTCAGAAGACATACCTAGAAAAAATGTTGGTATGGTCAATGTCAGAGAAATTACTGCCTTTGTTCTCTTCTAGGATTTTTATGATTTCAGATCTCACATGTAGGTCCTTAATCCATTTTGTGTTTATTTTTCTGTATGGTATAAGAAAATGGTCCAGTTTCATTCTTTTGCATGTTGCTGTCCAGTTTTCCCAATACTTTTTTTGTTAAAGAGATTATCTTTTTCCTTTTGCATATTGTTGCCTTCTTTGTTGAAGATTAATTGAACATAAATCGTGGGTTTATTCCTGGGCCCTTTATTCTGTCCCATTGATCTGTGTCTATTTTTGTGCTGGTACCATACTATTTAAATTACTGTAGATTTGTAGTATATCTTGAAATCTGGGATTGTGATACCTCCAGTTTTGTTTTTCTTTTTCAGTTGCTTTGACTATTCGGGGTCTTTTGTAGTTCTGTACAAATTTTAGGATTATGTGTTTTAGTTCTGTGAAAATTGCTGTTGGTATTTTCACAAAGATTGCATTAAATCTGTAGATTGCTTTGGATAGTGTGAATATTTTAACAGTATTCGTTCTTCTAGTCCATAAGCATGGAGTATCTTTCCATTTGTTTGTGTAGTCTTCAATTTCTTTTATCATTGTTTTATAGTTTTCAGAGTACAGGTCTTTCACCTCCTTAAGTTTATTCCTAGACATTTAATTCTTTTTGATGCAATTGTAAATGGATTTTTTTCTTAATTTCTCTTTCTGCTACTTCATATTAGCTTATAGAAATGCAATTTATTTCTGTTTATTGACTTTGTATCCCATGACATTACTGAATTCTATCAATTTTAGTAGTTTTTTGGTGGAATCTTTAGGGTTTTCCGTATATAATATCATGGCATCTATAAACAGTGAAAGTTTTACTTCTTCCTTACCAATTTGGATGCCTTTTATTTATTTTTCTTGTCTTATTGCTATGGCTAGGATGTCCAGTACTATGTTGAATGCAAGTGGTGAGAGTGGACCTCCTTATCTTCTTTTCTGATCTTAGGGGAAAAGCTCTCAGTTTTTCACCATTGGGTATGATGTTACCTATGGGTATTTCATATATGGCCTTTACTATGTTGAGGTATATTCCCTCTAAATCTACTTTGTTGAGGGTTTTACTATGAATGGATGATCTACTTTGTCAGATGCTTTTTATGCTTTTATTGAAATGATCATATGGTTTTTATCCTCTCTCTTATTGATGTGATGTATCATGTTGAGTGATTTGCAAATATTGAACCACTCTTGTGTCCCAGGAATAAATCCCACTTGATTGTGGTGAATGATTATTTGTAAGGTATTGTTGGATTTGGCTTGCTAATATTTTGCTGAGGATTTTTATACCTATGTTCATGAGAGATTGACCTGTACTTTTCTTTTCTTTTTTCTTTTCTTTCTTTTTCTTTTTCTTTTCTTTTCTTCTTCTCCTCCTCCCCTTCCCCCTCCCCCTCCCTGTCCTCCTCCCCATCATTCTCCTCCTTCTCCCCCTCCCCCTCCTCCTCTCCCTCCCCCTCCTCTTCCCCCTTCTCCTCCTCCTCCTCCTCCTCCTCTTCCTTCTTCTTCTTCTTCTTCTTCTTCTTCTTCTTCTTCTTCTTCTTCTTCCTCTTCTTCTTTTTCTTCTTTTCATAGTGTCTTTACCTGGCTTTGGTATCAGGATAATGCTGCCCTCATAGAATGGATTTGGAAGCTTTCTTTCCTCTTCTATTTTTGGAATAGTTTGAAAAGAATAGGTATCAATTCTCTTTAAATGTTTCATATCATTCACCTGTGAAGCCATTGGTTCTGGATTTTTGTTATTTGGGAGTTTTTTTTATTACTGTTTCAATTTCAGTTCTGATCATGTCTCTTCAAATTTTCCATTTCTTCCTGACTCAGTTTTGGGAGGTTGGATGTTTCTGGGAATTTATTCACTTTTTCTAATTTGTTCAATTTGTTGGCATATAATTCCTTATAATGTTCTCTTCAATTCTTGTATTTCTGTTATATTTTTGTTGGTTGTCATTTCTCCTGTTTCATTTATGACTTTGAGTCCTTTCTCTCTCTCTGTTTGAGGACTCTGGCTAAAGGTTTATCAATTTTACTGATCTCTTAAAAGAACCAGCTCCTTGTTTCATCAATCTATTCTATTGTCATTTTAAGGTTCTTTTATTTAAAAAAAAAGTTTATTTATTTATTTTGAGTGAGAAAGAGAGATACAGTGGGAGAAGGGCAGAGAGAAAGGGAGAGAGAGAATCCCAAGCAGGCTCCACGCTGAAGTGCAGAGCCCAACATGGGGCTTGAACCCATGAACTGTGAGATCATGATCTGAGCCAAAATCAACAGTCAGATTATCAGCTGACTGAGCCACTCAGGCACCCCTGTTTTAAGCTTTTATTTCATTTATATCTTTATGTTTTTTCTTCCTTCTACTGGTTTAGGATTTGGCTTGTTTTTCTTTTTCTACCTTCTTTTGGTATAAGGTTAGGTTGTTTATTTGAGATTTTTCTTCTTCTTGACGTAGGCTTGTATTGCTGTAAACTTCCCTCTTAGAATCACTTTAGCTGCATCTTAAAGATTTTGGACCATAGTGTATTCATGTTCATTTGTCTCCCTGTACTTTTTTATTTCCTCTTTGATTTCTTGCATGACTCATTCATTGTTTAGTAGCATATTATTTAACCTCCATGTATTTGTACTCTTCCAGATTGTATCCTTATGGATGATTTCTAGTTCCATAGCATGTGGTCAAAAAAGATGCATGGTATGACTTCAATCTTTTTGAATTTGTTGAGACTTATTTTGTGGCCTAATATGTGATCTATTCTTAAGAATTTCCCATGTGTACTTGAAATGAATGTGTATTTTACTGTTTTAGGATGGAATGTTCTGAAAATACCTGCTAGATCCATTTGGTCCAATGTGTCATTCAAAGTCCCTGTTTCCTTGTTGATTTTCTGTTTGGATGATCTATCCATTGACATAAGTGGGGCGTTAAAATCCCCTAATATTGTATTAATATTATTGTATTACTATCCATTGCTTACTTTATGTTTGTTATTAACTGCTTTATGTATTTGGATGCTTTCATGTTGGTTGCATAAATATTTACAATTGTTATATGTTGTTGGATTGTTCCCTTTATGATTATATAGTGTCCTTCTTTGTCTCATGCTACAGCTTTTGTTTTAAAGTCTGTTTTGTCCAATATAAGTATTGCTACCCCAAGTTTCTCTCACTGTGCTTTTCCATCCCTTCATTTTCAACCTGCATGTATCTAAAGAAGCTTCAAGTGAGTCTCTTGGAGGCAGCATATAGTTGGGTCTTGCTTTTTTATACATTCTGTCACCCTTTGTATTTTTATTGGAGCATTTAGTCTATTTACGTTCAAAGCAATTATTGATAGGCATGTACTTATTGCCATTTTGTTACTTGTTTTATGGTTGTTTTTGTAGTTCTCTGTTCCTTTCTTCTCTTGCTCTCTTGTCTCACAGTTAGTTGGCTTTCTCTAGTGATATATTTGGATTCTTTTCTTTAATTTTTGCATATATATTATTGATTTTGATTTGTGGTTACCATAACATCTTTGCATATAGCAGTATATATTAAGTTGATGGTTGCTTAAGTTTGAGCCCATTCTTTACTCTTCTCCTCACATTTTAGAATATGGTGTCATACTTTACATCTTTTTATTTTGTGAGACCCTTGACTTATTTGTATAGATATACTTAATTTTACTGCTTTTGTGCTTTCTACTTTTCTTACTCCTGCTTATGGTCTTTCCTTTCCACTCGAAGACTCCCCTTTAACATTTCTTGTGGATCTGGTTTAGTTTTCATTAATTCCTTTAACTTTTGTTTGTTTGGGAAACTCTTTATCTCTGCTTCAATTCTGAATGAAGGCCCTGCTGAATAAAGTATTATTTGCTGCAGGTTTTTTTTCTTTCAGCACTTTGAATATATCATGTCACTCCCTCTGGCCTGCAAAGTATCTGCTGAAAAATCAGTTTATCACCTTATGAAGTTTCCCTTGAATGGAAATTTTTTGTTTCTGTTTCTCTTGCTATTAAAAGTTTTTTTTAAACATTTATCTTTGAGAGAAAGAGAGAGAGAGAGCAAGGAGGGGAGGAGCAGAGAGAGGGAGACACAGAATCTGAAACAGGATCCAGGCTCTGAGCCATCAGCACAGAGCCCAATGCGGGACTCAAACTCACAAACCGTGAGATCATAACCTGAGTCAAAGTTGAATCTTAACCTACTGAGCCACCCAGCCGCCCCTTTTTTGCTGGGTGAAAATTTTTGAGAATTTTTAAAATTCTCTTTTTATCATCATTTTTTTTTGCCATTTTAATTACTGTATGTCTTGGTGTAAACCTCCTTGGGTTGATTTTGTTGGGGGCTGCTATGCCTCCTGGATCTGGATTTCTGTTCCCTTTCCCAGATTTGGGAAATTTTCAGCAGTGATTTTTTTTTTTCAAATAAACTTTCTTCCCTCTTTTCTCTCTCTTTGCTTTCTGGGACCCCCATAATGCAAATGTTATTATGCTTGGGGGTATTGCTGAGTTCCCTAAGTCTATTCTCATTTTGTATTATTATTTTTTTCTTGTATCTTTTCATCTTGATTGCTTTCCATTTCTCTGTGTTCTAATTCACTGATCTGTTCTTCTGCCTCCTCTTATCTACTATTCCATCTAGTGCATTTTTAATTTCAGTTATTGGGTTCTTCATCTCTAATTGGTTCTTTTTTATGCTTTCTCTTTCTTTGCTGAAGGTCTCATTGAGATTCTCCACTCTTTCTTCATGTCCAGGGAGTATCTTTATAAACATTACTTTAAATTCTCTATGAGGCTATTATCTGCATTTTGCTTAAGTCTCTGTGATTTTGTCGTGTTCTTTCATTTGGGACCTATTCCTCTGTATTCTCATTTTGTCTAACTCTCTGTGTCTGTTTCTTTGTGTTAGGAGAGTCGGTCATATCTTCTTCTCTTAAAAGTAGTGGTCTTATGAGGAAGAAGTCCTTTGGTGCCCTGCACTGTCCCCCGTTAACCAGAACTAGGCACTTCAGGGCTGTCTTCTATGTGTGTTGTGTGCACCCTGCTGTTCAGACTGAGCCACTTTCTTCTTCATTTCAGTCATCTGCAATTGCTCTCTTTGTCTGTTATGGGCAGGATTTTGTTCTTGTGTTGTCAATAGGCCAGTCTGGGACTGCCTTGGGCTTGAGCATAGTCACTATAGGCACTTGCCAAGGATGCAGTAGTGCTTTCCCTGTGTTGTACCTGAGAATCTTTTGTTGGTAGGTGACCTGCAGTCAGACCAGATATCTGCCACCAGCCCACTGCTGAAGCTGAAGTCTGACTGGTGAGTGTGGTTATCTTTTCCTTTCCCTGGGGCAGGTGTCACATTAGAGTGGTGCTGGCACCTGTCGGGGGTGTTGATAGACTACCAGGCTTGTGGCACTGCTTTGGATGCGTTCAGACCAAAAGCAAATTGGAGGGGATGGAACTGCAGAAGCACACAGGTGCTGGTTGACAGTGTTAGCAAGGTTTGTGCTGGTGTGCTGTGGGAGGAGACCTGGAGCAAAAGCCTGGCTGGAGGGGGTGTGTCTTCAGGGGAATGCAGGGGCAGGGTGCACTGTTAACAAGTTAGGTGGGGAGTATTGGCTCCATAAATAGTTGGGGAAGGAAATTGCCAGCTTCTTTCTTCCTGGAGAATTTTCCCAACATCCCTGCTCCTCTACCACACATTCTGAGATTAGTAAACAAATTTCCTTCTTATATACCCCAGGCATTTTTCAAAGTGCTGCTTCTATGCTATATCTCTATGGAGCTGTTTATTGTACCATCTCTTTAAGGGCAGGGACTCAGTTGACTCTTGCCCTCCCTACTCTCCTATGATCCTGCTAATTTTTAAAGTTCCAGGTTTTAAGTTCCACTGATTCTAAGAACTTGTGAAATTTGGCCCCTCTGGTTTTCAAAGGCAAATGTTATTCATCATCCTGTGTGGGCTTCCCTGTGTGAGTCTATTTCTCTCCCTTATCTGTGCCTGTGGCTTCCCTCCCTCCTGCAGACAGTCCTGGGGGTCTATTTAGCTGCTGACTACATCTCTGCCCTTCCTACCCTCTTTGATGCAGCTTCTTCTCTATATTTAGCTGTGGAGAGTTTGTTCTGCCAGCCTTCAAGTCTTTTTCTGGTTATTTACATGATGTGAATGTTATCTAGTTGTATCCATGGGAGAAAGCTAGCTTAGGGTCTTTCTGCTTTGCTATCTTCCCTGAAAGTCCTATAAATACTACAGTTTGCTTATCCATTCATCTGTTGATGGATGCTTGGACACTTTCATGTTTTAACTTTTGTGAATAATGCTGCTATAAACACGGATGTACAAATATCTCTTTGAGATCCTGATTTCAGTTCTTTTGGGTATATACCCAGAAGTGAAAATTGTTGGGGGGGGGGGTGCCTGGGTGGCACAGTCAGTTGAGCATCCAACTTTGGCTCAGGTCATGGTCTCACGGTTCATGAGTTTGAGCCTTGCGTCGGGCTCTGTACTGACAGCTCAGAGCCTGAACCTGCTTCAGATTCTGTGTCTCCCCCTCTCTCTCTGCCCCTTCCCTGCTCACATTCTGTCTCTCTCTTTCACACATACATAAATAAAACATCAAAAAAAAAGAAAAGAAGTGGAATTGTTGGATAATATAGTAAATCTATGTTTAATATTTTTGAGGAATCATCATACTATTTTCCACATTGGCTGTACCATTTTACAATCCCACCAGAAGTGCACAAGAGTTCCAATTTATACACATCCATTTTATTTCTTTTCTTTCTCTCTTTTTTTCTTTCTTATTTTCATTTCTTTCCTTCTCCTGTCCCCCTCTTGTCCTTCACCCCCTCCCCTCCCCCCTCCTCTTCCCCTTCTTTTTCCCTTTCTCCTCCTCCTCCTCTACTTCCCCCTCCCCCATCCCCCTCCCCCTCCCCCTCCCCCTCCTCCTCTTCTTCTTCTTCTTCTTCTTCTTCTGATAGTAACCATCCTAAAAAGTGTGAGGTTGTATCTCATTGTGTTTTTTTTTTTTTTTGGTTTGTATTTTTCTAATGATTAATGGTGTTGAAAAATTTTTTCATGTAATTATTGGTCATCTGTGTATCTTTTTTGGAGAAATATGTATTCAAATCCTTTGCCCATTTTTGAATTTGATTGTTGCTTTTTTTTCTTTTCATTGTTGAGTTTTAGAAATTCTCTATATATTTGGGATGTTAATCCTTTATCACATACATGACTTGCAAATATTTTATCTCATTCTGTGGGTTGCTTTTTACTTTTAACATATTGTATTTTGATGCACAAAGTTAAAATTTTTCATGAAGTCTATTTTGGCTCAGGTCATGATCTCATGGCTCCTGGGATTGAGTCCCACGTTGGGCTCTGCACTGAGAGCATGGGATTGGGGTTCTCTTTCTTTCCCTCTCTCTCTGTCCCTCCACTGCTTCTCTCACTCTCAAAATAAATAAACTTTATAAAAATATTTCACGAAGTCTAATTTGTCTATTTTTTCTTTTGTTGTCTATGCCTTTGATGTCATATCTAAGAAATCATTACCAAATCCAACCTTGTCAAACTTTGCTCTGTGTTTTTTTTGTTAAGACTTTTATAGTTTTAGGTCTTACATTCAGGTCTTTTCCACTTTAATTTAATTTTTGTATGTGGTGCTAGGTAGCTGTCCAACTTAATTCTTTTACATGTGGATATCCAGTTTTCCCAACACCATTTGCAGCAAAAACTATCTTTTTCCCACTGAATGGTCTTAATATCCTTGTCAAAAATAATTTGTTCATATACACGAGGGTTTATTTCTGGGCTGTCTTTTCTATTCTATTGGTCTGTATGTCTAAGTTAATGCCTGTATCACACTGTTTGATTACTGTAGATTTGTAGTAAGTTTTAAAATCAGGAAGTTTGAGTCTTCCAGCGTTGTTCTTCTTTTTCAATATTGTTTTGGCTATTCAGGGTCTCTTGGGATTCCATGTGAATTTTAGGATGGAGTTTTCTATTTGTGTAAAAAGATCATTGGGATTTTGATAGGGATTGCTTTGAGTATGTAGATTGCTTTTGGTAGTATTGTCATCTTAACCACATTGTCTTCCTGTTGGGAATTTTTGCAAACAGAATGATGTTATCCTTTCTTTCATTTTGCGAGGCTGCCCTGCAGTGAAAATACTCAAAAAACATTATAGAGGGTCTGATAATTAAATTCAGTTTATAATTCACAGAATTCCACTCTGGAAATATGTGGTATAGCTGTTAAACTCTATAAGTAAAGTGCTCTATAATAAAAAGCAAATTGTATAGCAAGGACCACATAAGTAATTACTATCTCAAGACATACCTGTCTATTTGTTCATCTGTCTAGCCAGCTAGCCGGCTCTGCTCAAAATGTTCCTAACAACATAAAGTATTTCTTGTATTGTTAGGTTAAGTGTGCCTAATAGCTAATGAAAGGAATATTGTGTATCGGCCTACTCTTTATCTTCTTTAGGCTATATTAATTTAAATTTTTTTCACTTTATTTTTTAGTTTTTTTGCCAATTAAATTTTTAAAAATAATTTTTGAATGTTGGCAAGTAGTTATGATATTTGTCATGCTGGAAATATTCGGTGACTGCAGTTGAGAAGGGCAGAATAGCGATGATGCCAACATTGAATGTCTGATTCTAGTGGTAGCTGGTTTAGTCTCACTAAGCCTACCAAGCCACAGACTCACCTGTAATTTCAACCAGATGTGCCTTACAATTCATGCCATTTATCACCAGGAAGAAGGTGGCAGGTGAGAGAGAATGAATGGATTAGTCCTAAGAAACAACTCTAATTATTTATCAATACCATTATCTTCACTTATAAAAGGAAGTATTATTAGACCTTATGAAGTGAAGAGTATACATTTAGAAGGCATAGCATCTATTCCTGGGATTTCATAGGCTAAGTTTGATACATTTATACTCAGGTTAGGTATTTGAAAAGGTATTTCAGGCACATTTTTTTTAGAACCTTGCTATTCTTTGGCTTATTAGGGCAGAATAAAGGACTTCTTATTCTATATCAAGAAGTTGATTTAATTTATTTCCACTTTAAAATTTTATAAATAAGAAAGTGCAAAACATAAACAAGTCTTGTAATCCATAAATGAGCAAACTGTAATTTTTGTTTTGGTTCAGTAAGGCCATATTCATCCATCCAGTGCCCTTACTGGGTGCTAAGCTTTGTACCTGAGAATATACTAGTGAAGAAAAACACAGTCCCCTGGTCTCATGGAGCTGATAGTCTGGTGAGAGAGGCACCCATTAATAATCACACACTGCATATTAAATTTTTTACTGTGATAAGTGCCATGAAGGAAAAGTTGCATCGCATAATGAGAGTGTGTTATGGGATTTGACCTAACAGTAGAGATCAGGAAAGCCTTCCATGAGGAAGTACCATTTAAGCAGAAAGTAAATATCTTTAGCTTTTCATTGATTCCAAAATTCTGCCTGTATCTTGATTCTTGAGTGTGGTTGCCAAAACAAACTGAAAATAATGGTGAAAATAAAACAAATCAAAATAAAGATATGCTACATCTCCTCAACTTGGTCTTGGG
This sequence comes from Panthera leo, assembly GCF_018350215.1. NCBI lineage: Eukaryota > Metazoa > Chordata > Mammalia > Carnivora > Felidae > Panthera > Panthera leo. The sequence goes on from NC_056686.1 coordinate 183,211,203, forward strand.
AGTTCTAAAATGTCTGCCTCACTCATTTAATTACCACTCATTAGCATCATAGCTAATTAGTTATTATATCAAATCTGGCAATGAGTCATATTGTCAATTTTAAGTGAACTTAATCACTCATTTTCTTTTCTTTTTTTTTTTATCACTCATTTTCTAAAATAATAATCTGCAGCAACATTCTATGTTCATGTGTATCCATAAAATTTATTTGACAGCTTGTAGTTGCAGAGGAGGACGTTGAAAGGTTGGTTTTTGAGAATTTTCTGTTATTTAAAGCTGAAAACCAGAGAGAGGATTATATAGTATACAATATTTGCTGTATTAGTGTTACAAAGAGCAGTATTTTTTAAAGGAGTCTAATTAATGCATCTATAGTAATAAAGTCACAAATGTAAACCATGATTTCAAACAGCTCTTGTCAACAATATAGGACAGTTCAGATGGAATACTAATGCTTCTTAGCAATAAGCAGGCTGATTCCATGGTGTCCAAATTTCTGCCTTGGGTGGCTGCATCCCAGCTGTGCTGCCCAGGAGTTTAGTAGAGATAAAAGCTAGGCTGTTGACATGATTATGGAAGCACAGACCACTTTACTTGATCTCCAGTGGAACTAAATTTAGTGTCTCTCAGAGGTACATTTTTTTTCCAGATGAAAGCTGCATTTTATAATGATTTTGAATAATTCAGAAGTGGCAGGATCCTAATGAATAGATGCTTCATAAACCAGAGGACTTGGTTCCAACCTGTGAGGTTGGAACGGTGTTACTTTTCTCACAGGCAAACTTTCTTTGGAGAAAATTTGTTTCTTACACACAGTCTTTGTCTAGGGTGAGTTTTAGCTAAGGTGAGTTTGATGCCTACAATGATGTAAGTGGGAAAAAAATATTGATAACAAATGTGTTTCATTCTAGTTTCTTTTTAAAATTTTTTTAATGTTTATTTATTCTTGAGAGAGAGAGAGAGACATTGTGCAAGTGGGGGAGCAGCAGAGAGAGGGAGACACAGAATCCGAAGCAGGCTCCAGGCTCTGAGCTGTCAGCACAGATCCGGACCCAGGGCTTGAACCCATAAACTGTGAGATCATGACCTTAGCCAAAGTCGCTCAACAGACCGAGCCACCCAGATGCTCCCATTCTAGTTTCTTATAGCCCTTTCAGTTTTTCAGACTCAAGCTCTTCTTTCTTTCATGTTACTCTAGGGAGAAGCTGGGATACATCTGTCTAATATCCTTATTCTTAATTCACATCAGAGCAACATGAGCTTACTTCTCTGAATGTGTATGCAAGTGTGGTGTGTAAATTTTCAAGTAAAAACAAATCCAGATTTAAGTAAAGAGAGATTTTATTTGAAAGGATTATTGCAGTAAGAGGAAGGGGACCATTTCAAATAAATAGGGAGAATGTTCCTTCCATAAAATCTGTAAGCTTCTCAAAGATCAGGCAAAAAGGATTTTTTTTTTTTTTTTTTTTTTTTTTTTTTTTTTTTTTTTTACTGGGAAGACCAAACAAGGCTAGAAAGAACTGGGTATGGGAGAGTGAGTGGCTGGGTATGTGATCCTAAGAGGCTATTAAAGGGCTGTCTGCCAGCTCAGGCTGCAGGAGGGGTAAAGTTCAGGGGCCTAAAGGAAATAGAGAAACCTAATTAAAGTTTGGCCAAGTCAGGGAGGTAGGTATTTTGTCCAGTTTGGTTAGGGGGTACAAACAGTTCAGCTAATCATTTCTGAAAGGGAATCTGGAGGGTCTGTGTTTGACCTTGGGATAAGTAAACAAGGAGGGCACCTATGAGTCTTATCTAACTCATAATGGGGAATGGTAGTTGTTTGCAGTAAACCATTTCCTGGAATAAACACTAAATGGTGGGAGATTTCTTAACGACCCTGTTTTCCAGGAGCACAGGACTCAGGTAAAGTTTAATATCATCAACATACACACCTACATATGTAAATATGTATATTAAAATGTTATATGTGTTTGTAGATATATATGTATATATATGCACACACACATATATACATATCTGTAAATGTAAACATGTAAAGAACAAGTTAGGTTAAGAATGATGATATTAAATGTTACTTTTTAAAAGCCATATTGAAAAGAACATGATGGGCAGCAAGAAAATTTCTCTCAATCCAGAGGTGGTTATCTTCCAATTTAATTAGACTTCTCTTATTTCAAGTAGATCCAGTGTGCTCAAATAAACATCATGTATAAGATTACATACCCATAGTAACAGACCAGCAGGGAGGGGGTGGGTGGTGAGGGGAACCTGTTTTTCCTTCTTATGTCCAAATCCTTGTTAAGTGGTTTTGTATTGTTAACTACTCCCCGTATATTTGTGATACTTTAAGCATTTATAATAAATCAAAGCACCTATTCACCAAAGCAGAATAATTACAAACAAAATTTTCCTTTTAAAGAAAAATTCATGGCTTTATGAAAAGATTAACTATAGATTTTTTTGAAAAAGAAATCCCTTTGGATTCTTAAAAGTAAGTTTAGATTCATAAAAAAATTTACACATAACTGTTTAGAAAACTATTTGAATAAGTCAAGAAACATTCATCATTATCATCATAATGATATTAATGCTTTGAAATAAAGTAACTTCTGGAAGGAGAAGACTTAGAACTGAGTCCCAGACTTTTGCATTATTAGATGATTTTATGGAAAGGTTATCAAGTCATTAGGTAGAAGCCGCTTGCTTTCAGAGGCAAGCAAGAGCATAGGTTTCTTTCTAGCTGAAGAGAATCCTTTGGCATGCAGGAAGATACACTAACCTCTTATGATTTGGTCTGTAAATCTGCCAGGACAAAGCGATGTGTTCTAAAAATAGCCAAACTCTTTGAGTATTTATTTAAAAAATACTATTCTCAATGGACTTTTGAGTCAATGGATTCGGGGATGAAAAGTTCTTAAATTGCTCTACAGTGTATTCCAGGATAAAAAGATTGCAATCCAAATCTCTCAGAGGTAGTAGCCCTTAATCATCTAGAATATTCTAGATTTCCCAGCTGTCTGCTACTAAGCAGCTGGCATTAAGGAACAACTAGAATAAAATTGATTTGTGGACCCTGTTGCCTGAGAGGCATTAATCTCTTGGGCTAACAAGAAGTTCCTTATCAATTACTGACAAATTTAGTTGCAGAAAGTTGAGCTTTTTTTCTTCAACATACATTAAGAGATATATTTCTAATAGACCTTTAAAATATACCAGCTACCCAAAAATTCTGGGCTGGGTTTCAGCACTTAATTCTGATTGCCTTGGGTCAGAAATACGGGTTTGTCGCACTGTAATTTTCTGTTTCTCCAGATTTAATTGAACTTCACCTTTTTTTAAGGCAAAAAAATATATATTTTATATAAATAAAATAAATACTTATATAAATATATAGAGAGGGAAGGTTGAATGTTTTAGAGTATTACTTGTGTTCCCTGGTGGTTCATTATTATATCAGTAGTTTATTCCTTCATACTGCATGGGTGAGTACATTTTGAACATCTGATACAATAGCCATATTGACAGTTGAGAGCTATAGACAATTTATTTGCTGGTGAAATCATGGCTGGTTGCACACCACTTCCTCCATTCCCTTACCTTCCAGATGGTTCTTTACACTTATTATACATAGTGAGGAAGCAGCTCTTTTGTTTATTGTGGATTTGATATCAACTAAGAAACTGACACCCAAAGCTGCTAGAAATGAAGCTGGCATGTAAATGCTTGTGTATGAAAAGTGTATTTTAATAGTAACTATGTCCTAATATTAAATATGAATAAATGAGACTAAAGATTCTTAACAATGTATATTGTATTCTCTGAGTCAGCCCACAGTGTTTTCATGCAATCTGAAACCAGAGAGGGAAAAAAGCCAGCAACTTCCTTCCTGTTCTCTTTTATCTATAATACGTTTTTGCCTGGGAGAGGAAGAATGTCATTGAAAGGAACAATTATATGTATATATAGTGTGTGCTTGTGTGCTATAACATAGCCCTGGCTCTTATATTAAACAATTCCTTTATTAACCCTACTCATCCTAAGCTTTGCAATAATGCGTGAAGATACAATAACAACATTGGAAAAGCGATGTCTTCCTCTGAATTTTTTGTTATTAAAACCATTCTCAGTTGTTCTTGGGAAAGTCATATAAATGTACAACAATATAATAATTATAAGCACTGCTAGGGTAGAAATTCCATTTCTGAATTCTGGAAAGTACTGTCTTAGCTACTAAATTGCAGTTGTGTCACTCAGACTATGTCATTTCTGGGATCCTTCACTTAATAACCACTAACTTACAGATTATTGGGTTTGTCTCAGAAAGTGTAATTTTGTCCTAAAACTTCCTCCCCGGCCAGAGGGAGAGGGAGCAAATAGTGGAGTGATTACCACTGTTCTTATTCTTTAAATAACTGCTCCTGGGAAGGTCATTTCCTTTGGCTCCTTTGTCAAGGACGCCCAGGAAGGGTTCACAGGACACCTTGAACTACAGCTGACCTTGATAATTAATTACGAGACTGTGAATTTCATTGAAGTTAAACACCAACACACCAAAAATGATCTTACTGTAGCTCTTTGATTAGACATTTCTACAGCAGTGCCATTTCTTGTCTTGCAACACACAGTTGGACAATCTGATCCCTGCATTGGGCTGAGCTACCACATCCTACCATGTGAGCTGTGTACTATGCACTCTAGGGGGTGCCATTTCCTTTGTGTCTGTGCCCTCTGCATTTGTCTTAGAGCCTCCAAGAAGTTGCCAGTCCAAGTATTTTTCTATCTCTCGCCTTCTATTTTCCATGAAGGGTTTGGGAGTGTTTTTAAGTATTTATTACTTATGTTAATTACGATCATTGTCTACCGCAGCGATTTTCCCTGGTGAGGTTTCCACTTAAGAGAAGTTTTCAGTAACTTCAAAAGGATCCATGTGCCGTGCCTAGTCTCCTCGTGAGCCCATCATCGTTTTGGATAGTGGAGCACAGTAGAGAAGCTCAACAATCCAGAGTGTTCTGGATTTCAGAAGAGGAAAATTTCATTTGTAGCTGAGCTTGATCTTAGTTAGATCTTTTTTTAAAAATTTTTATTATTTTATTTAATGAAATTATTTTTCTAATATTTACTTATTTTTGAGAGAGAGACAGAACACAAGCAGGGCAGGGGCAGAGAGAAACACACACAGAATCCTAAGCAGGTTCAGGCTCTGTGCTGTCAGCACAGAGCCGGACGTGGGGCTCAAACTCACAAACTGCAAGACTTGAGCCAAAGTTGGACGCTTAACCACCTGAGCCACTCAGGCACCCCAATCTTAGTTAGATCTTAACTTTGACTGGTTTCAACAATCAAACTTACTTGATTCAGTTTGTCAACTCCAGATGACGGAAAGAGAAGACGTTGAGAAAATAATAATCCAATCCACTTTTCAAGTCGAATACAAGCTTCTTGTGAAAGAAAATTTAATTAAGATTTTTTAATATTCAGAAAAAAAAATGCTTAGAAAAGAAAAATTTAAGAGGATTGAAAAACAAATGAATAAACAAACCTTTTTAATAGCCCAAGTAGAGTTGAATGAGAGAAATGTTTTGATGTCTGTCAGCTATAGGAAGTCATTCCAAATTCTTGGCCTGGATAGGTGATCCTCTGTGATGGGCCTTTTTCTTAGCTCTGTACTTTCACATCTCCACATCCACGGTTCTGTGGTTCCTGGCACACATCGGGCAGTTTCCAGATTCTGTGCCTTCTCACATGCTGTGCCTGCTGATAGTAAGGTTCTTTCCCTCCTCAGTCACCTAACTAGCCCCTCCTCCTTGCTGAAATCTAGCATATGTTATCTATTACCTTTCCAGGGAACCTTTTTCTGCTCTTTTCTTTCTCTCCATGTACTCCAACCCCCAAATCTCATCAAAACCAGATAATCTCCTTTTCAGTGCAATGTCTATAGCTTATACACAATTTCATCCCTATGGTCCCCACCCTGACTCACTATAGCATAATGATTTGTTCCCATGTCTTTTTTTTTTTTTTTTTTTTTCATATGAGATTGTGTTCCTTCAGTGTGGGGACTGTGCCTTAGCATGGTGCTGGGCTTAAGCTGTGAAAACAGGATTACAGAAGCTAAACAATTTGTTCAGTGTAGCATAAGTCACTAGTAAGACGCAGAACTAGATGCAAACTTTGATCTGTGTGACCCCAAAGTCTGTACTTCACATCCAGAGTCATGCATGGTGTCCAATGTCACCACTTGATGCCTGTGTGCCACTTGGGAAGATGGGTGCTTCTGTGGTTCTTGGCAGCTGCGTTTTCTCATGGGTTGCCATTTAGTCCTCTTCCTTCCTCCTATCTCTGGGGAGTTTCATTCTCCCTGGCCTAAACTTACCCAGGCTCATCTTTCCTACCAGGATATTCTGTCTTCACAGAACAAGGCAGGCACCTACATGCACTAAATGGTAATTTGGTTTTGACCTTTCCTCTCAGTAGGCCCAATGCCCACCTTTATTTTTTCCATCTTCCCTATTCCTATCTTTTGCCTTTCAGACAGTTAGGGACTATTCGCAGGGGAATTTATAAAGTTGCACAGGTTTCCAGACCACTGCCTCAGCTCCCTTTTCAACCATTGTCCTCAGTTTACATAGTGTGTGTGCCACGTGTGCAAAAGCACACAAATATCCTGAGTATATGTCGTATACAATTTTTGGTGGCCCTGTTCTACATTTTACCATTCTAGTGCCCACATTCAGTTTCTCTCTTGTTATAATAGACACTGTATATGGTATGTGCTCAAGGTGTATTTGTTTAACTGAATTATTTGAATATAAACCTAGAAGAGAATAGTAAAAATTGCCCTGGTGTAGGAACACTTCAGTTGTTACTGCTTTTAGTTGCTCATAAGAGGACTGAAAAAACATACTTCAGTTGTCTTCAGGTGTCTTATCTTTTTTTCCAACATGGTTCAGATCATTAACATTCCAAGTGGCTGAACTTCAGATATTTTATACGATCTTTTTAAATAATCTGGGTAACTTTCATCCTTGAGTTCCTGCCTCCCTTTGTGAATCATCACCATCTTCATCACTGTCACTTTTAAAATATTTATCAAGAGCTCATCTTACACTTAGTGCTATAAATATATGAAAATGCCTTGAGAGTTCCCTTTCCTTGCTAAAATTCACTTGCCAAATAGGCAAACCTTCTCCCTATGGTCTTAGTTATACTTCTGGAAAAATCTTATCCTCTTGAGATCATTATTTGTATTCAGTAACTTAGAGAATTATTGAAAAGCAACCTTTGTACACCAGAACAAACTGGGACATTTTAGGGAAAATGAGAATATTCACTGTAAAACTGGAAATCAAGCATATGGGTGATTAGAATTGAGGAATATGATTCTCTTTAAAATATTTTAAATGCAGACTGCACTTTAGCAACAGCAACAAATAATAAGAGCCAACAGATATAAAATGCTTATTCTTTGCTGACACTGTTCCAAGTACTACACACTTATTAAACCATTTAATTGTAATAGCAACCATATGATGTAGGCCCTATTATTTCTGATTTATACATGAGCAAACTGAGGGACAGAAAGGTTAAGGAATAGCTAACCTTTAAGAAGGCCAACTAGCTAATGAGTGACGGACAGAATTAAACCCAGGCACTGTGAACTGGAGTCCTCATCCGTAGTATGACAAGACCGTCCCACCTCTTACATGTCTATTTCATATATAATGTATGAAAAAGTGTGTGGTAAAGCCATACTTTATAATGATCATTAAAGTCCTAAGCTTACAAATATATAAATGCAGTGGGGGTCCACAGATGGGCAGAGAAGTGTTTGTCATTCTTAGTACAGTAGGCAAACCATCCCCAGATTTTAAACACAGAGGTTTCTAGTGTGGTTGGACATAGATAATAAGTTATCCTGAGACAGAAATGTTGAGAGAGGGGTGACTGTTATGGGCTGGATTGGGTTTACCCAAAATTCACGTGTTAAAGTCCTAACGCCCAGTATCTCTGAATGTGACTGTATTTGGAGATAGTGTCGTTAAAGAGGTAGTTAAGTTACAATGAAGTCATTAGTATGGACCTTATCCAACATGACTGGTGTCCTTGTAAAGAAGGGGAGATTAAGCAGACATACACGGAAGAAAGCCCATTGAGGACACAAGGGCAAGAAGGCTATCTACAAGCCAGGGAGAGAGATCCCAGAAGAAACCAACCTTGTCTACATCTTGTTAACAGACTTCTAGCCTCCAGAATTGTGAGAAAATAAATTTCTGTTGTTTAATCCTCTTGATTATTCCTGTGACTGTTACACTTTGTTATCACAGCCTTAGCAAGCTAATACAGTGACTGTATTAGTTTGGGCTGTTACAACAAGAATACTGTAAAATGAGTGGCCTCATCAACAAACAGTTTGAGGTCAGAGTGTCAGCAGGTCAGGTTCTGGAGACAGTCCTCTTCTTTATTTCCTCTTATGGTGGAGAGAGAGTGAGCTTTAGTTCTTCAGCCCTTAGAATGGCACCAATCCCATCACGGGGGTTATACCCCTATGACCTCATCCATACCTCATTACCTCCCAAAGACTTCACCTCCACGTATCATCACACTGAGGATTAAAATAGCAACATATGAATTTTGAAAGGACACAAACACTCAGTTCATAGCAGTGACCCAGGACAAAAAAAAAAAAAAAAACTTATGAAAGCTAAAGTTTAAGGAGCTTTCTAATATAAAACTCATCAGAAAAAAAATCCACATTTTTCTTTCTATTGATTGTTGGCTGATATATATAATTTGATTAGATTGCATTTTTTTATGTGAGGGGCGCCTGGGTGGCTCAGTTGTTTGAGCATCTGACTTTTGATTTTACCTTAGGTCATGATCCCAGGGTCATGGGATCAAGCCCTGCTTTGGGCTCTGCACTGAGCATGGAGTCTGCTTAAGATTCTCTCCCTCTCTCTCTCTCTCTCTCTCTGTCTCTCTTCCTCCCCTCCTCCCTTTCCTCTCATGCTCTCTCTGTCTATAAAACAGTATTAAAACAAAACAACACACACACACACACACACACACACACACACACAAAACAAACAAAAAAAGAATGCATTTTTATGTGAAGTGGAGCGTCCATGGTCACAATGACTTGTTCTCCATGCGGGCAGATAGGATGATCTCCTTAGTGGTGCAGTTGGAAGAATTCCACCAGCCCACATCTTCATCTCTTATCAAATATATACATTATTACTTCACTGGATCCCACTGCATCCAAGATACACCCATTATTACTCCACTGGCTCCTGCCTCCCCCAGCTATATTGTTGTCATATTACCTGACCTTGAAATTGCTATTAACATCATGGCCAGTCCTTTGGGTTTTTTTCTTCCAGAAAATTTTATTATAAAAGGGCCTGAGTAAAAGGTAGGGGACAGTATACATACTGGTTATGAAAAGGTGGGCTAGTTTTGGGGTGAGGTGGTTCTTCCTTGCTAGAATTAAACAGTTGGACAATAAGATTTTGCTGGTGGAGTGAATGGCAGTGGTCCTGGGAAATTCTAGGCTGAAGTGAATGTGTATTCAGTGGCACCCAATTTATTCTTTCATTCAACAAATGCTTTGGATCCCTGTTGAGCAAGACCCTTGCTAAGCTGCTGGGAATATAGCTGTGCACATGATGGAATCAGCCTCTATACTCAAGAAGCATGTGTTCTTGTAGGGGGCACAGATGTTAAAAGGTGCAAGCCATAATTAGTTATTAAGTTGTAATTGTGGCAAGTGCTATGTCAGGAGAAAGGCTGGAGAGAGTGAAAAATAATTTCACTTAATTCATTACATTGCTAAAGGTTGGCATCATTTTTTAGCCTTTGTTGTCTAATGTGGAAAAGCTAGCTACAGGTATCTATTAAAATAAAAATAACTAAAATGAAATAAAACTTTATATTCAGTCCACCAATGGTACTAGTCACTTTTCAAGTGCTCAGTAGCCAGTTGTGCTGGTGACTACCATATTGGACAGCAGAGATGTAGAATAGTTCCATCATTACAGAAAGTTTCTTTGGCAAACACTATCTGGGCCATAGAGGTATACCAGAATTATGAAGTAAAAAAGAGAATTCTTAACTGTTAATTCCTTAGAGACTAGAAGATATATATATCTATATATATCTATATATCTATGTCTATATCTATATCTATATCTATCTATCTATCTATCTATCTATCTATCTATGTATCTATCTATCTATGTATCTATCTATCTATGTATCTATCTATCTACCCAAACAGTCCACTTTTGGCTTCAGGCCACAGTGCAAATCTCATCTTAGTCTGGCCTTCAAAATGAGAAATGGGTCTTCAATTTAAACTACAGGCAGATTTTCTTTTCTCTTCGTATTATGAATGTTGAGGTTTTGCATTCTTTGAGCGTTCATTTTTGTATTTATGAACAATTTGTCCATAGTAACTAGGGGATTTTTCATATTTTTCCTTTTATTTAAGAGAAACCTGAGTATATAACATAAACATCCTGTGGTGTGTAGATAGGAAGAGCGCTGGAGACTGTTACTTTACAATAGTGTAGTAGCACTTGGAATGTTCACAGCTGGGAGAGCTCATCTCAACTTCAGCATAGTCTGTCTCTGTTTTTCCAAGGACAAGAGAAAAGAGGAGAGAATAATATGTGGGCAGAGAAGAAAAAATTAGCTGTGGCGGTTTAATACCCTTGAAGTTGGTGTTACTGGAAAACTTCATGAAAATAATGCGACCTGAAGCTGAGGATTAGAACAAATATTATATCATGGTGGGGGATGTGCTTTGGCCGCCACACCTAAAGGTCACCCTTTGAAGGCCGCTGAGACGGCTGCCAGGATCCATTGATTCCTCTGTAGTACTGAAACATCTCCTGGCAGGTGTCAGCCTGGCTGCTTGAACACATCAATATGGAAAGTTACAGAGTAGGGAAGAGTGGCCCATGGGATCCTACTGGATGGTTAGAATGCTTCAGTGTTTGTTCTGAATAGACATTGTGTGAATTTTTACTTAAGCTGCATAACAAATATGGCCATGTGGAATAAACAAATATTGACAAATGTATTTTTCTTACAGGGATATCGCTTTTTTTTTTTAAGTCTTTAGGGTAACAAAGTTTTAAAATCCTGTCTGGGTGTATACAGTACCTTTAATTCATGTCTAGTGAGGTTGCTGTCTTGTTAAGTAGGTCATTTCCTTTAATGACGTGCTTTCATTCTTCTTGTATAAGTTGCCACTTACCCCTATGCTCCAGCCACAGCAATCCCTCTGCAGTTCTCCAGATATCCCCTGGTCTCTCCTGCCTTCTTAGGTAATTTTGCTTAGTGGCTGATATTTTGGATATTTTTTTCCTCCAAGTTTCTCAGAAAACATGGAAAGATGGAAAAAAGTGGTCGTAAAATGATCTGCTTCCCCAGCCATGAAGATTTCCCAAGGGGCTGCATGAAGGGAGCTGTCTCTTCCTTGGCCCTTCCCTCATTTCCATTTCAGTCCCAAACCTGAGATGTTAGCATTCATTCTGCACTATCAGCAAGTTAAAAATGATAGAACTGTTTCCTAAGAAGGTTAGCAAATGAAGGAAGCTGGTTTTAAGTGTTATTTTGGTAAGTGTGTGTGTGTGTGTGTGTGTGTGTGTGTGTGTGTGTGCGCGCGCATGTGGGCTTGTATTCTTAGTCTCTTTGTATCCTCATAGTTGTAAAACTGACTTTTGTCCTCTCCACTTTTATTTCTGGTGGGTGTTTATGGCACAGCAGGATGGAGAAGGGCTAAGGGAAGTATCTATGAGGTGGACTCTTTCAACTGCCCTTCAACTCATATATCTTCCTTATTGTGAATATTCATAAATGCATAATGGTAACATTTCCCCCATGCTGAATCATTGCTAATAACCCCCCATCAAGTAGAGGAAAGATCTTTATGTCTTAAAACTATCAACAGATTACTTGAACCTGAGAGCTTTGTCATATTAGATTGAATGGTATGTGTTAACATTTTCAAAACAGCAAGTATAAAGATACTGCCTTATACATATAAGAGGCATTGATATGTTAACCTATTTATTTTTGATTTTATAAAATAAACCTTATTGGACATTTTAGAGTTATAATTTTTTCTCCATTTGCCAAATTGTAAAAGCAAGTGGCTACATTTTTTTTTGTCTTTGAGGAGGCATGACTAGTTCAGATGTCGCTAAGATACTTTCCTTCTGTGAAAATCATTTTCTACTGTGTGAACATAGTGTTCGCTTCTAATTTAAAAGCTTACTTATACAGGTTAGTGTTACATTAATGTTTTTTGATGACTTTTTAAGTTTTCAGAATGTCTTTGAGGTTACTTTTACATACCTAGAATGATTGAAGTGTGAATTTACATGGAAGCAGATGAATAAACCAAATAGTTTTCGAGGGACATTTCTAACCATTGGAGCACAAGCTTTTTGTGGACAGACAGGAACTCCCTAAGCCCAAAACAGGGGAGCCACCTGGTGGACAACATGAAATTCTTCATTTTGTGGAGGTAGTTGTACATGCATGGACTATGAAATCCCTGCTTTTATACTTTTTAATGTAGGTAGGTTTACTTATATATTTAAGTTAACATGCTTTATACTTTTAATTGATGAGTGCCTTTCTCACTTCATATAGTTAAAAGGGCCCTAAAATAAGGAGAAAGAATATTAGGATACTATGAAAATCAATTTAGAAGAACAATCAGTTCAAGAAGTAGAGGTTTTTAGTTATTCCATTTCATATTTTGTCTTTTTCCTTTCGCAATTCATTGTTCAGCCAAACTGTGTTTATATATATAAAATGGCTTTTTTGAAAGACTTTCAGCTCCCCTCTGGCTACTCTACTTCCTATCTCTCTCTTCGCCTACACAGCCAAACTTCTTAACAAGGTTGTTTACACTTGCTGAATCCACTTCCTTACCTCCCACACAGTCCTTAGTCAACTTTAATATGTCTTCTCTGCTGACACTCCATTAAATCATTCTCACCAAGGTCACCAGTCACCTTCTTGTCACGAAATCGTGTGAACAGTTTTTAGCTTTTATTTTCTCTGACTACTTGGGAACGTTCTGCATGACTGGTCACTCTTCCTTCTTGCATTTCTGCTTTCCTTGAATTTTGGGACACTGCCCTCTCCCTGTCTTCCTCTTACACCTCTGGCTCTTTCTTTCCAGTGGTTTTTGTAGATTACCCTTCCTCTCTGTCCTTCTACTAAATGCTGGTGTTTCTTAGCGTTCTAGCCTAGGTGCCCTTCTCACTCCATTCTCTCTCCCTTGGTCACAGTGTCCATGCACATGGTTTTTATTACCCTAGCTCTGCTGTCAAATTCCAAATGTGTATATTTGGTCCACAGGTCTCTCCTAATCTCTAGATGACCTCCATTTGCCACCCTTCCTTCCAAGCTACCCTTCAGGCATTGCACTGGGGAGGTCTTTCCACCACAGGGAGGTCAGCATGTCTCAAACTGTGCTCATCTCCATGCACATCTACCACCTGCTCTCAGTGACACCATTGGTATCTCTACTTGAGTGAATAAATGAATGAATGAATGACAATTCAGAGTTATCCATGCAAGCATCCTGGGAGTTACTCTTGATCTTTCTCCTAAACCTCCACCTCTAAGCAATTACCAAATACTGTTGGGCCAACCTCTGAAATATATCCCTGAGTGATCTCCATTCTCATAGCTATTGCCTAGTTTTTTCATTCATCACCTGAGTTAGTGAAAAATCTTTCATTTCCCATGTACACTATCCCCCACTGCAGCACAGTAGCTCAAGTGACCTTCCTAAAACATAAATCTAATTATGGCTAGTCTTTGTGTTTAAAGCCCTTCCAAAGATCCCCATGGTGCCTCCTGCAAACTTCCCGACTACCTCTAGGGAGCTCTTTGTGACCTCTTTCCTCTCCAGCTTCGTCTCTCACCTCTTCATCTCTCCAGCGTCCTCTGCCATGTGCTCCTCTAGCCACACTGAACTTTTTCAAGTTCCTCGATGGCACCAGCTGTGCTCTCATGCCCAGCAGTTATGGGAGCTGTCCCTTCTGCTTCAAAAGAGTGTCTTGTATCCCTGCTTCTGGCGGGGGGGGGGGGGGGGGGGGGGGCGTCCCCACCCTATTGTTTACACTGCATCAGGGGCACTTTATCTGTGCTTCAGCTGTTAGCTCAGGTACCCAGTTTTCAGGCTGCCTTCTGATACCTCCTTCTCCAGTCCCTCCATCCTCAACAGGATTAGGAATCTTTGCCATGTGATTTCCACCATACCCTGCTCTTCCCCATAATAACACTTTAATCACTTCCTGACCTCTTTCCCACCAGAAGTCTCTTATTTAAAATAATTAAATGATAAATTTTAACACCACAATTTTAATCTGAGCCCTAATTAATAAATGACAGACTTTCAGTATATACGATGAGCTCAAAGAACATCTCCTCCAACCCCCTTCTTTAATAAAAAGGAAAGTGCAGCCATGGGAGTTAGTGGTGATATCCCCAAGGTCACACAGCCGATTCCTAATTTGTTCATCATTCTTTCCACTGCCGACATCAGTTGCAACCGCTGTCTTTTCTATCCTTGTGACTGATTCTGGCTTTCTCTATCAGAAGCTTAGAGAGCTTTAGCTGGGATGAAAGTGTGGTTTAAACTGTATTGTGCCTTGATCATCAACCAATCAAATGGTGTGGTTCAAATTGTGATGGGCCTATCATTTTTCATTTAAAGTATTTTTTTTTTTTTTACCTGAGTTACAGGGAATAGGGACTCATTCAGGCTTCATCGGGTGAGAAGCATCTATGTGACAAGGCAGGAAACATGTCTTCTGAGAAGAAGAGAAGCCACAGAATGGACAGTCTCACAGGGACTTGGGCTGGAAGACCATTGCATTCCAAGCAGGCTTTAAGGGACCGTATTTTTTTCTTCTCTCAGGAGTAAGAATTGTGGATTTTCTCTCTAGTGTGGTGGCCTTGAAAAGGCTCAGCTCTCTCTTCTTTCTTGCTTTCCTCTATATATTTCCTAGCACCTCTTTCTGACTAAAGCTCTTTAAATTTCCCAGGTCACCTTCTAAGAGAGTTAATCTGATTACTTTAACTAATTGCCATCATTGCTGCCTGGAGTCGTGCCAGCTCAGAGGTCACTGGCCAGCTATTAATTGGCCACTCTTGGGCTACATGTGAATGCTCGGTCCAACCAGCTGTGGCCAGAGTGGCAGGCTATAGTGCAGAGTAGGGCCATCCCACCTCAAGGTCAGCCCAAGACTAGTTTCTTTAGCAAGTGTCTGTGCACATGGTCAGGCTCACACAAGGCTTGTTCTGGATTTTCTACATGGTGATAATTTAAAGTTCATTTTTAAAATGTGCACACTTTTTGGTCTGCATATCAAGTATTGAACTATTGGAACTGAATATGAATGTTCTCTCCCACTAGTTTCTGACAGTTGATTTTCACAGTCATCTGGGAAGAAACCTAAAGACTAGACAGGAAGAGCATTTAGGGAGGTATCAGCCTGGCACTCATAAAATTGAATGGGTTTGGTGAATATATGATGAATTTTTCCAGGTATATATATTTATAAAGTTGATTTAAAAATGAGAAGGTAAGAATGATGGTATCTGAAATTCAGAAGAAATGTTTTGACAGGTGTATGTGATGATTTAATGGTGCATTTTCCATAAGGTGGACGGGATGATGCTGTGGAAATGCATGTTGTTCAGAAAAGTGGTACTCACTGTTGTGCACTTGCTGTTGAATTTCTCTGTGAGCTCTGCCATTCATGCTTTTGCTCTACTGTCACAAAGCTGGATCATTATTTTCAGAGGTGCTAATAATGTGTGAACCTTGATTGGATTCTGGATTTTAAAAAGTTGCCTGAGATATTTTGGGACATTTGGGAAAATTTAATATGCATTTCATATCGGATGAAATTGCTGAATGAGTGTTAATTTCATTGGGGTAATAGTAGTATGTGGTTATGTCCTTCTTTTCATGATGATATGCCTACTGAGATATTTAGGGTGAAATATATATAGATAGATGGAATAGATAAATTGACTAAGCCAAAATGATATAGTATGAACAGTTGGTAAATATAGATGTTATTATTTCAACTTGTGTCTAGCATAATTTTTAGTATATTTATTTATTTTGAGAGAGAGAGAGAAAGAGAGTGTATGAGCAGGGGAGGGGCAGAGAGAGAGAATCCCAAGCAGGCTCTGCACTGCCAGTGTGGAGTCCGATGCTGGGCTCGAACTCACAAACCCTGAGATCATGACCTGAGCTGAAATCAAGAGGCTTAACCGACTGAACCACCCAGGTGTCCCCGTGTAGCATAATTTTTAAAGTAAACAACACGTTGGAGCAAAATATGTTGCTAGTAGTTTGGTGTTGTGGGTGACTTGAGTTTGAGATCTGAAAGTTGAGTGAGTCTTAGATTAGGGAAAACAGGTCTTGAGATATTGGCATTTCTTTGGTGTAACGGTAGTCTGGTGTTTTAACCAAATGCCCTGCGGGATTTAGGGCACCGACAATGAACACCTCATTACTGACCAAACCTCCAAACATTCCTTGTGTTGGAAGCCAAGTTGGCCACTCCTTGATTTAACTATTAATAAGAAGTAGCCATTTCATCTGATAGCTGCCTTACCTTCATTAGTTAAAAAACGACCCATTGGGTGGAGGATGCAGGGCAGTTGCCCCTTTAATAGTGTCTTGCTGAAAGCTATTTGGCCACTGCAGTTGACACAACCTAGAATTCCTGCCAGCATAATTGGGTGCCTAACGGGCTGCTGGATGGGCTAGCCCTGAACATGTCATGACACACTCCTAAAGGGGACAGTTTCAGCCTATTTAAAAGTTAACGGTTTTGCAGAGAATAAAGATGTCTTTGGTAAAAGGACACGTCTAGACCAGATGCGGTATGGCTGTCATTGGGCTGCAGGGAATGCCATGCACACTGAAAGCCGTGTGAATGGTGCCCTTCAAGTTGTGCAGCCAAGGACCAGATGGCACAAAATACCACTTGTGTGCTAAAACCCTCAGGACTGTGGAGGTGGTTAAGCAGCTGAAGCCATTTTGTGATCAGTTCACTCTGTGGCCCATTGTTATTACATTTACACTCTTATTCTAGCATTTTTGCAGATTTATTTTTTGGATAGATGAAGTAGCCGATAACTTAAGCAATGTAATCAGTAATTTCTTACAGTGAAATTCCAAGCAAATAGAATGCATTTTCAAAGTGTTCTTTTCGTACTAGTAACTATCTCTATAGTCTTTGTCTGCTGTGGGGTTTGGAGTATCCTGCATCTTTCAGGCTGCTGTGAATGATCTTTTTGAAATGGAAATAGTATGAGCTGGGTAAGTAGAGGTTGCTCTAGAAGCTCCTTCTGTGTTTGGCCTACAGCACTCATGACACTATGAATTCCGATTTCAGGGTCATTTACTATCCAATGAAAGTTAATTTGAGGTATCAGGAACTTTCAAACAGCGTTTGTTTTTTGTGCTGATGACCATCCATTACTGAAATTTCATTTGAAATGCCATTAATTATCTTTGTCACCTTGCTAAAGGTTGATACTAATCTTCTGTCCTCTCTTATTAGATCTGTTGACACAGAGGCAAATGATCACAATAATGGGAAGGAAAGAGCAGAGAGCAGGAGAGTCAACAGGCAGTGGCTTCTTACTGTTTTATTGAATGGTTCTTTTGTCAAAATGACTGCAAGAGAATTCTCAGTATGCCAGTCTCATCACACAAACCTAAATTCATGAAGTTTTCTGCACTTGAGTCATATTTTTAAAGTTTAGCTCAGGGGTCTCTATTATTCAGCTCACTGGTGTTGAAGCAATTTTGTTGACATTTTCTGTAAGTGGATTAGGCTCACAGTCATTGCCCAAAGCAGACAGATGGCTTCTTACACAGAACACCCTTGCAGGAACCTATCTTATGGTATCTTCAGAAATATAATGGGTCTGTCACAAGAGATAATGTTTGTCATTAATTTCTTTTGGTGACAGATGACTTCAGTTCATTTTTACTTTCTCACCTGCCTTAAACAAATTGGCTGTTTAACATTTTTTTTATTCCAATAGTGAGCAGTGCTTCGATGTTTTACACTGAGCAATGATGTGACCTCTAAATTACAAACAAGGAAATAAGCTTTTGCACGGGAGAGGGTGATACATTCTGCGGTTTCCCAAGGAACGTTCCCCCATCAATGGAATTATTACTCTTTTAATTTTAATCATGATGGGGTCTTTCACAGGTTATCAGTCCTGCATTTTATTCTCTGCAACAGATTATTCCCTCTATTTTGCCAACTTGTCTTTTTTAAGTTTCAAAGTGGTTTTTGTTTCCTCTCATTTTGTAAGGTAGAGACAGTACAGTAGATATCTATAACATTGTCATTATTGATAGCAAAATATTGCATTACTGAAACTTTAAAATTATCTGTTTATAGGATAATTATAATGCTAACATTCATTAGAGTTTGCCACATATTATTCTAAATAACTCACATGTATTGTGAATACAATTCTTAGAGCCATTTTATGGATGAGGAAACTGAGGCACCAAGTGACTTTGCTCAAGGCCAAAAAGCTAATAAGTGGTTGGAGCCCAGGATTTGAATATAGGTAGGCTGACAGTGGCGGTCACACTATATATTCACCTACAGAATAGCAGTATGGTTACAATTCAAAGCCTCTGGGCCAAACTGCGATTATATGAGAGAAATGTGGCATCCTTAGAATCAGATGTATTCTTTCATCACTCCTGGAGTTCTGGCTCTGCTCCCCAATTTGTGTGTGCCGCCATCTCAGCCAGCCAACGTATGGGGGAGGTTTTTAGGAGCTTGTGGATACTGCAAGGAGAATCAGTATCCCAGGGAGCTGAGAACTAACAAGTCCTCACATTAATAGCATCCTTTAAAATGTACAGCTAGTGCCTGTAATGAATTTGATTCTCCCATAATCTTCTTTTTTGGATCTGATCATGATGATATCTTTAAAATGAAAACCAATTATCTTCTCCACACTTCTCCCATTCATGAGTCTTCTACCATTGCTTTTATATTTCACTTTTCTGAAAATTTGGCTCAGATTAAAATTATTAAATTCTTGCAAACGCCGTATATACCTTGAAGGCAAAAATCAGACGTCAAAGTATCAGCACAAAGGAAGTATTTATGTGTGGGACATTCATGGGGTTTTATCACAGGATTTTTTTTCTTATTTACTTATTTAGGATTTTTTTCATTTTTAAACCAAATCGCTCTTAAGCTATTTTTTTCTTCTCCCCATTTCTAAGATCTATTAGATCACATGTACAACATATCATGTAATGTACCTCAATGCAAAGAAAAATAATACAGTGAAGAAAAAGCATCTGTTGGCCTGGGAAGCAGGCAGTATTAGTTATTTCCTTCATACTTCTTTTCTGTGTGAACTTAGGCAGTATATTTACTTAGTATTCTTCACCTGTAAAGTTGAAAAAAATGATAATTGATCTTCAAATATCTCAAAATATTCTCAAAAATGTGAAGTAGTTGCCAAGAACTCTTACTTAGCAGAGGAAAATGATACTGTCACTAAACGATACTTCATTGAGTGTTTTCCACTTTCATTGTTTTTTATTCAGTATAAACCCAAGGAAACAAAAAAATTCTACGTTGGTAAAATATAAGAGAAAATGACATGTATTTGGCCATTTTGGTGCTATGTCACAGAGGCAGTATCCTACTAAAGCACTCTCCCATCCTATCTCTCTCTGTGTCAGCAAGACTATAGGAGGATTGAGGACTCAAGGCAGGTATCAAAAGATCCTTATATCATATTTCACTTGTTATAAGATGCCAAAAAAACGAAGATGCTTCTGTGTCTCAAATTGTTGCTCAGATGTGTCTTAAACAGGAGAGACTTGTTTGATCCCTTAGGCTACATGTTCTCACCACATCACCTCCCTGTAAGCGCACGGCACCACTTGTGATTAGACATAATTTTATTTTTGTGGCTTTTGGATTTATGCTTGTATCCCTAACTAGACCTCAATTCTATGCGGGAGGAAAGGGCATCTGTGCTTACCGTCTTACCCAGAGTCTAGCCCTGCAGTTCTTAATGCGTGCAGTACTGCCCTCTAGAGGGCACTTTGGAAAATTGAGGAGGTGATGGAAGAATTCTCTGGAGGTATTTAGTGGGAGCAGCCAGGAATGCTGGGTGTCCTGCACTGTGCAGGACAGGGCAACATAAAGAACAGTTGCCCTCATCTTTCAAGACTTTAAGTCCTGCCTTACTAAATCATCTAAAATCAGAGTACTTTAGTACACGATATTAATCTTTTTACAAGAAGTTATGTGAAAGGCCCAGTATCCGAGGAAAACATAGTTACTGAGAGGCATGTCTAAATGAATGAAGATATTGTTTCTAAATTATTGAATAATTTATTCACTCTGGGAATTCTGTCTACTTAATTGTATGATTGCTATACAGTAAGCAATTTTGGAACAAACTGGGAAGTGAGTTACTGGTTTTAATTTGATACTTTGTTATTATTGACAATCCATGGTAGACATCCCACAGTGTCCTGTGAAGTAGAAGCTGATATCATCAATCACAAGAAAAATATCCTTTGAGATACCTTTGAAGATTTGGCAGCTCTGGTAGGGTGTATGAGTATTATTTATTTGCTCACTTGTGGACTATCAGACTTTTTCTCCATGGTGAGAGTCTGTACTTGTCTTGGTATGTTATCCCTATCTTAAAAATTTTTTTTTAATATTTTTATTTTACTTTTGAGAGAGAGACAGAGTGTGGGCCAGTGAGGGACAGAGAGAGAGGGAGACACAGAATCTAAAGTAGGCTCCAGGCTCTGAGCTGTTGGCACAGAGCCTAATGTGGGGCTCGAACTCACGAACTGTGAGATCATGACCTGAGCTGAAGTTGGATGCTTAACCGACTGAGCCACCCAGGCACCCCATGTTATCCCTATCTTAATTAAAGTTATTTTCCTTTCTTCTTTTATTATATGCAAATAGGTGTGATCTGTTGCCATTATTTGTTTTTATGCTAGTGTCTATCTGGTGCATCTACACTGTCATTTTCCTATATTCTTTGTGTGTGTGGAATGGCATCTGATCTCTTTGTTTCTCTGTTGAATTTAATGAATTCATATTAAGTAAGTTCAGGCCCCTGCCTACTTCATTATGGTTTCTTGTGTGCCTGCCTGTTTAAATATTATAATACATATTATTTTGTTTTAAATGACCATTCTTTTATTTCTCTTTACAGTGTAGCTAGGATGCTATTTTTACTTCATTTTTAATGTATATAACCAGCTTATATTAGTTTTGACTTTCATTGTATGATAGTAAAGGGAGCCTTGCAAAATATTCATTTTAAAGAACCTTGGTTTTGACAGAGCTGGGACCCACAAGTCAAAGACAAAATGCCTTGTGTATAGAATATGTTTAATAAATATTTGCTTGATGAACAAATAGATGAATAAGGCAAAAGTGAAGACATAAATCTTTGTTGATAGTTAAGGGAGACTACCATGGCTCCTAAATCAAAGGAAGGAGGTGGGTGTGTCTTCGTTCACACACGCAAAGCTGAGAACGACATACAGTAAGGACAACAAATGGGAATTGGAGGTATTGAATTCTATACTTCTTAAGTTCTGGTCAACAAGTGCATCTCAGTGCAATAGATTTTATTGAGGAATGCAATGTTACCCATCACGAATGGCATATGTTGTCAGCACTGTTGCTGCTGGATTGTTATTACCATTATTATTATTATTATCACAGTAAGTTAGTTAACACATTTATCAACTCACATAGTTACCTTTTTTTTGTGGTGAGAACTGTTAAGTAAGAACTGTTATGCTAGGAAGATTTACTTTCCTAGCAACTTCCAAGTATATAATACGGTATTGTTAACTGTCGTCACCATGCTGTATGTTAAATTTCAAGAACTTACTCATCTTGTAATTGAAAATTTATACCCTTTGACCACCTTCACCCTTTTTCTCTATCCCTTGCCCCGGGCAGCCATCAAACTACGTTTTGTTTCTATGAATTCTGTTTTTTTTAAGGTTACACATAAAAGTGAGATCATCCGGTATTTGTCTTTCTCTGTCTGACTTACTCCATTTAGTATAATGCCCTTGAAATGTCTCCATCTTGTTGAAAATGGTGGGATTGCCTTCTTTCTCATGGCTGAATAATATTGCATTATATATGCAACATCTTTTGAAATGTCATTAGATGCTATATATAGTATATGAATAATATATTAAAGAATATGTATATTATATACATATATATTAAAGATACATATATATTAAGGAAGATATATTAGAAATCTATTCGTTTGATGGACACTCAGATTGTTTCCATGTCTTGGGTATTGTAAATAATGCTGTAATGGGCATGATGGTGAGAATATCTTTTCAAGATCCTGATTTCATTTCCTTTAGATATATACCCAGAAGGGGAATTGCTGGATTATATAGTAGTTCTATTTTTAATATTTTTGAGGAAGCTCCATGCCCTTTTACATAGTGGATGTACCAGTTCACCTTTCCAGCAGTGCACAGATGTTCCCTTGTCTCTATATCCTTGCTGGTGCTTGTTATCGCTTGTCTTTTTGATAATAATTATTTTGATATTAGTTATTCTAACAAGTGTAAGGTAGTTTTGAGTAGCATTTCCCTGATAATTAATGGTTGAGCACCTTTTCATGTACCTTTTGGGCATTTGTATGTCTTCTTTGGAAAAATGTTTATTCAGGTCTGTTGCCCATTTTTTAATCAGATTATTTATTTTTTTGTTATTGAGTTGTTAAATATATTGAGTATATTTCTATATACTTCTATATATTTCTATATATATATATAGAAAGAGAGAGAGAGTTCGAGAGTTCTTTATGTATTTTGGATATTAACCTCTTATCAGCTGTATGGTTTGCAAATATTTCTCCCACTCAGTAGGTTGCCTTTTCATCTTGTTGATTGTTTCTTTTGCTGTGAATTGCTGTGAAGAGCGTTTTAGTTTGATGTTGTCCCACTTGCTTGTTTTGGCTTTTGTTGCTTGTGCTTTTGGTGCCATACTGTTTTAATTACTGTAGTTTTGTATTATAGCTTAAAATCAGGAAGTGTGATGCCTCCAGCTTTGTTCTTTCTCAGAGTTGCTTTGGCTTTGCAACCTTTTGTGATTCCATGTGAATTTTAGAATTGTTTTTCTTGTTCTTATATTACCATTGGAATTTTGATAGGGATTGCATTGATTCTATAGATGATGTTGGGTAGCATGGGTATTATAATATTAATTCTTCTAACCCATAAACATGAGATATCTTTCCATTCATTTGTGTCTTCTTCAATTTCTTTTATCAATATTTGGTAGTTTTCAGTGTGCAGATCTTTTACTTCCTTGGCTAAATTTATTTTTAAGTATTTTATTGTTTTTGATGTTATTGTAAATTGGATTGTTATTTTTATTTCTTTTTCTGATAGTTTATTGTTAACCAATAAACAACTGATTTTTGTGTGTTGGTTTTGTATCCTGCAACTTTAATGAATCCATTTATTAGCTCTAACAGTTATTTGGTGTAGTCTTTAGGGTTTTCCATATATAAGATAACGTCTTCTGCAATAAGAGAGAATTTTGCTACTTCCTTTCTGATTTGGATACTCTTTCTTTCTTTCTTTCTTTCTCTCTTTCTTTCTTTCTTCTCTCTCTTTCTTTCTTTCTGTCTTTCTTTCTAAAGTTTATTTATTTATTTTGAGAGAAAGAGAGAGAACAGAAGCAGGAGAAGGGGAGAGAGAGAGAGAGAGAGAGAGAGAGAGAGAGAATCCCAAGCAGGCTCTGCGTCATCAGGGCAGAGCCCAATGCGGGGCTTGATTTCATGAACTGAGAAATCATAACCTGAGCCGAGACCAAGAGTCAGATGCTCAACTGAGCCACCTAGGCTTGCTTTCTTGCCTTTCTTTCTTTCTTTCTTTCTTTCTTTCTTTCTTTCTTTCCTTTTCTCTTTTGTTCTCTTTTTCTTTCTTTCTTTTCTTTTTTTTCCTAACTGCTCTGGCTAGGATTTATAGTACTATGTTGAATAGGACTAGTGGGAATGGGCACCCTTGTCTTGTTCCTGATCTTAAAGGAAAAGCTTTCAACCTTTCACCATTGAGTATGATGTTACTTGTGGTCTTGTCAGATATGGCCTGCGTTATATTGAGGTGTGTTCCTTCTATAGTCAGTTTGTTGAGAGTTTTTATCATGAAAGGATGTTGAATTTTGTCAAAAGATTTTTATGCATCTATTGAGATGATTGTGATTTTTATCTTTCATTCTATTACAGTGATGTAATTAAAATTATTAGTGAGTAGTATTTAAATAATGTTAAATGACTTCCTTTATATATACACTAAACAATACAAAGATAATTTCTTCTATATTAAAAACTATTTTTAAAAAAATATGGCTAATGTAAAGGTCTTATGCTTAAGACGCAGTTACCATTTTGAAGTAAATAGGGTTCTTCATTCCTTCAACATTGAAGTTAGTCAAGATTTCTTGATGAGAAAGATATTGTAACAATGGAGGATGTTATTTGAAAAAGAAATGTGGAAAAAGATCTTATTTGCTAGGTCTTACATATGCTTTCAAATTTAACTTTCAAGTATAATTTTCATTATGTTGAATTTCAACAGATTCTAACTTCAAATTTTTTTGTAGTCTTTTGAATAATTGTGGTTATTAGACATGTCATGCTGCTTTAGTTTGCAATGTTGTCTTCTCTTTGAGAAGTACAAGAGAAATACCTCTGTCATGACATCACCACATTTTTGATCTGCTATTTTAATTTCTCAAATGAAGGACATTGTAGTAGTTATTTCTACCTCATTGGAGCAAAACATTTGACCTCTTCAGATAATACAGAAATTCCCCAAAAGCATGGTTTTTGAACTAGTAAGGTGGTAATAGGGCACCACCTACCACTACATGGTTTTGTCCAACAAATGGTAGCTGGAACAAATAAAGAGCTGTTAATTCCACCATACTGTCTATGGTTGACTTTTACTATAGTATTGTTGTCCGTGGCTATTGACACTAACTGTAGGTGTGGACCCCCACATGAAAGAATACCAGCGTATTGAGTATGTGCTGAAAAATACCCATACAAGTCTGCCAGGAGACAGAGCTACATTTGTTTATGTGTGTGGATGTGTATGTGAAGGCTTCTTTAAATATTTGTGGTGTGCTCTGAGATGGCCCACGCATTTCCTTCACACGCGACACGGACACTAGTCGTGATGTTCTCCTGCTCTTGTATGCACTAATAACACAAGGGATAGTGCAGTTCATGGGAAAAATGGGTGTGGAGGAGTCATGGATGTCTTTGGTAAGTTATTCTGCCAGATTGTAGCCAAAATTATTTTCAAATTAGTGTTGGGGAGGGGGAGGGAGCTGCCTTTCTTAGTAAGAGGAGGAATAATACAAATCCTAAATATCTTTTGATAAGTAATAAAATACATTGCTAATAGATAATTTACAAATATATAACTACTAAGTTTACTTGCATTTAGAATTCCAGCCCTTTTTATGATTGTGATATAATGAGATAATCTATGCAAATTTGCTTATAGTTCATATACTAAGTGTTCAATAAGTGTTAGCTTCTGTTTTGGATTGTGATGATATTTTATTGTCAACAATAAAGTCATTGGCAGTAATAAAAATTGTAGTGGTATTGTACAGCAGCCCCATTTACAGTTTAAATTGCATCAGATATTTCTTGACTTCCAGGATTTTAATTGCAATCTAATACAGTTGCAAGGATTTGGTTATGACTGCTTAATCTCTCTTTTTTTAAAAAAGCTAATTAATCATCACTAATTTTTAGATTCAAAACCTCTATAGTGATCTCTCTATGGTTTTCTGTGATGCCAAGTGTTACTGTTTAAATGTGCTGGGATTTCCATGGACTCTTAATTTTGAGAGCCATATAAATGTGGAGGCTGAATTGTGGCTATTGCCCTTGAGACTTTCGATAGTCCTATTGTCCCATGAGCATCAGTCTGCCTGAGATGCCCTCTATTACTCTTACTTTTCTTTGGGTTAAATCAGTCCTCTTTTTTTCTGAAGCATCCCTAACATCAGAGGAGAGAAACCACAAATTGCTACGAGATCACTAGAATATTCAAACATCAGCAGCAGCTTGACATTTCTTTCAAGTTGAGTGTTCAGTGATCAAATTGTACATTAATTTTACATTTCAGGCCATAACAATCCCAGATTTGTTTGAGTATCTAATAATATTCAGTTTACATAATTCCAAGTAAAGTTCTCTTCTCTCCTTTTTCCTCCCCTCCCAAGACCTGTGTTTGAGGAAATATTTTGAGCATATTTCTTTAGAAACGCCTGTTACAATACTCCTTAAATACATACTACACGCGAATACCTTCAAATTGATTAGCTGATCTGAATACCTAATACATGTTGTAGGAAATGATACACAGGACAACGACGTTTTGACAGAGGAGATACTGCATAAGCTGGCTAGTTAGAAGTTTGAGAGGGCGTGTAACAGAGTAAAGAGAGGGATGCTAGTTGGCCAGGGGAAATTGCTGCACATATAAAGGGAAAAAGCACTAAAAAGGAATGCCAAGTTGGGAGTTGTTAACAATAAACTTCACTCTTTAATACAATAGTATAAGTCTTTTCTGGTCCTGATATCCTAATAGGGAGGACTCCAGGAGCCGCAGAACAGAAAGATGACCTTCATTCCCCCTTTTTAAAATAATAGGGGACAAAATTTTTATGTAAATATTTCAATGTAAAATCTTTATAACTTGGTCTTTCACTTTGTCTTCTTCTGTTAGTTAACAATTAAATTTCTCTTTCTATTTTTTTCTTCTTGTATCATTCAGCCAGGATGTGTCGTCTCCTGGTTTTTAGGAGATGATGTAGTTGTGTTTTCGTGCACTGGCACAAACTGTTTTCTCCAATTGGCCATTGTTTTCTAGAGAGACTGACTTCTGTGTACCAGAACCGGCACAGTCTGGCATTTGGGCCTGGATGCCACCTCTCAGAACTGATGAAATGCCATTCTGGCTGATTAATTAGATACGTTTCACAACCTGTTGCAGGATAAGGGACGTGAGAGCATTCTGCATTAGTAGCTTGAGAATTTTGAGATTTTTCTCCTTCTCTTACAATTAGGAAAGATGCCAATTTTGCTTTTGTTGTAATTTTAAAATGCTTTGTGAAAATTTCAAAACTAAAAGGAAAATGATGGGGCGCCTGGGTGGCTCAGTCGGTTAAGCGTCTGACTTCAGCTCAGGTCACGATCTCACGGTCCGTGAGTTCGAGTCCCGCGTCGGGCTCTGGGCTGATGGCTCAGAGCCTGGAGCCTGCTTCTGATTCTGTGTCTCCCTCTCTCTCTGCCCTTCCCCCGTTCATGCTCTGTCTCTCTCTGTCTCAAAAATAAATAAACGTTAAAAAAAAAATAAAAAAAAAAAGGAAAATGATGTCTTAAAAGTAACACTGAAAATGAGTCTGGATATGATCTCTTCATTAAGACAGTTTGGTTTTTAAAGGAATCTTTCAATTTGTAAATCCAGTAGCAATACACATATCTCTGTAAAACAGACTCTTGCAGGTGCATTTAAAAATGTTTTTGATGTTTATTTTTGAGGGGGGGGGTTGCAGAGAGAGAAGGAGACACAGAATCTGAAGCAGGCTGAGCTGTCAGCACAGAGCCTGATGTGGGGCTCGAACCCACAAACAGTGAGATCATGACTTGAGCTGAAGTCTGATGTCCAACTGACTGAGCCACCCAGCCACCCCACTGCAGGTGCATTTTAAGCAAATTAGTCAAATTTATCTGTTAACATATGTACAGTACCAGGGTGTTCATTATAGTAGTAGATTGCGATACTCGCTCTTTCGTATCACCTTATAGCATAGTTTACTTGTGATTATTTCAATTACAAACAGTTTTTCAACATATTTTCTTTAATCTTTAAAACTGTGAGGAAGGCAGAAGGATATTTTCTTGTTTATAGAAGAGAAGCCCAAGGAGAAATTGTTGGAGCTGAAAGCAAAACTAAGATAATCTGACTTGTGTCCCTGTCAGCGTGTCCTTGGTATACCTGATCTTCCTGACTCTAACTGTCTCCTCTGAGTTCTGTCAGACTTGCCACGTGAGCAGTGATTCTCTTTATATCTGTGTTGTTTTCATGGGTAACAATAAATAGGAGGCTTTCATGTGCTTTGTAGAGTGCGCAATTTTCCTTGAAGAGATGTCATATCATGTAGTGCTTGAGACTGCAGACTTTAGAGGGGCGCCTGGGTGGCTCAGTTGGTTTAGCGCCCGACTTCAGCTCAGGTCATGATCTCACAGTTCGTAGGTTCAAGCTCCGCGTCGGACTCTGTGCTGACAACTCAGAGCCTGGAGCCTGCTTCAGATTCTGTGTCTCCCTCTCTCTGTGCCCCTCCCCCACTCACACTTTCTCTCTAAAAAATAAATTAAAAAATTAAAAAAAAAAGACTCTAGAGCCCACTGCTGGGCTGTATTTGAACCACAGCTCTACCACTTAGCAGCTGCATGATGCTGGGAAAGGTGACTGCTCTGGGCCTCAGTGTTTTTTCATCAATAAACCGAGAATAAGAAAAGTGCCTATGTTCTTAGGGATGTTGTGACAGTTGAATGAATGAACATATGTAAAGCATAAAAAAGAGTGCCAGCACAGAGTAAGCACTTCACACATTATTATGATTACTTAAGAATTGCATTTTTCAGAGTGGATGTGACTTTATTTTGCAGTGTCCAGAGGGGACTCATTATGTCTGCATTAAACAGAACCGACTCCCCAAATTCTGCTTGTGTAGTGAATATTTTTCCCTTAGAAAATCCATCTCTATCTGACAGAGTGTTCATTTGCTTGCCTTGAGTCTTAGTCTAAAGTATAAATATGGTGTGTGGAATAGGGCATTGAACCAAGGTATGAGACAGGGACTTTAGTCCCAGCTCATTTACCAGCTGTGACCTTGGGTCAGTCACTAAACCTCCTCAGGCTCAGCCTCTTTTCTCCTCAGAAGAAGGCTAGACTATTAGACTTCCGAGTCCACTTATCAAATCCCTTTCTGTGATTGAGGTGATCGGGGCAAGTCCACTTTAACAAAAATATTAGGCAAAGCCCTCCTTATGCATCCCATTTAGTTAAATCCTGTTATTAGAAGGATTTAGCTATTATTACATAGGTAGTATTGGGAAGTGCCTGTGTAGATTTTGGGGAATTAAATATTCTAAGGCATTTTAACACAAATTTCCTCATATAGCCTAAGGAAAAACCATTCATCAAATTAAACAGCGTATCATGGAGCACCTTGGATAAAATAGGTGACGTATCCTTTGGCCGAGTCTATGCTTTGTGGAGCAATCAGTGTAAACTCCGCTTCTTCCCACATTGTCCTTTGCAGTTCAGGGTCACCTTACCAGGCACTGCAGTGAGAATGGAGAGGAGAAAGAGAAAGGACTCTTTTGTCTGTGCACCGGGGGAAAAGGTGCCAGCTTCCCCATACTTGCTCCTTCAGGCTTCTGAGCCAGCCTCAGCTTATACATCGATCATTATAATGAAGAACTAAAATGAGAAATAAAAATAAGGAGAAAAAGTCTTTCTTGAGCAGTGATGTAACTGACAGCTGATGATTTCCTGTGATCCTCCTTTACTTTTTGTTTTGAAGGACATGCTGAACCTCTGGAGCCTTTTTTCTCCATCAGCCAGATGGGAACACTGTCCTTAAGGACAATGTGGGTAAAGACAGAAGGAATGTGGGTAACTAATAACATTAAAAGACAGATTGCAAGGATAACCCAATATATAAACCCCAGCTCGCCAAGCATGGTGGTGTGTGATTTACGTCACAGAAGATGTTTGGGTTTGTAAACTCTTGTACACTGAGGGGCTGACTTAACTTTCAGTTCTTTGAGGAAGAGCTTCCTTCCTTGATTTCTCCCAAGCCTAGGAATGCTGGGCCTGGGTGGGACAGGGGTTGCAGCAGTGTGCAAAGTCTCAGACCATGGTGAGGGAAGGGTGGATTGTCCTCAGTAATTCAGAGGAGCCCCCCACCCTCGCCCTGAGGTTGCTCCTTATTACAGGATCTCAAGGGGGTGCTGTCAACCACAGAGCTGATCAGGATCAGGTTGAGGTCCTTGGCTTAAAGAGCAAAGACCGTCAACAGTGCTAGGAAAGAACCTGGGGATAATGCCTTGAAAAAGTGAGCTCTCAGGGTCTGGGTCTGTTTCCTCACTGAGTAAGAGCACTAACATATAGAGTGATATCACTCAGGATATGCCTGGTGCATAACTTTCTTCTTTGGTGTATATTTCTACTTGTTTGCAGGGCCAAGGAGATCTGTTGAAGAATGCCAAGAATGAAGCTGTAGAAAACATGAAGCAGATCCAGCTGGCGTGCTTGTCTTGTGGACTTAGTAAGGCACCTAGCAGTTGTGCCGAGGCCAAGAGCAAACGCAGCCTGGAAGCCATAGAGGAGAAGGAGAGTGGCGAGGAGAACGGGAAGCTGTGACCCTGAGCAGTACCGACACACTCACCCATCCTTCCTCTTGAGGACTCTGGTTTTTCTTTCTGGTTTTCTTTCTGTAAGCTTTTTAGAAATTCACAAAAAGGTACCCTGTATGGGGTATTGGACATAGACAGATATTTTCACAATGTCAGTATTTTAATGTAGTTAATTTATCTAAGTTAAAAGCTTTAGTAGCAGTGTTTAAAATTCTGAGATGAGTGTACATACCCATGTGTGGATGTGAGTGGGAGTGTGTGTGTGTGTGTGTGTGTGTGTGTGTGTGTGTATGTGTGTGTGTGTGTGTGTGTATGAGGGAGAGAGAGAGAGAGAGAGAGAGAGAGAGAAAGAGAGAGACAGAAAGTGAAGTGAGAGAGAAAGAGAGAGGGAGAGAGATTGAGATCCTGTGAAAATCTATTCTATGTTGCATTATTCATTTAGTAAGTTATTATGTTATCATTTTGGGACAAATTTGTTAATCTGAAATTCTAAAGAGCACTTATTATAACCTGTTGCTGTGTTTAATTTTACTTCTCTACCTTCTTCATTTAATTTAGAGTTCTTAACATAGGTTATTATCAAAGGAAGCCAAATTTACCAGTGCATAGATGTTTTGATAGACTAAATATAGATTAGAAAAATTCCTAAGAATCACAGTAGAAATAAAAGTGAGTGAAAGATTAAAAAATGATCAGAATTTCTAAGAGAATCAGCAAAATCATTTCTTCACTTAGAAACTCTTTAAACTATTTATTAAATAAAATCAAATTTTAGAAAGTTTTTTTGTGGTTGTATATTAAACATGTATGATTTCAGTGGAAAAGCTGATCATAAGTGAATTTATACCCACCTACACAGAACTCTGAAACACAGTGAGAGCTCTGTTGTAATTAGGACTTTGATGTGACCTTATTTTCAGTTATAAAATGTCAAGGTTGAGATTTTTAGGAAGGCCTCATTCTTCCAAACTGGGAATCTAGCATTCATCTATAACAGACATGAGCAGCTAGGAGGTCTTGGCTTTTATTAAATATAATTTATTGTACTAAATTTAAATTTAAAGACATTGTTCAACCACATCATCATGTTGAATTGACATAAATTCCGTGGGTCAGATAACATCTTTGTGATGATTTAAGAGCTAACTTGTTACAAAATATGATATAATTTTAATACACGAACAAAAATATACATACAAAAGAAGCAAACTAATTAGGGTACATTTATAATTGCATCCAGATAATTTTTACCCTTATATCTTCATAAAGAACTTGAGTGTAATATGTTTGTTACTTCCACCAGAACTAAATGTTCTATGGTTATGAAAATATATTTATTTAAAACATTGCTTTTATTTTGAAAAGCTTCTTAATTAATTTGATTAACAAATACGCAAGTTTGGGGGAAACTAGGGAAGATAATTGTTAAAATTTTTGCAATTATAAGCATCTTCTATAGCTACTGTGTTAAGTTTTTTTCTGATTTCTTAACACTATTATGTTTATGTTGCACATTACTGAAAGTAAAGATATGAAACAACACTTTTATGGTTCTCTTTTATTATGAATTCTTTGAAAAGAGAAAAATAATGAAAATGAGTTATTATATTAAAAATATCTCAAAGGGTATGATATTTCCATGAACCAAATGTGAAATTTCTCCTTGGGTTTGAAACTGGGTGTTTAGCGAGGTTCATGAGCTCATTTTAAGGTAGGTTTTCAAGGGTACTATAATTGCCTGGAAAAATTTCTTTACACTCCATTATATTTAACCTGCACAGTAAAAGGAATAGTGGAATGTAGTATCTAACCTCCTTATGATAAAAAAAAGAGGTGATAGAGACAAAAACAAAATCCACTTTACATCAGCTAATTGGTTGGTTTCACCGGTGGACCTCTTCACCTCCCTGAATTCCATTCAGAGAAGTACATGCCTTTACTGGTGGTATGGAGAGGTGGGAAGAGAAGACAAAGGGTAAAAACTCTCAAAGAATATTATTAATTTCTTAATTTGAGGCTCAAAGCTAATCCTTAAAAGTGGCTTCCCTAGTTTATTCCAATTGTCCTAGAGCTCCACTTACAGGAGCTTACTCAAATGTTCTTGGACTGTTTTTGTTTTTAGTTTAAATAAATTGAGTCTGGGGGGAAAAAAGTATTTCTGAGAACATGATATGGGTTCCACCTCATCTAATGGTCCTTCTGGCAATGGGTTGTCTACCAGTCTCTACTCCACTGCATTGGGTCTGATTGCTAGCCAGGGAGTGAAGGGTGGGGCAGGGTGGAGCTTCAGATTTTGAGACTAGAGAAGTTACAAGGGAAACATATTTCCTATAATGGTCTTGCCTCTGGATGGAATTATAGAAACAAAGCAAACTTCTTACATTATTACATTCTACCAGTGTCTGTCTTCTTTCCAGACTTGCACTGTAGTAGAAAAATGCTCCTTCCACCTGCTTAGCTTTTGATGATGCTAGGAATGTAATGGTAGATATTAATTCAATTTTTGTTTATTAATTTTTACATTACCAATGTGATATGAAGCAGAGATGGTAGGTGTTATCACTGACAGAGCCACTGATAAAGTGAATGGAAGATTTGACTTTAGATTCTGGTCTGTCTGATTTTATGTGGAAGAGTATTTGTTCAGTGGTTTTGATTTTTTAATTTAATTCTCAAAATTTTAAACTAAACTATCAACTCTTTCCTTTATAACCACCAATGAAAAGAACATTATTGTATTCTTTGATAATAAAATACTAATGATCAATATAAAAATGCAATAATACAGATATATAAAAAAATCACCCACTAGTAGCATTATGGATTTATATCCATTCAGACACTGTTTAGAGTTTATGCATCTAAATGTACTTTCATTTTTAAGAAAATTGAGATCACATTATATAAAGTGTTTTTTGTAACAGTCTTTCCACACAATAAAAACAATACATCATGGATCTCTTTCTATGTCAATGAATATATCTGTACATTGGAACTCTCAGCCTTTGAATGGAATCTAGTCCACAAATAATGTATTTTATGTGGCTGCTGAATCTTTTTCAAAAAGTTTTAAACAATAGACAACTTTTAAAAATCATGAGATTTCACATAAAAATTTAATTTTCTACTTCTAAGATTGGGTATTCTGACAACACTAGACGTCCTTCTGCACCTCCCCACATGTTACTTGTCATGAATTAATTGGAGTTGGCCTCTCCAAAAGAGGCATGTGCTGTCCAGTTTGCCAAAGAGCTTCTTCATTCGTTTATGTTACATCTTGCCTCTGTAGATGTCTTAGGTGGTGATTCTTGATCCAAATTAGTATTAGTGTCTTATTATGTGGATTACTATAATATATTAAACAATCCCCTATTGTTAGACTTTTCTCTCCTAATTTCTTGTTATGCAAACATTGCAGTGATGAAAATCATTTTTTCAAAGTGGTACAATTTTTTTCTTTAAGACAAATTTCTAGAAGTGGAATTTTTGGGTCAAAGGTTATATAGATGATTTTTAGGGATTTTGTGATACATTGCCAAATAGTCTCCAAAAAAACTTGTTCAATTTAAATTCCCACCAGGAGTTTATGAGAGTGCTTAAATCTTGGCTAATACCAAATGTAATTATTGTTATTTATGTCTTTGTCAATCTGCTAGCTTAAAAAATCTTATTTCTCTTTATCCTCTACTCTTTAGTGAGATTGAACACATATTAGTATATTCACTGACTTCAGATAATTTTATATAGATAGTTATAATTTTTCTGATTGCTTTTGAGTGGGATGGTAACTTTAAATCTGTTTATTATTATTTTTTAAAAGGCATTTACTTAATAAGAATATTAACCCTGTGTTTTTCTTTTTTTTTTTTTAATTTTTTTTTTTTCAACATTTATTTATTTTTGGGACAGAGAGAGACAGAGCATGAACGGGGGAGGGGCAGAGAGAGAGGGAGACACAGAATCGGAAACAGGCTCCAGGCTCTGAGCCATCAGCCCAGAGCCTGACGCGGGGCTCGAACTCACGGACTGCGAGATCGTGACCTGGCTGAAGTCGGACGCCCAACCGACTGCGCCACCCAGGCGCCCCAACCCTGTGTTTTTCATATATGTTGCTACTAATGTCTTTTGATATACATATACCTAATTTAATCCAAGCATGATTTTTTTTCCTTTATGATTAGTGTTAAGACATCTTTGCTGACCTATGCTTGTGAAAATATTATCCTATATTATCTGCTAGTATCTTTCTTGGTTTACTTTTCACATTTAAACCTATAATCCTCCTAGAATTGCTTTTTGTGTATAGTGTAAGGTAGAGTTCTAATTTCATCTGTTCCCAGAATGGATAATCAGTTGACCCAGCCCATTTACTGTAGATTGTTTTATGTCCATGACTCTGTAATGCCACCCTTGTAAAAATGAGTCACTTATATATGTGTGTGACTCTTTCTGGAATCTCTGTTTGGTTCCATTGGTCTGTGTCTGTCCTGGCAACATTGCTGTACTGTCTTAACTGTGATAGTTTTTTTAATGTTTTGATTATCAGAGAGAGTAGGCCTCCCTACTTCTCTACCTCTTCATCATTTTCTCGATTATTTTTGGTTCTTTGCATTTCCATATATCAATTTCTATCAGGTACCTTCTGGAATTTTTATTGGTATTACATGTATATATCATGTATATCAGTCATATATTACACGAATATATCATTTGGGGGAGCTTGGACATTCACATTATTGAGTATTACAGTCCATTCACAGGATGCATTACTCCCTTTATTCAGGTCTTATTTAATTTCTCTTAATACAATTTTATGGATTTCTGTATGAAGGTCTTGCACAACTTTCAGTAGATTTACTCCTAGGTATTTGATTTTTTTAAGCTATTAGAAATAGTAGCACTTTAAAATTTAAATTTCCAAGTTGTGGTATATAGAAAATACAGTATATTGTTTTGTAATGATCATGTATGGAATGAACTTGATAAACTAATTGTTGATTTTAAATTACCTATTAATTCTTTTAGATTTTGTAGGTAAATAATCATGTCATCTGCAAATAATGACAATTTTTTTTTCTTTTAGGATCCTTAAGCATTTTACTTATGTTTCTTATCTGTTTTTCTTGATTTGTCGAACTGGTTAAAACCTCCAGTACAATATTCAATAGAAGCGATGTTAGTAAACATCCTTTCTTATTCCCAATCTTGGAGGAATTTTGCACTATTTCGTCGTTATGTACGATGTTTACTCAAGGTTCTGGTAGATTCTGTTGGGTAATTTAAAATTTTTTAAATATAAATTTTGCCATTGATATATAGATAAAACCATAAAACTCTTAGGAGAAAATATAGGAGAGAATTTTGTGAACTTGAGTTAAGGTTATGAATTTTAGACATGACACCAAAAACACAAGTAACAAAGGAAGAAAGATTGAACGTCAGATTTTAAAATTCTGTACTTCAAATGACACCATAAAGAAAGTGAACAATTTGCAGAATGAGTTTGCAACTTGTATATCTGTTAAAGGATTGACATCCAGGATACATAAACAATCACTACAACATCATAAAAAGACAACCCATTCTAAAAAAAAATGGACAAAGGATCTGAATAAACATTTCTTCAGAGAAGATACACAAATGAGCAATAACACATGGAAAGATGCTCAATAGCATTGGTCATAAGGAAAATTTAAATTGAAACCACAATGGGGTACCATTTCTCACCCAGCAGGGTAGCTATAATAAAAAGAAGGCAGATAGTTCAAGAGCTAGTGAGGATGTAGAGAAATTAGAACTGTGATACACTATTAGAGGAAATGTAAAATGGTCCAGCTTCTTTGGAAAAGAACCTGGCACTTCGTTGAAAGATTAAACATAGAGTTACCATGTGACCAGCAGTTCTACTTCTAGGCATATACCCAACAAAAATGAAAATATATGAACATAAATGTTCATAGCAGCATTATTCACAACAGCAAAAAAGTGGAAACAATCCAAGTGTCCATCAACTGATTAAAAAAGATAGCATATCTTTAAAATGGATTGTTCAACAGTAAAAAGAAAAGAAGTACCAATACATGTTACAACATGAATGAACCTTGAAAACATTATGCTAAGTGAAGGAAGCCAGGCACAAAGGCCACATATTGTATAATTCTATTTGTATGAAATGTCCATAGGAAAATCTGTGGAGACAGAAAGTGCACTAGTAGTTGTCAGGAGTTGGGAGAAAGTGGGGTGAGGAGTTACTGCTGATGGGTATGTGGTTTCTTTTGGGGGTGATGAAAATGTTCTGGAATCAGTGGTGATGGTTGCACCGCCTTGTGAAGGTACTAAAAACTACTATGTAGTGTAAAAGGGTGAGTTTTATCTTATGTAAATTATCAGTGAAAGGGTTCTTTAAAAAGAAGAAATGTAGAAAAGAGAGTTTACATAATGAATTGAGCACCAGTGAATAGTGAAATAACTCCAAAAGTCTGATATAAGAAATTAGAGTGGAGGAGAAGGGTGGTAGAAAATATATTTGAAGGAATAATGACTGAGAAAACTCTTACTTTTAATGGAAACTATAAAACTACAGATCTAAGAACCTTCAAAAAAATCCCCAGGACCAGAAACATGAGGTAAACAACCAAGGCATATTATAATAAAATTATTCAAAAGTAGCGATATTGAGAAAGTCTTAAAAGTAGACAGCAAAATAAGACATGTATGAATAGCACATAGAAAATTAGCACATTTTTTTAGTGTAAACCGTGTGAGATGACAGTGGAGCAACTTTAAATACTGAAAGAGAAGCCAACGCTTAATCATTCAAAAATAAAAGTGATATGAAGAATTTCAAAAGATGAAAGAATTCATCGCCAGCACTCCTGCACTACCAGAAATGTTAAAGGAAGTTATGACTTTGTTAAATGATCATTTATTAGGTAGAGTCCCACAGTGTTGGATGGTTCCACAGAAGGCTACAAGGAAATTGAAATAGAGAAGTTTGTTACCCACAAGTCTTGGAGAAAGTATGTGGTATGCCTTAAGGGGCCATGGGGAGGTCAAGGCAGGGAGCAGGCAGAGAGAAAGTGGGGGCACCCAGGGTGCATGCCTTTATTAGGACCTGAGGTGGAGTGCTTTGGGGTTCTTGGGCTAAGTAAGGCTGGATTAGCCAATTCAAAAGGTTTTGGTAAGCTTTGTAGGGGTCTTATCTACAGAGCACACAAGGAGAAGGCCTGGGGAGGTGGAGAGACTGTGGGGTAGTGATATCAGAAATCTGTGTACTGTGGGCTGCTAACCAGGGTGTACATTCAAGAAAGGGACTGGTATCACATCAAGTCCCCCACAGGCCTCTTGGCCACACAAAATGGGTGCGGAGGTGGCAATATTATAGAGTAATTTCATTAAACTCTCAACAAAATTCCTCCAGAATGGAAGAGATGATGCCAGATGAAAACATGAATCTACACAAAGGAATAAAGAACACTAGAAACAGGAACTGTAGGGGTAAATACATTAAAAAGTGTATTACTTAAATCTCAAAGCGATAAATGACTGTTTAAACAAAAACAACAAGGCAGTGTGGAATTTGTAAACGATATAAAAGGATAAGAATAGCACTAACCTGGAAGGAGAGAAGTGTCCCTGTACTAGGTGTAAAATAGTATGATATCACTTGAAGGCAGATTGTGGTAAGTTAGAGTATACTCTAAGCCCTCAATCAACCACTAAAACAAGAAAGCAAAGAGCAATAACTAGTAAGCCAGCCAAGGAGATAAAATTGAATCAGAAAAATATTTGATTAATCCCAAAGAAGGCATAAATAGAAAAAAAATAGGAGAGAAGAACAGATAGGAGAAAAAAAAACAACTAGCAAGATGATTGTCTTAAAGCCTAACTATGGCAATAATCACATTAAAAGTAAACTTTATAAATACTACAATAAAAGGCAGAAATTATCTGATTGGATAAAATAAGACTAAACAATCTGCTGTCTATAAGAAGTACACCTCAAATAGAATGGCACAAACAGGTTAAAAGTGAAAAGATGGAGAAGATATATCGTCCTAATATGAATCAAAAGAAAACTGGAATGACTATATTAATATCAGATGAAGTAGCTTTCAGAGCAATTAATGACACCAGTGATAAAGAAGGTCATTTCATAGTGATTGAGGAGTCACTTCATCAAGAAGATGTAACAATTCTACATGTGTATGCAACTGATACCAGAACTTGAAAAAATACATGAAGCAAAAACTGATAGAATTGCCAGAAGAAATGCATAACCATACAGTTATAGTCAGGGTTTTCGATATACCTTTCTCAATAATTGATAGAACAAATAGAAAATAATTATGAATATAGGAGATTTAAATCATATCATCAACCACCTTAACATAATTGCCATTTATACAACACTATACTCAACAACAGAAGCATACACACTTTTTTAATGTGTACAGGAAATTTTACCAAGATAGACCATATTCTGGATCATAAAACACGTCTCAATAAGGAATTTTAAAAGAATTAAAATTATACACAGTGTGTTCTCTGACTACAAAGGAATCACATGAGAAATCAGTAATAGACCTTTGGAAAATCTCCAAATATTTGAAGACTAACTGAAGCACTTCTATATAATTCATTAGTCAAAGAAGAAATCAAAAAGGAAATCGGGTGTTATCTTGAATATGTGACAAATCATGGAACCACACTAATGCCATTCATAGGTGGAAATTTATAGCAGTTAACATCTGTATTAGAAAAGAAGGGGATATGAAAACTTTAGGCCTACAAATTCTATAACTTCCTTGGAAGACACAAAGTGCCAAATCTCAAAACAATTATATGAGTAAAAGAGGTCACACAAAAAGTATATACTGCGTATCCAATAATATAAATGTTTGGAAATGCAAACTAATGAATAGTGACAGATCAGTGGTTGCCTGGGAACAGTGGGGAGTGTGGCGTTACAAAGTGTGCAAGGAGGATGTGTATGTTCATTATCTTGATTGTGGTGATGGTTTCACATGTTATACATATATCAAAACGTAATCAAATTGTGTGCTTGAAATATGTGGAGTTAATTGTGTGATATTACACCTCAATAGAGCCCTTAAAGATACATGACGGTATCTCTTAAGTTAATGATAATTTTGAGTAATAATAATAATAATAAGTAAACTTTACTCCTGCCTGTATGTTTGCTGTTTCTTTTTTTTCTTTGTTCAAGACTTTGCCTCTGTGTATATAGTGAGTTTGCAGAGTTAGGTGTCTTTTTAGCTTATAAAAACTTTCTTTTTGTATTTTCCAGTGTGTGTGTGTATGTGTGTGCCTAGAAACGCATTTTCTTTGTGTCACTACTTTAGTTTTTTGAGGTGCAGCATTTGGCCTTATCATCATCATATCTTTCCTTCATATTTTCTGTAATCATGTTATTTTTCTGCACTTGTCTTTGAATCCTGGGGGGTTTTCTTGTGACTTTCCTTTACAACAGCATTCCATTTTATATATTGTCAATATTGCTGCTTAGTATTCAATCACATTTTTCATTTCAAAGTATTTCTTCTTATCTCATCTGGCTCTTTGTTTAAATTCCTGCTTGCCTCTCAGACAGCTTTTTTCCCTTATGATCTATTTTCTGATCCCATCATTAGTACCTAGCACTTACCTATCTTCTATGTCCCACATACTGTGCTACATGCTGACATGCATAAGTTCATTTAGTTCTCAAAACAGTCTTACAGATTGCTATTATTATCTCCATTAAAAACGGGCAACTGGGGCTTAGAGAGTGCTGTTACGTATTGCTACATAAGAAATCACCCCCAAACCTACCCTTTTAAAAAATGGAGCCCATTCATTTTGTTCAACTATCTGCAATGTAGGTAGGCTTCAATAGGGGTACCCATCTCTGTTTTACTCGGTGTCAGTTGGGATGATGTGAACGCCAGGGGCTGGAACCATTTGAAAGCTTGTTCTTGCCCAGGGCCAGTGGTTGATGCTGGCTGAGACCTAAGCTGGGATCTATAAGTAGCCTCTGCATGTGGACACAGAGTGAGTGTCCCTTGAGAGGGTCAGCCAGGATAAAGCCATATTGCCTTTTATGACCTAGCCTTGTAAGTCATACCACACTATACCCACTGAAGCTATGATAAATGCATACCCGGTATCAAGGAGGAGGGTGTGAAAAACTTTAACTATTGATCAGGTGTGGTAAGGTTCTGAAAGAGCACGTGAC
Organism: Panthera leo; assembly: GCF_018350215.1. NCBI lineage: Eukaryota > Metazoa > Chordata > Mammalia > Carnivora > Felidae > Panthera > Panthera leo. Next base: position 183,252,031 of record NC_056686.1, read on the forward strand.
CCCCGAAATGTTGCTGTTGTCCTCTTTGGAAATTTTAATCTCTCACAGAGAAGTTAAATGTTTTTCCCAAGGTCATATGATGATAATGAAGGAAAATGACTTCCTATAAATCTTATTTCATAGAAATTATAATAAATTTCCTTGAGTAAAACTTGATGCTATCTCAAATGTTCTTAAAAATGTATGACCTTCCACGACTTATGGTCATGTCCCTTTATATTTTAGCATTTGTATTATAGTCTTTTATGTTACAAAATACTTTTTTATGCATCCATATTGATTTTCTTTTCTTTCCTAATTACTCTTGTAATATTTTATTCAAACATTTTTTTTCTTAAGAAATGGCATGGGTTTATTCTTGCTAGATTTCACTTTTAGTTTGGATGTTATTAAAATGCTTACTTAAAATTTAAGTGAAGAACTAAATTTTTTATCTTAGTTGCAGGATCTAGTGTTACTTATTTAGTGATCTGGTTACCATGGGGTAAGGATTTGAGACTTAGCAAAATCTCAGGTATTTTAATTCCTAATGAAAAGACAACTTTGTGGTAATAAAAGGGAATGGTTTTACATGGCTTTTACTGATTTCACTCCTAAATGGTACAGTGTTTTGTTTTGCAACAGTTTTATGTTTTGTGATAGGTTTTGTAATCCTCATTTGGCTATTGGGGAAACCAAGACATATTGCTTTGTTTGGGGGACCCTAGAAATTATAATTATTGGTTCCCAATTTGGTGACTTTTCATTCCTCTATAGCTATTTTGCAGTCCCTTGTCAATATAAAGGAAACTTGAATACTAATTCATCCAAAATATGTTAAGTTCATAGTCAATTTCAGCTGAAACCCAGGAAATTCCAAGGATTCAATGGTGAGGTTTTCTTTCTTCACATGTTTTCATCAAGGTGAACATGTTATTGGCATCTTGGTGCCATCATCCATAAATGGACTTCCAGGCTCTAAATCCTTTGTAAATTCTTTAAATTTCCTCAGGCCCTAATTGGAATATATATTTGGATATGTTGGAATATGTAGGTGAATATGTAATATGAATATATATATATATATATAATATTTTTTTATTTGGAGATTGGTAGATTTGATGCTACTGTATTGACATTTGATGTCTGCATTTGTCTATTTACAAATATGCCATATAAATATTGTCATCTCTTCCATACAATCTCTTTACAAGATATAACGCATAAGTGTTTAGTTTTTAGGGTTGCTAAAACAAACAAACATACTAACAGCTCCTGGCACAATGCTTAATAGTCCTTTTTATCTTTATTTTATTTATGCAGTCACAGACTCAAGCATTTCTCAACAAGGAATTCATAATTACTTGTTGGGTAAAACAAACCATTGACATAGGAATGAATAACAATAGCTTTTATAAGAATATTGTACAGCACTTCTTATCTCTAAAGAAAGCAATGTGACACAGCTGAATGGAAAAGAATGCTATTCAAATAAAACCTCAAGGGCATCGTAACTGTTCAATGGTTAGAAATTTTGCTCACTAGCTAATATTAATGTCCTAGATTCTTAAAGTTCCCTTTATCTGTTTTACTTAGATGTAGCTACTGCTAGTCAGTACATATAGCATAAGTAATTTGACCTTGCAAGCTGAGGAGTCCAGATTTTAGACTTTCTGCACAGTGTCCTTCGTCAGTGTATCCATACCCAGGACACCATATGTGTTGATTTTCCTTTATAAAATACAATACTGTCAGGAGAATGTAAAACCCTAGCACTTCGGCGAGAAGGCCTGAAAAATATATTGGATTTGCAATATTCTAACCTCCTTGTCATCATGTTTGGGTCAAGGTGCTGTGCATAGTATCCGTGAGGGCCTTTATTCCTTTGGCAGAGCAATATGGCGACACAAGGAAAAAGATCCAGGTTTGTAATCATAACCTTATATTCTGAATTTCCTCTGTCTTTCTGTGCAGTCTTCCTGCTGATTTCTCACCATACCCTGGATGTTTTCCCATGTTTCTATGATCCCATGTTTCATTGGTTCCCACCTGTGCTCAAATTTCAAGTAGCCTCTCAAACAAGAGAAATACTAAGCTTTTTGGAAAAATTTAAAAAAATCTCACTCATAGTTATCACACAAAGATAAATCACCTAATATTCTGGGTTTGTTTCCCCACAAAATCAAATCCACTTTTATCCTTGTATTACTTTCATTTGATTTTGACTCTTTCACCATTCCTCCTTCTAATTGGTTAATTCTATTTTTCAGAGAAGCTGTGTTTCAGAGCCTGTTCTATAGGCCAGATGTTCCACAGCAGACTACCCTCCATTGTGAAAATAAAGGGCTTTCACACTGAAGCCGTGTATTTTAGCAGTCACCGAATTAGGAGGATTTTCTTCTCCTTTTTTATTCTTGGTTGAAATATCACACTGGATTTCATTACTATCAATTAATTTCTCTTTTCTGTCAATTCAGTTTAGTTGTGAGGAGGAATTCAACATGACAATTTAAGGAATTGTAAGTCTACTGTTTAAAAATAAACTTGTAAAAGAATATGCTTTTAAAATTGGTTTCTATGTTTGTTCAGTTGTTAATAGCGTCAGATTTTACCCTAATTTTTTCAGAGAACATTTTGACACCTCTGAGATTTAAAATAAATTTTCAAGTAAGAAAATATTATTCATTAATTCTTTGTTTCTTGAACAGTTTCTAAATAATTGTGAAAAATATATTCCACAGATAGAATAAAACTTTATGGATTATGAACTCGTTTTTCAGTCAGTGACAAATAGATTATGTTCTTTCCTCAAGGTATGTGCAAGGAATTATAAAATGGCAATACATCTCTGTTGCAATTTACAAAATAATGCTTTATTTTCTTTTATAGTTTTAAACATGTGCCTGAGGTTATTTTGTACCATTATAACTAGAAGAAGCTTAAAATCTAATTAGCATGTAAAAAAAGTTTTGATTTCTCAACCCCCCACCCCCTTACTGCCTGTTCTTCACTCAGTCTTCTGGCTAGTACAGAACAGCATGGCCGTCTCCCGAGGAGCTTAGCCCCAAATCCCAGAAAGCCATCTCCATTCCATTCTTTCACACTCTTCTAACCAGTCTATAACCAAATCCTGTTAGCAGCTCCACCTGAATAGATCTGGAATTTTCCTGCTTTCTTTTACCTCTATCACCTACTATCCACCATTGTCTTGCCAGGATTATTGAAATAGCTTCCAACAAGACCCTTTAGTGTATTTTTCTCCAAAGTAGTCAGAATGCGTGAAAAAAATACATGTATGTATATGCCTATATGTGTGCAGATGTATATGTAAGTGTATACTATATGTGATATACATATACAATATACATATGTATATATATGTATATAATTGTGCCATGTGCCCGTTAAAAATCCTCAAACAGATTCTGACTGCACTTAGAATTCAAATCCACAAGCATGATCCTCATGACCTCTCAGGTCTGACTCCTGCCTACTCACTGCCTGCTAGGGACCGCATGTTTATGTCCCCTCAAAATTCATGTGTTGAAACCCTAATTCCCAATGCGATGGTATTAGGAGGTGGGTCTCTGGGAGATAATTAGGTTTAGATGAGATCATAGGGTCGAGCCCCCATGATGGAAATGTTTTTTTATAAGACAGACTGAAGCTCACTCTTTCCCACCACGTGAGGACATAACAGGAAGACTCCTATAGAGTGGGAAGAGGGCCTCCACCAGGAACCAAATTGGTTAGCACCTCAATCTCGGACTTCCCAGCCTCCAGGACTGTGAGAAATAAATGTCTATTGTTTAAGCCACCCATTACATGGTATTTGTTCTAGTAGCCTGAGCTAAGACCCAGCCCTTATCTTCTGCCCACACCTCTGCCACTATATTCCTACGTCTAATTCACCAAACTTACTGCACTGGATCTTTTCTCTTCCAGTGACTGGTGTTTTTCATGTCATTCTGATCTCAAACATCAACTTTTTATTTATTTATTTTTAATGTTTTTATTTTATTAAAAATACTTTTTTTTTTTTACCATTTATTATTTTTGAGAGACGGAGAGAAACACAGCACAACCAGTGAAAGAACAGAGAGGGGGACGGAATCTGAAGCAGGCTCCAGGCTCTGTGCTGCCAGCACAGAGCCTGACGTGCGGCTCAAACCCACAAACCATGAGATCATGACCCGAGTTGCAGTTGTACGCTTAAATGACTGAGCCACCCAGGTGCCCCTCAAACGTCAACTTTTTAGAAAGACCTTCCCTGACCATATAATCTGAAGTAGTGTCCCCAGATATTCTCCAGCCCATCACTGTTCACATTTTTTGAGGACTGTGTTTATTTGTTGATTTCTTTGTTATTATCAACCTTCTCCAACAGGGATCTCACTTGTCTTATTCACCATTATATGCCTGGCTTCTAGCACAGTGTCTGGTGCATAGGAAGCACCCTATAAAATGTCTGTTTCATGAAGGCTATAAAGCAACTGGCACAACATAATAAATTAACAGAAATTGCATAGGGAAATTATGTATCATCTGCTTCAGGAAAATCTTTGAATGCTACTCAAGGATTCATACTGAAATTCCTTTATCTTCCCTGAGATCTTTTATTCAGGTCCAATAATTCTGCCTCTTAAAATTGAAATTCTTAAATACACCTGCTGTTTCTATATAGCCTATCTCTATGAAAAGAGAGCTGATCCCTTATGATATGATTTCAATACAGTGGAGTGTACCTTCTATAATAAGAGTAGCTGGTGTTTTTCACATTTATTTAAGCAAACTAATATAATCTCCTTTCTCTTGTTTTTGGACGTGGTGCCTTGAAAAAATGGCTCATGTTAGCAAATTAATTTATTTTAATTGGCTGTAAGAGTTAGCTCTGAGCTTCCAGATAACTTGGGCAAAAAGTATGGCAGAGTGAATAATAAAGCTCTCATATAAAGCAGAGAAAGATAATAATTCATTAGTAGAAAAAATTCAGAGCTCTGAACCAAACAAAAGTCTTAATTCAATATTATTTTGAACATTTATTATGTATTAAGTACATTTATTGAGCACATTATTGAACACTTATACTGTATTACTAGGTATCATTATTTCACTGATGTGAAATAAATTATAAATTATAAGACACAGCATAATTTTATGTATCATTTAGAAATTTAAAAATTCTGTCAATTCAATAATAGGATAACATCAATTAAAAGGCACATCCTGATTAAAAAGTAGATATTATGGACAAAGATATCGTCGGAGAGTTTACAGTCAAATAGGGGAAGCAGAGATATAGTTAAGTAAGGTCATATACTGTTTGATAAGGCAGCAATAAAAATATACGCAAAGAACTTTTTTTTCTTGGTGGTTCACTTCTCTTCCCTGGAATCAGCTTCTAAATAAACTACCTACACACAATTCCTATCTTAGGCACTGATTTTCAGAGAGCCTAAAATAAGCTAGTTGATATCAGGATTAGCTCTAGAAAGTAGACTTTTAGGATGTGATTCTAGAACAATCACTACTCGTCAAATAGTAAGAAGTACCTATTGCTGGTAGTAAGTGGATGATTCCTCATGATAACCTATGGCATGCTGAAGGATCATAGCAAAAAAAAGTCACCTGCTATAGATTTGGATGGGTTACAGATGGGAGGTGAAGTAGTTGTTCATGTAATAGTTCGCACCTGAATGTTAAGGGGTATTGGTCATTCAAAGGATTATAGCACTGCTGTGGAAATCTTCAAGAAAAAAAACGACAGGCTCAGTTCAGCCAACTGTTAACTCAGAGTAAACCATAAAAGCCAAAGTTTCTTCATGGCAGCACTTAAAGAGATTCTCTTCTCATGGGGTCACAGAGAAGACTAAGTTGAAAATCATGCCTACTCAGTGCCTACTCATACCTAGTTAGGAGAGCTAACGAGAGACTGAATGCACATGTGTGACGGGTTTCCTATGCAAAAATGTGATTCCTGATAAGGACCACTTGGGGTGGGATCATTTGGTTGGATGAGTTCTAAAAAGCTTGAAATTCCAGATCCTCTAAGGGGGTTGGGGTCAGTAGCCTCTTCCCCTTGGTATAGGGTGAAAGGAAGCAGTCATCCCTTCTCAGAGTCTATTCCTCAAAGACCTGACCTGAGGATGATGTCTTGAAAGAAAACACTTGCCACCCTCCTGAGAGCCACCCTCACCTTGCCTCATTCCTCTAGAACAGTAAGTAAATTAAGGTCTTGTTGTAGCACAAGAGGGGAAGTGAGTTCTCCAGGAGAATATAGTTTACTCACTGAAAAAATTGGCCAACATACACCAGAAGAACTCATGTGGAATTGAGTCTTAAAAGTATCGGATCAGGGAGAACAGAACATAAGGCTTGACAGGAAGGTTTACATTCATGTGGCAGACTTCTCCCATAACACAGGTTTCCTGTAAAGGGAAGGACTTGGAGATGGTCAAAATATGCTGCTGGATGGCTCCTTGAAGCATGGGTACATCAATTCCTACAAATATGGCAGAAATGTCTGGTGGGGTCAGAAGTGTCAGGGAGTCACTGGCTTTGTCTTAGTTCAACCAGAGCAGCTCTGCTCCAACTGCTTTATCAGTAGGACTTCCACAGAAAATTTAATTTGATAAGAGAATTCCTACTGCTGTAAAAAAAAAAAATGGAAAAACACTAGATTAGATGTCTTTTGCACTCTAACACGCCATAGGATCTTGGTAGGTTGAGCTGTGGAGTCTGACGACCTAAGGCCAAATTCATGGCTCTATCTTTTCTTGGCTGTAAGACCTAGGGCAAGATGTTTCACCTGATTCAGCCTCAAACTGATCTGTAAAATGGAGCTAATGATGCTACCTACCTAATATAGTTGTTGTTTTAATATAGAAAAAAAGCATGGGGGCGCCTGGGTGGCTCAGTTGGTTAAGCATCTGACTTCAGGTCATGATCTCATGGTTCATGAGTTCGAGCCCCAGGTCAAGCTCTGTGCTGACAGTGTGGAGCCTGGAGCCTGCTTTGGATTCTGTGTCTCCCTCTCTCTCTGCCCCTTCCCCACTTGCTCTCTCTCTCTCTCTCTCAAAAATAAATAAACACTAAAAAAATTTAAAAAGAAAGAAAGCATGATATTTAGCACAGTACCTAGTACATAGCAAATACTTGATACTTATAGAAATATAGGAATATCTAAGAAATAAATTCCTTTAGCTAGATTAGATCAAACATAGCTAGGTGATGTAGTTCTAGCTATACATATTTAAATATATTTTAAACCATGTAGTATTTTTATATCAAAGTATTTAATATCTGCATTCTAAGTAGAGCCTTGTAGAATAATAATAATAATAATAATAATAATAATGCATCAGGTTGACTGTAAGCACTTGTCATTTTTATAAGTCAGAAATGGCTGAAGATTGGAAGTTTGGGTTGTTTGTACATAATATCTGGAAAGGATGAACTTTGCTAAGGCACAGGGTCATGGGGCGGGGAGAGTTGGCCAATGATAACCCAGTCCCATGAACAAAGCCATCCCTTTATGATGATTTCTTGCACAGCCCCCATGGGCTATGGAGCAGGCCAGCTTTCATCTTGATTTAGGAACATGGTTTCATGGTAAAGAACAGAGACAAAGCAAGCCAAAATGGCTTCCTGGGTCAGTTTCTATTGCAGCATAACCAGTCAGCTAAGTCCTTGGACGCTTATTTAAAACCCAAATAGGACAAAATGTGCAAGCAGGTAGGCAATGGTGTCATTACTCTGGTACCTACGGTTCTGTGATCATGTGAACTACAAGGTTTAGTGTCACATTGCTTGGGGCAGAGTTAGTGACATGCAAAGGAGAAGTCTCCTGGCATCTTAAATGACAGTTCTGTTATCCCTGTTGTACTTCAGGATTTAATGGTATTAAACTTTAGGTGATCTGTTGTTAATTTCTCTCATTTTGCTTTTCTGCAGTTTGTGTACCAGCTAAAAATAACAATTTTCAGATAGAGATCTTATAATGCCCGAGCCACATAATGGAGTACTCATATATTCTTTTCATCTTGCATTTTCCCTTACCTAGAGTTTTACCAGGTAAAAACATGAAAATGAGGTTTTTGTCTAAAAGACATCCTTTCCACTAAGCTCATGTGGTCCTAGGAAATGTCATAGAATCTTTGTATTCATTCCCATGGCAACAGGCAACCCTATCACCAAGGACACTACTAGCTTTTTTTCTTTAAGAAGGTTTTCTCTATATTGGAGATTGAGAGCTATCTTCTTTATTAGTATTTATTTTTGGATGCATTGTGATGCCTTATGAATACTGAAATGACTTTGTTAGGTATACTTGATATGGGAAGGCAATCAATACCTCTTCACTTATGAAGCAAACTATGATTACATTAAAGGACTTTAATACTATGTGATTGGAAGCTTTTGTGTGGTGAGGTAGAAGAGACACAAAAGGAATGGAGAAAGAAAAAATCAGATTAGGCACTGCTGACTGCAATGCACACATAGACACAAACATACACACATATGCTCACACACACACATCAACAACAAAATAGACACCGGAGGCTAATAAATGGCTACTCTGTATATTTAAGCTTTGAAACCAAAGGGTTTATTTTCAGTCATCTTGACTGTGAAATTTGTGTTGGAGATGAAAGCCATCATCAGTGGCATCTTTTCCACCAAGTGCCTGCACTATTAGGGATACTGGCAAGGGTCACTGGGGTATGACTGTTTTTATGTCTCTGGATCCTCATTATTTTATCACATTTCTCTGATGTGACATGAGGGAAGTAAATTACTGGAGACATCGCTAGATATAATCTATTAAAAGATTCTATTCCATAGCTTGTGAAATGGAAATGAATTAGGAAAGGTGTACAAAGGAGAGCCTTAAAATACCAATGCCTCTCCCCTCCCCCCAACTCCCAGAGACTGGTCTAGGGTAGGACTCCTTTAAAAAAAATCTATAAGATTTCAATGTGTGACCAAGCCTGACTAGCTTAATCACCTTAGAGACCATTAGCATTTTATGTGACAAAAAAATGTTTTGTTTTGCATCATATCACTCTGACATACGGTGCTATGTTCCAGTTTTAATCAAGACACACAGGGTGTTTTTAAATATTTCAAATTATATATGTAAAGTCTCACTAAGTATTCTGAATTAGCTTGGTTAATAGGAGAGGTTCTACTTCCCCTTGACAGAAAGGAAAAGTGAGTCATTGTGTAACTCAGTGACTCCATCAAGTTTGTCACACACAAACTGATAACTAATATTTTAAGTTTTCCATATCATTTGTATCAACATCAGGCAAGCAGATCCTGTTCCAGAAACCTGGTAGCAAATGGGTTAGGTATAGGTGGCAGAATGTGAAGAGCAAGTTTGGGCCTGTTAAGGTTGACTATCTTTCCACATACTGTTTCCCAAGGCTGCTGTAACAAAATACTACAAATTGGGAGGCTTAAAACAACAGACATACACTCTTTTGCAGTTCTGGAGGCTAGAGGTTTGAAATCAAGGCTTCTAGCCCTATCTGGCATTCCTTGGCTTGTAGCTGTATCTCTTTGCCTTTGTCTTGATGTAGCCTCCTCCTTTGTGCCTCCTCTGTGTCTCTGTTCCAAATTTTCTTATTTCTCTTATAAAGACACCAGTCATTGGATTTAGGGCCCACTATAAATGTGGCATGGCTTCATCTCATGATCCTTAACTAATGACATCTGTGAAGATCCTGTTTCCAAATAAGCTCACATTCTGAGGTTACAGGTGGACATGAAAATTGGGAGACATTATTCAATTAATCTATTCTGCAACTGACATTTGGAGACACAAGTCCTTTCTCAGTGAGAAAACTGTCCCATGTGTCTTGAGAAAAGATTGGCACAGGACAGTGGGAACAGGCAGTTAAGAGGCAGCCTTTCTGGGAGCCCTGACAAAACACAGGCAGATCCCGAGGAAGGTTTTTGGGAGAACTTCTGTGGGATTCTGAGTGAGAAACAGACGTTAGAGAAAACTCTTTCTCTTGAGGCAATTAGTCAATTATGTATAATAGTATAAGAAGGCTTGTTTTCCCACCTGTGCAAGTTGGTTCAATAGAGTTTATTGGATGCTTTTCATAAGCATAATGCCTACAAGCTTTGGGTCCATAAGAAAAAAGCTATAAGCTCCAACTGGATGAGTTGACCACCTGGAGTGTGAAGTAAGCTTGTCTCCTGCCAGAGAAGCTAGAAAGGCTTACAGGAACACCTGTTTACTTGTCAGCTAATGACAAGGGTTTTAAACAAAAAAGAACCAATACCCAAAGGAAACAGGCAAAGATTTTGACCAGGCAAAGAGAAACACCCCAAGGAGTTGAGCTTTACAGTTAGTTGGAGGAGGTTCTTTCTATAAAGGATAGACCGCATGGAGAAATGATAGCCCTTGCTCTGTATCATATAGGAAAGACTCACAGGTGTTGGTGGGTGGGAAGAAATCTGTTACTATTCCCACGAAGAGCTGCTTCATACAGACAAGTGTTCGCTGGAAGGTAATGGACGTGGAGAAGGTGGAATTGCCTTGGCTAGTTGGAAGCACAGAGTCTGCCACAGAATTGATGGTACAGAGACAAACTCAACAATGCATAATTTCACCAACTGGCAACTAAGGTTAGGTAACTAACTGCAGCAATGTTTCAGAGGGAGTTGTAGTAGCTTATCTGGTCTAGTAGAGCTCAGATACATATCAAGTGTGTCTGGGTCCAGTGCTCTAAAATTTTACTTTTAAAAGTTTTTAGAAAGAAAAAAATGAGAATGCAATGTTTTTAGAAATACCTTGTTCTTCTATTAGGTTATCTAGAAGTCAAGCAAAATAGATTGTTTCTATGTACCTGCGATAGTCTCCTCAATTTCAAGTCATTTGAAGTTAAGAAGATCTCCTAATCTATCCATGTGTACCATGGTTCCCAACGTATTTCTCTTCACACCTCTTATCTCCTTATATTTTTGTGCTTGGACTATACAGCTTTTGCTGAGATGATTCATTTGTACACAAGTTCCCATTTGCCTATAATGGCCTTCTTGTTAGAGAGGAGACTAAACCAAATGAAATAGCTTAAGATAATGGTGTTAGTTTGGACAGTACAGGTTTTTCCACTAATGTATTTAATTACCATATCAAGATTCAGAGTTGGTAGTGATTATATTTTATTCCTAATTAAAATAAGCTCAGGGAAAGTATATTGAAAGGATTTGGTCCAATTAACTTTGGAAGTTTTCTGTTGAATAACCTCAAAAGACTTTCTAACTATTGAATATGCAAGGTGGGGGCACTTTGAAGTTTCAATATGCCTGGTGGGGGTACTTTGGTTTCTTCCTACTCTAGTCTGTTGGAATGTCTATAGATGTCAGGCTTCCTCAGCTTATGGGTACAGATGGAGGCCACTATAGTGAAACAATCCATCTCTTTCTGCCTATTGCCCTCTCCGTTGACATAGGATCTATAGTCCTACTTTGAAAACCTCAGTTATTTCTGAGCACCTCAGGGAGCTTCACACATGTTCACAAACATCTTTTTCATGTGGTCCCCCATTCTGACCCTTCTCCAAGAATTTGTTCTTGGGGAATACCATGTGACCTAGTCATTGGAATAATAGCACTGTCACAGTAGTGCATACAGTGGTTGTATCTATTGAGTATGGATTTCCTTCTGGACCAAAACTTAGTTTGTGTAGCGTGGGCTACAGTAGAAGTTCATATTTTTCTATCCAAAAGTATTTTGGCTAGTTAAAGAAATAAGCATTATATGCTGTAAGGTGCTACACATTTGTATGAATTTCTTAAGCTCAGTAATTCATTCAGTATTTGATACTTTCATATTTAAACTTGGGGCACCTGGGAGGTTCAGTTGGTTAAGTGTTGGATTCTTGATTTCTGCTCAGGTCATGATGTCATGGTTTGTGAGATCAAGCCCCAGGTTGGGTTCTGTACTGATGATGCAGAGTTTGCTTGGGATTCTCATTCTATCTCTCTCTCCCTCTCTCTCCCTGATCCTCCCCTGCTTGAACATGTATGTGCTCTCTCAAAATAAACATTTAAAAAATACTACTAAAAGAAAAACTTACTTAAATTTAAAATAAAAAGAATAAATTCAACATTTAAGATATGGTGGTATCTGAAGGCAGGTTGAATTCATGTCTGGAGGAAAGCAGAATAGCTAAAAATCCAACTGTTGATTCTTCCCCCAGTATTTCTCAGCTCTCCTCTTGTAACTCAGTTGACAACTTTCCTTTATGCTACTAAAGGGATTTCTAGAGCTGTGATGTTAGATTGTAAATTTTCTCTTAGAAAGTCATTTTATTTATATTTGATCTTTATTATGTTCTTCTGGAATAGAGCAGGCCATGAGTATTAGCCTTCTTTTGTATTTGATGACACAGGAAGGCACTTGACTGTCCAAGATGATACAGCTCTCATGAGGTGAAGTCAGGTTTTGCATACAGATATCCTGTCTCCAAATCTGACACGTTCCCTTAGGTGGCTTTTAGTGGGTGGGAACAAGTGTCCTTTTTCCTTTGTACTCAGGGGTACATTCACCCCTCTGTTTATAGCAACATTTTTCACAATAGCCAAGATACAGAAGCAGTCCAAGTGTCTGTCAATTGATGAATGAATAAAGATGTGGTGTGTGTGTGCGTGTGTGTATGTGTGTGTGTGTGTATACACACACATATACAATGGACTATTATTCGGCCATAAAAAAGAAAGAAATCTTTCCATTTGCAATGACATGGATGGAACTAGAGAGTAACATGCTAAGTGAAAAAAGTCAGAAAGACAAATACCATATAATTTCACTCATGTGGAATTTAAGAAACAAAACACATGAGCAAAGGAAAAAGAGTGAGAGACAAACAAAAAACAGACTCTTCACTATAGAGAACAAACTGATGGTTACCAGAGGGGAGGTGATTCAGGGGATGGGTCAAGTAGGTGATAGAGATTAAGGAATGCTCTTGCTGTGATGAACACTGGGTGATATATGGAATTGTTGAATCATTATATTGTACACTTGAAACTAATAAAGCACTGTGGGTTAGCCATAAAAAACTAACTTTGAGAGCCTACCATGTGCCAAACATCAAACAGTTCTCCACAGCTGCCCTGTAAAGTAGATACACTCACTATTTTTTATAGATGAATTACAGATTCAAATAGGTTTAGTAACTTGCCCAAGGCCTCATCTGGGGAGTACAAAAGTCAGAACTGAGATCCAGGTCTTCTTGGTCTTTCCACTACGTCACAGTTGCCTCCTACATGTGTTTAGAGGGACTTGGACAATAAAAGGAGATAGGATACAAGTCATCGGAAAAAAATGCTATCCTCAAGATAAGAATAGATAGTAGGGTCCTCATGTGTGTATGTAAAGGTAGACCCTGGGCAGGCCTGATTCCTAGTTGGAAGGGTCATTACCTACATTGTGTGACTTAGGAATTCCTGACAGATTCCTAAACAGACTTAAAAAATGTTTCCCCCACAAACATTCTGGCGACTGTGCCTTGGAATCCTTTTAAAAATCCATACGCTTCTGGAAGGATATTACATGTTAGATTTAATTTGCTTAACTAGAGATTAGGAAAGGGACGGCTCTCTGCCATGCACTCTCCCTTAAGGTGGTCAAGTTTAAAAACCACACAGCAGGTGTATCGGAAAGGGTTGGTGTGTAGGAGCTGACCAAGGGCAGCCTAGGTCATGTCAGGCCCAACAGAGGAAGAGAAGCAATTAACCGCTGGGGCCCCAAGGCCCTGTGTGAGGCTGTGGAAGAGACGAATGAAGAAAGGGGGTGGGTATGAGAGGCCATTTTGACTATTTTACCATTTATTCTGCTGCCAGCCCTATATACACTTGTCCCCCGACTAAATTTCCATGAAAATTCCAGAACTTTTCCTTCATCATTAAAAGCAATGCATTTTATTTTCACAGACCAGAATTTCAAACATTCTGTGAATTCTGATTCATTATTTCTCCACACTCAATAAACAGTATCATTCAACAGCAAAACATTATTGCTTGATTAATAACAGCACACTCCTGACAGTTCATTTTTGAGAAATACCGACTCCTAATTGTTATTTTTTTCCTTGCCTCTGTAGCATACTAACATTTTGCTATTGATATTTGGCAGAATCTTACTACTGCTGCAACTGTTCCCCGAAATTCTCCTATTGTTAATCACAGAGCTGGCAGCCCCCTCTCCTCCTGCTGCTTCTGCAGACACTCATTTTAAGCTTGCGGCACCATAAATAGGATTCTCAGCCCCTGCTGGCTGCCTCATTATCTTCTTCCAGTTTCTTACTGCGTTACACCTACAACTGGTCAAGCATTCCCATAATTAATGTATAGTTCCCTACTTTCTCTTTCTGAATACCATATGCAGTTTCTTCCTGATGGGTCAGGTATGTGGTTTTCCTTTGTACTTTAATTTTTAGCTCGTCTTAAATCTGCCACTCTACATCAACATGCACAAAGTGACAAAGCTTTGAAACCTTGGCCAGCACATGAGAAACAAAAAAAGATAAATCAGTGAAGTTGATCTATTTGTAATTAAGGGACTCAATTTCTTTCCCCCAAACATGGGTTTCCTGCCTAGGAAAATGGCAGAAGAGACAAAACTTATATTTTGTATCCTGATTTTTTTTTTTTCATAAAATTAAAAAAATTGTTTTAATGTTTATTATTTTTGAGAGAGAGAGACACAGAGAGAGAGGAATACACAGAATCCAAAGCAGGCTTCAGCCTCTGAGCTGTCAGCACAGAGCCTGATGTGGGACTTGAACTCTCAAACCATGAGATCATGACCTGAGCTGAGGACAGATGCTCAACTGACTGAGCCACCCAGGTGCCCCTAAAATTTTTTTTAATGCGAAATAAGTATACGTAACTATTCTAAGTTATGCTGACTCTACAAGGATCAGGTTGTGGACACGACAGCAGCATACTGAGCCATTAGCTCATTCAGGGTTAGCTTCAGTTTTGGAGATGCCAGCCCATGTCACACCCTTTCCTGATCAGCCTGCAGCTAATGACTGAGCCAGCAGGAGGAGAAGTTACCAACCATCTGGACCTGACTTGGGACCTCTCTGAAGCAGGGATGCTCACTCTAGAGCACTCTTCCAAGCTGGCCAAGGTTTTTCAGGGTCTCCATCACGTTTGATTATCCCCCTGCCCAGTCCTGTCTCTTTGCCTTTTCTTTCACAGCTGTTGATCTCAGTACCTGCTTCCCAAGACCCCGGCCTATGACAGACACTATTTATTATAAATAAGTGTACATGCTTCTGGCTTTTTGGAGCTTCAGAGATGACCAGGCCTCTAACTGTATTCTGACAAGCTCCACTGAGGCCAGGCAAGGTACTCAGGGTCTAATGGGGCAGCTGAGGCCAGATGGGGGCAACCACTGTAGGCCCATTGATGGGGAGGCCTGTGGAATCTGGCTCTGCTGTCTGCTAAAGAGTCCTGTGAAGAGGCAGCTTGTGTCTCCCTAACTAGCTCCACCCTAGAGATTAGAGCCTGAAGATGAAAGGACTGTAGGCTATTTACAGCCTGGTGTCACTGGTGGGGGCTTTTCATGGTTTGGCTCCTGCCTGTCTTGAGAAGGATGCTGGAGTAGTGATTAAATCTATGGACCTTGTACTCAGGCAGGTCTGGGTTTTTAACAGCTTCATTGAGATATAATTAACATACAATAAACTACACATTTAAAGTGTTTAACAAGATAGATACACACCCATGAAACCACCAGCACGATCAAATGAGCATACCTGTTGTCCCTAAAATTTTTTCTTATACATTTGTTATCCTTCCCTCCTGCCCCTCTCTGCCCTAACCCCTATCTCCAAGCAACAACTGATTTGCAATTTGTCATTATGGATTTGCCATTTCCTAGAACTTTTGCATCATTGGAATCATTCAGTATATACTTTTTTTTCCCCCCAGTCTGGCTCTTTTCAACATAATTAATTTGAAATTCATTTATGTTGTTGCCTGTGTCAATCATGCTTTCCTTTGTATTGGACAGTAAAATTTAACTGTGTTGATTTACATAGTTTATCCATTTACATTGAAGGACACTTGAGTGTCTAGGTTTTGTTTTTGGTTTTTTGTTTTTGTTTTTTCAACTACAAATAAAGCTGCTATGAACATTTGTTGTGTGGGTGTATTTTGATGCCTTTTGTTTATTTCTCCAGGAAGAGATTGACAAACCTTTTCCGTAAAAGGACAGATGATAATCTAGGCTTTGCTGGATGTTTAATCGCTATTGCAGTTTCTCAATTCTACCTCAAGTATGAGAAAAGCCATTACAACATGAATGAATGTGTTTCAATAAAACTTTATTTACAAAAACATGAGACTCTTGCTCTAGGCTAAATACTTAAAAGTGGGTTTGATGGATCATAGGGAAAGAATATGTTTAACTTTATAAGAAACTGCCAAACTGTTTTCAAGAATGGCTCTACTATTTTGCAATCTCACTAGGAACATATGTGAGTCCTAGTTGCTCCTAATCTTCAATGTTTTGTATGGGCATTTGGTTACTTATTGAAGCCATTCTAAGAGGTAAACAGTAGACTTTCATTGTGGTTTTAGTTTATGTTTTAAATTTACATTAAAATCATAAAAGTAATTTGATAATTTTCTATTTATATTTAAAGTTTATATGTATATATTTTAAAATATTTATTTTTATTTTTGAGAGTGAGGGAGTGCATTAGTAAGGGAGGGGGCAGAGAGGGAGGGAGAGAGAAAATCCCAAACAGGTTCCACTCTTAATGCAGAGTCCAACATGGGGCTCAATCCTATGACTGTAAGATCATGACTGAGCCTAAGAGTCAGATGCTTAACCGACTGAGCAGCCCAGGTGCCTGCCCCACTTTTTTTAAATTTAAATTTTAATCTTAATTTTGTTTTTGAGAGAGAAGATGAACAGGAGAGAGGGGCAGAGGGAGAAAGAGAGTGAATCTTAAGCAGGCGTTACACTCAGCATGGAGCCCATTGTGGGCCTTGATCCCAGGACTCTGGGATTATGACCTGACCCAAAATCAAGAGTCAGATGCTCAACCCACTGAGCCATCCAGGCACCCGTAAATTTATGTATCTATAAAAATGTGCTTATTAACCATTAGTATATTTTTGGGTCCTTTTTTTTTTTTTTTAAATGAGCTGTTTGTGTTCTATTTGTTGCATTTTGAGAGTTCTTTATACGTCTTTATGCATATAAGTCCTTTATCAGATATGTGATTTGCAAATATTTTCTTTCACTCATTAACTTGACTTAATTTCTTAATCTTTCACAGAGAAAAAGTTCTAAATTTTCATGACATCTAATTTGTCAATTTATTTTTCTGTTACGGACTATTCTTTTATCATTATAATTAAGAACTTTTTGCCTAGCTAAAGGTCACGATGATTTACTTCTAGATTTTCTTTTAAAATTTTTATAGATTTGTATTTCACATGTAGTTTATGGTCAACTTTGAGTTAATTTTGTTTAACTTGTGAGGTCAAGGATTCAGCATTCAAAAGGTTAGTTGAAAAGACTAACCTTTTTCCATTGAATTGCATTTGTGTATTTGTCTAAACTCAATTTACCATATTTATGTGGTCCTATTTTTTAACTTTGTATTGCGTTCTAATGATATATGTGTCTACTTTTCACCAATGTATTACTGTTTGATTACTGAAAATTTATATTAAGTCTTAAAATTGGGTAGTGTGAGTCCTCCAAATTTGTTCCTTATCAAAATGACTTTGGCTGTGATAATGGCTTTGCCTCCTAACATGCATTTTAGGACTGGTTTTTCTGCATCTGAAAAAAATCGGGATTTTAATTGGAATTGCATTAAATATATAAATCAACGTGGGGAGAATTAACATGTTACCTATGTTGAGCCTCCCAATCTATGAAGATGTTATATTTCATATTTATTTAGCATATCTTTGATTTATTTCACCAGCATTTCATAGTTTCCCACATACTAATGCTGCACACAACTTGTTAGATTCACACTTAGGTGTTTCACTTTTTGGAGCTAATGTAAAGAGTACTTGAAAAAAATCATTTTTATCTTCCAGTCTGATGCTGAAAAGGAGTAGGTCACATAGACATCCCTGTCTTGTTTCTCATCTTAGAAAGCACTGAGGTCTTCACCATTAAGAGTAATATTGGCTATAGGTTTTTGTTAGTTGCCCTTTATCAGGTTAAGGAAGTTCTCTTTTATTCCGAATTTGTAGAAGTTTTTGATATTTTAATCATGAATGCATGTTACAGTTTTTGAAAGCATTTTGTCAATTAATTAGTACTATCATGTGGCTTTTTTTTTAATTCAGTTAATACAATGTCTTACATTGATTTTTGTGATGTTGAACCAACCTTGCATTTCTGAGATACACCCCACTGGGTTGTGATGTATTGTTCTTTTTACATATTGCTGGATTTAATTTGCAAATATTTTGTTGAGGATATTGTCATATATATTCATGAGGCAGAATGGCCTATAGTTGTCTTTTTTTTTTTTTTTCACTATCTTCACCTGGTTTTGGTAATGCTGCTTCATAATATGAATTATTTTCTGAAAGAAATTATATAGAGTTGGTGTCATTCACCTTAATTTTTGAAAGATATTTACATTGGTAAAGAATTTGAGGCTGTCCTCTTTCTTTTCTATTCTATTCTTTTCTTTCTTTTTTTTTTTTGTGTACTTTGAAAATGTCGCTTTACTGTTTTCTACCTTGCATTGTTTCCCACAGGAAATATACCATGATTCTTATCTTTGTTTCTCCTTACATATCTTTTTCTTTTTTTTTAATTAATCTGTTTTTTTTTTAATTTATATTCAAGTTAGTTATCATATAGTGCAACAATGATTTCGGAGGTAGATTCCTTAATGCCCCTTACCCATATAGCCTATTTCCCCTCCCACAACCCCTCCAGCACCCTCCGTTTGTTCTCCATATTTAAGAGTCTCTTATATTTTGTCTCCCTCCCTGTTTTTATATTATTTTTGCTTCCCTTCCCTTATGTTCAACTGTTTTGTATCTTAAAATCCTCATATGAGTGAAGTCATATGATATTTGTCTTTCTCTGACTAATTTTGCTTAGCATAATACCCTCTAGTTCCATCCACATAGTTGCAAATGGCAAGATTTCATTCTTTTTGATTGGCGAGTAATACTCCATTGTGTGTGTGTGTATATATATATATATATATATATATATATATATGCGCCACATCTTCTTTATCCGTTCATCCTTCAATGGACATTTGGGCTCTTTCCATACTTTGGCTATTGTTGATAGTGGTGCTATAAACATTGGGGTGCATGTGTCCCTTCGAAATAGCACACCTGTATCCTTTGGATAAATGCCTAGTAGTGCAATTGCTGAGTCGTAGGGTAGTTCTATTTTTAATTTTTTGAGGAACCTCCATACTGTTTTCCAGAGTGGCTGCACCAGTTTGCATTCCCACCAGCAGTGCAAAAGAGATCCTCTTTCTCTGCATCCTTGCCAACATCTGTTGTTGCCTGAGTTGTTAATGTTAGCCATTCTGATAGATGTGAGGTGGTATCTCATTGTGGTTTTGATTTATATTTCCCTAATGAAAAGTGATGTTGAGCATTTTTTCATGTGTTGGCCATCTGGATGTCTTCTTTGGCGAAGTGTCTAATTATGTCTTTTGCCCATTTCTTCACCGGATTATTTGTTTTTTGGGTGTTGAGTTTGATAAGTTCTTTATAGATTTTGGATACTAACTATCTGATATGTGTTTTGCAAATATCTTCTCCCATTCCATTGGTTGCCTTTTAGTTTTCCTTCGCTGTGTGAAAGCTTTTTATTTTGATGAGGTCCCAATAGTTCATTTTTTCTTTTGTTTCCCTTGTCTCTGGAGATGTGTTGAGTAAGGAGTTCCTGTGGCCAAGGTCAAAGAGGTTTTTGCCTGCTTTCTCCTTGAGGATTTTGATGGTTTCTTGTCTTACATTAGGTCTTTCATCTATTTGGAGTTTATTTTTGTGTATGGTATAAGAAAGTGGGCCAGGTTTATTTTTCTGCATGTTGCTGTCCAGTTTTCCCAGCACCACTTGCTGAAGAGATTATATTTATTACATGGGATATTCTTTCCTCCTTTGTCAAAGATTAGTTGGCCATACATTTGTGGGTCCATTTGTGGGTTTTCTATTCTGTTACATTGATCTGAGTGCCTGTTTTTATGCCAGTACCATACTGTCTTGATGATTACAGCTTTGTAATACAGTTTGAAGTCCGGGATTGTCATGTCTCATGCTTTGGTTTTCTTTTTGAAGATTGCTTTGGCTATTCAGAGTCTTTTCTGGTTGCATACAAATTTTAGGATTGTTTGTTCTAGTCTGTGAAGAATGTTGGTGTTATTTTGACAGGTATTGCATTGAATATGTAGATTGCTTTGGGTAGTTTTGACATTTTAACAGTATTTGTTCTTCCTATCCAGGAGCATGGAATATTTTCCCATTTTTTTGTGTCTTCTTCAATGTCTTTCATAAGCTTTCCATAGTTTTTAGCATATAGATTTTTCACCTCTTTGGTTAGATTTATTCCTAGGTATTTTATGGTTTTTTATGCAATTATAAATGAGATGGATTCCTTGATTTCTCTTTCTGTTGCTTCATTATTGGTGTATAGGAATGTAATTAACTGATTTCTGTGCATTGTTTTTATATCCTGCAACTTTGCTGAATTCATGACAGTCTAGACTATAAAATAAAGAGTGTAACAAGAGATGAAGAAGGGCATTATATCATAATTAAGGGGTCTATCCACCAAGAAGACCTAACAATTGTAAACATTTATGCTCCAAATGTGAAAGCAACCAAATATATAAATCATTTAATCACAAACATAAAGAAACTCATCGATAATAATACCATATTAGTAGGGGACTTCAACGCCTTACTTACAGCAATAGACAGATTATCTAAACAGAAAACCAACAAGGAAACAATGGCTTTGAATGACACATTGGACACATGGACTTAACAGATATATTCAGATATATTCAGAACATTTCATCGTAAAGCAACAGAATATACATACTTCTCCAGTGCACATGGAACGTTCTCCAGAATAGATCACATACTGGGACACAAGCCCTCCACAAGTACAAAAAGATCGAGATCATACCATGCATATTTTGAGAACACAACACTGTGAAATTTGAAATCAACCACAAGGAAAAATGTGGAAAGATAACAAATACTTGGAGACTAAAGAACATCCTACTAAAGATTGAATGGGCTAACCAAGAGGTTAAAGAGGAAATTAAAAAGTACATGGAAATCAATGAAAATGATAACACCATAGCCCAAAACCTCTGGGACACAGCAAAGGCAGTCATAAGAGGAAAGTATATAGCAATCCAGGCCTTCCTAAAGCAGGAAGAAAGGTCTCAGGTACGTAACATAACCTTACACCTCAAAGAGATAGAAAAAGAACAGCAAATAAAACCCAAAACCAGCAGAAGACAAGAAATAATAAAGATTAGAGCAGAAATCAATGCTATTGAAACCAAAAAAACAGTAGAACAGATCAATGAAACCAGAAGCTACTGAAGAAATTTAATTAGTAATCAAAAATCTCCCAAAAGACAAGAGTCCAGGGCCAGATGGCTTTCCAGGGGAATTCTACCAAACATTTAAGGAAGAGTTAACACCTATTCTCTTGAAGCTGTACCAAAAAATATAAATGGAAGGACAAGTTCCAAATTCTTTCTATGAAGCCAGCATTACCTTGATTCCAAAACCAGGCAAAGACCCCAGTAAAAAGGAAAACTGTAGACCAATTTCCCTGATGACATGGACACAAAAAATCCTCGACAAGATATTAGCCAACCAATCCAACAATACATTAAAAAAAATTATTCACCACGACCAAGTAGGATTTATACCTGGGATGCAGGGCTGATTCCGTATCTGCAAAACAATCAACGTGATTCATCCCATCAATAAAAGAAAGGACAAGAACCACATGATCCTCTCAATAGATGTGGAGAAAGTTTTTGACAAAATATAGCATCCTTTCTTGATAAAAACCCCCAAGAAAGTAGGGATAGAAGGATCATACCTCAAGATCATAAAAGCCATACATGAAAGCCCCAACACTAATATCATCCTCAATGGGGAAAAACTGAGAGCTTTCCCTCTAAGATCAGGAACAAGACAGGGATGTCCCTCTTACCACTGTTATTCTCCTTACATATCTTTTAAAATCTGTATTCTTTTAAGATTTCTCCTTACCACTGATTTTGAGAATTTGATTATGATGTGTCTTATTAAAATTTTCTTCAGGCTTCTTGTGCTTGAGATTTTTTGAGCTTCTTGATCTGTGAGTTATAGTTTCATCAAATGTGGAAAAATTTCAGGGTGCCTGGGTGGCTCAGTCAGTTAAGTTACTGACTTTGGCTCAGGTCATGATCTCATAGCTTGTGAGTTTGAGCCCCGTGTTGGGCTCTGTCCTGACAGTTTGGAGCCTGGAGTCTGCTTCAGATTCTGTGTCTCTGGCTCTCTCTTCCCCTCCCCTGATAGTGCTCTGTCTCTCTCTCTCTCAAAAATAAATAACCATTAAAAAAAATGAAAAAATTTTGACTATTATGTCTTAAAATATTTTCTCTCTTTCTGCCCTTTTAGGACATTAATTATCCATATATTTAACTCCTTGAAGTAGCCCCATGGTTCACAGATGCTCTGGTCATTTTCTTTTCAGTCTTTTTTTTTTCTTGGTATTTCATTTTGGATAGTTTATATTGCTATGTCTTCAAGTTCACTAATTTTTGTCTTGCAGTGTCTAATCTTCTGTTAATGCCATCAGTGTGTTTTTCATGTCAAATATCTCTTAAATGTTCAAATGCATCATATTTACGTCTTCCATGTCTTTATTTAACATGTTTAATCTTTCCCCTAATTTACTGGATATATGGAATACAGTTAAAATAATAGTTACAGTGCAGTTACAATGCACAATGTAATAATACAATGATGTTGTTTTACTATCCTTATCTGCTATTTACTGTTCATATAATTTCTGAATTAGTTTTGATTTTTTTTACTGTGGTTGTAGTTTTTGCTTCTTTACATGACTGACTTTTTGTTGTTGTTGTTTGTTTGTTTGTTTTTTTTGAGCGAGAGAAAGAGAGAGTGCAAGTCATCACATGACTTGACCTCAGCACTGTCAGATCATGACCTGAGCTGAAATCAAGAGTCAGATGCTTAACAGACTGAGCCACCCAAGCATAGCCAATAAAATACTAAAGAATTTAAAGGGACTTGAGCTTACCTGGGGAAAAATTATGCCCAAATATTTCTTTGTGTAATTCTTCATGAAAATATTGCTTTTCTATTTATTGTCCTCTTGTGATATGATCAACACACAGACACACCCCTATCATCATAACTGTAAGCACCCTGAATTCTTCTTTTTTAAATAATATTTTAAAAAAACATTTGTTTATTTTTGAGAGACAGAGAGAGAGAGCAGGGGAGGGGCAGAGAGGGAGGGAGACCCAGAATCTGAAACAGGCTCTGGACTCTAAACTGTCAGCACAGAGCCCCAGTGCAGGACTCGAACTCACAAACGTTGAGATCATGACCTGAGCCAAAGTCAGACATGTAACCAACTGAGCCACCCAGGTGCCTCAAGCAACCTGAATTCTTAAAGCACAGTCCCTTCTATCCTCTATAGGACAATATCTCAACTACTGTGAGACTGTCCTTCATAACAGTAATAAAAAATGGTAATTAGCATTTGTATATGGTTATGAAAAGGGATTGCATACATTTTTCACATAGTCCCATTTGAGCCCCTGGGAGACAGGCAGTGTGAGTGATTTTATCCCCAAAGCAGGGATGAGGAATGGAGTGTCTTGGTCAGTGAGTTGCAGTGCCAGATCAAGTACAAGCTATTCTGATTCCAGCCACAATGACTTCCCCATGGGGGTGTTTTTTCTGTGAGAGAATAAGGAGTTATAACTTCCATATTATTTTGCTCTCTCTCTACTGTAAGAAACTGTGGTTGAATGATGGTACCTCTGGAAATGATCCTTTTAAAATTGCTGTCAGTTTTTGTTAAATGTTACTACTTCAAATTGGCATGTTAATCTATCAATACAAAACCTACTTTCATGTTTAGCTGATTGTGTTTAATATGTAATGTGCTGAGCCTAGGATGGTTTTATACTTTTGGAAAGATTGAATTTATGAGATGGACACACAGGACAATTTTATGCTGTGTAGTATATTTTGCTTTTTAATGCAATAGTCACTTTTAAGTATCACCTTTTTTTTTAAGGAATACTGCTTTTTCAGGTCTATTAATTATCTTGATATGAACTGAAATACTGTTCATTTGAAGAGAAGGCTAGGCTATAAATTAGGAAAATATTTTCTGTGAACTTTTTACCTTCATTTCTTTCCTCTGATCTATCATTTCATCATTTTAGTTAGGAAACAATTTATATGTACTACAGGAATTCAGAATGATTTTTTTTCCTCCGTGGACTAGAATACCAAATTCTGCTTTCTCTAATACCATGTGCAAGAGGGAGAACTATTAGCAAAAGTAAATTAAAACCTTGTTTTTGCCTTCCTGTGGATTATCTCCTTTCACTTCCCATCACCCATCCTAAGAACGAGAGACCTCATGGAGGTTGAGCCCCCTCCCTTCCCCTGTCCCCACCTCACCTTCAGTTTGCTGGATGGAGTGACTCAGTCAGAGAATACAACTCTTGATCATGGGTTGTAAGTTCAAGCCTCTCATTGGGTGTAGAGATTACTTAAAAATAAAATCTTTAAAACCTAAATCAAAACAAAACCAGTTTAAGTGTTTCTAGTTCATTGAGATGAATTAGCATGGATTTTCCCAAAAGTAGATGGGTTTGATGATTGGATGAGGTAGAAGTGGAGAGACCCAAGAGACAGATAGTCACCTTCAGAGAATAGGGAGGTGATATGGGCTGGGGGTTTCCTTGAGTGGTAGCACCATGCTCAGCTTGCATGCAGTGGTCTCATAAGGGATGGCTGTGGCACTGGACACTAAGTGCTGAGTTCCTGAGGGCAGCAGTGAGGGTCTCTATGGCCAAGCCTGCTGTTGAGGAGAAGGCTGTGGGAAGCAGTGCTACAGTCCTCAGATCATAGGACTTGAGGGATAGGAACAGGCCAGGCACAACACAGCAGTATTGGGGAGCAGAGGGAATGACAGCACTAATGACAACCACCATGAATTACCAAGTCCCAGTTCTGTTATGTCATATTCATTCATTCATTTATTGTCCCCTAGTTAATTTCTCATTATTTGTTGTGTGTGTAATGAATGGTTTAATCAGTTTGTCTGGGGGCTATTATTAAATCTCCCAGATTCTTACATGATACCAAAGAGGACTCCAAAGCATGTCCAGTTCCAATTTCTTGCCACTCTGTGCTTCCTGTTTGTGTATCAAACATTAGCAGCAACATCTTTTTCTGTTGTTGTTTTCTAGCAGATACCTGCGTACAAAGAAATTTGTTCATAGCTTCTAGATATCTGTGTAATTTGGAATGCTTTTGGCCATGTTCTGGTTTTCTATTTCTGCTTAACAAAAATAGAAAATCAGAAAACTTTGTGTTCTTTCTATTTTTTTATTGTTTATTCATTTATTTTGAGAGTGAGAGAGTGCACATGCAGGGGTGGGGAGGGGGCAAAAGAGAATCCCAAGCTGTCAGCATGAAGCCCAATGCAGGGCTTGAACTCATGAACTATGAGATCATGACCTAAGCTGAAATCAAGATTTGGATGCTTAATGGACTGAGTCACTCAGGCTCCCCAGAAAACTTGATGTTTTAAGACAATTTATTATCTAGTTGATGGGATTCAGCTGGGTGCTTCTTGTTTAAGATCTTTCATGTGGTTACACTGAGATGATCACTTTGGCTGGAGTCATCTAAAGCTTGATGACTAAGCAGTAGGAAACTGATACAAGAAAGAAACAAATAAGTAATTAAAATACACAGTAGGGGCTCCTGGGTGGCTCAGTTGGTTGAGCGTCTGACTCCGGCTCAGGGCATGATCTCACAGTTTGTGGGTTCGAACCCCACATCAGGCTCTGTGCTGACCGCTTGCTCAGAGCCTGGAGCCTGCTTGGGATTCTGTGTCTCCTTCTCTCTCTTCCCCTCCCCCGCTCACACTTTGTCTCAAAAATAAATAAATGTAAATAAAATAAAATACACAGTAGAAAAAATGATGTAACAATTTTAGAACACTTTACATATAGTTCAAAGTCCTTTCCATATCTGTTATCTCATACAACAATACATTAACTCTACTCTGAGTTTTAATTAGACAACTAAGCAAGTGTAGATGGTGGCTAGATTAAGACAGACATTTATAGGAGAGGCTATTATGAAGGAAGAACGTGATTTCTATGAATGTAAAAGAGGAGGAAGGACTCTTACTCTGAGAGAACAGCACGGGCAAAAATTCCAGACAATGAGTGTATGGTAAGGGGGTCTAGCAACTAGAAGAAGGGATACCTGGAATACTGTATAAGGGAGATAGTTTATGAAATAGAAGTGAAGTTTTATGAGACTTACTCATTGGAGAAAGACATAAACTCATTTATTCACAATTAGGAAGTCCTGGCTAAATCTGACTTGTTCAGAGGAACATAATGGACTACAAACCATGTCATCATACATGTGCCATTTATCATGTTACTGAGTTGACAATTTGACTGGTTATTCAAAGTATCAACAACTGCTCCTGGCTGGAAAAAGTTGCTTTTTCTCAATTCATCAGGAACAGGTTCTTAAGTAATATAACAGTGTCACATGTTATTAGAGACCTAGGATTAGATACTAAGCCCAGCACAGGAGGTGAAAATCCTGAAGTGCCAAATAATCTTTGAAAATCCCGAAGTGTCAAATAATCTTTGAAAATCCCTTAGGAAGTTCTCATGGTGGAGATCAACATACTATCTTTTATAGATCCAACAAAATGTTTCTATAATTCAGAAACAGATAACGCATCTGTTTAGATGACTTACTCTGAAAACAAAACAAAACAAAACAAAATCTTAGATGTTTGAATAGAATAGCTCATCAAGATGTTCATATTGTGAGAGGCATGCGAGTACCAAGTGGCTAAGGGAACAACGGATTCACATTTCCCTCTTGGGGAAGCTCAGTAGGTGGAAAACTATGTGGCTATTTCTCATTCTTGTTCTCACACTTCCTCCTACCCCCCGCATTTCCTCTTCCTCCACCCGACTTACTCCTTGTTGTGGAGCAGAAATAGGTGAATGTGTGGATGTTAAGCACGTACACTATTGTCCATGTGCTGGTTATAGAACCCTGACAGGGCCCCCAGCTATCTCTTCTGTTTGGAGAGCCTGGGCCTAATATCTTGAGGAAAATCTTGGAAGACTCTTCATCCCCCTGCCTCTTGAGTCTGACAGGCAGCTAGCTAGCTTCTCTTTCTTTCTGTCCCACTCTGGTTCTTCTCCAAAACCAACAATGACTGGCAGACTGATGGTATCTTTAGGCCCCAAATGGGCCTCCAGCTGCTAAAGTGGCCACAAGAGACCCTAAAGTGCCTTTGCAGTCAACAAGCACTTTCTGAACTCTTGGTGGTGCTGTGCTGTGTGCTGTGTGACAAGGACATTGTGGAAAACAAGATTTAGTCACAAACCACATCCAATCTAAAAACTAAGAGTTTAAACCCTGTCACCCAGTCTCTTCACGTTAGTACACACATAAAAAGTTATATTTGTCTCACATACTTGGAGCTGTGCTATGTGGTAGCTTTCTATAGATAGGTTTAATAAAAATCTGTCAGCAAAATAAGAATTCATGAAGCTAGGAAATGTGCAAAACGACCGTGGCAAAAACATTTGTCAAGCATAGTTTTAAATGTTATACGTTTGGGGCTGCACTAGGAGCAGTGAAGGCTTGAGGAACCACCACCCGGTTGGGCCGGCTCGGTCTGCCTCCTGCCTGCAGCTGCCACAGGTCCGGCCTGGGTGCACAAGCAGTTCCCCAGAGTTACCCAGGTAAGGCTCGGGACAGCGTCGGGGAGAAGTGGAGAGGGCCACACTCTGTGCTCTGAGTGGCCGGGAGGACTCTGGCCCACGTGAGCCCACCCAGTTAGGCCCCCCACTGCCTACCTCTGGGCCTTGTGTACTGGGAGCCCGCCCCCCACCCCCAGTTCTCTGCCCATTGCCTGACTTGGTGCAGCGCTGCAGGTCCTCCCAAGTCCCCGGTGTCAAGCCTCATTGGCGGGTGCGCTGCCGCGTGCAGGCTGCACCATCGCCTGAGTGTGTAGGCACCCAGGTGGTATGGCAGGAGATTAAGTAAAGTCATTTCTTTCCTGAGGATCTTGCAGTGTCAGTGTGCCCTGCTTGACCAGCAGTCTGGATAAGTAACTACATAGTGTTTACCACTTAGCTTAACCCCATGTAGATCCCACGGTATGTATGTTTGTACCTGTTTTACTGATGGAGAAACAAGGCATAGAGAAGGTAAGTAAGTTATCCAAAGTAGTAAAGCCATTAGTTAATGGTGGAGGAAGAATTGGACACTGGCAATTCATCCTTAGGATCTTAGAATAGATTTTAAATCCATCATTTAATAATTCATATATTAGGGTAATGCTGGCTTCATAACATGAGTTTGGAAGTGTTCTATCTCTCCCCTTCAATTTTTTTTGGATATTTTTAGGGCAAGCATTACATTATATTTGCATGTTTGGTGGAATTGACCAGTGAAACTGTCCAGTCTTGAGCTTTGGTTTGTTGAAGGGTTTTGGTTACAGATTCAGTCTCCTTACTGGAAGTTGATCTATTTAGATTTGCTATTTCTTCATGATTCAGTCTTCGAAGATTGTTTCTAGTAATTTATCCATTTTTGTCTAGGTTGTCCAATTTTTTTTAATATATGAAATTTATTGTCAAATTGGTTTCCATACAACACCCAGTGCTCATCCCAAAAGGTGCCCTCCTCAATACCCATCACCCACCCTCCCCTCCCTCCCACCCCCCATCAACCCTCAGTTTGTTCTCAGTTTTTAACAGTCTCTTATGTTTTGGTTCTCTCCCACTCTAACCTCTTTTTTTTTTTTTTCTTCCCCTCCCCCCTGGGCTTCTGTTAAGTTTCTCAGGATCCACATAAGAGTGAAACCATATGGTATCTGTCTTTCACTGTATGGCTTATTTCACTTAGCATCTACTCTCCAGTTCCATCCACATTGCTACAAAGGGCCATATTTCGTTCTTTCTCATTGCCATGTAGTACTCCATTGTGTATATAAACCACAATTTCTTTATCCATTCATCAGTTGATGGACATTTAGGCTCTTTCCATCATTTGGCTATTGTTGAGAGTGCTGCTATAAACATTGGGGTACAAGTGCCCCTATGCATCAGTACTCCTGTATCCCTTGGGTAAATTCCTAGCAGTGCTATTGCTGGGTCATAGGGTAGGTCTATTTTTAATTTTCTGAGGAACCTCCACACTGCTTTCCAGAGCGGCTGCACCAATTTGCATTCCCACCAACAGTGCAAGAGGGTTCCCGTTTCTCCACATCCTCTCCAGCATCTATAGTCTCCTGATTTGTTCATTTTAGCCACTCTGACTGGCGTGAGGTGATATCTGAGTGTGGTTTTGATTTGTATTTCCCTGATAAGGAGCGACATTGAACATCTTTTCATGTGCCTGTTGGCCATCTGGATGTCTTCTTTAGAGAAGTGTCTATTTATGTTTTCTGCCCATTTCTTCACTGGGTTATTTGTTTTTTGGGTGTGGAGTTTGGTGAGCTCTTTATAGATTTTGGATACTAGCCCTTTGTCCGATATGTCATTTGCAAATATCTTTTCCCATTCCGTTGGTTGCCTTTTAGTTTTGTTGGTTGTTTCCTTTGCTGTGCAGAAGCTTTTTATCTTCATAAGGTCCCAGTAATTCACTTTTGCTTTTAATTCCCTTGCCTTTGGGGATGTGTCGAGTAAGAGATTGCTACGGCTGAGGTCAGAGAGGTCTTTTCCTGCTTTCTCCTCTAGGGTTTTGATGGTTTCCTGTCTCACATTCAGGTCCTTTATCCATTTTGAGTTTATTTTTGTGAATGGTGTGAGAAAGTGGTCTAGTTTCAACTTTCTGCATGTTGCTGTCCTGTTCTCCCAGCACCATTTGTTAAAGAGACTGTCTTTTTTCCATTGGATGTTCTTTCCTGCTTTGTCAAAGATGAGTTGGCAATACGTTTGTGGGTCTAGTTCTGGGGTTTCTATTCTATTCCATTGGTCTATGTGTCTGTTTTTGTGCCAATACCATGCTGTCTTGATGATGACAGCTTTGTAGTAGAGGCTAAAGTCTGGGATTGTGATGCCTCCTGCTTTGGTCTTCTTCTTCAAAATTACTTTGGCTATTCAGGGCCTTTTGTGGTTCCATATGAATTTTAGGATTGCTTGTTCTAGTTTCGAGAAGAATGCTGGTGCAATTTTGATTGGGACTGCATTGAATGTGTAGATAGCTTTGGGTAGTATTGACATTTTGACAATATTTATTCTTCCAATCCATGAGCAGGGAATGTCTTTCCATTTCTTTATATCTTCTTCAATTTCCTTCATAAGCTTTCTATAGTTTTCAGCATACAGATCTTTTACATCTTTGGTTAGATTTATTCCTAGGTATTTTATGCTTCTTGGTGCAATTGTGAATGGGATCAGTTTCTTTATTTGTCTTTCTGTTGCTTCATTGTTAGTGTATAAGAATGCAACTGATTTCTGTACATTGATTTTGTATCCTGCAACTTTGCTGAATTCATGTATCAGTTCTAGCAGACTTTTGGTGGAGTCTATCGGATTTTCCATGTATAATATCATGTCATCTGCAAAAAGCGAAAGCTTAACTTCATCTTTGCCAATTTTGATGCCTTTGATTTCCTTTTGTTGTCTGATTGCTGATGCTAGAACTTCCAGCACTATGTTAAACAACAGCGGTGAGAGTGGACATCCCTGTCGTGTTCCTGATCTCAGGGAAAAAGCTCTCAGTTTTTCCCCATTGAGGATGATGATAGCTGTGGGCTTTTCATAAATGGCTTTTATGATCTTTAAGTATGTTCCTTCTATCCTGACTTTCTCAACGGTTTTTATTAAGAAAGGTGCTGGATTTTGTCAAAGGCCTTTTCTGCATCGATTGACAGGATCATATGGTTCTTCTCTTTTTTTTTTGTTTATGTGATGTATCATGTTGATTGATTTGCGAATGTTGAACCAGCCCTGCATCCCAGGAATGAATCCCACTTGATCATGGTGAATAATTATTTTTATATGCCGTTGAATTCGATTTGCTAGTATCTTATTGAGAATTTTTGCATCCATATTCATCAGGGATATTGGCCTGTAGTTCTCTTTTTTTACTGGGTCTCTGTCTGGTTTAGGAATCAAAGTAATACTGGCTTCATAGAATGAGTCTGGAAGTTTTTCTTCCCTTTCTATTTCTTGGAATAGCTTGAGAATGATAGGTATTATCTCTGCTTTAAACGTCTGGTAGAACTCCCCTGGGAAGCCATCTGGTCCTGGACTCTTATTTGTTGGGAGATTTTTGATAACCAATTCAATTTCTTCTCTGGTTATGGGTCTGGTCAAGTTTTCTATTTCCTCCTGATTGAGTTTTGGAAGAGTGTGGGTGTTTAGGAATTTGTCCATTTCTTCCAGGTTGTCCAATTTGTTGGCATATAATTTTTCATAGTATTCCCTGATAATTGTTTGTATCTCTGAGGGATTGGTTGTAATAATTCCATTTTCATTCCTGATTTTATCTATTTGGGTCATCTCCCCTTTCTTTTTGAGAAGCCTGGCTAGAGGTTTGTCAACTTTGTTTATTTTTTCAAAAAACCAACTCTTGGTTTCGTTGGTCTGCTCTACAGTTTTTTTAGATTCTACATTGTTTATTTCTGCTCTGATCTTTATTATTTCTCTTCTTCTGCTGGGTTTAGGCTGCCTTTGCTGTTCTGCTTCTGTTTCCTTTAGGTGTGCTGTTAGATTTTGTATTTGGGATTTTTCTTGTTTCTTGAGATAGGCCTGGATCACAATGTATTTTCCTCTCAGGACTGCCTTCGCTGCGTCCCAAAGCGTTTGGATTGTTGTATTTTCATTTTTGTTTGTTTCCATATATTTTTTAATTTCTTCTCTAATTGCCTGGTTGACCCACTCATTCGTTAGTAGGGTGTTCTTTAACCTCCATGCTTTTGGAGGTTTTCCAGACTTTTTCCTGTGGTTGATTTCAAGCTTCGTAGAATTGTGGTCTGAAAGTATGCATGGTATGATTTCAATTCTTGTAAACTTATGAAGGGCTGTTTTGTGACCCAGTATGTGATCTATCTTGGAGAATGTTCCATGTGCACTCGAGAAGAAAGTATATTCTGTTGCTTTGGGATGCAGAGTTCTAAATATTATCTGTCAAGTCCATCTGATCCAATGTGTCATTCAGGCCCCTTGTTTCTTTATTGACCGTGTGTCTAGATGATCTATCCATTTCTGTAAGTGGGGTGTTAAAGTCCCCTGCAATGACCACATTCTTATCAATAAGGTTGCTTATGTTTGTGAGTAATTGTTTTATATATTTGGGGGCTCCGGTATTCGGCGCATAGACATTTATAATTGTTAACTCTTCCTGATGGATAGACCCTGTAATTATTATATAATGCCCTTCTTCATCTCTTGTTACAGCCTTTAATTTAAAGTCTAGTTTGTCTGATATAAGTATGGCTACTCCAGCTTTCTTTTGGCTTCCAGTAACATGATAAATAGTTCTCCATCCCCTCACTCTCAATCTAAAGGTGTCCTCAGGTCTAAAATGAGTCTCTTGTAGACAGCAAATAGATGGGTCTTGTTTTTTTATCCATTCTGATACCCTATGTCTTTTGGTTGGCGCATTTAATCCATTTACATTCAGTGTTATTATAGAAAGATACGGGTTTAGAGTCATTGTGATGTCTGTGTGTTTTATGCTTGTAGTGATGTCTCTGGTACTTTGTCTCACAGGATCCCCCTTAGGATCTCTTGTAGGGCTGGTTTAGTGGTGACAAATTCCTTCAGTTTTTGTTTGTTTTTGTTTGTTTGGGAAGACTTTTATCTCTCCTTCTATTCTAAATGACAGACTTGCTGGATAAAGGATTCTCGGCTGCATATTTTTTCTGTTTAGCACACTGAAGATACCGTGCCAATCCTTTCTGGCCTGCCAAGTTTCAAAAGAGAGATCAGTCACGAGTCTTATAGGTCTCCCTTTATACGTGAGGGCACGTTTATCCCTTGCTGCTTTCAGAATTTTCTCTTTATCCTTGTATTTTGCCAGTTTCACTATGATATGTCGTGCAGAAGATTGATTCAAGTTACGTCTGAAGGGAGTTCTCTGTGCCTCTTGGATTTCAATGCCTTTTTCCTTCCCCAGTTCAGGGAAGTTCTCAGCTATAATTTCTTCAAGTACCCCTTCAGCACCTTTCCCTCTCTCTTCCTCCTCTGGGATACCAATTATGTGTATATTATTTCTTTTTAGTGTATCACTTAGTTCTCTAATTTTCCCCTCATACTCCTGGATTTTTTTATCTCTCTTTCTCTCAGCTTCCTCTTTTTCCATAATTTTATCTTCTAGTTCACCTATTCTCTCCTCTGCCTCTTCAATCCGAGCCGTCGTGGTTTCCATTTTGTTTTGCATTTTGTTTAAAGCGCTTTTCAGCTCCTCGTGACTGTTCCTTAGTCCCTTGATCTCTGTAGCAAGAGATTCTCTGCTGTCCTGTATACTGTTTTCAAGCCCAGCGATTAATTTTATGACTATTATTCTAAATTCACTTTCTGTTATATTGTTTAAATCGTTTTTGATCAGTTCATTAGCTGTTGTTATTTCCTGGAGATTCTTCTGAGGGGAATTCTTCCGTTTGGTCATTTTGGATGGTCCCTGGAGTGGTGAGGACCTGCAGGGCACTTCCCTTGTGCTGTGTGTATAACTGGAGCTGGTGGGCGGGGCCGCAGTCCTACCTGATGTCTGCTCCCAGCCCACCGCTGGGGCCACAGTCAGACTGGTGTGTGCTTTCTCTTCCCCTCTCCTAGGGGCGGGATTCACTGTGGGGTGGCGTGGCCCATCTGGGCTACTTGCACACTGCCAGGCTTGTGGTGCTGGGGATCTGGCGTATTAGGTGGGGTGGGTAGGCAAGGTGCACGGGGGCAGGAGTGGCAGGCTTAGCTCGCTTCTCCTTAGGTGATCCACTTCAGGAGGGGCCCCTCTTCCGTGGGCCTCTCGTCTGCGCTTGGCTCTGGAGACTCAGTTCTGCTAATCCTCTGGCGGTTTTCTGGGTTATTCAGGCAGGTGTAGGTGGAATCTAAGTGATCAGCAGGACGTGCGGTGAGCCCAGCGTCCTCCTACACCGCCATCTTCCCTCTCTCCTCCTAGGTTGTCCAATTTGTTGTAGTTTTATTGTAGATTCCAACCAAAATGAACTACTGTCCTTTCCAAAGCAATCAAGTGACCATCCCTTGAAGGATGGTGCCATATTGGGAACTTAGCATAAGTTTCTGTTGATGGCAGCTGGACATTTGGCAGCAGCAGTAGCTAATGCATCCTTGGAGCCCATGTTATTGGGCCTAAATATAGCATCTATTCCTGCCATTGTGACTCCTCTGTTCATGTACCCATTGTGGCAGTACTCAGGTGACCAATGAAAGGAACTAACCAGTGCCAACTGGGCAAGTCATTTTGCTTACTGTGAATTTCGCCCCTAGTCTGTAGACCAATGAAAGGTGCCCCTCTCCTAGTGTGCCCCATACCACTGGGCTCCTAGAAAAATTCATCGTTCTGGCAAGCTCTTGAATCTTCAGAGTTTATCTTTTATCCTAAGGTATATATGTATCTTACCAAGATGTCTGGGACACTTTTCACTTTTTGCTCTGTTTGATTGACCTGGTGTATTTATATAGTGGACTAATGTGATATTCATGCTCATATCTAGGCAGACTATATTTTGACTCATGGTCCACTATATGGTCCATTCTGGTGTACATTGCATATACATTTGAAAAGAACATGCATTTTACAATTATTTATACAATATTAAGCCAAATATATTGTAACCAAGTAATATGATTGCATGTTCAATTGCAAATCACTATGTATGACTATATCTTTTATATCTATATATCACTACTGATATTTTTTCTAGGTTCTCTATTCATTACTAAAAACAGGGTGTTAATATTTGCAACTGTGAATCTGCATTGGTCTATTTTTCCATCTCATGTATCCATGTTTTTCTTAATGTATCGTACAGTTCTTAGATTCATAGCCATTTAAGATTTATATATTGAAGAATTAACGATTTTATGATTCTGATATGTTCCTATTTATCTTGTGTTATATTCTTTAAGCCAACCATGTCTGCTATTAAGATAACATACCATACATCTTATGCTTAGTGTTTGCTTATTATTCAGTTCCATCTTTTTTACATTCAACCTAGCTGTGTCTTTGTATAAAATGCAGACTCTTGAGACCACAGAATAGTTGCATCTTACTTTTTTACTTAGACAGTCTCTGCCTTTTACTTAGAATGTTTAGTCCATTTATATTTAATGTCACTATCTATATAGTTTAGTTTGATTCACCTATTTGCAATGTGTTCTGTAATGGTACTACCTGGTTTTGGTTTTCTCTTCCTCCTTTTCCTGACTTCTTTGGAGCCAATCAGATATATTTTATTATCTGACTTCTTCATAGACTTTTTAACTATATCTTCTTTTATTATTTTGTAGTAGTTTTTCTAGGGATGATGATGTGCATATTAACTTACCAAGTTTGCTTAGATTCAGTATTTTTCAATAGCAAATAAGATGTTAGCACAATAGTTAAATTTCATTTATCCCCTATCCCTGGTGGTATTGTTTTCATATATTTTATATGTGTTTATTAAATCAACCTACAATAATGTTATTTTAAAATGTTATAAATTTTTAAATGTTTTAAAATAATTTAAATTTGTCATCACTCTAAAAAACGTGCAATCATAAGTATATTGTGGCACATCCATTACCTATTTATGTGGTTGCATCCTTAGACTTTCTTCTAAAATTACACCAACAATTCTGTGAATTTTGGAGAAACACAGAGGATTCATACCACCCTCAGCCTCCAGTCTGGGCATTGTCCTGAAGACCCCTGTTGCCCATCTCTATGGTGGGCTTTGGTGTTTGTCATCTTTATGGGTTGTTTACTTTTAATTCTTTTAACCTTCTACTGGTAGGGCTGATGAAGCCAGCTCAG
The DNA here is from genome assembly GCF_018350215.1 of Panthera leo. Taxonomy (NCBI): domain Eukaryota; kingdom Metazoa; phylum Chordata; class Mammalia; order Carnivora; family Felidae; genus Panthera; species Panthera leo. Next base: position 183,288,328 of record NC_056686.1, read on the forward strand.
GCACACCCCAGGCTCTCCTGTCTACATCTCACCTTCACCTCTGTCTCCTTCCCTACTGCAGGGTTTCAGCCCTCACCTATTTCTCCTACTTTGTAGGACCCGTGACCATAGTGGTGGGTGCACACACTGGTGGGGGATTGAGCATGGGAAGATTAATGTCTGTGTGAGTAGGAAGGTATTAGGAGCTGTCAAAATCCTTTATTTTCCATTTCCTTCCATGACAATAAAGACATTGGATTCCACTGTTGCAAGCCAAGACTACTTCAATGTTTTCATCTACCTTTCTTAGAGCACTTGCTTTTGGAAATGAGAAAATGGCTGAGATTCTCTTTCAGTCATTCGTGTCCATTTCCATTAATGCTATAGTCTGAGCAATAAATAACTCTTGGCTGTTCTCTCTGTCAGCTTTCCCAATATCCTCTGGCTTTTAACACATCTACAGTTGCCTCTGGTCCAAGTTACTAGAAAGAGATTTCCTCAGCATTCTATTTCCCCCTCAGTGTTTATTCTTACTTTAAAGTCATACACCTGATGCTGCTGCTATAGTTGACTATATCATACTTTCTTATATGGATTATTGTAGTAGTTTTCTATGTGGTCCTCTCCCTCTCATTAGCCTTAACTTTCTCTCTCTGTACCAAGCCATCAGCCAAATTTGGCTTTCAGAAAAGGAAATCTGATCTAGTCATATCCCTGTTTGTAAGATAAAGGCTTCCCTCATTTAAATCTTCGTTCAAATGCCCTGTCAGAAAGGCCTTTTCTTACTACCCAATCTCAAATAGCACCAATCCCTCATTCTATGTCTCCTTATACTGGCTTATTTTCCTTCTTACCACTATATGCCACATAACATATGTTTGTCTGTCACCCCCCACTAGGACATGAGCTCCATGAAAGGTTTCTGTCTTTCTACTGCTGTTTGCCGGCATGTAGTATGTGTTCAGTAAATAGTTGTTGGTTGATATATGTAGAGTGAATATAAGATAAAAACAATTTTCACAATCGATTTGCCACTAATATTGAGTGTCTCTAGTCCTGCTGCATTCCACCATGCGCCCCCCCCCCCCCATACTTCCTACCTTCTGTATACAGAATATGCCATGCCTTTTTGGATATCTGTAGTGTAGGGTAAATTTTCTTTTTGCCTGGGCTTGTCTTCCCTTCCTCAACATCCCCAGTCAAACAAATTTGGAATCCCTTCCCATCATTCAAAATGAAGCCCAAACATCACCTCGCCTCTAAACACCTTCCTCAGCCTGCTCCACAGCCCCACCCAAACACTCTCATTTCTCCCACCCTGGCAGAATTCTCCTCTAATTGTCCTTTCTTGGTCTTCCTTTGGCGCTTAGAACAGAGTCCTCCTTTGATATGGAACACTGTAGTTATCTGTTTATTTAGAAGGCAGCAGAGAGTTCTGGTTATATGAGTATGGGATCTAGACTTTGCATTGCTAAGGTGTAAATGATGGCTTCATGATTTACTGTGACTTTAGGCTTATTGCTTAATTTCTAAGTGTGTTCATCTATTAAATGAGAAGAATAATGGTAGCTATAGATAGAGAAGGGCCCGGTACATAGTAAGCACTCAATTACTGTCACCGTTGATAATGATGGTGTTATTCTCCTCTGTGACTGTGAGTGCATTGTGGGCAAAATATTTTCTCTCCTGGTGTTTCGTAAAGCCTCTGTCTTCAAGGAAACTAATTAATACTCTTTGTTTCTATTTTTATCTCCTTCTCTGTCCCTTATCCCACCCCCCTTTTCTTTTTAGCACAAACTATTATTATCTGTTAGGGTCATCTACCAAGCTAGATATTATTCACATAGGTATAAAAGGAATTCTATTATGGTGCAAAAGTTATGTTGAAAGAGGTAGAAACAAAATTTGGTGCTTTGGGAATTGTCTGTGGATGTGATACCACATGAGCTAAGTTTTGAAGCACAACTAGAATACTGACTGAAATCATTTAGAAAGTGATAACTATATTATTTTGTAATAACAGTTTAAAGGGCATATTTAACATAAGGGAGTAAAAATACCATAGGCAAATAAAATTTCATGTTCAATATCTTGGGTCTCTAAGGAAATCTAATATTATTGTAATTTAATTCCCACTGGTTCTGCGTATGTGTGAGAATTTATTTTTGATTCTAGTTATGGCTAACGTCACACAAACTTTTCAGCAGCTGAAGGATGAACTGGAGCTTCTGTTTTTTTCTTCCTCCCCTTTTCTTTGTCCTTGTACCTATTCTTAGTCCCCAAAAGCTCTCAACTTAATTTCCCCAAGTACTTTTGTCATCTTTAGAAAATACATTCTGTAGTCTCCTTATTTATTAAAATATTTAATAATTCGTATATTTATTTCTCATCTTCATTAAGTACACATAATTTTTAAATATGTGGACTCTTCTGTATAATGGGAATATCTTTTGTGTGTGTTATAGAAAAAGCACAGACAGGAATGTGTCTGTTACATATTTGCAGTTTGTTATGGACAAATACATTGACCTCTCTGAACACTGATTTCCTTATTTGAAAATTGAGGCTACTCATACTTACCTCACAGAGTTCGTTTTTTAGAGAATAAATCTATTCATAAACATGAAGTCCTTTACGTACCTAAGCCCTTAGCCTGTGGGATTTAATGATATCAATAGGTAAATAATATCAGAATTGAGTTGAATTGCTGGAGAATCGCTTGGTGGGGCGGGGGGAGGGGACAAAACCTGCATGTTGTAATTGGTGACCAGAATCATAATACCCTTAAATATTTTTTTATTTTAATGTTTATTTTGAGAGAGAGAGCATAAGCAGGGCAGGGGCAGAGAGGGGCACGGAGTATCCAAAGCGGGGGTCATCGCTGACAGCAGTGAGCCTGATGTAAGGCTTGAACTTGCGAACTGCAAGACCTGTGAGAACATGACCTGAGCTGAAGTTGGACACTCAACCAACTGAGCCACCCAGGTGCCCCCATAATACCCTTTATAATAGTATTAAATAGTAATAAATCTAACAGAATTTACTCAGCCCTCTATTTTTATTCTCCATTTGCAGTGTTTTATATGGATCTAGAGAGCTTTGATTTATAGAACGGTACACAACTTAGGTTGGCTCAAACAGAACCAGTATGTAAATGTTGTGGAATCTTTGGAAAAGAATGCCTCTTTCTTGGAGGATAACAGAGATTGTTGGATATAAGCTTGGAACTCCATGCCCTGAGTAGAAGACTTTACAAAGTTAATACAGAAGAAGCAGAGCTAAGGGACAGAGAGAGAGAGAAAAAGACTTGTTAGCTAAAACTTGATATTTGAGCTGAAACCTGGATCCATCCAGCTACAAACTACTCTTGAGTTGTTCAGTTACACAGGTCAATACATTGATTTTATTTCCCCTTAAGCTGATTTGAATCAAACTTCTGCCACTTATAATCAAAAGATGTTCACCTATAAATGCATCAATAAGCTTTGCTGGATATAAAGGACAAAGTTTGGAAAGGAATGTTTGTCCTCCTGAGGAGAATTACTCTTGCTTGCTCTGTGTATTGGCATTGTAGGTTAATTTGAAAGAACAACAAAAATCACCTTTCACTTTCAAATTATCTGTATTATAGCCCATTTTGGATACATGATATACTATGATTAGGAGTTTATTACTGTTATTTATTACTCTTTGTTTTTAGGTTGTACTTTCCAAATTTATTTATTATATTTTTATTTGATTTCACTATTGTATTTTGTTAGGTTATATTATTCATTTGGGTTTCTGTGTTATTCATTATGTTATTTATATTTTAATGGATGACGTATCTTGAAATTAACCTGCATAGGACTCTAGTGTGTAAAATAAATGAGAAGAGAGGTACTTTGGTGACTGAGAGAATGGTGGGGCCTAAAACACCTCCATCTAGACCTGGAGCTCCACTAGACATTGTTTGAAAAATACTGGTTTAAGGCTCTGAAATCTTCAGTTTGTTCCTCCCCTTCCCCCCTCCCCTTTCCCCCTATCCTTTCTCCCCTCCCCTTCTCTCTCCTACCCCCTCCGCCTCCCCTTTGTCTGAGTCAGATAATCATATGTTTTTAAAAGTCATGTAGAATTTAAAGATATGTTTTAAATAATGATTAATATATTAAAGCTAAAAATAAGTTTGAAATCAATGAGAAAATTACTATTACTACCTTCCCGAGAAGCCATTCCTGGCTTGACTCTGCCACACTCCCGGTCCCATTCCCTAATGAAGAATAAACCACTTGCAACATGTTTAGGTGTTGCTATTGATACTACTTCCACATTTCTAAATGTAATGCTTGAATTGCCACTTCTTTTAATTGTTCATTCTAGATACCATGCATTGAATTCTAGTAGACAAGAATTTAGCTTTTATGTAAGTATCACTTCCAATTATTTTCTATGCATCTTCCCAATGTAGTTACAACACAATTATTCAATAGCCAGGATTTATTTGAGTTATTTTGGCTATTTAATGGTATTCTCTGCTAGTCAGAAACTGCATTATTATTATATATTTTTTATAACTCTTTCCTTTTCCTGGACTTGTTCAAATTTTTTCATTTGCTTGGTTTTCAAAATATACCTATTACTCGTTATCCCCAAATTCAAATAGATCTGTCAGTCCCTGTCAATACAATTTTCCAAATGGTCAATTAAAATAATCTTTCAGTTTTTTCTCCTTTATACTCTTCTACCCCATGATCTATCCCTCCAGAGTCTTCTCTTCTTTTCCATTCTATAGTGGATGCTCTTATGATTTGCTTCACAGTTATCCTGAAATTTCTCTCACCATCATTTTAGAATTTATCTCTCTGTTCACATGTGCTGGATCGCTTATACACTGAATCTTTCATTTTTGCCCTTCTATATTCATTCTATTTGCTGCACAGATTCCTGGTAGTTTTCTGTAAGAAGTGCACAGAAATTAACTTACAAAATGTTTTGCATGTCTGAAGTTACTTTTGTTCTGTTACTTAATTGATAATTTGGCTAAGTTTAGAACTTTAAATTGAAAATAATTCCCCTAAGACTTTTTGCATTGCTTCTAGGGTTGGTACTTAAAAGTTTGAATAGACTTGCTCTTTCCTTGTGGAAATATTTAGAATCTTGTCTCTATTTCTTATTGTTGGTAGGTAATTGTCCATGGATCTCTAGCATTTCTGCATGTCTTGTGAACTAAGGCATTGATAGCCTTTCATAGCAACTATTCTTTCAGAGATGTTTGTATAGGCAACAGCCTTGGAAGATAAAGTGTGTCTTTAACAGAGGACCTGTTTGTTTTTTATCCAGCATAATAAAAACAGTGTCTCCCTTTGGTGCAAAGTTCGGGCAGGTTTCTTTGAAGCCTACTATAAAAGAATGGAGTTTCCCAAGCTCAAGTTTTTTTTTAAACTTTTTAAATGTTTTTATTTATTTTTGAGACAGAGACAGACAGAGCATGAGCAGGGGAGGGGCAGAGAGAGAGGGAGACACAGAATCCAAAGCAGGCCCCAGGCTCTGAGCTGTCAGCACAGAGATCGACGCGGGGCTTCAACTCACAGACTGTGAGATCATGACCTGAGCTGAAGTCAGAAGCTCAACTGACTGAGCCACCCAGGCACCCCCCAAGCTCAGGTTTTCTTAGCTGTGACACAAACTCAAAGCATGTGCAGCATCCACCTGGATGCTCTGCATTGTCCCCTTGGGACTTGGGGAGCAAGGAGAACCATGTGACTATGAAGCTTATGTTGTTTGCTGTGTTGTAGTAAAGCTCCTTGTCTCTAACCCAGAAGTCTCATGTCTTTTGCCAGAATCTATGAAACTGTGGCAGGCAATCTTGTTTGCTTGCAGTAACCAAAAACCTTCATGGTTATTGACAGTGATAATTGGCTGTGAGCCTTTTACTTTATTTTAAGGACACTCGGAGCTTTTATATTAGGGTTCTCCAGAAAAGCGTAACCAAAAGCACCATTGGGTGATGACCGGAGTGGCTGGGGAAATAGGCCAACTAGTATCCAAAGAACAGGTCATCTCAATTTCTTCATTGGTAAAATCATCCTTTGCTGATGTCCATTTGTGTGCATTCACATGGGATACACATACCTTCATGTTTTTGCCTATTCTGAGAGGTCTGTCTTTACCAGATTTTCTTGTCACCACTTTTCTAACCATGTTCCTTCCATGTCCCTGACCACTTAGCCAAACTATGTGCTAAAGCCCACGAATTGGCATATAATCACACATATGGCCATTTCTCCTTCCAAGCGAAGTGAGCAATTTCTGCCAAGAAGATTTTCCCTTACCACTGTTCTTCAGTGATGTCCCGGGAATGGGCTATAGTGCTGCAGCTCTCTACTTTCGAGTGGCGCCTGCATATCCTGCACACCTGTATACCTGTAAACCTTCTCTTCCTCTGTCAGCCTCTCATAGGGAACCCCACAAAAAGCCATAGGTGCAGGCTGTGAGAGAGAAAGCAAGAGTGGGGATCATGGAAATTTGGGCCATTTCTTCATGTAACTTGTCTCTTCAGGGCTTGCTCAGACCTGATTGGTTCTCCAATTTTTCTTTTTAATTTACTGTATCCTATTTACATGTCTTTGTCTTTATGTCCCATTTTCTAGGTTTCTTTGAATTGATCTTTCAGTACTTCTTTATTTTATAAATTAAGCTTTTTATTTTGAGATCATTGTAGATTCATGTCCAATTATAAGAATTTATACAGAGAGATCCTGTGTACTCTTTACCCACTTTTCCTCAGTGATAATATTTGCACAAACTGTAGTACAATCTTATAACTAAGGTATTAAAACATTTAAGTGGAGAACTTTTCCATCACTTCCTAGTTTCCAACCTACAAGCCTCCCTAGTCTGGGCCTTTTATAGCCACGCCCACTTTCCTTCTCCACCTCATCCCTAATCCTTGGCAACCACTAATCTGTTCACCACTTGTATAATTTTGTCATTTCAAGAACTAATAAATGGAATCATATGGTATGTAACCTTTTGGAATTGGCGTCTTTAAATTAGCAAAATTTCCTCAAGATTCAATATCAGTTGTCTGTTCCGTTTGAGACCTGAGTAATATTACATAGCTTGTTTGTTTAACCATTCAACTGTTGAAGGACATCCAGGTTGTTTCCAGTGTTTGGCTGTTAAGAATAAAGTTGCTGTGAAAATTCATGAACAGATTCTTGTGTGACCATAACTTTTTTATGTTTGGGGTACAAATGCACAAGAGTGCTATTGCAAGATTGATGGTAGTTGCGTGTTTAGTTTCATAACAAACTACTAAACTGTTTTCCAGAGTGATGTACCATTATGTTTCCATCCATGGTACTGAATGAGTGGTTGAGCTTTTCTGCATCCTCATCAGTCTTTGATATTGTCGTTATTTTTTACTTAATCCATTCTGATAGATGTATAATGACATCTCATTGTGGTTTCAATTTATATTTACCTGATGTTGAATGATGTTGAATATCTTTTCATGTGCTTCTTTGCCATCTGTATATCTGCTTTAGTGAAATGTCTGTTCCTGTCTTTTGCCCATGTTCTAACTGAATTGTTTTGTTTTGTTTTGTTTTGTTTTCTACCATCAAGTTTTGACCAGTATGTATTTTGAACTTTTTATTTTGGCTTTCTCTGTTTTGAAGAGATCTTTCTCATCTGATTCTAATAATGAGATCTTGATCTTTTTTAATGGATACAATGGCTTTTTATCTTTCTGAGTATTAATTACACAGAATTTTTTTAAAGAGTTTGACATCTGAATTTTTTTTATCTTTGATATTCCTTTCATTTGTTTTACTTCATCATTTCCCTATTGAGGCTTTCTTCAAATATCCACTGATTTGTGGTTTAGGCCTGTCCCTCATACCGTGGGGCCTGCCACAAGACTGTAAGTGGAAGCCTATATACCATATATCTAAATATTTAGAAATTATAATTCCAGCTAACAAACTGTTCAATTCTCCTACCTTGATAAGTATACTTTCAAAATTGTGACAATAATAATTTTGTAAGTATGTAAAGCTGGTTTTCATTTGACTGGAAGTCATTAAAACATCAAAGATGATTGAAGTTAATTATTATGGTTCATGTATGGGTGTTCTATAGATCTGTAGATGTCTGGACAAGTAATTAAATAAAAACATAACTTTTGAATTATTATATATTCTTCAAACTATTTTTTTTTTGCTTTTATTTCAGCAAATATACTAATTATGTTGTTATAGTGAAAATTTTTGCATAATTTGTTTTTGCCAGTAATGATCTAAAAGAATTAAAAATAGTCATAATTGTAGTCAAAGTGTATACAATTTGAACATATTTTCATCAGAAAATGTAAGTTAATGTAAGAAAGTAAAAATTTAATTTCTCATGTATATTGCCAAATTCATTTTTATTCAAGATATGTAGGATGCAGATGTTTATAGTTTACTGCACTGGCTCTGAGATAAGTCTAAAGTGAGAGGCATCATGTGTTCTTTAATACATTGAGTTTTTTGTGCTTATGCTATGTGGGGATCTTTAAATGGAAGGCTAGGGAAGAGGCCACAGAGCTACTCTTTTAATGAATGGAAAACCACTCTGGTTTTCGATCTGTTACTTGAGAAAGGCACTAAAAAGACATTTTTCTGTGTGTAATAGTGGGACTTTTCAACTTGTAGGTTTCTCTTTGTAGAGAACAAGCGTAAATCTGGCCTTTTGTTGGATTCTCAATGGTCATTACTTAGATGTCTTCTCTATAGGTAGGTCATTTTCTCAGAGAAGAATTCTCCAATCCCTTCTGGCTGTTAGAATTCTTAAGTAGAATAAGTGAAAGACCTGGGATTTGGGGGTGGAAAGAGCTCTTATTCAGACTCCCTCACAATCCTCCTGAGTTCCACGCTTTACATACCCATCTTTCACAATGTTTATTTATTTTTGAGAAAGATAGAGACAGACAGACAGAGCATGAGCTGGAGAGGGACAGAGAGAGAAGGAGACACAGAATATGAAGGAGGGTCCAGGCTCTGAGCTGGCACAGAGCCCAACTTGGGGCTCGAACTCATGAACTATGAGATCATGACCTGAGATGAAGTCGGTTGCTTAACCGACTGAGCCACACTGGTGTACCACACAATTTCTGACTACATTTCTTAGAGCAAAACCTGGTTAGTGGAGAATGAGAACTGGAGTATCAAACTTCATATATACAGGCTTTCAACCAGACCTTCTGGTTAGGGACAAATCTCTTCTTCTACCCCTTTCTTGGTACTCTAAGTCCTTAGCTTTTCAGGGGTGTGGGTAAGGAAATCAGTTTGCCTTTTGGTATTCTCCTCTGCTAGACTGGTTTCCTGAACTCTGGTAAGTTGGTCATCACTCCATTTATTTAGTATTTTGTAAACCCCACTGCTATCTCTAGTTCATTTTTACCTTCTTTCTGATTTTGTGAATTGATCGACTTTGAATGTGTTTACTCTGGTATTCAATGGAATTTTGGAAAGAAAGGAGATAAGTCTACCATGTTTACCTGAAAGTGGTATCTATCACCTTTTGGAATTTTAAATCCCCCCGTAAAGGGTAGGATATTTTAGTCATGTTTGTTTGCAAGTGCCATCATCCAATCATGACTCACTTAAGCAAATACTATTATTGCTAGTAGCAGGAGAATTTACTGGAAAGTCTCAGGATTCTAGCAGGAAATAGAATTCATTGAGGTAGCTCAAGAGGAAGGAATGCTTACTGAGATATGGGCAGAGCTAAAGAAATGAGGGACGGTTGAGATACCCAGAGACCAGTAACAGAGGGAAACCAGTACCACTTCTAGGGCTACAGAGAAAAGGGAGAAAATAGTGTTACTAGCACCTGATGAGAGTTGTAACCTTAAGGGGGGGATTACCTAGGAGGAATTGTAGTCATGGAGGGATGTAGCTACTAGTAGAAAGCACAGAAGCATAAAGGAAAACAGTAGAGAAGAAATATTCTAGCTTTTCTTATCTCTACCCTTTGTAGATCTGCAGATGCTTCCACAGGCCAACTCTAATGGAAGCCAGGCATCAAGACAACCAGAGTGATGCACTGTGTCTTGGTGAGCTCCTGGAGCCCAGGCCAGGTAAGAGAAGGCAGGAAAGATCTGGGGAAAAGTAGAGTAGGTGGAGTATAACCAGTACCAAAGGACAATAGAGTACCTTAATGAACAAAGCTGCTATACCTCAGAAAGCTCAACAAGGTTGAGTACCTCAGCAAAAGCTGCTATACCTCAAAAAGAGTGGGAATCTAGACAGTTTCAGCAAATTTAGAGCTTCACGGAACTTTATTGCTAATGCTTTTTATTGATATGATACAGTTCCCAATACTCTTAGTCTCCAATTAATTCAAATTCTTGACAAAGTTTTTTTGGCCATGAGTCAGCCAGTCTAGTCTCTTTCCCTTATCAAATACCACCTATGATCTAATTAACTATGCCCAGGAGCTTATATCTTATAGTATGGATATGGAGGTAGTGGTCCAAAACTAAGAAGGCAGTTTTAGAGAGAAGACCATGGCTGGAAATGTACCCCAAAAGGTATCAACTACTCAAATGTAGGAATAGTTACCCTATGTTTACAGGAAGTCATTAGCATAGTATCAGAGCTCTCCTCTTAGGACAGAGGGGGAAGATAGTTAATTTTAGGCACTGTAACTAATGGTCAGGAGAAAAAGAAAGTACTAAATGTATGTGTGGAAGTGGTGGAAATATTGTCTAATTCTCAACCTTGATTATTGTTAAGGGCATGTAGGCAGTACATAGTGGGTCTTCAGGCAACATTGTGGGTGGTACTCCCCTGGAATTTTGCAAAGTGGCAACCTTGCTTTCAACTTTGCCAAAGGAATTATTCTACCTTAAAATCACTTGCGTGGCGTTCTATAGATTTTGTGCTTCGAGGCTGGAGCTATCCTGGAACAAAGTTGTATCTCCCTCCATGTTCACAATCCATGGAAAGTGGAGGAGCAAAACAGAGCCTGAAGTAGCTTGGTAGGGGGGAATGTCCATAAAGAAACACCAAAAGGTAATAGAACATATTCAAGAGGTTTCAAGACCCAGCTATTTGGGAAAAGCACAATACTATTGAAATATCAATTGAGAGCTTTCCTATGATGGGATGAAACGCTGTTGTACTCCAAGCTATTTGTTACATACGACCTGTAGGAAAGATAGAAAATTCACAAAGGTTATTTGGTGACCGATAATTTTAGCCAAGTGATGTGGGAAGATCTGTTTTCCTTATCTGACTCTTAGAGTGATAATGGGATTTAAAAAATACTGTAGAGCAGTGGTTTTTAATGTGTGGCCCCCAGACCAATAGCAACAGCATTACTTGGTAACTTAGACATGCAAATTCCTTGACTGGTAAGAGTTTGATAACCACTGCATCAGAATCCCTGATGGATTTGTCACAACTCAGCTTGTCACATGCCCTGCCCCGCTCCCCAAGAGTTGCTGACTTAGCAGGTCTGGACTGGGGCTTAGAGATACACTACTATTGAGGAGAAAGTTTTCTTAAAAAATGGTTTCCAGGGGCGCCTGGTGTGGCTCAGTTGGTTGAGCGTCTGACTTCAGCTCAGGTCATGATCTCACAGTTTGTGAGTTCAAGCCCCGTGTCAGGCTCTGTGCTGACAGCTCGGGGCCTGGAGCCTGCTTTAGATTCTGTGTCTCCCTCTCTCTCTGCCCTTAACCCACTTGCATTCTGTCTCTGTCTCTCTCAAAAATAAACATTAAAAAAAAAGTTTCCACCCTAAGATTGGTAAATATATTAGAAAAAGGTTTTTGGACTAGTGAAACAGCATGTGTTTCATATAATCCTTAGGAGGACACTTCCCAGACAGTTGGATTGTCTACATCAAAATACAAAGATTTTAAATTTGGCAAGGATAATGTTATTTGCTTTGGGATAGTGAAGTCTTAAGAAATATTTTATAAGATCTTAACCCAGAAATAGCTTCAAGAGTTCAGAGAGTGTATTTTGAATTTAGAAGAAAAAACAAATAAGACCCTGTGTATTACATATGTAAATAGTATTCTAATTAACTGAATTTGAAAAAAAACTGGTTTTTCTTATGAAATTGTCCATTATTTAATGTTTTAAAGCTGTTCATAGGCCCAGAACTTGCTATCTGTATGCATTAGGGGGCTGTGTAGTTACTAACACAGATGTACCAAGCCAGTGAAACGACTTTGGAAAAACATCAGTGAGTCTTAGGACATTGGGTATTACCACAGCATCCATTACTAAATGGCTCTAATATCATGGTAGATAGAAGATTTATGTTTTGTAGTCAATGAGAACGGCCATGACACACATTTTCCTCCCTTTCATAACTTAATTACTGTCACCACATATTATTATCAGCCATTACCACAGATTCCAGAATATGGAAAGTTGCTGGAGCTGGAGCAAAGGAGCCAAGTAAAACACCTGCAAGGGATTTCAAAAGTGATTACAGTTTAGTTGCTATATTTTTAGTGAAAAATACAGATGATGAAGCAAAGAAGCATCTGTTCTTTTTTCTCCTGGCTCTGTGCGATGCTGTCTCGTGCATTTGCCTTGTAACTTCAATCAGCCCCCCTCCTGCAGAGCGTGCTGTACTTCATACATATGGTCACTCAACAAATGCTTAGGACTTATAAATATTTACTAAAGAAAGTATGATCAATGTCTGTTAGCAACAGTTTTTGGAGCAGATGCTGTTTTCGGAACGTGGCAGTCATCACAGGGATGACAAGAATGTAACATTTCTGTGCTAACACCTGACAATTGTATGATTCTTCTCCAGTTTTTAAGGAGTTTTGTGTATAATATTTTATGTCACCCTAGCCCCAGTCCTGGGATTAGAACAGAAAACAATGATCTCCACAGTAAAACAACAGAAACCTGTATTGAGTGTCTTGACCAAGGTCTCAGAGCTAATTAGTTGCAGGGGGGATGGGGAGGGGTGGCATTTATATGCAGGCTTTTTATTCTCCAGGTCAACATTTAAGATTTAAAACAAATATTGAAAGCAATGCATTTAGGGTTTGGTATTATCACTTTTTTCTTTCTAGAATCTTGAGTTAATCTTTTCTCTTTTCCACTTGGCAATGAGAACAGAATTTTTTTTCAAATAACTTTCCAAAAGCACAACTAGCTGCCACATTAAGGATTGAGGTGAGAGAAGCCTAGCCCAAAGTCCAGGTCCATTTCAGATGTTGGGACCGCTGGACGGTAGATATGCTACTTGGTGAACTATAGCCGTTCTGTGGGGCCCTTCTTCCACTGGCTTCTTGGTTCTCTTCTCTAGTCCCTTCTTCTCCAGCCCTGGCCTGGACAGCCTACCAGGGATGTGCTCTTTCCAGAAAACAATGTGCTCTTTTTGTGAAACTAACTTTAAATGCTGCTGCCTTCTTCCTTAGATGTTGAAAATTGCTATCTCTATATGAAAAGGGACTGTAGAAAATGCCTTGGAAGAATAACAACACAGCACATATCCCACAGAGCAGCATGGCTGCTGGTCTTGCTGGAGAGGAACCTGAGAAACTTCCATAAGATTCCTGGAGTTCCATTGTTAGTTTCACATAAGCTAAAGTAAAATTGGGCAAACAAAGAGAGCGTATTCAATTTTAGCTTGGACTATAAAGTAAAACAGAAATAAACGGACATGATTCAAGTTTTCCCTCGAGGTGCCTGCAAGTCTTGCACAAAGTATATTGGCATAAATAAAGTCATACTTGTGCCTGGTGATGTAGATAGGTTATATTTCTAAACATTTTGTGTATATAGCTCATAGGAGATATTATTGCAAGTTTATTTTTAAGAAGCTTTATTTTTAACACCAGATTTACCGACCATGAAACATGCTAGACACTAAAGTTTTATTTTAAGCAAAAGAAGAGGGGGAAATAAGCCAAAAAACTGCCCTAAATTGTTTATTCCACTACAGAAATGCAGATTGCTCTTCACAGGTCCTGACAAGCTCTATCCAAGGCATTCTTTTCAAGGTAGACAGTGATGTGGCGTTTTTGATCTTGGCAGGGGAGAGAAATTCTTCTATTTAGTTTAAGAGTAAATGGATTTGTTACAGGTTAATAAACAGTTTGTAGAATTGCTAGTAAGGTTAAAAATTGAGGCTTGAAGAATTGTTTTAATAGCCAAAGGTCAACAAGACACTACGGAATCGTAAAGCTGCTGGTGCCAAAAATCAAGGTGTCCTGTCACAACCAGGGGGCCGGTGTGGTCATGCAGCACTGACAGCAGAAACAGGCATCTTTAGGACACGACTTGCTGCAGAACCAGTGGAAGCAGCAGAATCCCAGGCTCCACCTTCTTGCTGCCTTCCACATGTCATGAAAGTCCATCTGACAGTAGACTTGGTCACATCCAGAGTGCTAGCTGCAAGGGAGTCTGGGAGATGTTGTTTTTTTTTTTTTTTTTTTTTTTTTTTAAGGTTTCTAGCATAAAAAGAACATTATTCCATCACATTTTACCTATCTGCTCCCTTATATGGGCACTGAGATTGCTTTCTTTCTTCAGCTACAAAACTTCAGTGAAACTTCTTCTGGACTATATGATATTTTCTCTGAGATATATACCTAGAGGTGGGAACACATGGTTGTAGTATGTAGGCACACTTTTTTTAATGTTCACTTTTTTTTGAGAGAGGGAGAGGCAGAGTGCACGTGGGGAAGGGGCAGAGAGAGAGAGGGAGACACAGAATTGGAAGTAGGCTCCAGGCTCCGAGCCGTCAGCATAGATCCCAATGTGGGGCTTAAACCCATGAACCATGAGACCATGGCCTAAACTGAAGCGAGACACTCAACTGACTCAGCCACCTAGGCACCCTGAGGCACGCTTTTTTTTTTAAACTGAGTACTGCCTTAATATTACTGTGAGAATGATTCCACTAGTCCTGCAAAAGTTTAATGTATAAATAACTTGACATTTGTACATACTATTATCAAAAATGAAGTTTCTACTTTCAAGCTTATTTATTTATAAAGACAAACAGTAGATTTTTATTTTTTAACTATTTTGGCTGAAACAGTATAAAAGAAGATAAATCAATAGGAATGCTTTGTTGGAATTTTACTTGCTTACATAAAAATGGGCAGTAGTGTAGGGCAGTAGAGAACACTCTAGACCCCATGTCAGGTGAAACTTAGATCCTGCATGTAGGACATGGGGCAAGCTCCTTAACTCTCTTTGAGACTAATTTCTTTGAGCACCCCCCAAATGGTGGCCATGATAATAAGAAAATTGTTGAAGAATTGGAGTTAATGGATAAGAAGCAATCAGGACATGGGGTGCCTGGTGGGTCAGTCAGTTAAGTATTCGACTTCGGGTCAGGTCATGATTTCACGGTTCATGGGTTGGAGCCCCACATTGAGCTCTGCACTGACAACTCGGAGCTTTGGGTTCTGTGTCTCCCTCTCTCTCCACCCCTTCCCTGCTTGTATTCTGTCTCTCTCTTAAAAATAAGCATAAAAAATTGTAAAAAATCAATCAGATCAATGCCTGGCACATACTCCTTGGACAGGAGATGTTAATTATTCCAGTGAGCGCCCATGGACTTCTCCCTACAGCAGATCATCTACATGTCCCATGTAAATGAATTTTGTGGCAAACAGAGGCCTAGATTGTTGACTGCCAGAAACTAAGTTCCCAGAGGCTAGGTGCTCATCAGTGCTGGAAGAGTACAGAGTGAAAGATAAGACGAAATCTGCCTTTGAGGACCTCAGAATGCAAAGGAGATAGAACACACACGTGCCTTTTGTTTTTTGACTGTGTGGTTGACCACGGGGAAACACGTAAAGAGGAGAGCAGGTGCAGGTGTAACGCTTGATAGTGCAGCCTTCCAATCTCGCAGTGGGGACTTGAGGCCTGAACCAGCCCTTCCCCGGCCCCATTTCATGCACGGGTGTGTTGTGTCCTCTCAGCTGTCCTGACAGTTCCTCTTGGGGCTAAGTGGCCCTCTTTTCATTTTCCCATACCAAACTGCATTTCCTTTTAACATAGCTTACCATATGGTACTGTAATCTATGTTTTTATCTTAGGGATGATTACATAGATTTGCTCAGTTATTTGGCCTTGCCCGTGCTTGAATTTCAGGTGGCATTTTTTTGGTCACATGATTTCTGTATCAGTTCAGATACCGTCAGCAGGCAGAGACCCAAGCAGCTATTTGAACAGAGTGAATTTAATGTAGAGAATAGTTAACTAGGTATAAAGTTATAAACTGTAACTGATGAGGCAAGAAGAGAATACCCATGTATCTCAGAGTGGCAGCTGTGGAAAGCCACTCCCATCCCTAGCTAAAGTGGGGGCCAGAGTCATGAGGTTGAAATTCCTAAAAGGCAGAAACTCAGAGAAGGGGCCTGTGGAGGTGCAACTCATGTGGCTGGAAGGGGGCTGTTCAGCAGTTGGTGTTGGTGTTCCCCAGAAGAGTGTGATGAGGTTGGCCCTGCAAGTGTTCGAAAAACTGCCAACCTCATTCGGCTGCTGGTACAGCACTGGAAGGAAGTACCTGGCCAGGTGAAGAACGTGGCTGGGGTGTATTGGAACTGCAAATGCACAAAAGCAGTAAGAATCAGGAAGGCACAAGTTCTTACCTCCTTCTCCAGCCTAGCCTGCGCCATCTAGCGCCCCCTGTTGACAGAGCCTAGCAGGGAGTCGGAGGTAAAGCAGAAATTGGATTTATAGTCACCACTCCATTTGCCTGAATCACTATAAAAGGACGGGTTTGGAGCTGAATGACAAGAGCATAATAACGGACCTATTTCTTAAAACACTTTGTGTTACATTTAAAAAACGAGGACCCATATCCATATCTCGTCCACAGATAAATGGATACACAAAATGTAGTATATACATTTAGCAGAACATTGTTCAGCCTTTAAAAAAAGGGATGGAAATCTTGCCATGGGCTACAACATGGCTGAACTTTGGGGACATTTTGCTAAGTGAAATGAGCCAGTCACAAAAGGACAAAGACTGTTAGGATTCCACTTTTATTAAGTATCTAAAGTAGTCAAACACAGAAACAAAGAATGGTAATTGCTGGGAATTGGGGAAAGGGGGAAATTGGGAGTTGTTTACTGGTTATAGAGTTTGTTTTACAGAGATTAAAATGTTCTCAAGGTCTGTTGCAGAGTAATGTGAATATACTTAACACTACTGAACTGTACACTTAAAAATGGGTAAGATGGTAAATCTATGTAGTTTTTGCCACAAATTTAAAAAAATATTAAAAATTAGGATCCATTACATACTGGCTATTTCTAAGACATTTTATGTCTCTTCATGAATTTCTCAGCCTTATTTTAATGTTTTTCCACATTACTTTGTGAAAAATCCTCGATCCTTATCCCATATTGCTATGGGATAATCTTTGATCTCTTCTTTATTGTTATTTGAATAATATTCAGGGTACAAATGATAAAAGAAAGCAACTGTTTATGAAATGTAGTTGCAAAATAAGACCATCATCTTGCAAAAATAGCTCTGTTCTACAGCTGCTTTTAAGATTCTGTATCAATAGAATGGTCCAAAGTAAAACAAATTGTTTAGGAAACCAGCACAAACATTTTAGTTAGGTTTACAGGACACAATGAAATTTCTTTGTTGAAATCTTGTGTAGTGGAGCCAGGTTTATGCTTTTCCATGCTCCATTCTCTGTTACATCGCCTGCTGGAGCCAATCTTTGCCACACTGCCTCATAAACCTTTACAGTAAATATTCCATTATTGGACACTGGGGTGGAGAGTGATGGAAGGGAATGTAATTGTTTTAGCTTTAAATTTACCCTTCAAATTTGTCTTTGACATACAGCACAAGAGCAGCCTGTAAGTCATGAAGATGTTCACATCTCTGGAGGCTGGATTGCATTTAAACCATTCCAGATGGATGAGGGAAGTGCCTTAGGAGAAGGAAGAAGCAATCCCACAACCCCTCTTAGTAACTCATCCCCTGTTTGACAAATCTTGCCACTGGGTCTTTGTAGTTAGTCCCACTTATCTGCTGCGATCCCCACCCCCAACTTCTGCTTTCATCATTAATGGAGATTGGAACCAGCTGGCCTCCCTCTTCTGTGTAAGGGGTTTTTATAGATGTGAAAATGATTATTCAGTTTTTCTTAAACTACTCTGCTGAATAATACTGTCCACTAACTTTGCCCATAAATTTTATTTTTCAGATCTTTCAGTGATCTTTCCGATGCTTCTCTAAATCTTTTGTAACTTACCATACTGGCTCTCAACTTGTGGAATTCTAGTTTTCATGGAACTCTAATACATTTCTAAGCATTTTTGAGATTAATGGAAGGACTACTCATTATTATACAATAGTCGCTTAAAAAATAAATATCCTTATTAAATCATTTTCTAAATCTTTGTGGTTTTCCTGACAAAAAGGAAAAAATACTCTCACCACTTTGAGCCAGGCTGTTAGCCCTCATCAGGTCAGGTAGAAAGCTTCTTTTTGAGAGATTTTTAATCTATATGGAAAATAAGAAAGATCATAAAAAATATAGAAATATATATTGGTGGAAATGAGGATCAACTGGGATGAACATAAGTGTGAGAGGCTTTCCCCATATCATGAAGATTCTTTTTGCTATTTTCTTATTTTCTTTATAATAAATGCAAAGAAAAAAGTTAAAAACACCTAAAATCACATCATTTTGAGGCATGAGGATTGGACATATTAATGACCATCTTTTTGTGTTTATTTTCACGTACTTATACTTTATCTTAAATGTGATCATGTTATTTTTCTTTGTCCCTTTTTAAAATCATTTTTCTGTATGCATTCTTATCTTCACATGCTCTTCCTTCTCTCCCAAATATCTCTTTTATCCCTCCAGTCCTTTTTCACTGACATGTAATCATATTTGAGTATGTATTTAAAGGCTTATCATTGTTTGTCTTAGAGAAAATTATATAGTCTCTCATACACCTTGTTTTTCTCACTAAACAAATCATTATGGAAATTCCTGCCAGGCAACCCATACAGATTTAACTCATTTATTTTCATGGCTGCATAATGGTATGGCTGTAACTCAGTTGAGCCCCTCCTCCATGCATGTTTGTAAGATTCTTAGCTGCTATATCAGGTTAGATCTCCAGAATGTGGTTCCATAGCCAGTAATATATCAGAACAGGACAACAGAAGGCATTAAATGAAAGTAAATTTTCCACCTTACACATAAATCTAGGGAAAAAAAATTACAAAAACTAAAAAAAGAAAAAGGAAAAGATTAAAAATAAAAACAAACAAAAAATAAAAAGGGAAAACTAATAAATCCAAAAACTGGTTCTCTGGGAGAAAAAAATCAGGAAAATTGACAAACCATTGACCAAACTGACACAGAAAATAAAGAAAAAACTTAAATACACAAAATTGGAGGTCACAAAGTAAAGGTTCAGAAAGAGAAAGCTTTAAAAATTATAAAAGACTACTTTGCACAACTCTCCGCAAATAAATTTAAAATGGATGAATTTCTGGTGTAATATGATTTTCCAGTAGAAATGGAATATCTAAATAGAGCAATTAACAGAGATGAAATAGAAAAATCAAAGAGCACTCCACTGTGAAGCCCAGATAACTTGACACAAGAATTTACTAAAACTTTAAAGATTAGTTTATCCTAATAGTACTTAAACTATTCCAGAATGTGGTTTAAAAATAAATCTTGCAAATTCTTTCTATGAAGTAAATTGATCTCAAAACTCAACAAAGTTTTGTGTACTTGAAATTAACATAGTCTTGTGTGTCAACTATCCTCAAGAAATCAACCTACAGAATTTGTACCCCAAAATAAAACTACTGGTTAGTCTCATGACCATCAAGTTAAAATGCTCCAAATAAAAATTAGAAATTTATTAGCCCATTAATAAAGAGAAGACTAAATGAAGTTGTTTTCCTGCAATGTAAAAGTTCAACATTAGAAGATCAGCTAATATCATCATTTTATTAGAAATAAGGAGAAAAATAGATGCAGAAACATTATTTGACAAAATTCAAAGTTCAATAAAAGAGAAAATGGTGGATAACTTCTGTACAAGGTAAAATATGTATACCTCCACCTAAAGCCAGTTTAACTCCATGGGTGAGCATTATAGGATTTCCTGCTAAAGTCACAAGCGAGGCAAACATCTCCACACTGTATTTGAGGTGGTAAGCCACGAATTTAGATATGACAAAGTAATTAGCAGTATAAGAATTGAAACAAAAAAGTAAAATTACCTCTATTTGCCGATGATATGATTATATATCTGGAGAGCCCCAAAGAATCAATAGGAAAGCTACTATAAACAAAAAGAATTTAATAAAGTAGTAATTTATGTTGCCATCACATAAAAATTAAACTAAAGTTAACTCTACAGGAAAATATATATTAATGTTCAATAGCATTCATCTTACTAGTGCCTCTCCAGATTCTAGAAAACCTCATTTCTTAGAAGAGTTTTCAGCAAGTGCTAATGGGAGTAATATTCATTCTGTTATTACATGTCCGCAATAGATTTTCTTTGGACTTTGTACTTCAAGGTCAGTTTGGATATAAATTACATGGCTCTCATTTTCTTGAGCAATTTAGATGTTACTCAGTTGTCTCCTGGGATAAAGTATTGGTGTTGAAAAGTATAATGTCAATCTGATCTTTTCTTCCCTTTTAAGTGACATAGTCTATTTGCCTACACACCCTCCCTTTTCTTTCTTAAATGTCCAATAGTTTTATTAGACAACATTTTGATATTGACTGCTTGGTTTGATTTTTTTTTTTTTTGCAGGTATGCAGAATGCCCTTTAGATATGTAGATTGAATTTTTCTTCTGTTTCAGGAAACTTTCATTGAATTGCAGATCATTTGGTGACTCCTATTGCATATATGCTGAAGTTTCTTTGCCTTTCTTCTATATCTGTCTGTCAAATCCTTTAAAAAACTTTTTTTTCCTTTTCTTTTTGGTTTTTAAAATTTATTTTCTACTGTTATTTCTTATATGGCATTATTATTTGCTCCTGTGTATGTCTTAATTCTTGACATGCTTTGTTATTATTTCTCATTTTTCTTCTGTCAGCTCTCTTTTGTCCGACTATCTCATTTCTGAGATTAAAAAAACTATGATTTATGCTGTTATTTTATGGTTTCTATAATTGTCTTAAATTCTTTTGCTGCTTTAAAAGTTATAAATACATTTGTATTTGTGCATGTATTTGGGAATACCTTTATTGTTTGCTGTAGTATTGTTCTGCTCTTACCTCACTTACTGCTTATAATAACTTTATAGGAAAATGAATTACAATTTTTTTTCAAGTGTTTTAGTGACATGTGGTTTCCTGAGTTTCTCAGGAAGGAAGGGCAAGGAGTCAGTATAGTTAGGCTAGATACTTTAAGGCTCTCTTTTGTTCTTATCGTGAAGCATTTAAAATATTACAATCTTGTACTGAGACCTGTCATCCGTCCCCCTTTCTTCCCTTTTGCACCTCTCCTCTTGCTGCATCTACTGTTGGTGCGTCCCCCGCTGTTGTAACCCGCTCGTTGTCCTGGCATGGGCCATGGACCAAGCCAACCAAGGCTCTTGGTGGGGCTGTAGGTTCCCCCAAGATTTAGCTATGACTCTGATTTAAACCTTGATTTGAAGGTCAGTCCCTTAGCTCTCTGCTGGAGGGTCACTTTGCCCCCCATTCAGTGACCTGTTCCTCTCCATAAATAGGCCACCAGCACTCAGCTGTCTTCTCAGTGCCTGCTGACCCCATGCTCCTCGGAGGCTGATGGAGACAGGTTGGGTTGGGAGTGTCATGGGTAACTTTCTTAGTTCCTCTGTTGACAGCTGCCCTCATTGCCCTGGGGAATCTGGGTGCTTCTCTTGATGCACTGCCCCCTCTCCAATATCTGTGTTTTAACTGTTGAAATAGAATCTTTTTAGATAACTGCCTGTGTCTGATTCTCTTTTGACCATTTTTTTTCTGTGTATGTAAATACTGTATTTTGAATTTTTTTTTTATTCTCCAGATTGTCAAACTTTGTGTTCAACAGCTTTTTGGTCTTTTAAAAGGCCTCCTTCTTACAATAGAAGGTCTGGATTTTGTACTTTAACTTCACTATGATTGCTAGGCATTTAATAATAACATTTAGAAATTTGTCTTCCTGATTTTTTGCTTGCTGTATCTCTCTTCCCTCTAGAGCAGCACATATGAAAAACTGTCATTGTGTTTGCCTAAATGCTTGCAGAAAGGATAATGAATATTCAAAAGTGTGTCATGGAGGTTGTAAAAGAAAATTGTCCCAAATCTGATCTGATCTGGGACAGATCTTTTGTGTGATGTAGTTCACAGGGAGAAAAAAAAATAACATTTCTGATAAAATGTGTAACCTATTTTCCAAGGAGCTTTAATGGAATTAAAATTTATTCTGGGAACCCAGTCACCTACATAGTCAGCTGATACCTGTTAAGAATTTAATAAATTTTACCAACTATTCTTTTCTTTTTGACTTGAGCCAACCAATGATAATGTGACCCTATATTTTTCAGAGAGGGGCAAATTTGGCACCTAGGGAACATTCGGCAATGTGTGGGAACATTTTTTTGGTTGTCACAACAAGGTGAGGGGAATGGGGATTGCTACTGGCATCTAGTGTGTAGAACCCAATGATGCTGCACAGGACAGCCTCCCTGCCCCCCACCTCCATGAATTGTCAGGTCCAAAATATCGGTAGTGTTAAGCTTGAGAAACACTGATCTAGCCATTCTTTTTTCCAATAAATTTCTTAATGAATTTCTTTTTTTTTAAATGTTTGTTTATTTTTGAGAGAGAATGGGGGAGGGGCAGAAAGAAAGAAGGAGACCTAGAATCCCAAGTAGGCTCTGAGCTACCAGTACGGAGCCCCACTTGGGGCTCGAACTCACTAATTGTGAGATCATGATCTGAGCCAAAATTAAGAGCTGCACGCTTAACTGACTGAGCCACCCAGATACCCCAACTCTTAATGAATTTCTTAATGAATCTTTGAATTGGTATGTTGTATGCCTTTCCTCTTGGAACAAGATTTAGTAAAATTTTTATATATTCTCATGACTAATTTGCTTTAAGACTTTTGTGTGATTTTAAACAAGAGATTGGGGGACAAACCTCACTTAAATTCCTAAAAATGTTATCCTACTACACTCAGGCAGCTGAGACATGATCTGGGGTTAACGGATACATAATTCCCAGGCGAGGCAGGAAACTTCAGTCTTTTGCTTTAAGCAGGGACTTCTGGGGTCAGAGCTGATCATAAACTGGCACAGACCTGATTTGCTGTGCAGATGTTGACTGTTGAGACTAAGCCCAGAAACATGTTCACTACTATCTCCTAATTCTTAAGTTCCTAATTCAGCTTGGCCCATAGCCCATTGACTTGCTTCCTGGTTGCTGTGGTGCTCAAATTTAATTTTTGTTTTCAAGAAATTTGTTTTCAACAGCATCTCTCAGTTGCCTGTCTCTCCTGTCACCAAGGAGACACTGCTCTGTGGACACTGCCTTTCTTTCTGACCAAATCTTGTGCTTGTAGAAATGAGCCTTCTTTGCCTCTCCTACCCCCAGGAAGGTCAAAGAGGAAAGTCAGATGGTGGGGTGGGGAGTGGGAAAACCCAAGTGCATGCTCATCTTGCCTGTGGGGGATGTAGAGAACACGCAAGATGGCTTGTGAAAAAGCACAGTCTTCTCTCTGAGTTTTGCCAAATACCTAGGAGAGGAGTGAGTGTACCAGATCTTCAGTTTTGCAAGGCAGATGGAGGTATTGGTAGTAACACCTGGGTTCACAAGAGGAAAAAGGCAAGAAGAGAAAGAAAATTCTACAGAGTTGTTTGAAAGAGACTTTGGAGGGTCTTCTTTCTCTATATTTTCATGGGAAATAGAAAATGTTTTTTAAAGACACAGTTCATGTAGCAGAGACCCTGCGTCTAAAGAAAACCAATACAGTTTTCTTTCTGGAAAAAAAAAAGAGGAAAAAAATAAGAGCTGAATATTCTTGTATTCAAGGGTACATAAAACTTACATGGAAGCTAGGGGAAAACATTTTCACAAGAAAATACTTTCCTTTAAAATGATGGCTTAAATGTACTTTTGCTTTGCTTGAGGAAAAGTGAGGACATTAGGAAAAAGTATGAGATTCTGAAAATATCCATTCCTTTAGACATCTTCTTCCACATGACTCTTAAATGAAAAATTAGGCACATTTCTAGGTATTCATGATTAGTACTTTGTGCTGTTGGCTCACATCTTGTATTTTATTTTTTTAGTAATAACAGGCTGCTGATTTTCTTCCAAGCACTCTCAAACCAGTAAGTGTTCAAATCCCAGCCAAACTGCCTGTAATAATCTAAAAATTCTCCTTTGTCCCAGCCAGCAGGCTCCCCTTCAATTTGCCTCTGATGCCTCTGCTCACTTCTCAACACTCTTCCCTTCACATTGCCTTTTTTTTTTTTAAGAATAAAAATCTTAGTAATTCTTTGTGACACACCAATTTGGGCTACATTCTGAAGTCTTAATTATGTTACGATTTTTATTTATTTATTTATTTATTTATTTATTTATTTATTTATTCATTCATTTTTTTTTAACGTTTATTTATTTTTGAGACAGAGAGAGACAGAGCATGAACGGGGGAGGGTCAGAGAGAGGGAGACACAGAATCTGAAACAGGCTCCAGGCTCTGAGCTGTCAGCACAGAGCCTGACGCGGGGCTCGAACTCACAGACCGCGAGATCATGACCTGAGCCAAAGTCGGCCGCTTAACCGACTGAGCCACCCAGGCACCCCATGTTACGATTTTTAAAAGAAATTATTATATCTGGTCCAAACTTCCAAGTCACCTGTGCAGGTGTTATCATGCATAATATAGCAGTGGCATGGATTTGAAGGAGTGAATGTTCCTATCACATTTCTTAAGGTGGAAGATATTTTTGTAACAGAGAAATTAGGATATCTGATTCCATTCATGCAAACAATGGCAGCCACCAGAGGAAAATGAAATAAGGGCCATTATCTCTCCTAAAATATGGTACAGTACCTGACACTGGGGTAGAATGGTGAACAAGAGAGTGTAGCATCTACTCTCAGGGGACTTGCATCTAATGGGTAACACCAGGATATTTAACAGTGTGGAATGTGGTCTGAAAGAGGAAGTAGAGTGAATGATGGGACTTTACAATAAGGGCTTTAACTTACTTGTAGGGGAAGTGGGACTCTTTTTTGAGAGAAGAAACATCTAAGCTGAACACCAAAGGAAACACCCTTCTCTGTTTGTCCATCCAAATGAGGAAAGTAATGTAGCTAAGGGCTATTGTGCAAAGCAGGACTTGGGCTAAGACCAGAAGATTTATCTGTGTTGTGTGTATCTGTATGTGACTAAATTTTAATATGTACATGTCTTAATGGGAATTAATAATTAACAAAACTATAAGGCAAAATCACTGTAGAGAAGTGGGTAAATGGTTTACCCTTCTTGAACCCCACACTCTTCTCATGTGGGACAAAATCTTTTCCTCCTGCTCAGCAGCAGGCCAAGTAGACCTGGCTTCCTTCAGTCTCCCTTTTGAGTGGGGATTATTATTAATCAAAATTGACTTTTTTAAGGTGTCTAAAGTTAACAACTAGAAAATTCTTATTAGTCTTTGCATTGAAGAGAGGCAGAGAACCTGTGATATCATTCCCACTTGGGATTTGTGTGTTTGTGTGTGTGTGTGTGTGTGTGTGTGTGTGTGTGTGTGTGTGTGTATGTTTAAAATTTTAATTTCAATATAGTTAATATACTGTGTTATATTAGTTTTTGGTGTACAATGTAGTGTGCACGAAATAATTCTATATATTACTCAGGGCTCATCATGATAAGTGTACTCTTAATCCCTTTCACCTATTTCACTCATCCCCTCTCCACGCCTCCCCTCTGGTAACCATCAGTTCTGTGTAGTTAAATGTCTGGTTTTTGTTTGTTTCTTTTTTTGTTTGTTTCTTAAATTCCATATATGAATGAAATCAAAAGGTAATTGCCTTTCTCTGACTTATTTCACTTAGTATTAGACCCACTAGAGACATCTATGTTATTGCAAATGGCAAGATTTCATTCTTGTTTGATGACTAATATTCCATTGTATACACCACATCTGTTTTATCCGTTCATGTATTGATGGACGCTTGGGTTGCTTCTATAACTTGGCTATTGTAAATAATGCTGCAATAAATATGCATATATCTTTTCAAGTTAGTGTTTTCATTTTCTTTGGGTAAATACCCAGTAGTGGAAATACTGGATCATATGATAATTATATTTTTAATTTTTTGAGGAACCTCCATACCATTTTCCACAGTGGCTGCACTTTGAATTCCTACCAACAGTGCATGATGGTTCCTTTTCTCCACATCTTTGCCAACACTTGTTGATCCCTGTGTTTTTTATTTTAGCTATTCTGACAAATGTGATATGGCATTTCATGGTAGTTTTGATTTACGTTTCCCTGATGATGAGTGATTTTGAGCATATTTTCGTGTGTCTCTTGGTCACCTGTATGTCTTCTTTAAAGAAATGTCTGTTGATGTCTTCTGCCCATTTTTTAAAAATGTTTATTTATTTTTGAGATACAGAGAGTGAGCAGGGAAGGGACAGGGAGAGAGGGAGACACAGAATCTGAAGCAGGCTCCAGGTTCTGTGCTGTTAGCACAGAACCCGATGTGGGGCTTGAACTCATGACCCAGCGAGATCATGACCTGAGCTGAAGTTGGATGCTTAACCGACTGAGCCACCCAGGTGGTACTTCTGCCCATTTTTAATTGGATTATTTGAGGTTATTTTTGTATTCAGTTGTATAAGTTCTTTATATATTTTGGATACTAACCCTTTATCATACATGTCATTTGTTAATATATTCTCCCATTCAGTAAGTTGTCTTTTAGATTTGTTGATTGTTTTCTTTGCCGTGCAGAACCTTCTTATTTTGATATAGTCCCACTAGTTTATTTTTTCTTTTGTTTCTCTTGCCTCAGGAGACATACTAAGAAAAGTTTTGTTATGGGCAATGTCAGAGAAATTACTGTTTGTGCTCTCTTCTAGGATTTTTATGGTTTCAGGTCTCACATTTAGGTCTTTAATCCATTTTGAGTTTATTTTTGTAAATGTTTAAAAATTTTGTAAATATTATGGTGTAAAAAAGTGGTACAGTTTTATAGTTTTGCATATAGCTGTCTAATTCTCCAGCACCATTTGTTGAAGAGACTGTCTTTTTCTCATTGTATATTCTTGCCTCCTTTGTTGAAGATTAATTGAACATATGATTGTGGGTTTATTTCTGGGCTCTGTATTCTGTTCTATTGATTTGTGTCTGTTTTTGTGTCAGTATC
The DNA here is from genome assembly GCF_018350215.1 of Panthera leo. Classification (NCBI taxonomy): domain Eukaryota; kingdom Metazoa; phylum Chordata; class Mammalia; order Carnivora; family Felidae; genus Panthera; species Panthera leo. Next base: position 183,315,687 of record NC_056686.1, read on the forward strand.
ATACTATTTTGATAAATATAGCTTTTTACTATATCTTGAAATCTAGGATTGTGATACTTCCAGTTTTGTTCTTCTTTTTCAAGATTGTTTTGGCTCTTTGGGGTCTTTTGTGATTCCATACAAATTTTAGGATTATGTGTTTTAGTTCTGTAAAAATGCTGGTGGTATTTTGAAAGGGATTGCATTAAATCTGTAGATTGTTTTGGGAAGTATGGACATTTTAACAATATTTGTTATCCCAGTCCATGAGCATGGAATGAATATTTTCTATTTGTATCATCTTCAATTCCTTCATCAAAGTTTTATGGTTTTCAGAGTGCTATTCTTTCACCTCCTTGGTTAAGTTTATTCCTAGGTGTTTAATTCATTTTGGTGCAGTTGTAAATAAGATTGTTTTCTTAATTTCCCTTTCTGCTGCTTTATTATTAATTCTATAGAAATGCAATGAATTTCTGTATATTGACTTTGTATCCTGTGACTATCTGAATTCTATCAGTTCTAGTAGTTTTTGATGGAGTCTTTAGGGTATTTTGTATGTAATATGTCATTTGCAAACAGTGAAAATTTTACTTGTTCCTTACCAATTTGGATGCCTTTTATTTCTTTTTCTTGTCTGATTGCTATAGCTAGGATATCTAGTACTATGTTGAATGCAAATGGTGAGAGTAGACATCCTTGTCTTGTTCCTGATCTTAGGGAAAAACTGTTTTCCACCAGTGGGTATGATGCGAGTTGTGGGTTTTTCATATATGGCCTTGATTATGCTGAGGTATGTTTTCTCTAAATCTACTTGGTTTTAGGTTTGTTTTTTTTTTTAAATCATGAATAGATGTTGTATTTTGTCAAATGCTTTTTCTGCATTTACTGAAATGATCATATGGTTTTTATCCTTTCTCTTATTGATGTGATGGATCATGTTGATTGGTTTGCAGATATTGAATCACCCTTGCATCCAAGGAATAAATCCCACTGATAATAGTGAATGATTACTTTTAAGGTATTGTTGGATTTGGTTTGCTAATATTTTGCTGAGGATTTTTGTACTTATGTTAATGAGAGAGATTGGCCTGTACTTTTCTTTCTTTCTTCTTTTGTAGTGCTATTTTACTTGGTTTTGGTATCAGCGTAATGCTGGCCTCATAGAATGAATTTGGAAGCTTTCCTTTCTCCTCTGTTTTTTTGGAATAGTTTGAGAAGAGTAGGTATTAACTCTCTTTAAATGAATTTACCTGTGAAGTCATCTAGTCCTGGACTTTTATTAGTTGGGAGGTTTTTATTACTACTGAAATTTCATTGCTGGTAATAGGTCTGTTCAAATTTTCTTTTTCTTTCTAATTCAGTTTGGGGAGGTTGTATGTTTCTAGGAATTTATCTACTTCTAGGTTGTCTAATTTTTTGGCATACAACTCTTTTATAATATTTTCTTACAATCCTTTATATTTTGTGGTGTCAGTTGTTATTTCTCCTCTTCAATTTATTATTGTGTTTATTTGAATCCTATATCATGTTTTTTTGATGAGTCTGTCTAAATGTATATCAATTTTGTTGACCTTTTCAAAAAAACATCTGGTTTCACTAATCTGTTCTATTTTCTTAGTTCCTATTTCATTGTTTCTTCTCTAATCTTTATTGTCTTCCTTCTACTGTTTTGGGACTTGGTTTGCTCTTTTACTAGCTTCTTTACGTGTAGGATTAAGGTGTTTTTTTTTTTTTTTTTGAGATTTTTCTTATTTCTTAGGTAAGCCTGTATTGCTATAAACTTCCCTCTTAGAACCAATTTTACTGCATCCCAAAGATTTTGGACCTTAGTGTTTTCGTTTTTATCTGTCTCCATGTATTTTTTTTAAATTTCTTCTTTGATTTCTTGCTTGATCCATTCATTATTTAGTAACATATTATTTAACCTCCTTATATTTGTGCTCATTCCAGATTTTTTCTTGTGGATGATTTCTAGTTTCATTGTGTGTGATCAGAAAAGTTGCATGGTATGACTTCAATTTTTTTGAATTTGTTGAGACTTGTTTTGTGGTCTAATATGTGATTTATTCTGGAGAATGTTCCATGAGCACTTAAAAGAATGTGTATCTTGCTGTTTTAGGCTGGAACATTCTGAATATATCTGTTAAGCCAACCTGGCCCAGTGTGTCATTCAAAGCCCCTGTTTCCTTGTTGATTGTCTGTTTGGACGATCTGTCCATTAATCTAAGTGGGATGTCAAAGTCTTCTACTATTATTGTATTGCTATCAATTAGTTCTCTTGTTTGTTTTTCACTGTTCTGTGTATTTGGGTGCTTTATTGTTGGGTGCATAAATATTTACAGTTGTTATATCTTCTTGTTGGATTGTTCCCTTTATGACTATATGGTGTCTTTCTTTGTCTCTTGTTATAGTCTTTGTTTTAAAGTCTATTTTGTCCAATGTAAGTATTGCTACCTCAAGTTTCTTTCACTTGAATTTGCATTATAAATGCTTTTCCATCCCTTCACTTTTATTCTGCATATGTCTAAAGGGTCTCAAATGAGTCTCTTGTAGGCAGCATATAGATGGGTTTTGCTTTTTTATTCATTCCATAATCCTATGTCTTTTGATTGGAGTTTTTAGTCCATTTACATTCAAATTAATTATTGATAGATATGTATATATTGTTAGTTTGTTATTGTTTTGTGGTTGTTTTTTGTACTTTCTCTCCAGTCCTTTCCTCTCTTGCTGTTTTTCATGGTTTGTTGGCTTTTTTAGTGACATACATAGATTCCTTTCTCTTTATTCTTTGCATATCTATCGGTGGGTTTTTGATTTGTGGTTACCATTCAGTTTATATATAACATCTTCTGTATATTGCAGTCAATATTAAGTTGATGACTGCTTAATTGTGAACCCATTCTTTAGTCCTCTCACCCTCCACATTTTAGGATATTGTATCCTGTTTTACATCCTTTTCATTTTGTGAATCCCTTGACTGATTTTTACAGATATGCTTATTTTTACTATTTTTGTGCTTGCAACTTTTTCTACTCTCAGTTATGGTCTTTGCACTTGAAAAGTCCCCTTTAATATTTCTTGTAGGGCTGGTTTAGTGGTCATGAAGTCCTTTAGTTTTTGTTTGTCTGAGAAACTTTTTATCTCTATTCTGAATGATAGCCTGGCTGGATAGAATATTCTTGGCTGCAGACTCTTCCCGCTCAGTACTTTGAATAGATCATGCCACTCCCTTCTGGGCAATAAAGTTTTGCCTGAAAAATCCACTGATAGCCTTACAGGGTTTCACTTATATGTAACTGTCTTCTCCTGCATTAATTTTTTTTTTATCATGACTTTTTGCCATTTTAATTACTGTGTGTTTTGGTGTGGACTGCCTTGGGTTGATTTTATTGGGGGGGGGGGTCTCTGTGCCTCCTGGATCTAGATTTATGCTTTATTTCCCAGATTAGGGAAGTTTTCAGCTATTTTTTCTTCAAATAAATTTTTAGTCCCCCTTTTTCTCTCTTCTTTCTGTGATCCCTGTCATGCAAATGTTATTGTGCTTGATGGAGTCACTGAGTTCTCTAAATCTATTCCCATTTTGCATAATTCCTTTTTCTTTCATTTGCTCAGCTTGATTACTTTCCATTATTCTGTCTTCCAGGTCATTATTTTGTTCCACTGTTTCCTCTAGCGTGCCATTTATTCCATCAAGTGTATTTTTAATTTCATTTATTTTGTTCTTCATCTCTGATTGATTCTTTTTTTTATCTCTTTATAATGGTCTCACTGATCTCCTCCACTCTTTTCTCAAGTCCAGTGAGTATCTTATGATCATTACTTTAAATTCTCTATTGGGAATATTGTATCTGTTTCACTTAGATCTCTTACTATGGTTTTGTCCTGTTCTTTCATTTGGGACATATTCCTCCATCTCTTCATATTGTCTACCTCTCTGTGTCTGTTTCTATGTGTTAGGAAAGTCAGCTTTGTCTCCTGTTCTTGAAGGTAATGGCTTTATGAGGAAGATATCCTGTAGTGCCCTGCACTGCAGTGTCTCCTGTTCCCCAGGACCTAGCATTTCAGAGAGTGTCTCCTATGTGTGCTGTCTGTGCCATGCCGTTGAGTCCTGGCTACTTTTTTCTTTAGTCCATTTGTCTGCCATGGCTCTCTATGCTTGTTGTGGGCAGTGTTTGGTCCCCAGCCAGGTGGGGCACATTTTAATAAAGTGTGCTCTGGTCTGTTTGGAAATGAGGATTGTCATTTACAAAACTGAGGTCCAGTAAAACACATGGGCCAGGAAATGAGGTGTTGGTAGGGTTCCACTGGTCTTCTGGGGGAAGGGGTTTGCAGCACCAGGGAAAGCATGACTGGGAAGGGTAGATCTGCTGAAGTGTGGGGCCAGGCCTTGGTGTACAAGTTAGGTAGTGAATGTTGACACTGCACTGGTTCCTGCAGGTGTCCACATGTTTATACTGGGGGCTGGGGGAGGAAAACAGTGCCACCAGTTCCTTTTCTGGAGGGGTCTCCCCAGATGCCTGCCTCTCTGGGGCATGCTCTAAGATGAGTAAATGACTTTCCCTCCAGTCTGTCCTACACATTTTTCACATTTTATTTTATTTTATTTATTTTTAAATATTTATTTATTTATTTTGAGAGAGAGCACACATACAAGCAGGGGACGAGCAGAGAGAGAGAGGGAGAGGGTGAGAGAGAGAGAGAGAGAGAGAGAGAGAGAGAATGAATGAATGAATCCCAAGCAAGCTCCATGCTTAGCATGGAGCCTGATGCAGGGCTCAATCTCATGACCCTGGGACCATGACCTGAGCTGAAATCAAGAGTCAGATGGTTAACCGATTGAGCCCCACAAGTGCCTCTGCCCCAAACATTTTTCAAACTGCTTTATCTCTTCTGGATCTTTGTCATGCTGTCTCTTTAAGGGTGAGAACTCCACTTCTTAATGCCATCCAGGTTCTCCCAGAGTAGAACCCTCCAATTTTTAAAATTCCAGCCTTTGTCTCACTGGTTGTAAGAACTCATGAGATTTGGTCCCTCTTGCTTTCCAAGATAAACGTTATAGGGATTCATCTTCCCCATTCAGTCTCCCCAGTGAAAGTCTGTTTTTCACCTTTCTCTGCACTATTGGCTCCCTCCCCACTGTGGATGGATATGGTCTGTTTCACTCCCAAATCTCATCTTCACCTTTCTTACTTTCTTCAATGTGGCTTTTCTCTACCTTTAGTTGTGGAGTTTGTTCTGCCAGTCTCTGGGTCATATTCTGGGTTATTTATGCCAATGTGAATGTTATCTAGTTGTATGAGATGAGGCAAGTTTAGGATTCTTCTACTCCACCATCTTCCCTGCCTCCTCCAGCCCATCTAGTGTATTTCTTGTCTCCGTTATTGAGTTCTTCATCTCTGATTGGTTCTTTTTATGTTTTATGTCTCTTTGTTAAGGGTTTCACTGCGGTCCTCCACTCTTTTCTCAATCCAGTGAGTATCTTTATGAACTTTACTTTAAATTTTCCATCAGACATATTACTTATCTACATTGTTTAGGTCTCTTGCTGTGGTATTTGGGACATAATCCTCTGTCTCCTCATTTTATCTAGCTCTCTGTTTCTATGTATTAGTCAACTATATCTTCTGCAGTGCACTGTCCCCTGTTCACTAGAATCTGGTGTTTCAGGGATGTCTCTTATGCGTTGCATGAGTACCCTACTATTGTGGCTGAGCCGCTTTTGCCTTCATCCCTGTTGTCTGCAGTGGCTCTCTTTGCCTGTTGTGGGCAACATTTGGTCCCTGTGTTGTCAGTAAGTCATCATGAGTTTGAGTTGAGTCAGACCAGGCATTTGCCTGAGATGTGTGGCACCAAACTACGGGGTGCTTTCCCTGTGTTGTGCCCTGAGAAGTTTTGTTGGTGGGTGCAGCCTGAAGTCAGACCACATGTCTGCCCCAGCCCACTAGTGGGGCCTCAGTTGGACTGGTGTGTGTGTGTCATGTGTTGTTATCCTCCCTTCTCTCCAGGGTAGGAGTTACTTTGGAGTGGTGCTGGCCCCTTTCAGGGCTGCTTGTACCCTGCCAGCCTTGTGGCACTGCTTTGGATAAACTCTAGCCAATGTCCTATTGGAGGGGCAGGTCTTCAGGAGACACAGGGACCAAAGCATGCCAGGTTGGAAGGTGCAGATCTGCAGAAGCACACAGGGCAGAGTGAGTGGTGTTAGCAAGTTAGATGGACGGTGTTGTTGCTTGGCTGGTTACCACAGGGGCCTATGTGCTTAGGTGATGGTAGGAAGTGGAGATAAATGGCATCTGCCAGCTCCTTTTTTCCTGGAGAAGTCTCCCAAAGATCTTTGCCCCTCCAGCACGTGCTCTGAGATTAGTGAACAAATTTCTCTCCTGTATACCCCAGGCATTTTCAGAAGTGCTCCTCCTATGCTGTATCTCCATGGGGCTGTTTGTTGTACTATCTCTTTAAAGTCAGGGACTTAGTTTCCTCTCACCCTCTCTGCTTTCCCAGAGCTGAGCCTGCTGATTTTTAAAGTTCAAGATGTTAAGCCCCACTGATTATAAAAGCCCATGAAATTCAGCTCCTCTGGTTTTCAAAGCCAAATGTTATGGGGATTTGTCTTCTTCCTGTAGGCTCTCCATGCCTGGGATGCCTGGAGTGGCTCTCTCCCCTCTCCATACCTGTGGTATCTCTCCTTCCTATAGACTGCCCCATGGGTCCATTTAGCTCCTGGCCACATCTCTGCCCTTCCTACCCTCTTTGATATGGCTCTTCTATACACTGAGCTGTGGAGAGTCTGTTCTTTCCCTCTTTGGGTTGTTTTCTGTTTTTTTTTTACATCGATATGGGTGTTATCTAGTTGTATCTGTGGCATGAGGTGAGCTTAGGATCCTCCTACTCTGCCATCTTCCCAGGAAGACTTCCATATATATATATTAAGAAGCACTTTCAGAAATAACTCCTGGTAGATCTGGGCCTGGTTCTCTCTGGGTTGTGATCTTCAACTCTGGCTGTAACTAACAAGTGTGTAAAACTGCAGCTGCTCTAGTTCACACAAGACTCATCTACTCACAATTTCTAGGCATGAGGCTCTGGTATTGGTAATAAAAACGCTCCCCAGGTAATTTTAATGGCAGCAAAGTTTGATGTACATTGTATCAGGGGGTGGTATGCCAGGAAAATTTAAGTTCATCTGGTCTCTTAGCCTCGACAGGCAAACAGGGAGCCAGAATCTGCAGGTATTAGGCAGGACCGTGCAATTATAAAAAATCTGTGAGGATGGCAAGATCTCCCTCAAAGAGCCCACTGGATTCCATCCTGTCTTCCCTCCTGTGTATCATGGAGGTATTCATGGGCATTTGGAAGCTTGGACATGCTTCTGTGTAATTCCCCATCTCTGTCTTCCTGTGCAGTGAGGTGTCTTCTTTAAGTACATTAAAGGAATGTTGTCCACCACCTTTCTGTCACTTGCACACTGTCACAGAGAAAATATTTGAAACATTAGAACTGTGACAGAATGAGATTTTCTTTCCTTTACTCACTTCTTTACTTCTATTCCTTACCCCTGTAGGATATGGGAGCCTTGCTAAAAGTAAGGAGTTGATTGTTAGCACAATAATATATTTATGTTTTGTTGTGAGAGGCAGCTAACAATAGCAAAAAGAAGAATTGTTTGTCCTTATAAACATTCCACTCTGAAGACTCTGACTTTATTTCTTATGATGGATTACATGTACATGCCCTCCAGACAACACGGACATGAATAACAATATTGAAGATTTATGAAAGCAGCAGTGATTTGTTGGCTAAATGTTTCCAATAATTACTTCCATTTTTAATACATGTTCTTAAAAATAACTTGTAACATTAAAAAAATAACTTTAATAATACATACTTACTGAAGGAAAATCAGAAAATACAATAGAAAAAAACGCTATAATCAGAAAAAAATGGTTAATATTCTTCCATGTTGAGAGCCTTCTAGAAGCATCTTTGCAAATGTACATTTGCATGCATGTTTATTGACAGGTTCTCTGTACCAGGCCTGAATTATTTTCAACCAGCTATATTCCTTCTTCTCTCTATATATGAAGGATGGGATGTCCAGTGCAGACAGCACTTCCTGTGTTCCTCCATTGCCATATCACCTAGCTTTCATCAAGGCTTGGCCAATGAGAAACCTTCATGAGTTTGGAGGCAGGAAGAAAAGGAGAAGCCAGGATGTTTTAGCCCCTTCTCTCTGCCTTGAGCAACACCTCCTCCAGTTTCTGTGTCACAGGACTGATAATGTCCTAATTTCCATCAGCCGACCTTGGTCTTTAGGCTATACTATTACCACCTTCCCTTTGTCCTTATAGCCTAGGGTCTGGGTAGTGGTTTCCTGCTCTTGCTAATATGTCATCTCATTTCCCCCTGATTTCTCAACTATTTCATCACCTGCATATCCAGTTCTCTGATTTAAATTTAAATTCTTTTAAATGCTAGTGTGATTCCTGTGCACCTGGATGGATATTGATGGCTATAGGTTGATAGTGATATAAAAGGAATATTACACTTATATAAGGAAATATCACAATTGAATTCTGTATTTAATCACAACTGGCTCTGACTAGTTGAAGTTCATTAAAGACTATGAACTTTGACCCTGGAACTAATTGAAGGCCCTGATCAGTGAGCTGTGGGGTTTGTTGTTATCAATTGTTTACAGGCAGTGGACTCATTTTCAGTGCTTATTTAGTAGATTTTTTTTTTTTTTTGCATTTAAAACACCTCATTCTCCCCTGTCAACACACTGCTCAATTGCTCAATGATTTCTTTACTACCTTAGGATCCCCGCCTGGGAAGATTATAGACACAACTTGTTTTTTGTTTTTTGTTTTTCTTTTAAGGCTCTGGTAGTCTTTGTTTTATTGTTTGACACTAAAATCCTATTTTACAATATGCCTTTTCCTCTGTTCAGTATTTTATGACTTACCACAACAAATGTATTTGTAACATTTCAATGCTGTAATTTCCACATTGCTAAACATTTAGTTTGTTTCAAGTTTTTTTGCTTGCTGTGATTAACACGTTCACAGTTAAGTATCTGAAACTATTTTCAATTATTCAAGTTGTAAACTTTTTGAGCAACTTTTTACTAAAGGGTTCAAAAGACTTCTCCTTTGAGATGCAAGCTCAGAGAGAGTAAGAACTGACTGACAGAAAAGCTAAATGGAAAATAAACAGTAGTGGTTATCTTCAGTGATCTTTTATTATTCATCTACTCCCTTATCCCTTTGTTAAGGTGTCCAACCATGCTCAACTCAGTCGACATGTCTCAGTGGAAGCTGATTTCACCCAAGCTCCAGGGTAGGTCTGTGTTTAAACCTACCCCCCTTGCCTAAGATTGGTTTAGAAATTGTCAGATGACTCAATCTGTGCCAATAAGCATCCAGGAGAGGTTTGCTAAAGATGATGGGGAAAGTGCATTCTTCCTAATCTGGGAGTTTTCTGTTTTCTTCTGGTTGTTGTGTGGCCCAGAAGTTCTGTATTCATTTCATATCCAGCCTCAGTAGGAAGCCACACATACCAGAGGGAGAACAGCAGGGAGCCAGAGACACAGATAATGTCAACTCTGAAATCTGTTCAGTCTTCTAGACTTCCAGTCATGCAAGCCAGGAGACTTTCTTACATTTGAAGACAGGTTGAATTTTTCTGGTATTTCTTGATCAAAGAATCCAAACTTGTAAAGTAAATTAGCAAAATAAGTACTAGAGATAAGTGCTAGTGCTAATATTTAAAAATGAAGAGAAAGAAAATGAAGAAAAAAATCTAAGTGATTATATGTCAACTAATTTTAAGCATTATTTTTATATCTGACCAAAAAATTAGAGACACATTGATTCAGAATAGATATATTTATTTTTAACAAGTGTGGTTCTGGCATATATGTCTGTTGATATTTTTTTTAATAATTTTTTTCATGTGTATTTATTTTTGAGAGACAGAGAGAGCATGAGTGGAGAAGGGGCAGAGAGAGAGGGAGACACAGAATCTGAAGCAGGCTTTGAGCTGTCAGTACAGAGGCCGATGCGGGGCTCAAAACCTTGAACTGTGAAATCATGACCTGGGCTGAAGTCAGATGCTTGAACTGTCTGAGCCACCCAGGTGCCCTTATGTCTGTTGATATTTTTATTTATGTTGGCAAATAAGATGAAAGTGAAACAGCTTTGATGTATATTAGAACTTCGTTGGTTCATCAAAGGGATGAGAGACTTTTTGCTTAATTGGATGATACTTTTAGAATACTGGAATAATATTTCCTCAATTTTGTGTGTATGTGTTCTTTACAATGTAATGGCTACATTATGTTATGATGCCTTTAAATTTGATGGATGTTAACATTTTATCTATCATGTTAAGTCTAGACCTCAGGTTCTCTATTGTCGTAAATAATTTTATTGAAACACAGCTGTGTCATTTATTTACATACTGTCTGTGTCTGCTTTCTCACTGTCACAGCAGTGTTGAATAGTTGCGACAGAGATCTTGTCCTGTAAAGTCTAAAATAGTGCTTACTATCTGACCTTTTATAGAAAATGTTTGCTGAATCTTGGTCTTGGATGATCAACAAAAGAGTAAATCAAACCCTGATCTACCTAGTAGAACAGCTGAAGTCAATAGCCACATTGGCCAACTCCTGCGTTAGTGTCCTTCCTTTGTCTCACACCAGCCCCCTCCCCCTGCCCTGTTGTCCCTTCCTATGCTGATCAGCTGACACTGGTTAAATCTGGGGCTTGGAGGAAGAAGGGGAAACATTTTTCAACTCCAACTTTGTCTGTTTAAAAGACATTTGCCTTAATGCAATTCTTCTAGTGTTGCAAGTGCTTCCTATTTTACTATTTTATCACTATGATTTCATACTTTTGTAAATAAAATACTTATTTTTAATATCTCTTTATTTCTTTCTGAATAAATATAAACTTAGTTGGCTGTGAGCCACACTATATGTCAGATATGGACAGATATGGTCCAACATGAGTTCCAAAGATTTATGATTTTAACAAGAGTAGTATTGTGAAGCTATGTGTAACAAGAGATCTTTGGGCTATTGAAACCACAAGTAGCTTGCTGTCCCTGGAGAGACCACTGACTTGACCAACGACTTGACCTTCGTTATCCCAGTGTGTCTCACCTGCGTAGAGTTACCAAGGGTATTTGTTAAAATGGATTTTACACATAAAATGTAGATTTACAAAGGCTCATTGAATCAGAACTTGTGGGACATAGGGCCTATGAACTTGTAGCAAGTATGTTTAATCAAATATTAAGAAATCATCGCGACTTTCCATGTGACATTGGATAGTCTTTGGGCCTCATTTTATAAAATGAAGGGTTTAGGTTCTATGATTTTATGTAATATATTAAGATTGGTTGTTTTTGCATAGTGCAGGAGACTCTAACATGAAGGGGGCAGAAACAATAATTATTCCTTTAACTCTGTTGTTTGTTTAAAAATACCTGCACACATCCCTTTGTGCTGAAAGCATTCTAATGCACGCACTTCTCTTGCCATGTGTTTTTGGCAATGGGAGGCATTTATGGCAGGACTCCTGTTTATACACAAACTCTCGGGCATCAAATGGAGCATCCAGACATGTTCTAGATGAAAGCATCCACCCTGTACCTGCTGCATTAGCTGGTGCAATAGTGGAAAAGCCTCATGGGACACCATAAAGATGGAGTGTGCTATCTGATGGGCGCTGCAGATGTGCTCAAGGTTGTCACAGTGAACCATGCAGGTGGCTTGCTTCAACTGAGTGCACCAGATGCATATCCTTACAAAAGGTTTCTGCTACCAGCGATGAGTCAGATTGGTGACGTGGGAAATAAACAACACCAAGACTCTCACTCAGCTTGTGTTTACTGACCAATTTCCAGTCTCTCTCTCTCTCTCTCTTTTCTACAGGAACTCCACAAGTTGCTTGGTGGCCAAAAGTTTGGTAGTTTCTATAAATACTTTAAGATCAGAAAGTGTAGGAAGATATCCACAAATTAATGTCATGGTAGCTAGCTAAGAAGCAAAAGTTGAACTACAGAAATTATGTTCCCATTATAATATTTCCAAATAGATAAAATTGCCTCTTTAATGTCTTTGTAGTACAATGTGGGTTATCTTGCTAAGCCATCTTTTATAGAATGTTTACTTTTCATGTTTCACTTCTTGCTGCTTAGGCCCGTACAACCTCTTCTTCTATGCCTGCTGTTTTCCTGGATGTTTTAGCAGGAACACCTTAACTCAAATATGACAAAACCTCTGTCTGCCTGCCAATGGAAAATCAGTTGCCACAAGGCAGACATGTGGTAAAAAGAAGGCAGAAAAGAACTTGGACTCCTAGGTTGCTCTTAAATTACTGCCAGCTTGCACTCAAACTTTTCCAGGAACAGATTGTGGAAAAGACTTGGTGTGTGTTCTTGCCGATGAGCATTTCACAACATAGTCTCCATGTACCAAGCCTGCTTCCGTGCAGATCGAAGCAGAGTCTGGTGGCGAATGGGGAGTTGGCGACCTCTCCTCTGTCCACATGAATACTCCTCACTGCCCTCTTCATTAAGATTCAGAGAATCCAAGATGAAGAAAGATGGAATGAATTCTGAGATCCTAAAAAAGAATTTTCCAGATAGAAAAAGATTTCTAAGGTACTGTTAAAATTAGGAACATTTTCTAAGTAATAATACCTAAAACAAATTAGGTACATTGGTTTGCTAGGGCTGCCATACCAAATACCACGGACTAAATGGCTTAGCAACAGGAATTTCTCACAGTTGTGGAGGCTTTGAAGTCCACAATCAAGGTGTCAGGTTTGGTGTCTCCTGAGACCTCTGTCCTCAGCTCGCAGATAGATGCTTGTCTACTCCGTGTGTCCTCACATGGTCATTCCTCTGTGCAAGTGCATCCTTGTTGTTTTCTCTTTTTGGGTGTCCAAATTTCCTTCTCTCATAAGGACACCAGTTACATGGGGTTAGAGCCCAGTCCATTGGCCTCATTCTAACTTAATCACCAATTTGAAGGCCCAATCTCCAAATATAGTCACATTTAGAGGTACTAGAGGTTAGGGCTTCAACACATGAATTTTGGGGGATAAAATTTAGCCCATTACACCAACCCAGATTACTAGTAGCCCATGAAAAAGATCTAGCACAGAATGATCTTGACTTTCTAATAATACCCAATTTGTTTTTGGCTTTTCTAATAAGCCAAATGTACAGGATTTGAAAAATTTGAAAAGTCAGCCTTATTTCTTTTTTTTTTACTCTGACTCCATGGGCTGCATTTGTTGACAAACTTCCGCCTTGCCGTGTTTATTTGATGAGTTTCCTTTTTGCAGCTTTCCTAGAGTAATTGGAAGTGACACACTTGCATCCACTGACTGTTCTTTTGTCCTACCTCAGCTGTCTTTCCTGTGGTCACACCTGTGACCTCATCCACATCAGGAATGAATACTGCTGAAATCTTGACTCCTTGCATCCACTAGTCTATTATAGACATCTCATTCAGTGATTCTTTGACCTTATTGAGATCTTTAGCCCATTGGCCTTACTCATTAACAGTCCTCCCTTCCACCTCCACCAGGTTTCTCTTCCTTTCCTATCCGGCTTAAGATTCTAAGATCCATCACTAGAATTACCTTTGTTCCCTTTCTCCCTCCAGGGTTGATAGAATTACAATACTGGTAAAACCAAATCCTCTGTTTCCTGCTTGCCTTTCCCCCTAGCAGCTATAGAAAAATGAAACTTTTTTTGGGGCGCCTGGGTGGCTCAGTCGGTTAAGCGTCTGACTTCGGCTCATGATCTCACGGTCCGTGAGTTCGAGCCCTGCGTCGGGCTCTGTGCTGACGGCTCAGAGCCTGGAGCCTGTTTCAGATTCTGTGTCTCCCTCTCTCTCTGACCCTCCCCCGTTCATGCTCTGTCTCTCTCTGTCTCAAAAATAAATAAACATTAAAAAAAATTTAAAAAAAAATGAAACTTTTTTTTACTGTTTTCACTTCAGAGTCCTAGCATGTAGAAAGAATAATCCTCTCCACCAAAGATGTCCATGTCTCAAATCAGAGAAGGTGATGTGATGTGATGACTGAGGCATGGCAGAGTAGGAGACGTGGCAGTGAAAATAGGCCAAAAATTTGATGCTACACTGTTAGCTTTGAAGGGGGGGTGGGGGGAGGGATCATGATCAAAGAATTCAGGCAGCCTCTAGAAGCTGGAAAATGCAAGGAAATAGATTTTCTCCTAGAGCTTCCAGAAGGAGTGTGGTCTTGCTGACATGTTGATTTTAGCCCAGTGAAACCCATTTCAGAGTTTTGACCTCTAGCACTTAAGATAATAAATTTGTGTTAAGCTACTATGTAATTTGTTACAGCAGCAATAAGAAACCAGTTCAAAGAACAAACCTCAAATGGCCACTGAACACCGTGTGACATTTGTACCTCCCAGTATGCTTGGTTTTGTATTCTCCAAAATAGAGTTCTTTTCTATTCTTCAAAATAGGAGTTCTTCCCACCTTAGCAGCTAACATTGCCTTGTATTTCATTGAGAACCTGACTCCCATTATAACTGATACATGTATTTACTTGCTCAACTCCTTGTATATATAATCAGTGTCCCAACCTCATTGCCACATCCTCACTGCCACATTTTTGGCCCCTGGCCATGCCACTATCTTCAAGGAAAAAGGATGGAATAAGAAAAGGAAAGTCAACATTCTATTTAAAAAATTAATTTAGCTTAATTTAATTTAATTTTAGAGAGCATGAGCAGGGGAGAGGGGCAGAAGGAGAGAGACAGAGAATCTCAAGCAGGCTCCATGCTGATTGTGGAAGCTTGATCCCAGGACCCTGGGATCATGACCTGAGCTGAAATCAAGAGTCAGAGGCTCAACCAGCTGAGCCACCCAGGCACCTCAACATCCTACTCTTCAATGTTAATTGAGTGTCTGCCTGTGTTATAACATATCTGTAGTATGTAAACCCAAGCTTCTTCATATTTGTATGCAAAGAACAATTCCTGCTTTAATATTAAAACTTATTTTTTAATTATAGTCCAAAGAAGTGGTGCTTTTGTGTTAAAGAATTACTTCCTGGACAAAGACATTACAAAAAATATGAATATAACAAATTCTTTCCTTTCGGGCCCTCACAGATTGTGGTGTTGCCATGGGTCACTGCCCTGTCTGGTATTACTGGTATTGTACAAACAAGTCATATCCAAAGTCTCACTTCTGCAGAGATATACCTGATGTGAGGATCTACATCTTTGATATGGAATGGAAGAAGGCAAAAGTGATGAGTTTTTACACCATGGCCACATGGTGTCAGATGAATATGAACAGCTCTCTGTTTTGAAGCCCTGGAGGCTTCCTCTGTGCCAACAAGTACATGGTGAAAAGTTGTGCAAAGATGGCTTTCACATTCAAGCACGCCTCCACCCCTTCCAAGACATCCATATCAACAAGATGTCGTCTCCTGCTGGGACCATACAGACAGGTATGTGGGGTGCCTTCAGAAACCCCCAGGGCACAGTAGCTAGAGTCCATAATGATCAAGTCATTATGTCCATCCTTACCAAGCTGAAGAATAAAGAACATGTGGCTGAGACCCTACATAGGGCCAAATGCAAGTTCCCTGGCTGCCAGAAAAATCACATCCCCAAGAAGTGGGGCTTTACTAAATTTAATGTAGATGAATTTGAAGACATGATGGCTGAAAAGTGGCTCATCCCAGATGACTTTGGGGTCAAATACATCCCTCATGATGGCTTCCTGGACAGATGGGAGGCCCTACACTCATGGGAAACTTGGCACTGCCCACTTATTCATGCCCACAGATAAATCCTATTTCCTGTTAAAAAAAAAGGATATATCCAACGATAATCAGTGACTTGAACTCTTTACCATAATGACAAGCATAAGTCAACATAATACCTGTACCTGTTACATTAATTTTGGGGTTTTTTATTGCTTTTAATCATAATTTAAAAAATTTATTAATGATTTTTATAGGGCATATAAGTGCATATATGTAGTTTGAAAAGCAACAGATGAACACATGTATATATATATAACTGTACATATACATATATATGTATATATTAAAAAATTTATAAATTAATATGTATATGTGTGTATGTGTATACACACACACACACACACACACACACACACATCTAGTTTAAGAGAGAAATTTTGAAGATTCTCTGTGTTTCTACCTCATGGCAACCTCACTTCATCCAGGTTAACCACTGTCCTGAAATTTGTGTTAATATTTTCCTTTTCTTTATAGTTTTACCACCTGTACAAAATGTGACCAGACATCTAGTTCACCTAAGACAATCCTGGTTTAAGAATGTTATCCCTGAGTAATTATTAACAGTATTCCTTTTTACTGTCAAACATCCTGTTTTGGATGATCTAAATTATATATGGACACAGACTTTATGTGTAGATTGCTATACAGTGGGTTACTTAGTTTAGAAACTCAGTGGCAAAGAAGAAATCTAATTTTGTAAGAAAAGGGCATTATTTCCATAGTTAGATAAAGACTCCCAGAGAGTCTTGAGGTCATGATTTGGCTTCAGTGTGTATGAAATTTCAGAAGTGCATCTTTTGGAGAAGTCAGTGGAAAAAGCAGTTAGTTACTTTTGAGGAACATAGGGCTTATCATTG
The DNA here is from genome assembly GCF_018350215.1 of Panthera leo. Lineage (NCBI taxonomy): Eukaryota > Metazoa > Chordata > Mammalia > Carnivora > Felidae > Panthera > Panthera leo. Next base: position 183,332,350 of record NC_056686.1, read on the forward strand.
TCTAGGCATTTGCTAGGCTAAGTGCGGGTCAGGTTGTTAATCATATTTTTAAATTCTCTTTTAAAATTATTTTTAATATGTATTGAGGAATAATATATCTACCATAAACTACATGTATCTTAAATATATACCTGAGGAATTTTAATATCCAACATATTCCTGTATCCATCACCCAGATCAAGATATAGACACTTCTAGCCCCAGAAGACTCCCTCATGCCTCCTCCCACTCAGTAGCCCCTCCCAAAGATGGCTATTCTGCTTATAAGCAGTGATTAGTTTTATCTGTTTTTGAAATTCATATAAATGAATTTGTCTAGCTGCTTTTGCTCACTGATCACATCTTTGAGACTCATGTGCTAGATATCAGTTTATTCTTTTTCTTGCTGTGTAGTATTCCATTGTATGACTACACCATAATTTTTTTAATGCATTCTACTGTTGATGGACTCTTATTTTTAGTATTTCCAACTTGTTCGCTCTTATAAATGAGTACCAATTTCAGTACATCATCAGCAAAAAAAGAATTCCAACTCTTCTATATCTTCATTTTATTTTGTATTGTCACTCTTAATTTTAACCACTCATAATTTTTTCAACAACAATATCTCAAAAGCCCAGTGAATTATAAAATTCATAAAAGGAATTCCTTAAAACAAAATGAATCCCTCAAATGTTGTTAGTCACATTATCAATTATTTTCAAAATTTTACTGTTTCAGAAATTTTGATCAAAATTTTGTTGAGAATTATATATAAAGATATTTACTAGAAAGGAAGAATAAATAAAGGAATAATGTGTTTGCTGAGTTTGAATCATAACTTTTTTATAAGCCTATGTTAATCTATGGACCACGTTGTGTCCCCTCAAGATTCATATATTGAAGTTCTAACCTCCAGTGTAACAGTATTTGGAGATGGGACCTTTGGGGGATAATTAGGTTTAGATAGGTCTGGAGGGAAGGGCCTTCCTTCATGATGAGATTAGAGCTCTTATAAGAAGAGACACCAGAGGGCTTGCTCTCCCTCTCTCTCTGTCATGTGAAGACACAGTGAGAAGGCAGCTGTATGTAGCCAGGAAGAGACTTCTCACCTATAACTGAATCTGCTGGAACCTTGATCTTGGACTTCCCAGCCCCCAGCACTGTGAGGAATGTCTGTTTCTTAAACCACCAAGCCTGTAGTATTTTGTTCTAGCAGTCCAAACTAATACATTAAAAACTGATGTTCTACCACATGACTTTATAGAAGATGTTGCATAGACAAATATGTTTAGAATTTTCTCATATAACAGGTATGATTATTTCCAAATGATCCATCATTAACAGGACTGTGAAGAAGCATTTCTCTTTCCAGTTTCTTGATTATACTGAATTCTACTTGGCCACAGACAAAAAGGTAATTCCATAGTATTTAAAAGTAGGCCAAGAGGGGCGCCTGGGTGGCGCAGTCGGTTAGGCGTCCGACTTCAGCCAGGTCACGATCTCGCGGTCCGTGAGTTCGAGCCCCGCGTCAGGCTCTGGGCTGATGTCTCGGAGCCTAGAGCCTGTTTCCGATTCTGTGTCTCCCTCTCTCTCTGCCCCTCCCCCGTTCATGCTCTGTCTCTCTCTGTCCCAAAAATAAATAAAAAATGTTGAAAAAAAAAATTAAAAAAATAAATAAATAAAAGTAGGCCAAGAGAAGGTAACATTCCTGTGACAGATCGTTAGGCCAAGGAGTCTGTCTCAGGGAAAGAAATGTAAACAATAATTGACTGTAGAAAAATAAATGCTAATGATTTTAGAAAAGAAAAAAGTTGGAGAAAAATTGGGAGACCAGCAGTTTTGATTGTCTTGCCGAAAAATCGTTTAGCAAAGTCTTGGGAGTGAATTCAAGAAAGCTCAGAATGGCTGTGAGCCCAATGAAAAGATACTATTTCTGTGTAATCAGATTAAGCTTGTTACTATTTCAGTGCAAATTCTGAAATGGGAAACTAAAAGGATTTCTATTTGAGACATCAAGTGCTGGCAATGGAAGCTGAACTAATCTCAAGCGGAGTAACTATAGAAAGTCATTCTGAAAAAGGATTTATTTTCTCACTGAAAAGATGTGCTGAAAGAGAGGACCTGCCTTTGACTAGGGATAGAAACAGAGAAAATGTAGATAAAAATTCAGGAGATAATTATACTATTTAAATCAAGACCACTGTATTTAATTAATTGACATAGCACACATTGATAATCTACCATGTGCCAAGTATTGTGCTATGTAATAAGGTATATGTGTTTAGAATCATTAGGTGATTAACTCAGGTGCTTAGAGTTACTTGAGAATATTTGCTACATTCCCTGGGAGACCTGCATTCATCCTCAGAGTCAGACATACCTACACCTATTCGCAATACTTGTGGGGGACCTGATCAGGCATAGAGTTACATGAGTGATCAAATTGCTGAGGTTAGCATTGATTGTTTGTCCAGGGTACTGCTTCATATGTTTATTCAAATAAATAAAGCATATGTAAAGTACCCTAGATGTGGCTAGTAAATGCTCACATCATATGCGTGAGTAGTAATCTGTATGAATAGTCATGAATGATCAGCGGATTTTTTGATGGATTATCAAAGAGAACATTATTAACCAGTAGCTGGTGATAGAAACTGTCATGTTAAGGACCCCCAGTTATTCCATTATAGGCTTTTATACCTATAATTCATGACTAAAATTTAGTTACCTATTTTAAATAACTCATTAAGCCAACATTCACTGAGCCCTTTCTGGTTACTGTGCTGAAGGTCAGGGATACAGAGATCCATGAGAGGTGTCATTTTTGGAGGAGATCAGTCTAATGGTAGCACCTATGTGGGCAGATAATTATTGTATAATGTGATAAGTCCTTAAAGAAAGTAAAAGCAGAAGTGGAACTGCAGAGGAGGAAGTGGGCAATTGCCCAGGATATCAGAAAATAATTTAAATAGGAGGCGATATTTTGATGATGAAACTGAGGCTGAGCACATCCCAGTGAGCAGGTGTGCTGAACTCCAAGTCAAGTGCTTGAGGGTTTTCTTTTTTCTTTTCTTTCTTTTCTTTTCTTTCTTTTTTTTTTTAGCGTCTTTACTAAAGATGAGCAGAATCTGTACTCAGAGCTCTCAAAAAGTGAACATTTTTTTTTGAAGTACACTAGACTGACCAACTGTTAGGAGGTAACCAAAGTTCACTGTGAATTTTAGAAAATGGTTGTAATTAGTCCCTCTTTCCACCTCTCTTGATTCTTACCTGCTAGATACATAAATATGTTTAGGGAGAGAGTATAAATTACATTATGGGCATGCTTCTGGACTCAAGCAGAATTATATCCATATTTCAGTTCAAAATAGGAGAAAGTGTACTTTTAAATCTGCTGCTTGGCTACAATAACATTTAATAAGTGTGTATCAATTCCCATTTATGTATATATATATTCTAAACAAGTTTAGGACTATAGTACAATTTTCAATTTGGAATAAAAGGACAGATGTAAGTGTTTCAAGTCTAGCCTAAAAAGAGCAATGATGGGAACAAGAAGACAATCATTAGGTCACGAGGTGTAAGTAATCTAAGATGGGTTGGTGTTGGCCGTAAGTTGACTGGCAATTATTCTCTCAGTTTTTGCTTATCTGAGAGTGTCTTAAAATTTCTCCCTCATTTTTGAATAGTAGTTTTGAAGATATGAATTACTGGTGGACAGGGTTTTTTTCCTTTCAGCACTTTGAATATGCCATTTCTTTCTAGCCTCAGTGGATCTTGTTGAGAATCCTGGTCTATAATAACTTCTCTCTTGCTGCTTTCAGGATTCTCTTTTTGTCTTTTTGGAAATTTGAGTATAATGTGTGTATGTATGGATCTCTTTAAGTTTAATTCTACATGGGTTTGTTGAACTCCTTGGATGTGCAGATTAATAGTTTTCATCAAATTTGGGTATTTTTTTTTTTTTTACTATTTCTCCAAGTATTCTTTCTGTCTCTTTCTCTCCTTTTCCTTCTGGGACTCCCATTATGCATACATTGGTATATTTGATGGTGTCCCACAGATTTATGAAGCATTATTCATTTTTCTTTATCCTTTTTCTTTTCTGTTCAGCAGGCTGAATAATCTTATTTAACCTGTATGAAAATGTTTTGATTCTTTCTTCTGTCAGTTCATGTGTTGTTGAGTCCCTCTAGTGAATTTTTCATTTCAGCTATTGTATTTTCAACTCCAGAATTTTTATATTTTTTCTTTTTCTTCCCTATTTGGTAAGGTATTGTTTTCACACTTTCCTTTAGTATTTTAGACATGGTTTAGGGTTTTTTTTTTTTTAAGTTTAAGATAGCAGATTGAAGTGTTTTTCTTGTAAGTTCAATGCCTGTGTTTTGTTAGGGGTAGTTTTTACTGACTCCCTCCCCACCCCCCACCATCCATGGGCTGTAATTTCCTGAAGCTTCTGTGTGTGTGTATGTATGCCTGTTTTATAATTTTTTTGTGTGTGAAAAATGAGACACTTAATATAATGTGGCAACTCTAGAAATCAGATTAGTGCCCTTTCCTTTTGTTGTTGCTGTTTGTTTGTTTAGTGACTTTCTTAAGCTGATTCTATGGTCTGTAGTCTTTGTCATGTGCAGCCACTGAAGTCTCCGGTTGATTTTCTTAGTGGTCAGCTAAGGATGGGACAGAGATTTCTTTAAGTGCCTTGAATCAGAAAGTCTCTCAGCCTTTGCTGAGGAACTCTGTATGTGTGTTAGGGCATGACTTCAGTACTTTATAGGCAGTTTACAACTCTCCCTTAGCCTTCACTTCCTGCTTGTGAATAGCCTCAATGCATGTTAGTTGTGAAAGATGAGAGTTTTCCCAAGTCTATCCTGGGCATTCACATATCTCCTAAATGTGGGTATGACCTTCTAGAATCCCAGAAATATATAGGAGTTTTTCAAAGTTCTCTGTGCATATCACATTTCCCAGTTTTTCCTTTCAAGTTTTGTGGTCAACGCTTGTTATCCCCAGCTGGAAATGCTGCCTCAGGAGCTGTGATGTTATATAATTGCTGCTGATTGTTTTCATCAAATACCCTAGGGATAGAGCTGCTCTCACAGGCTAAACAAGAACAGTCTTGAGAATGGAGCTTTTCAGTAAGCTCCCAGACCAGTCAAATCATTACAGGTCCCTGGGGATGGGGTTGTTAAGGAGTTTCAAGTATGTTCTCTTCCCTCCAGTGGCTGGTAGGCTGTTGGTACTTATAGTTATTGTAAATACCAGTAACCAAACAACCCATGCTATTGTTTTTCAAGGATATCATGAAGCTGGAGAAAGGCAGACAGGATTACAGCAAATTAAAATGACACAAAACTCACAGTTCTTTCTGAGATTCAGCCATTTTTTCTTGACTAAAACTCCTTGGATTGTTGCAAGTCTAATTAATAACCAGAATTCTGAACAGGTTGATTTTGATAATTTTTGCCACTGCTTTCATTGTGTTTATAAAAGAGCAGATTTTCAGGAAGTTCTTACTCTACCATTCTCAAAGTCATCCATCAGGCTGACACCTTTAAGCTAGATTTTACTATAAGTTTGGATATAATCAAAAGGAAGTTTAACACACACACAGTGTACAAATGCTACTGGGTGGGATGACTTTCATAATCTACAGATCCAGACTTCTTCTACTAGGAAGTCTTACCAGGACTTACATACTTAACCCTGTAAAGATAGGGTTGTTCCCCAACCTGTTTCCATGTAGCTGACAATGGCTTGATCCTCATTACCAGGAAAGTAACAGAATTTGTCTTTTACTTGTAGGTTTATTAAAAATAGCTATGAGGCAAGGAATGGGTAAGAAAATTTTGCCCTCACCAAAGTCCAAGGGTTCCCTCTCCTGTCCCTAGAACTACCTTTTCTCAAGTGGTTGACAGTGGGAAATCCACTGCCTTCAAGGAAATGCCCAACCTTACTTGCAGGATGTGGGTGTGGCCGCCTCAGTAAATTAATCATCTCAGAACATAATGGTGCAAAATCAGGTATTACTCAAAGTCTGGGTTGTCTCATGTAAAACAGCACAAGAACATTAACAGTCTGTTCCTGCTTGGAAGTCATTAGGTTCTTTCCATTTTATTTTAGGTCTTTTTTCTAATTTGACTTGAAGGAACCTCTTTTCTTGGTTTCAACTCTTCATCTAAGAGTTTTTGCCCAAATAGGAATACAACTTCCTATAAACCAGGGACAATTTTTAGGCACAGAGCACACTAAATTTCAAAGGAAAAAGAAACATTTTTCTCAACTCCATTGGCTGCCCAACAAAAAAGCAACAATGTCTTCCGAGACACTAATCCAGTTTATATAGGCAATACGACTGATAGTTGCTCATTCGTAATGCCAGCATATGGGTTTATGGGGCTTCTGATTTGTCCTTCAAAGAGAATAGATTAGAATTTATTTTTTTGTTTTTTGTATAGCTAAGAGTGGCCATTTGGTCATAAGAACAAAGAAATTAGCAAGTCTCAGGATAGAACCAGTTAACTATATCCTGCAAGATGAAATAATTTTGCAGGTTTTAAATGTCAGTTTTCAGTTTCTTTACAGCTTCTACCCATAAGAATTTCAAAATTCTTAAGGATCTGGATTTTAAAAGGTCATCTTGTTGCACATGCACTATTTTCAAAAAGCTAATCTAAACACAACACAAACACAAGAAGCATGGTGACCCTTGGTTGAAAATAAAATACTGAGGAATTTATTCCAAATCACAAAGACCACTCTTTGCAAGACTGTGATTTAATGGTAGAAAAAAAAAAAACACTATCTCTCTTGCCTCCATTTGGAGAGAATTCAGTTTTCCTATGACTGTAAATTCTAGGTTGAGTGTTTGATATTATAAAGACTTAAATACCTGACAGATGGAGACAGAAGTATGAACTACTGCAATACATGTTGAAGTCTTGGTATCCAGGCAAAAATCCTATAAGGTTCCCTTTAAAAAGAACAGAGAAACCCTGACTTTGAACTTACTAGGAGAGACTATAACAATGCATTTGTGTATGTAGTTGAGGTCAGTCTGCTTGTGAGTAAACAGGTGATGTCACCTTTTATAGCAATAGCAGGGTTACAAGGACAAATTGAACACAACCCTGTCTGCCATGACTCCATCTTCTCCCTGTCCCAATGATTTAAAATTTGGGACTTCTTGTCCTAAATGGTTAGAGAGAAGCTCAAACAAAGGCATTAAGTGAAAACACAAAAAACATAATTTTAGAATTGAGAGATACCAGTTACATTTTTGCTTTACTCTGTAACCTACTTCACATAAACGGAATGGAAAGTTTTGTTCTGATTCTATCAAGAGTGATGAAGTGCTTTGTTTCTGGACTCATCTTCACAATTCCTGCTGATCCATCTATCATTTCTGGGACCATCACTAAAATTAGTTATGCCATGCTAGTGTTCTCAATCACAAAATGGAAATTAATATCTGATATATATGCATTTGAAGATTAAGTAAATAAACCAGATATGCAAGTTATAGAAAACACTCTTTGTTTTCTATGAGATTCTTCAGTTGTCTGAATTAAGGAAATAAAATACATACATCATAAATACATGGTATTTCTGACCATGGTTGTAGAGATTAAGCCAGGGTAAATACTTAATAAAATCTGCTGAATGAATAAATGGAATAAATATAAAATCAGTGCTTTTCTAATTGCAATTGTAGTTCACATAGGATTCAGACATGTCTTTCCTAAGGAAAAAAAAAATCACAAAATACCCTCAAATTCTTGACCCAGAGTAATCCTTGTTTTTGTAATGGACCCCAAGAGTTGGCCATCTCCCTTGTTATTACTGTGAAAAGTCTCTGGCAAATGAATCTCTTGAGGAATTTTTAAAATAATTTACTTTCAAAGAAATATACTCAATTTTCTGCACTCAATGACACTAGAAATCTTGTGAAAAATGTGACCTGAAGTAAATTTGGGACAGTTAATTTCCTCACCAATTAGTTTATTTGTCCTCTACAGAATATATAGGGTGTTTATGTGTTGGGTTGTACTGGTGGCAGTTGTTGGCAGAAGGGTGTTGATTTACTCTTGCCAGTGAAAACAAGCTGTTAACTTTATTTTTTGAGCAATGACAGCCCGTGGCACTGAGCACAGCTTTTGTAACTCATGAACAGTCAGGGACAGAATATAAAAAACTACAAAGAATAGGGAAATTTTATTTGTGAATGCTGTAAGTAGTCTTCAGGGAATGGTTCACCTTCTTATTAAGAATTAGTAGTGATAGGATATTGAAAATCTGAAAAATTTCATTGAATTTTCTTGGCATTTCATATTATCTTCCTCTAGAGACAAAAGATTAATTAGAATAGATTAATGTAAAGGGTTATGAAGAAAAATGTTGTGTAATTCTCCAGGGTCAACCAACTGTAGGCTTCTCAATGATCTTTCCATCCCCATTGCCCTGGCCTTCCATCTTGCACTTTGACGCTCTTTCCTGCCTACAGGGCCTTTACATATGATTTTATTACTCTTCCTGCCTCTCTTCAGGTCTTTCAGGAAAGATTTTTTTTAAGTGCCTAAATGATCTTATAACACTATGTTCTTCTTATCATAGTTTAATTTACATTTGTGATATTAATACCTGACTTGCCATGAGACTTCATGCTCATGAGGGGAAGATATGATGTCTGTTTTGACTTCACATTGTATCCCCACCATAGTACTTGAAATGAGTCCTCTACAAAGAGAGACAAATGATTAATTCTGCCTGGGAGCCAGCAAGAGATGAAATAAGCATGAAGCATAACACAGATAGCCATAGATATCAGTTAGCATAGATATCAGTTTAGCCCGACAGATCATGATATGCCAGATAAGGAAGGTATTGCAATTGTGGGAACCACATAAGCAAAAGAATAGAGACAAATAAATACATGGTGTTATTCATAAGTCAGAACATGGGTGTAGAGGAGGGACTGAGTAGAGATGAGGTTACAGGGGCAGATTGGGATCAGATTGTTTAGAGCCTTGGGATTTTAAGGAATTTGGACATTTTCTAGGCATTGAGGAGCCATTTGAAGACTATTAAGGAGTAGAATAACACAATCCCATCTGTGTTCTGATATCACTCTGGCAGCAGTGTGGAAGGCAGTGGAACTAAAAATAGGATTATAAGTAATGTGCTCATTGCTTTTCCCCTATTTGCACAGTAACCCAATTTTAGCCTTGACATACATCCTGTTTGTACAGGAAAATCCCTACGCCTGAAGAAGTATCTCCTTATGCTATCTGGAGGAGAGTTTTGTTATAAAGCCAAAGGGCAATGTGGCCATCAGCCATCATATTGTGTCTTGTGCCAGTGAAGGTGTTTAATAACGAAGACATTTAACAAAAATAATTAACTTAATACATGGAACTGTAAAATTCTGGCATTGTTCAGACAATCTCAGAAACTGACATGTAAGAAACTGTGCAGAAAAACAGCAGAGGGAATCAATTTTATACATCTTCTAACACAGCAGGAAGGTCAACTAATTCTAAGAAAGTGATTAGCAGTACTCTAGAAATACGTTATGGGAAAAAAAACAGGTTATGGAAACCCATAATATAACTTGATATTACTAGACATCTTGAAAAATGTTAACATTTAGATGCTAGGGACATAGTAATATTTATTGAGAACTATTGTATACCAGATGCTGTTCTAAATTGATTAGCCCATGTAATCCTCACAACTTTATGGGTGTTACCAGCTCTATTTCATGTGGGGAAAAGGAGATTCAGTGAGTGTAGATAGTACACTCCTAGGTAGTAATGACATGGTGGAGGTGGATTCAGGCCAGGGAGTCTTACTCCTTATCCCTGTGCTTTCCACACTTCCCACTCTGCCTCATCATACAGAGCTGTGCTCAGTTTTGGAAAGGCCCCTCTTTCCTCTTTATGGTCCTATCCTTACTCATTCTTTATTTGTTTTTCAATCAAAGAGAAAGCATCAATTTAGTATCAGTTTCATCTGTCTTTCTCATAAGATCACATGGATTTTGTAAACACCTGGTTTTGATGGTGATCATTTAAAAAAATTGGTTCAGGCTGGTCCTGGCTGAGGAGATAAGAAATACTAGAAATACAGGCTGTTAGAAATCTGATTCACAAGATGTCTGTAGAGGGCCACAGCTCTAACACAGAACCCTAATTGTTCTATCTCTGGGGTGTTGTTTTAGAGTTGATTATATCTTAACAAATTTTTTTGGGGGGAAGTACACAATTAAGTTATTTTTTTCCTAGTACTCTGTTCCTCGAGTTTATAATGTCAAAATCACAAATAACTCTACATTTCCTTTTGCTTTGCTTTCTTCCATCTTGAAAAACCTCTTATAGTAGATGTCAACTAGGTTTTATGCAGTATTCTTTCTTGGTGTTGTATTTGAAAGTATTCTTGTAAAAATCCTGACGACTCTTGGTGGCTTTGACACAGTAATGTTCAGAGTTACTGTAGTAAAGGAAAAACAATTAGAATCCTAAGTGGCATGAGCCATTTTAATAGAGCCCATATAAGTTCAATAATGAGAATATTTGAAACAGTTAAATACTAGTAACAGTAATGATTTCAAAACTATTGTCATGTGATGGAACCCTCTTGATCATAATAGCCTCCTAATTTTATGTAAGCCTTCGTTGACTAAAAGGACTAAATGTAGTCTGAGGAAATCAATAGGAGGTACCAGATACACTGTATTTTTAACTTACAGAATTCTAGGCTCTCAGGGGTAATGTAGTTTGGCTTCCTACCCCTCCTTGACCGCTGTCGTTTTCCACACACACAGAAATCCACCTGTAATCAGGTGACAGCTACTCCAGGCTTTATAAACTTAAATGCCTATAGAAATCAGACCATGATATAAATGAATAAAGCAGGCCAAGATCCCTCTCTCCTCTTTCTTGAAATCAGCCATACTGTCTGCTATCTTATATTTTTCTACTTTCAATACAGATGTGGGTACAGGGAAAAGGTTGTCTATTATGAGGAAAACCATAGTGCAAATAAGATGATAAAAGGCAGTTGATACTTTGCCTTTAGTTAGGGACCAACAACTTCCATGCTGGAACGTTGGGCTCCATGCTGCCTTCTGCTGGTCCTCTTCCGCTCATCCCAGTCTACCTTTTAGGTCTCTCATTCTTAATACCAAACTCTTTATCAGTTTTGAGTGCTTTGAGTTGCAAGTAATAGAAAATATCATTAAACTGGCTTAAATAACAAAGTAGTTACATGGTTTACAAAACTAAGGGTTACATTTTAGAGGTTGACAGGGCTCAGGTGAGGTTTGATCATGGCTCCATCTCCATGTCTCTATTTTGTTTGCCTCTGTCCTCCTTCATCTTGACTACATCATCTTGATAATTTCTCTCGGGTAAATGGCTGCAGCAGCTTCAAGTGTCATGTAGATACACCACACTGTCCAGGACAAGAGCAGCCCTTATTTACCTCAGCTGTCAAACAGAAGTCCTGCACATTCTGCTAATGGAACCAGTCACTGTGGCCAGGATGATCAGATTACACTTACGCCACTTTGGGTCCATCTGTGAAGTTGGGGCTAGGCCAATATCAAAAAACTATGGCTTGTACTTAACTGAGAGAGAGTGTAAGGGTGTGGAAGAGGTCTAGGCTTCAAGGTTTTCTCAGGTCACAGCCCCACAGAGAAGATAAACAGTCAACAGTTGGCTTTACTTGGAGATATGATCTTGTCTGACCCCATTTGGCCCTTGGACCAATGGCAGTTCAGAAGATCACGACTGGCAAACCTTGGATCTCTTTCTCACTCACGTGGCTGGCAGGAAAGGCCCTGTAATTTACAGTTCCTTCCATGTCATATGGATCAGGGAGGAACATTTTCACAATGGAAAGAGGGCAGCTAATGTGTAAAAATAACATGTTCCTTATTTCCTTATTCCAGTTTTATTGGAATATCTTATTTCCCAGTTTTCTGCCCTTCAACGAGTCATCGACATCTCCCAGAGATGATACTACATTCCCAGGCATTGGTTTTAAGGACAGACTCATAATGTGCTCTAGTGTGTTTTTAAAACACTGTGAGAACAACACATGGAATTTATGTCTAAGTGTATCTGGCAATTAATACTGTTTGGATATATTATATACTACAAGCTTGCTGCGTACAATCCATGAATCACTCTGTGGTATACATCTTCCTTAGCATATGTCCAAATTTTAGTTCTTAGCACAGTGTTTCATCACACTCTTTTTCCCTCCATGCATATAAACAAAGAGCTTATCAGAGAATTAAGAGAAAGAAACGGGCCTTAAGAATTTCTCTTTGCCCAGAATGAAGGGTGAGTACCTTTCAGGCTCTGGTCATTGGTTCATATTAACCCATCCCTAGAGATCCCCCAGGTAATCTTGATAATTACCTATTTTTGGAAGCCTCTGAAAAAGGATGTACTATGTTCTCTTCACTGAAATATTTAGAGCCCAGTGGATACAGACATAGTGCTAGCCTCTTCAGTCTGAGCAGTTAAGGAGTCTTTTATGGAAGACGCTTGGAAAAATCCCTTTTGATGGGGGCCTGTGTTTTTTTTTTAGCATCATTATGTGACAATTTCTGCTTCTAATAGAAGGGGGTGCCATTGACTGACTATAGAGCTGGTCTACCCTTCTCTGGCCACAGATTGGATCTGTGTCAAGGAGGAACACGTGTGACTTTGGCAGAATTCCTACCTAAACCTTCCTCTTTGTTTAGGGATCATGCTCATTTGCTTTTTATGCTTCTAAAAAAAAGAAGCCTGTTCCTCCCCTTAATGTCCCAGCTGATGTAATTGATAGGATGTCATAAAGGGGCCATAGTTACTTTCCCATGAAAAGTAATAAGAAAGGTTAGAGCAACTCCCATCTCCTCACATTGAACACTGCCCAGGAATGTTTGTTGTTCATGTAGGCTCTGCTGCAAGTTGTGGGAAGTTCTTCTGACCTATGTTCCAAAAAACTAACTGATAAGTTCTAAAGTTCAGGACTGTGGGTGGTTGAAAGAATCCCACCTGCAGGGGCAGGGCAGGGGTAGGAGGAGTGAGTCTAGATTAGCGCTGTCCAGTGGAGATATAATGCAAGCCACCAATATCAGCCACAGTAATTTTACATTTTCTAATAACTACACTAAAAAAGTGAACAAACATTACTTGTCATTGGATTTAATAGAGATTAAAGGGAAAGTGCAGTCTTTTGACTGATACCTTTTTTGTGATTTCTTGCGATGTTTGCTTCACTTTGATGAGACAAAAGAAAAAAAAATATACAGAAAAGTTCTGGTCTGGAGAAAGGAAGCAAATCTAAGTCTGGAAGATGCTAACACAGAACCTCGGTACCCCCTACAAGAGCAAAACTACAGAGGGGAACAGACTGTACGTTGTTTCTATAGCTCGCAGTGAAGACTGCTGTAAGGCAATTCACTAGTGAATTCCCATTATAGGGAAGAAATAAGTTACACAGATCTGAAAGTTAAGATCCACAAAATATTTATTTTATACAACTGAGCTGTAGGAGATTAAATAATGTTTGGAATATCATACATTTGTATTATTAGGGCATGGTCAGATAAAAATACTTGTTTTCAACTCTAAGTGACATTGAAGATTATTTTTTAAGGATTTAAATCTACACACACAAGGAGAAACAGCCTCCCTGCACAGTTAAGCATAAAAAGAACAATCTCTTTGCCATGATATTATCCCTGTCATACTTTTTTGGGTGGTAAATTGAATGTCTAGATTTGTATAAATTAGTATACTCAACAAAGATTTACATGAATTCAATAGCCAACCTCAATTAAAATGAAGTATTGAGCTCAATACTGATTCAAACATCTAGAAATTGCAATAAACTTAGTTTAGGCAGTGATGGCTGTATTTCCAAGTGTCATTGAAAGTGAACATGACAAAATGTACCTCTACTTTCACAAAGGGAGATTTGGCAAAAAAAAAAAAAAAAAAATTAGGTATTTCTTAAATTGAACAAAAAATTCCAAAAATTATCTGCCTCTTCAGGGAGAATATGAAAATGGATTAGGTTCAAATTTATTGTTAAAGTTACTATAGGATAAAAGGAAATTGAATGCTGAGCCTTAGCATGATTAATTTTCTCACACATCTTTTTGTTGTTATAGGGCTGTGTAATCTGGGAGATTTAGAGAAATAAAAAAGTTAAATAAATGGCATAATATATTACATTGGATTTTCCCAGTATTTAATGATTAGAATGCTGGCTAATGTGAAGGCATTTTGCTTTAAATAAATGCTCACATGGTATTAAATAACATCATCTTCTGATAGCTGTAATTCACATGCTCATTTAGTAAACAGGTGCAGACATTCTGAGGTACCATTCCATTTCTGCTCTTCTCCAATGCCTACATTTGCTGTGAATGAGGTATTAGAGGGTGGATGCTCCCTATTTCCTGCCCCAAACTCTGGCATAGATTGGTATGTATATAATACACAGCATTTCCATTTTATTAAGTGGAAATATTTCATTTATTCTTCTCACTCAGCTTACTTACTGAGCACCTACTATGGATCAGGAACCAGCTAGGTGCTGGAGGATACAAAAATGAATAAGATAAAGCTTACACTTGACTAGTTGAGGGCGAAACATAGACAAGTCATAATTACAATGTGAGGTGAAATGTGTAATAGCAAAGGACTTTGGAAACATTTCATACCAGTCAGCACCAACTACTGTTCTTATTAGAATACTTTAAGGTGTTAGCATCATGTTTCTTCAGTACTCTGTTTTAAAACCCCATTGTGCAGTAACTTTTATGAGTTGACAACTGAAAGAAGGAAGTGGACATGATAGGAATCCATATCTATTTGTGGAGAAGAACAATTTGGGGACATCAGGAATCATAATGAAACAGGATTTGAAGGGATGATGGTACAGACAAACTATGGCAGCCAAGTGGTGCCTTTTATTTATTTAAATAGCATTTATTTTTATAGCAGTTTTATGTTCACAGAAATATTGAGCATAACGTATCAAGACTTTCCATATACTCCTTCCCGTATACTGCCCCCCCCGCCATGATGTATAACCTTCCCCGTTATCAACATCCCCTACCAGAGTGGTTCATTTGTTAAAATTGATGAAACTACATTGATACACCATTATCACCCAAAGCCCATATTTTATATTAGAGTTGCTCTTGGTGTTGTCCACCAAATGGTGTTTTAAGGGAGCAAAAAATTAGGGAGAATAGCCAGGCAGGGTGTTGAACAGAGAAGCAAGGAGGCATCTGTTTCACATTAACTAAGACTGGTCGTGACTTAGTTATTTTGCTTTGTTTTCCTCCCACATGCTCTTCGAGCATAAAGAGAAGGTTAATAGAGTCAGGAAACAGGTCTTGTAGACAGCCGTGAGTTCAGTGGCTGCACACTCATTAATATTCATGGCCAATGTGATGATGAATATGGCATATCTGGAGTCTTCTAGGTTGGCTAAGAACAAGTGGAGCCAGGGCACAGCTCATTACTCTGAAATTTGATAATTAAAGGAAAAGAATTAAGTATTCATATTGACTTTCTGGTGTAAACTATTTTTCAGTGTAATCAAATGGTGTTAGTAGATGAGGGAAAGTTTTTCTGTACAGATGCATTCCAGCTAATAAATGCAGAAGGAAAAATAGAATTGGAAAAAATTACCATTTTGCAAGCTCTAATGAAATAACTGACGCAGATAATGGTCATCAACAGATGCAGAAACCATTAGTTGAAGTGTTGATGTGGAGTATTGAATACTCTGATCAATCCTAGCATCACTAAAAGTGAAAACACCAGGCAAGAGGTGACTCCTGACATGCAGGATGAAATACATGGCACAGTTAGGGGGTATAGGTGTCAAAAATTCAAACCTGAGATTAATTAACATTAATTAGGTTATTGAATTAGGAATCTAACTTTTGACTCATAGGAGATACTGAGGATAGAGCCAGCTAAGTAACATCTGGTGAAGGCCATTAACCAGAACGAGGCTGTAAGATTTTTTCCATGTTAACTGACCGAGTCTCAAGTTTTAAATAGACTTTTCCCAGACGATGACCATTTGGAGTAAACAGACTTTAGGAAAGCTGACTATGCTCTCATAGGTGTGTGTATTTAAGAAATTGTTGGTGATGGAACGCCAAGGTAAACTCCAAGTTTTATAAGTGGAAATTAGTAAATTACAGATTCTGAAATTATGGGCAGATTCATCTGCTAATGGATGAAACCATGAAGATTATGCTCACAAACTGGCTTTTGGATTTCTGGTTTCAGATCAGAAATCAGTGTTGGGACAAGGAAGAAACTTTTTTTAATGTTTATTTTTGGGAGAGAGAGAGACAGTGTGAGCAGGGGAGGGGCAGAGAGAGAGAGGGAGACACAGAATCTGAAACAGGCTCCAGGCTCTGAGCTATCAGCACAGAGCTTGATGCAGGACTCAAACTCAGGAAAGATGAGAGCATGAATTGAGCCAAAGTCGATGCTTAACCGACTGAGCCACCCAGGTGCCCCTGGACAAGGAAGAAACTTGATGCATGTCCTGCATGCATTGATTATTCTGTCCTTTGACCAGATTAGTCTCCTGTCAAGTTATTAGCCTAATATCTCTGGTAATATTTCAGCAAGTAAAATAAAGAGACTGAAACAAACTGCTTAAAAAATGTCAAAAAAAGTTAAAACAAATATTCAAACTTAATATTTGATCTTGACACTAAAGCTCATGCCCGATGGAGTCTATCAATTAGGACATGTTTTAACTATAGTGATTGAGAAATAACAGTAGTTTAAACAAAGTAAGGTCTATTTTTCTCTCAGAAATATGAGGTCTGGAGTTAGGCAACTCAGGGCTATTATAGCAGCTCCCTGGTCATCAACATCCTGGTCTCCTTCTTTTATGTCTCATGTTGGTTTGAAGCTTTGAGAGTTCCCTGGATGAAATTCCCAAGTGGCCTTTATACATGGAGGGCAGCCCCAAGAAAAAGCTGACCATTCCAGTTTGATAGGTGTCGGTTCTAATAAGGAAGGGAACTTACATAGGAGGCTTGTCTTGGGTGGCTGCAATATGGATAGATCTTCGTACTTGCCTGCCAGAATCTTAAAAGTTTATGTAGAGGCCTGAATAGGTTCAATATTGTACATAGTCCAAATGGTCTCAACAGCACAGTACTCTTCCAAGGCTGGGTACTTGAGGCAGTTTCTAGAATAGGAACAGTAGGCAGAATGCACATTCCAAGGACAGAGGTAGAGGTTAGGAGCCTCTGATTGCCCCAGTGTAACTCTCTGGTCAACTGGCAGTCCCATCATCTTAATGACCTCCTCCAACACCCCCTACCCTAGCTGCATCTCTGTCCATTCTGTCTGTGATCCAGGCAGCTGGAAAGAAGAAGGGAGAAAGGACAAAGCTTATTCCTCCTAGCTGAGTGTATTCCCTTTAAGCAGGTTTTCTAGGAGTTCCACATAGTTCTACTTACATTGCACTGAACACTGGGAAACATGGCCATGTCTAGATTCAAGGAAGCCTGGAACTACAGCCTTTGAGTTGGGCATGCTGCTGAACCAACAAAACTGAAGTTCTCATGCTAAGAGAGAAAAGCATATGGATCGGAGGATCTCTGTTGATGAAGAAAACAAACATTTGAGAAAAAATTGAAGTTACTGTTTTAAATAAGTTTATTTCTACAACATGATATGATGTAGAACATTATATGGGAGACTGCATTTTATAACATATTTTGTGTTGTTTTTCACAATATCTTGATTGTATGATTAAAGGAGTATGAATCTGTTGGGTGTACTATTTTAAATGCTTTTGGGAAACAGTGCTGGCCCTTGTTAGTGTATATAAGTTTATATGTGTGTTATATCCATTTTGATTACTTAATTGACCTTTATGTTGCTATAAGCTCTTGTGTGATTTACTGATAAAGTCCTCATTAACTTCACTATTTGTCCTTTCTCATCCTGTCTCCATGTATGGCCTATTAGGCCAGAACAATGACATTTCCAAGTCAAAGGTTGTTTAATAGTTGAGTAGCACTGTCAAACTTTCTTGTCTAGGAAATCATAATTGGCAGTGGTCTGGTCTTCAGTTTGATTTATTTTGCGTCCCTTTCTGTCATAGATCAATTCTCTGGGGAAAGTGAATGCACAGGGGACTGGGGGGCAGTCTTTGTAGACTTCTGATCTATGAAATCTCATGGGTATAGGTCTCCTTAGCCTTATTTGCATAACTCCATTGATGATTGAGATAATTTAGGATTTTAAGTTATCCAAGAGGAATTCTGTAAGAACAAATTGCTAGGGAACAGAGCTATGCCAAGTTCTCCCGCCCCAAATGCCACATATCACAGTGATGTATTTGGCGAAGTTTGATTTATTATGTTGACACCTGAATTATTCTCCTAAGCCAAGCTTTTATAAATTATTATTTATGCATTGCAGCTTTATCTGAAAGAACTGATGGATTCTGTAGACATGTGGAATGAAGCACCATCTATATACATCATGTAGTGAGCAAAACACCAGATTTAGGGTGTGAGGACCAGAGAGACTAAGTCTGCTCCCCTCTGGACCTTGTGATTCTGGCCAACTGTAACTTCTCTGAGCCTCAGATGGCTCCTTATCAGACTCTGTTTTGGTGACCAGGTATTACTATGTGCCAATTGATGTCTTAAGCACTGAAAGATGTGTATGAGCAAGATAAAGGCAGTTATGGCCTTTATAAAAGTTGTTGCAAATCCCATTGCTGCCATAAGTCAGGCAGGGAACATAGACACCTGAAGAGGAGGGAAGTAAAACTATCAAGGAGAGATGGGGACTATGGCTGAATTGAACCTGCAGCTCATCAAAATGTATTTGGACTCAAAAAAGTTTCGAAAAACTAGCTAGTCCTAGTGATACCACTGCTGTGTGGGCCAGTTAGCCCTACATTGACTATGGTAGAATATAGCGAAGTCAGTATACTCACAGGTAACTTCTCTGCTTTGGTGCTCTAACCTAGCCATCAAGAGCACGGCTATCGAGGCCACTGTGTTTGCATCCCTACTTTGGCATTTGTCCATCTGTGGTCACTTGCTCAATTAAATGACTTTGGCCAAATCACTAATCTCCATGTGCCTCAGCTTTCTCTTCTCCAACACAAGAAAAATAATAGATTCAATGGCCTTGCAGTTAATTGAGTTAAAACATGTAAAATGCATGTAATACATGTAAAGCAAAATAGTGCCCGTCACATAATATACACTCAATAAGTAGAGGTATTATGGGATTGCATAGAAAAAGGACTCCTTAAGAAAGCTTTAAAGGGTGAGTTAGAAACAGCATGGATAAAACACTGGCAGTTAGAGAGTGCCTGCTCTTTGGCTATACCATCACCAGTTTGATGGGAATAGCCAGACATAAACATAAATGGATTATTGAGACATTTTGTCTCTTTGGCAGGGTAACACTGTGATGGTTAAATTTTTGTGTCAACTTGTCTGGGCTGTGGTGCCCAGATATGTGGTGAAACATTTTTCTAGATGTTTCTGTGAGGGTGATCTTAGATGATATTTACAGTTGCCTTCCATGACATGAATAGGCCTCATCCAAGCAATTGAATGGAACAAAAGACTGACCTCCCCAGAGCAGGAAAGCATTCTGCAGCATTTTCCTTTGGACTTCATCAGCAATTGGCTCTTCCAGTTCCATGGCAGACTGCCTTTGGATTACAACTGCAACTCCCTCTGGAGTCTCCAGCCTGCCTGCCTCCCCCATCAGATTTTGGACTTATCAGACCTCCACAATCACATGACCCAATTCCTTAAAATAAATCTCTCTCTATATACACATCTATTGGTTCTGTTTCTCTGGAGAACCCTAACATAAAAATACTTTGGTTGGCAAGATAATGTCCGCCCCCAAATTACCACACCCCAATCTCCAGAGCATGTTACTTTACATGGCAAAGGAGAATTAAAGTTGTAGATAGAATTCAAGTTGCTAATTTACTAACCTTAAGATAGAAAGTTGTGATACTGTGTTTCTGGAACACAGTACATAAAACTCAGAATTTCCTAAGTGATAAGGATGATAAAGTGCCTTGATATTCATCAGAAACCCCTTTCAGCCACACCTAAGTATATGTTAGTGAGTGACTTTTGGAATGCACCTAAGGATGGGAGCTGGTTGCCAGGGGAAACAACAATAATTATAGTTGGAACTTTTAGTCCTACCCCTTGACCCCCAGGGAGGGGAGAGGGTCTGAAGGTTGAATCACTAGCCCATGGCTAATGATTTAATCAATTGTGCATAAGTAATGACGCCTCCATAAAAACCCTGAAGGACAGAATTTAGGGAGCTTCCAGGTTGGTGAACATGTAGATTTACTGGAAGAGTAGTGCACTGGGAGAGACCATGGATGCTCCACACCTCTGCCCACATACCTCACCCTATGAATCTCCACTATCTGGCGGTTTCCGAGTTATAGTTTTTCAGAATAAATGGGTGATCTAGGAAGTAAAATATTTCTCTGAATTTTGTGAGCCACTCTAGCAAATTAATGGAACCTGAGGAATGGGTCATTGGAACCCCTGATTTATAGCCAGTTTGTCAGAAGCACAGGTGACAAACTGAACTTGTGATTGGCATCTGAAGTGGGGGAAGAGGCAGTCTTGTATGACTGAGCCCTTAACCTGTGGAATCTGATGTTATCTCCAGGTAGATAGTGTTAGAATTGAGTTGAATTGTAGGACACCCACTGGTGTCAAATAATTGCGTGGTGGTGCAGAAACACACACACGTACATTGGAATTGGTGTCGTATTTGGAAGAGCTTATCAAGGTGAGTCCAATAAAATCACAAGGGCACTTAAGGGTAGAAGAGAGAGGGGTGCCTGGGTGACTCAGTCAGTCAGGTGTCCAACTCTTGATGTCAGCTCAGGTCTTGATCTCAGAGTCATGAGTTCAAGTCCCACACTGGGCTCCACACTAGGCATGAAGCTTACCTAAAAAATAAAAGTAGAAGAGAGAAATAGGAATGTTGAGAATCAGAATCAGATATGATTAGAGATACAAACCAGGCAGTGACTTTAGTCATAAGGAATGGGGGCAAACATGTTGGGCCCCACATCCTTCCCTCTCCTCTTTATCCCCATGCTTCTCCTCTCATTGGGGGATACCTATTCTAGACTATCCAACTTTAAAGACTTACTAACCAAATAATTTTGTGTGAAGTGAACCTTTGTAGATTGATTATGTCATTTTCTATCTTGTGGTTTAAAATATTTTGAAGAATATAGTTCCAATATATTTAGGAAATTAGATAAAAAATTGTTAAGAGTAGACTCTAACCAGACAAGAGTGGCTTGGGGGTGGTAAATGGAAGGATATTGTTATACTGGCATTGGGGGTTCTGAGCTGGTTGCCAGAGTGCACTGAGGACAGATTTGGGGCAGAGACAAGTGGAAAGGGGTTGGTGCTCCTGGAGTGATAAGAAAATGTTAGGGGCATAGCAATAGTTTGTATGGATACCATCAGAGTATAGTTTGCACCTGATAAGCCAAGAGTGAGAATGGGTCTTAGGGCAGCCAACGGTGGAGGGAGATATTATATATCACTTGGGATGCCTTCTGCTACAAAACAAAACAAAACAAAACAAAACAAAACAAAAAACAAAAAAACAACCAGAAAAACCCCAAGTGTGGCTTAAAGAAAGAGTTTTTAAGTAGCTCACATAACCAGAAGCCTGGAGGCAGCAAGCTTAGAGGAAGGTTTCATCTATTCAGTGGAATCAATGTGACTTGGGCTGCTTCTGTTTTTACCCTCTGCCAGCTTCAGCTGGACCCATTGTTCACCCTCAGGCATGTTGTATCATGGTTTCAGGGTGGTCTCAAGCATCAGGAAAATGGCAGTTTTGTTCATTTTTTCTTTGTTTCTAGTACCTAGTACAGTATATAGTTTTAGCACAAAGTAGCTGCTCAATAAATACTTTTTGAATAAGTGATTATTAATTTGGTTCTAAAGAGAAGGCTGAAGGATGTCATTATTTGCTGGTTTTGTAATTACCATTGTAATAGAACTTTACAACTAGCCGTAACCACACAGTAACCACATCTGACCACTACTGAGGATATTAAGGGAGAGATAAGTAAAGGGATTACCTAGAATAACGTAGCTGGTTAGCATTAGAGGATTCAGCCCAGGTGGGGCAGGACACAGAATCTAAACTTTTCTTTTCCTCTATCTAAAAGTCCTGCTCAGAGTGTGAACAGACTTTCTCTGTGGAGGTGGGGTGGTCTGGCTTTTCTCTAGTCTCCTTCCAATCTTTTGTTATGGCAGGAACTCTGAGCCTCATTTCCTTTAAGGCACAGGCTTTAAGTTTCAAAACACTGGATCTTTCAAATCACAAGTCTTGGCTTGCAAGATCATTGGCTCTCAGTTCCAAGGGAGAAAGGCAACAATGAAATGTGGGAGGTGGGGAACCACCATGAGATCTGCAAGGTTTAGCCAGTTAACTTGGATTTTCTAGACTTTATCCCATAATAAACTACATGCATATTAGATGAGTGAATCAACAAATCACTTAATCAAAATCCAGAAGAAGAGTTGAACATCTGGCTGACAGCTGTCTTGTTTTACTCCAAAAGTGCTGTGTAGTCCAGTGAGATAGTGTTGCTGATGTTGATTAATCCCTGCATTACATAGCCTTGAATTCTGTGTGGAAGTGCAATTACCAGAAGAGAGAAGGGGAACAAACTGTTTCCAGGGCAAATATTTGGCTAATACAACCCCTAGGAAATCTGCAATCACTCCTTCACAGCCTGACGAGTGTTCTGGAGTCGTCCTGAAGACAGAACAAAAGCCAAGCTACTGTGAATTTTCTTAGAAGCGTGTGTTGCAGCTGCTAACCAAGCCTTGAGAAAGAAGTCATTTGAGGCTGTCCTATCCTATTTGCTTGTCTTTAACAAAGTTCTGACTTGCTTTCTGTTGAGTATATGTTTCAATTTCTCCCACGTACTTTCAGAAGCATTCATAAGTGAAATGGGAAAGTAGTCTGATTAGATGAGTCTGTAGATGATAAACTCGGAAGGAATTACAAATTGTTTAGGAAATGTTCTTAAAATGCTGTTTGATCTTGATAAATGCAAGACATGGCTTGAAATCTTTAAAATAATTAATAAAGCAGCCCACCTAGGGAAAAATGAAAGTATAGTATTCAATGGGGCAAAATCTAGTTTCCATAATACCACTACGTAGGCTTTTGAGGACTCATTTGTTAATGAAATGATCATGAATCATGTGTGTTAAAATGACGGTAGGTATATTGTTTTATATCAATAGAAATATCACAGATGAAATTACTTTAGCAAGAACATTTCACCATACATGAGATGATTAAGTAGCTGTCATAACTGAAGCAATAATAATAGATTTGGAAAATAGTCCCCAAACAGCTCATATTGGTGGACTGAATATTCTCTGATGCCCAGAAAGAGAGGTGGGAGGAAATATCAGAACTGAAGATGACACAGAACCTCTCTGCTGTCTGTAGAAAATGCGTTGAACTGCCTTATTTCCTCTTGGTCTTTGCCACAGTCTCCTTTCTTCTGCCTCAACATTATATTGGGGATAGCTGTGTAATCAATATAAGTATTTTCTGATATCAAAATCATTATAGACTGATCAACGCCCACCCCTATATGCCCACGCTGGCCATTGGATCTCAGGTACACAGACCTAGATTAATCATGAATATGATTCATGACATACTCCCAACCTAGATCTATTCATGGCTTTTTTGTATTTAATTATTTTTATTTTTTATAATGTAGTAAAAATCTATAAACCCACCGCTTGATATACAAGCTGGGAAGCTATGATAATCTTCATCTTAACCCCAGGTTTCACTTCATCATCCCATCAGTCTTCCTCCTTGACCCCAGATGACCATTATCCAAAATGCCATATTCATCACCCACTCCCCATTTTACATGGTTTTATTTCATCTATTTAGAATCCTAAAAAACACATGTTTAACTTTATAAGAGTATCATAATATATATGTAACTGTTTAGGATTTACTTTTTTTTTCACTTACTTTGCCAAGATGATCCATATTGTTGTGTGTTATTTTAGTTCATTCATTTTTACTGCTGTATGGAATTCCATTGTGTGACTATACTATACTATATTCATCTTTTCTCCCATTGATGGATATTTCCCAGGTTAATTCCAGGTTATTGCTAGTGTGAACAATACTACTATGAACACTCTAATAGGTTTATTCTACTAGAAGGAAGAGTTTCTCCTGGATTATTTTCATCATCATTCAAACATACTCTAGTGCCTCTTATGCTAAATTCACCCGTTTTTACCTTTACCCTACATTCTCTTGCAACTGCTGGCAGACCTCTATGTTGTCCTTTCCAGCCAAGACTCTTCTAAGAGTTGAATACACACTATCTCCACTTCTTCAATGTGTACTCTTCAACTCAATCTCTTCTTGGCTCCTGTACCCAAACTACTTTTGCTGAGGTTATCAATTATTTTTACGTTGTCAAATCCAATGGACCTTTCTCTGCAGTCTTATTTGAGTTGTGGTTAACTGTATTTGATTCAGTTGAACATTTCCTCGTTAAGATTCTTTCTTCTTTTGGCTTCCATGTCACCAAATTCTCTTGGATTTCTTCTTTCTGTATTTTGGTTATCCTTCCTCCACTTAGTACTTAAAGATATATATTAGAATTCTTCAAGGTCAGTTTGTTGTTTCTTTCTCTTCTCGCTGTATTCTCTCCCACAGGTGGCCCGCCCTATTTATGTGTACTGCTGCAGCAAAATTCTTTTTTTCAAACAATTTTTTAAATTGAAGTGTAGTTGACATATAATGTTACATTAGTTTCAAGTGTACACCATATCGATTTGACAAGTTTATATGTTATGCTGTGCCCACCACAAGTGTGCTACCATCTGTCACCATACAACCTATTAAAGTATCATTGACTATGCTAGACCTTTTATTCCTGTGACTTAGTCATTCCATATGGAAGGAAGCCTATACCTCCCACTCTCCTTCACCCACTTTGCCCATCTCTCAACCCCTCCCCTCTAGCATCCTCAGCAAAATTCTTAATACATCTCCATTTTCTCTCAAAAGTGTCCTAGTTTGGATAATAAGTTATACATTCTTCCTACCTAGATACCAATGACTCCTGGTTCATCCATGACTTCTTATTTATCAAACCTTCTACTAAACATCTTTCTTTGGATACTGTGTAGGCACTTCAAACTTAACATGCCTAAAACTGTTTGGTTTTGTTTTGTTTTTTTCTTACAAAACCCATACCCATTTCTCCCTATTTTCCATCTCAGAAAATGGCACCTCCACCCACTTAATTACTTAAGCTCTAAACCTAGAGACTTTATTGTTTTTGTTTTGTTTGTATTTTATAATTCCCTATCCTCAGATCAGCTATCTCCAAGACCTATCAATTTTAACTCCATTACAGTAGTCAAAGCTGCTGTCCTGTGTTGCCTGGGGGCTGCAAAGGGCTCTTAACAGAAATCTTGTCCAGCACTCTAACTCTCATCCATTCTCCTACACTGATATTTTAAAACATAAATCAGATCAGGTCACTGCCCACATCAAATCTTTCAGTGACTTGTCACTGCACTCAGAAGAAACGCACACTGCTTTGTCTGGCTTCCAAAGCTTGGCATGCCCTGTTTTATGACGGCAGATCTAGTCTCATCCTGGGTTGTTCTCTTCCTCATCCACTCTGGCTGCACCATCTCTTAGCTCTTCAGTACAGGGAGCTCTTCCCTCTCCCAAAGCTTTAGCACGTGGAAAGCCTTCCCACTCACCCCCACTCCTAGCTAACCTGCCTAATGCTTATTCATTCCTTAGGTCTCAGCTTAAGTATCACTTAAGTACCACTGGAATGTGGTATTTGTGTGTGTGTGTGTGTGTGTGTATGATTTTGAAAATGCCTTTTATCAATTCTGAAGTAATATTTTTTTAAGTTAGAAAATATAGGTAAGCAAATTAAAAAAAAGTCATCACAATCCCATCACTCAAAAATAAATACAGTTAACATTTTGATATGTATTTTTCCAGACCTTTTCTCTGTCTACATAGCATCGATATCAGTGGTTTACATGGCCCCAAGTCCTCTGTAATTGGGGGGAATCATTCTATCCCTTAAATTGAACATATAATTAATACCAGGACTGTTCCTTTATACTGGAAAACTTATTATCTTTGTCAGTTTATCTAGGGATTCTTAGGTTGGACAAATGACTCTCCTGGTCACATCTTGCTTCAATTTCCTGCTGCCAATGCTGTTTCCATCTCCCTTGTGTCTAGTCTCTTGTGTAGACTTGAACATAGGACACAGCCCCTTATCCTTGATTCTGTGCTTCTCCTTTTTGGGGGGGGGTGGCTGGGGGCTGGAAAATGCTACCGAAAAATACGTGCTTAACATACCTCCTTTCTCAAAAAACATTTAGTTACTCCATCCTGAAGATGTCTCACTATCTGAAAGTGTAAACCACTGCTGCTTTGCTGGGCTGGTGCATCTTTCTCTTTTAACTAATGCTTCTCCTCAGTTCTCCTACTGTGGCCAATCCTGTGAGTTTCCTTAGAAGGAGCAAGTCAACATTCTGCCTGTTTTGATGGTTCTTTCCAGATCCTTTCCTGGAGGGTCTCAGTTTCCACACTCAAGCCTACTCAGATGTCTTCCCTAAACAACAGGTATTTTAGGCTGGAGAGGAATCATGCCACCCATCCAGTGGACATAAACATTTCTGACGAGTTATTATTTTAAATAGCCGGGTTTAAAAAAAAATCTTGGCACATAGAGATGCTGCCCCCCTCCCCCAAATGTACCATACAGTATATACTGGTTAGAAATCTACTTTCTTCACTTAACAGTGAATGGTTAATATCTTCTGTGTCAAAAAAAGTACATGGTGTATACAGTAAAGCAGAGCATTTAATAAACTAGTGGGCAGGATGCCCTGAAAGGTTGTTAGAAATGCAGATTCTCAGGTGCCACGTGGAACTGAATGCATTCATATCTGTATTTTGATCCCTAGGACATTCATGTGCACCCAAAAGTTTGACACACACTGGAGTACAACATTTATATGGCTTTCATAAGAGCAAAATAGCAATTCTTATTTTTTCTGGAAATACCTATAAAAGATAATTATGGACATTTATATGGCTATTTAATTTGTACTTTGACACAGCTAGCTTTACTTATTAAATGTGACATAGATGCCAAGATGTAAAGTGCTTTTCTAAAATATGATGTCTTCAACAGCTGTCCTTTCCCTCTGCTAATGCAGGCTGTAGAGTCTGTGATTTTCACATTACAATGTTATAAAAAAGTTAAATAGCAATTTAGTGCCTTTAAAATTAATATAAAATTATCTCTTTTACGTTGTATTCCAAATTAGATAATTTTTATCATTTATTTATCTTTTAAATTAGACAATTTTTAAAGCCATTTTCAAGTGTGTGTGTGTGTATATATATATATATATGTATATATATATATATATATATATATATATATATATATATATATACTTAAGACTAAAATGCCTTTTGCTTTTGACTCATTGAGAACACAGTTTATTAAGTAGGAGCTCTTTGAAGACGGACTATGAGTATGGAGTATACTATCTGGGTCAGGTCAGTGGAGTTGAAAGCTGTGATAATGGTTTAATTTGGAAACTCAAGTAAATACAAGAAATGTAAAATTCCACTCCCGGTTCTCATGTTACAGAGTTATAATGAAGTGGAATGCTTTCCCCTCAAAAAACAAACATGTTACCCTTACAACATTACTTTTCATTTGTCTCATTTTAGGGTTCTTATAAACTGTTAATTTAACTAGCATGCTATTTGCTATGTAGGAGTAGCTGTGTGAAAATCTATTTTTGAAACCCCTCCACTGAAAAGTCATGTAGTACATTTTTTCTGCTCAGATTTGAAAAGCTTTAGTTTCCCAGCTGGCAAAAGCATTAAGTGTGTGTATGCTTCCAATTAGAAGCAAGATTTTCCCGATGTATCGTCCAAGGTTACGCAGTGGTCCACAGAGGATTTGTGGGGCCCTTTCCCTCTTTGTCTTCTAGCTCTCTGCTGCTGTTATGTGGACAGTTTGCAGAACTTTGGCTGCTGAGCAAGATGTAAAATTTTCTGAATATTGATTCACTAGGAAGTAGCAATTCAATCCGAACAAATAGAATGCCACATTTACAGTTTGTTTCCTTGGAATAACTTTCAGGAAGTCAGAGAGTTAAAAACCAGAAGGGCATTGTTTCACAAATGGAAGCTATTTGTTCATGTGCCAGTGGGAATTGTTTTTCTAATGTTCCTTTTAGAACAGACAGAATTAAATAATACATTCTGAAAATTTTCACCAAGTAATACAGTTCCACGTTTTCACAAGTTTTAAAGGAAGGAGAGAAAAGCCAGAGTAAAGACTAAAAGTATTCCTTAAGTCAAACCTTCATGTAGAACAAAGACATTACTCCTAAACAGGTCATGAGAATAGAGAAAGGATATTTGAATATTGCACTCAGGTATCAAAAATTAGTCATTTCACACTTTGGCCTCAATCTGCGAAATATGCTCTTGAAAAAAAGCCTTCTATATGTTTTCGTTATGATATGTCACGTGTCACTTTGAAATACAGACCTGAATCTTGGTATGGAAGCTGCTTTCGCATCTTTCCAAGACATTCCTACTACAGAAATTAAAAAAAAAATTAACCTGAAATTTAAAAAAAAGTATATCTGGAAAGAGATTATCATATTTCCAGATGCTCTGTATAGAAAATGGCACTTTTGCACAAATACTTTAAATGATTGTGATCTTTTTCTCCTGTATGTGTATGTTATGCAGGTTGAATAAGAAGTCGATCCACTTATACTGTTAAACATTTATTGGATAAAATTCATACGGACCAGTTAATATAAGTATTTACTGAAATAAAGAGAAACCAGTCTTCATGATTATTCCAAAGGCTGCCATATAAAAGCTTAGAATTGATAGGACGTGTATTTTAATCCAGTTTCTTTGTGTTTTTAAGGTATCATTTACATCAAAAACTACCAGAGCTCATGATACCAGACTTAGATACATATTTTCCCACTTTTCAGAGTGTGGTGCTATGGTCCCTCTCTGCAAAGTGCATGCACACACCCACATCCACACCTATATCCACAACATGAAGGAGCATTAGCCTAAAGAAAGTTAAATTGACTCAAAGTGGAACCACTTAGAATAGGAATGTAAGAATTCTTGCTCAACCTACCTGTGGCTGTAGAACATACTTGTTTCATACTATTGTTATAAAATTAGTTATTAAAATGATGTCACAGTGGGAAGGATGGCTTGCCCTCTCTAGTCCAACCTGCCATTTTCTTTCACCTTGACTGCTGCTTCAGTCTTCCGGTTATTTTTCCACTCGAGTCTATTCTTCACAAAATAGCAGAAGTGATATGTATTTTTTTTAAGGTTTCTAGCCTTTTTTTAAATTGTAAAATATATATAATCTAAAACTTACCATTTTAACCATTTTCTTTCTTTTTTTTTATTGTCAAGTTTGCTAACATACAGTGTAGTCTTGGCTTCAGGAGTAGAATCCTGTGATTCATCACTTACATATAACACCCAGTGTTCATCCCAATAAATGCCCTCTTCAACACCCATCACCCATATTTCCCACCCCCAACCCTCTCACCCCCCATCAACCCTCGGTTTGTTCTCTATATTTAAGGGCCAAGTGTATTAATTCAGTGGCATTAAGTACATTTACATTACTGTGGGATCATCACTACCATCCATCTCTGGAATTTTTTATCATTATAAACTGAAACTCTGTACCTATTAAACACCAACTCCCAATTTCTTCTGCCTTCCAGCCCTTGGTAATAATCACTATTCTACTTATTGACTCTATGAATTTGACTACTCTGTGTCCCTCATATAAGCAGAATCATACAACATCTGTCCTTTTGTGTCTGGCTTATTTCATTTAGCATAATGTCTCCAACTTTCATACACATTGTAGCATGTGTGATTACCTTCCTTTTTAAGGCTGAATAATATTCCACTATATGCACATACCGCATTTTGTTTATCCATTCATCCATTGGTGGATACTTGGGTTGTTTCCACTTCTTGGCTATTGTGAATAATGCTGCTGTGAACACTGGTGTACAAATAGTATTTGAGTCCCTGCTTTCAAATCTTTTAAGTATATATCCAGAAGTAGAATTGCTGGGTCGTATGATAATTCTATTTTTAATTTTTGAGGAAGGACCATACTGTTTTCCACAGCAGCTGCACTAGCACTGTACAAGTGTTCCAGTTTCTCCACATCCTTGCCAACACCTGTTATTTTGTTATTTTTTTTACAATAATAATCATTCTAATAGATGTGCAAGTGATACTTTCAAAACAAAAATTCAATGACATCACTTCCTGCTTAAAACTCCATGACTTTTCATGACTCGTTATCATAACCATCAGACCTGTATAGGTCTGGCCCCTGCTTATTTTTCTATTTCTATCCTGTGCCTCCCTCTTGCCTTCCTAGGAGACCACAAAGTCTTCCTTCTGTGAGGACTTTCATATTTGTTCTTCCTTCTGCCATGATTTCCCTACTCCCTTACTATGCATGGATGGCTGCTTGTCATTCTTTGGGTCTCTACCTCTGCAAGGGTCCCTAAGCACCCTTTGTAAGGGTACCCCCAGAACCTTGTTCTTTTCCTTTGTGGCACATATCACCACTGTAATGATTTCATCCCTTTGCTTGTTTCCTGCATGCTTTCAACAGTAAAATGTAAACTCCATAAGGGTATAAACAGTGGCTAGCTTTACTGTTGCTTCCTTAGAGCCTGGGGTAGGCTCCTAAGAAATCCTCAACAGGGAGTTGATAATTAAATCACAACAAGGTCTGGAAATTCCTCATAAATTTGTAACTTTTCCCCTGTATTAATGAAACGTGTTCAGTTTCTCTGATTTGTCAAAATAAAATCCTTCAGACAAATTTATTGTCTAACATAACATTTTTATTGTACATGTGTTTAATATTAACTTAATTACATAGTTTAACATTTATATTAAGTAGACTCAAACCTGCTAAACAGATTATAGCTAGATTGACTGCTTTCTAACAACCAGCAATTAAAATCACTTCCATTAAAAAAAAAATCCAGTTGGGGGGTGCCTGGGTGGTTCAGTTGGTTAAGTCTCTGACTTCGGCTCAGGTCATGATTTTGTGGCTTATGAATTTGAGGCCTGCGTTGGGCTCTGTGCTGACAGCTCAGATCCTGGAGCCTGCTTTGGATTCTGTGTCTCCCTCTCTCATTGTCCCCCACTCCCTCCACTCGTACTCTGTGTGTGTGTGTGTGTGTGTGTGTGTGTGTGTGTGTGTGTCTCAAAAATAAATAAACATTAAAAAAAAATTTTTACTTAAAAAAAGTCCAGTTGATTCATTGAAAAGGTAACAAAACTCAAATACCATTTAATTTAAGCAGTTTTGCCTCATGACCAAGAACAAAAAACAAATTAGCTATAACTTTTATCTGAAATCATGCATGTTTTGCTCCACTGCTCTCCCAAATAATTTGTCAAAACAGCTTTTAGAAGTAATTTGAAGGGTACATGGGAAGGAAATTGAGAGGGTTTAATCTCTACTCATTTTAATTTCATATAGCTTATTTTTAGCAGGAGAATAAAAGCACCAATATCAATTATAGAGTTTGTAAATTAAAAGTGTAAATGAATTACATGGGATTTTTTGAACAAAAAATGTTTTTTATATGGACAATTTTAGGACTCTCTCTTTGTGTATTTACAGGCTGGTGTGTCTGGATGTGGGTCTTTATTCATTCTGCTTTGCATTTAATGGGTCCTTTGATCTGAAAACTTCTCCCTTCTCACCTTCACTGAATCTCTTCTCATCATTTATGACTTCCTTTGACACTCTAACATCTGTTGTTTTACCTTTTTTCTCACAATTTCTTATCTCGTGTTTTTTTCCTCCTGGGAAACATTCTGGGAGACGTTGTTATTTCTAAATCAGTGGTTCTCAAACTTTTGTGTGCATCAGAATCACCTGGGAGTCTTACTAAAAAATAAATCAATAGATTCCATCCTTAGAGTTTAGATTCAGTAGTTTTCAGGTGGGGCCAAGAAATGGCATTTCTAACAAATTCCTAGGTGACTCTGATGCTGCTGGTATGGGGACCATAATGTGAGAGATACTCCTCTACATCCTTGCTACTCCATACGAGGATAAGCATGGCACTTCTAACAACCTTCCAGGTGATAAAGCTATTGGTCTTTGGCCCACACTTTGAAAAGCAAGGATCTACTACAATGCTTCTCAAATTCTGAATCCTGGGCCAACAGCATCAGAATGCCCTGGGAATTTGTTAGAACTGCAATTTCTCAGTCCCTATCTGGGGGCTACTAGATCAGAATCTGCATTTCAACAAAATCTCCAGATGACCAGTAAGCATAATAAGGTTGAGAAGCCCTATTCTATCTAGATCACCTAGTTAGTCTTTATGATGACAATTTCATTATACAGCCCACCCATTAAGTTGATTTCAGATGAAGTTTTAATTTATACACTCTTTTTAAGTATTTGATTATTCACTTATATCATAGTCTAATCTTGTTTACAGATGCCATATTATTTCAAAATATCCTGAGGCTACTAATGTTCCTTCCAGGTTTTCTTATTCAGTTTGTTAGTCTTGCTCCTTTTATTTGTCAGCTGTCCTGTGGAAACAAGTGAATCTACAAATCTTAATGGCTTATAAGAAAAAAAAGTTTATTTCTTGTTTATATCTTATGCTGGCTGAAAGTCAATGCCGGTTCAGCTCCTGCTTCCACATGTCTTTATCCCGGGAGATAGAGGGGACTTAATATGCACCAAGCCTTTCTTGAGAGAGAAGGAAAAGAGCAAGAGGGCTTCTAGAAACCTGCAAGGGCTCTTAAAAGTTTTGTTTGGATGTGGAGCTCATTACATCTGCTTTCATGTTATTGCCAAAGTAAGTCATAAGGATAAATGCATTGTCAATAGAATGGAAAGTATGTTTGTCCCAAAGGAAGCGTGTTATAGACTGAATGCTGTGTCCCTCTATCAAATTCTTATTTTGAAATCTAATATCCATTGCAATGATATGAGGTGAGGCGTTTGGGAGGTAATAGGTCATGAGGATGGAGCCCTGGTGAATGGGATTGTAAAGCAATAAAGGGACCAGATTGCTCTCTCTGTCACGTGTGAGAACACAAGAAGGAGAGGGTGGCCTGTAGACTAGAAGAGGACCCTTCCCAGAACCTGACCATGCTGGTACCTCGGTCTCAGACTTCCAACTTCCGGCACAGTGAGAAATAACTTTCTGTTGTTGAAAAGCCACCCAGTGTGTGGTATTTTGTTGTAGCTGCCTGAACTAGGACAAGGCGCTCCATCTCACAGATCAAATGAATAGAGTTATATAATCCTGTTACAAGAAGGGGTAGTAAATAATGTCAAACAATAATACGATTTACCACTGTCCTTCTCTTTTATGATATTGTTTTTTCCCAAAGATCTGGTATAATATATAACAAATGTATATCTCATGATATATAATGAAATAAATATATATATTTCATTCATAATATGGCATGAAGTATATTAGATATAGACACACACTATTTAAATCAATCAATCTGTGTATATATGCATGTATGTATGTATAAACCTATGTTGGTTTGTACAGGCAAGAGGCAGGGTTTCCTCTGGGGTTGTGTAGGTCTGTTTTCTCTCTAGACTTCTCCCTTGAATGTGAGGGATGGTGCTTGTCTCTGTGAAAGTGTGTGGCATGTTCTGATCGGCAGGCTTCTCTATACGCTGCCTGGCTATGAAGCAGGCAGGTATCACTAACAACTCCTGGAATGACTTCTGCTTATTATTCCAGAGGGCATTTTTCACCGAGTTATGAGGAGGTATATGGGAGGTAAAGTAGGAAGAGAATAGGGCATCTTCAGAACAAAAAATACTTTGGTTTACAGACTTACAAAATGTAGCCTTGCTGTGATCAAACTATCGTGGAAGCAGTGGTGTCCTAGTAGAGAGTCTTTCAGCCCAGACTTTGAGTTTGGATTTTTCCAAGCATAGTAGGAAGGCATAGGAGGATTCTAAGCAAGAAGTAGTGATGTATAGATCTTTAATTTTGGAAATAACAGATACTTGATATAATGTTTGTCATATTTATAATGTATGAAGAAGAATATTCCAAATTAAAAACCCATGGTCCCTTTCAACTCAACCTAAGCAAGATGTTATCAATCAGGTCTAATCAGTAGACTAAAACCATACTAGTTACTTGAGAAAAGTGAATTTAATGTAAAGAATTATCACCTACTTAGGAAATTGTTAACTAGATAAGCAAAGAAGCAAAAGAAAGACAAGACTAAGGTGTCATAGAGGCAGCAATTACAGGAAGAACTCTCTTCTCTGTAGCTGGGAGAACTAAGGGAACAAGTTGGAGTTATTAAAACCTAGAAGCTTTGAGGAGGGGCTGAACAGAGCTGAAATGCAGACATCTGAGGAAGAGCCCTGCTTTCTGGTAGTGTTATCAGTGCCTTAAGATTCCCCAGGAATCTCTCCTCTTTGTTATTTCCTGCTATATCCTGCAGGGTTGACTCCTGTCTGAATTTATTACCATGCATTTATATGAGTTTTACTGCATTGCGTGTGTAACATTATATTGTTTACTTCTCCCTGATTTTAACTAACAGTTAAAAGAATAGTATTTTCTTAAAGTTGCATAGTTTTAGCTTTTCTTTTAGGTGAAGGATGCATTTTGAGTTAATTGCTTTAACTCTTGTGTGAGGGGAGGATGGAGGTTCATTTTTTTTCCCCATCCAGAGACCCAGCAAGGGCAGAGTCAGCACGAACATGCAAGACTGGATAGCTGTTGGTGATCACATAAGAGGGGTACCCCTTGCTGGATGGCATTAGGGGGGACAATGAAGGCATGGCTGGCCCCACATGGCTCCTGATGCTGATTGACAGCGTGTGTCCAGGCATGAGCTTAAGTCTTCTTTTACAACTGTCAGCTTGGCTAGGCCACAGTACCCAAATGTTTGTTCAAACATTATTCTAGATGTTTCTGTAAAGATACTCTTTAGATGGGACTAACTTTTACATTAGTAAACTTTGACTAAAGCCTACTTTGAGTAAAATTGCTTCACTCAAATTTTACTTTTTATAAAAGTTTATTTATTTATTTTTTGAGAGAGAGAGACAGAGTGAGTGGGGGAGGGATAGAGAAGGTGGTAGGGAGAGAGAATTGCAAGCAGGCTCTGTGCTGACGTGGGGCTTGAACTCACGAGCCATGAGATCATGACGTGAGCTGAAACTAAAAGTCAGATGCTTAAACAACTGAGCCACCCAGACACTCCTCAGATTTTACTTTGAATAAAGCACTTCCATAAGGTGGAATCAGTTGAAGACTGTGGGACAAAAAAAAGATCTTCCGTAAGTATGAGGGAATTCTGCCAGTAGACTGCCTTTGGACTTGAGCTCCAGTATCAATTCTTCCCTTGGTCTCTAGCTTGTCAGCCTACCCTGCAGATTTTGGACTCGCCAGCTCCCACAATCACATGAACTAATTTCTTAAAATCTATCTATCCATCCATCCATCCATCCATCCATCCTACTGCTTCTATACAAATGTGTGTGTGTGTGTGTGTGTGTGCGCGCGTGAGATATACAGAATCTATAGGTTCTGTTTCTCTAGAAAGCCCTGATTAATGATGCATGCACTTTTTATCAGAGTTTTAGAAATAGGAAAACTTAATCTGCAAGGCTATCTCAGAATATCTCCATCTCCACTTAAACTCATGGATTGAGGTTTTGTGTTTACTTCTACAGTAGATAGTTGTATCTAATTGTATCACAGAGGTAATAGTGGGACACTATTTTCAGACACTTGGTCCCGGGCTCTGTAACCAAGAAATAGGGCAGGATGGATGGCAAGGAGTTAATTGGCAGTCTTTGCCATAGATGGAAAATGACCAGCTTGGCAGGCCTTCTATGCATTCAATTCTTTACCCAAAATAGGGCCAAGCGATAGATGTACTTCTATTTGTGAGACAAAAATCTTTTCAAGATTTAGTGTGTGTCTTAATCCATTGAGGCTGCTCTAACAGAATACTAGACTAGGTAGCTTATAAGCAACAGAACATTATTTCTCACAGTTCTGGAGGCTGGGAAGTCAAAGATCAAGGTATTAGAATGAGAGGGAAGTTCTGGTGAGAGCCCACTTCCTGACTTACAGAGAGGCATCTTTTTTCACTGTGACCTCATATGGAGCAAGGGATCTCTCTGCAGTGCCTTTTATAAAGGCACTAATCTCATTCGTGAGAGCTCCACTCTCATGATCCAAGTACTTCCCAAAGGCCCCACCTCCAAATCCCATAATGTTGAGGATTATGTTTCAAAATACAAATTTTAGGGGACATAAGCATTCAGTCTCTAATGGTGTGGTTCTGGCCAGGTTTTGGAGAGTACATGTAGAAACTAGCTGGAGCAGTTTTGGCTACTTGGAGAAGTTATCTCTGCTTTCTCTCCCAACCTTCCCATTCTCTTTTTCCTTTCTCTCTTTGGACACACACTGTACTAGCATAGGCTTCAGTGGGCAATGGCTTTATTTCCCTGCTTGGGGTGGGAGGGCAGGTGCTCGGGCACAGGAGACCCCCTGCAGGGAGGCCCACTGTCATGCTGAGCTCTGCTGCCCTGGGCTCCACAAGAATGAAATAAATGTCTTCTCATATTCCAGGAACATTCTTCATTTGTCTCCTTAGATGCCAAGCACCGGCATTTTATTCCATGAGGCTTCACCAAGTCCTGAGACTTAGTGAAAGATTGATGGGATATGTACTGTCCGTGCTCTAAGGCCTTACCAAGGAGGTTCTTAGATAAAATGCATAGCACTTACTACATATCATGGAGGACTGAGGCTGACCCAATTTTTTGGTCTGTATTCTGGACAATAGTGGATGAAACCAAAGAACAGACAGTCATCTTTGTGGCTTAGCATTACTAGCACTTGATGATGACTTAAAGTCTTAAGCCATGACTTTTCAAGTGCTCTCCAGAGTTGGAAAGCAAAAGCAATAAACTCGAGGACATTTTGCATAGCTGAGAAGAAAGTTATTTAAAGCACATTATCAGGTAAATATTTACTTTTTGATGTTGCAGAGTTGGAAGCTGCATTCCTCAAGGATGTTAACCCATTAACTCTCCCATTAGAGCTAATACCTGAAAAACAGAGACATGTTTGTCCAGATCTACCTTCAGACCCCCAAGGCTGTCTTCTCATGTGTATAATATAGCCACTTCTGAGTTCTAATGAGGAGGCAGGTTCCATTTGAAGGTGTGCATTAGGTAACTCGATAAGTACGCTTGATTTGCAAATGGCAGTCTCAATCCATTAGGATTTTATAAAATATCCTTCACGGTGTAACTCATTTCCTTTCTAAGGGTGCCTTTAAAGATTGTGTATTTGCAGTATTTTAATAGTTTAACTGGAGGCCAACTTTATAACATACATATAAATATATATATATATCTATAAACATATATAACATATATATAAATATATATATAAATATATATATTTAACATATATACATATATAAATAAAACATATATAAATATATATATATCTATATATAAAGATATATAATAATATTTAGGCACATTATGAAACTTAGTAAGTTATGAAATATTCAGAAACAGACTTATTCCAAGGGGAAAAAACTTGTACATTCTTCGTTTTCTATAAATTTTCAAGTCCTTGCAAGAAGAGAATGATTAAGAGGCGCCTGGGTGGCTCAGTCAGTTAAGCGGCCAACTTCGGCTCAGGTCATGATCTCACGGTCTGTGAGTTCGAGCCCCGCGTCGGGCTCTGTGCTGACAGCTCAGAGCCTGGAGCCTGTTTCAGATTCTGTGCCTCCCTCTCTCTGACCCTCCCCTGTTCATGCTCTGTCTCTCCCTATCTCAAAAATAAATAAAACGTTAAAAAAAAATTTTAAAAAGAAGAGAATGATTAATCCTCTCCTCTTCTCTTAATATTTTTAAATGAACCATGTCCTAGCTAAGTGGGAGCTGCAGGGGAGACATTTTATCTGCACCAATTAGGATAAGGTTTTAAAAATCCCCAGGGTAGCTGATCAGGTCTCCCGCCCATCCCAGTAAATCGGGGAGAGGAGAGAGGCTCTGTGTGAATGAGACGTGGAGGAGGGGGAAGACGGCAGTGAATTGAGGGGACTCATCAAACACACATACAGCTTCTTTCTTTTTCTCAAAGATAAAATGACTCCATAGACTGAGATTATGACGATGATACCTCACTGCACTGTACAAGTATCACTGAACTCTGGAAACCTAGAATCAAGACAAGACCAGAGAAAAGAGATAATGGCATTAAGAAAAAATAAATTCTTCCTTCTATTTCCTCTCCCTTCCTCTCTCCTCCCCTCCCACCTCCTCTCCTTTCTTTCTTCTTCCTCTGCTTTATCTCTCCTCTAATGGTTTGTAGCCACATTTAAAAAGTAAAAAGAAACATTCATTTTAGTAAAAAAAAAAATATTTAACACAATCTACCCCAAATATTATGTGTTAACATGTGATCACTATAAAAGCTAATGAGCTATTTTGCATTTGTTTCTTTTCTGTTTTTGTTTTTTTGATACTAAATTTTATGTCGGTGTGTATTTTACACTTGTAGCACATCTCACTTCAGACTTGGCCATGTTTCAAGTACTCAGTGGCCACATGCGGCTCCTGGCTACCACATTGGACCGCACAGATCTGAGGAAAGGCAACAGAAGTAACTATGTGGTTGATCGTAGTTTGGGGAGATTATTTCTGACGCCGTGAAAAGAGATAATTGTTAAGTGCTAGTTTATAAATGCCCTGAACTTCAACTGCATGTTTTGATATTTAATGACCTCAACTCTGCATGGCAACGATGTATCAAACAAAATTTCCTTTCAGAGAGCCATGAATGAATTTGCCAGGCAGAGTATTCCCAAATTCTGTTGAAGGCTGTGGGTAGCAGGGACACAGGGCTCTCAGTGTGGCTTGGCAGTCTGGAGAATATACAGTGCTCATCCTACTTATGATACAGTGACCTAGATTGTCCAGGGCTGGGAGGGTCGTGCAATTTGGTAGCAATAACTCGCTCAAAACACCCAAAAGGCATAAAGTGGCATAAAGGCAGTAGTAGGGTAAAGTTCCGAAAGAATACTGCTGTATTTATATGAGACAATATCTCAGAACACCAAATTGTAGATGGCAAGTGGAGTCTTGGGTTGATTTTGCTCTTTAATTGAATGTGGCTAATTCGGGGCTAAGAAGACATCCACATTTCCCTTTCGAGCGTTTCCTAAATTAGAAGTGTTCAGTATGCCGTTTGGCTTTCCTGGGGCTGCAGAGATTAGAACATGGGGTTTGCAGCAGTGTGACCTGGAAGAGTGACCCGTCCCATCTGCTTCCACTATGGCCCCTCCAGCCTCCCCACTGTGGGGCGGCCAGCATGAATTTATGAAGACACAATCTGATTAATTCGTTCAAAAGCAAACAAGCATAACCAGTCAAAAGAACCAGTACTGTAACTTGAGATTCTCAGGCCTGCAGAGGAGTCTCTGGAGAACCTGCAGGATGGGGCTTAGCACCATCCCCTCCAGCCACGTCCTATACAACTTTGTGCTTACTCACCACCCCCAGCCAGTCGGTTCCCCACACACCCTGCTCAGTCCCACTGCAGGACCTTTGCACCTGCTAGCAGCATGCCAGGCAAGAGGGCAGACGTAGAGCTTAGGCGAGCTGCAGGATCACAGACAACCTCTCCATGCATGCCTGTTTCCTCATTTGTAAAACGGTGTATATAATAGCACACCTGCCTCTCAGAGCTGATAGGAAGATTACACGCATTAATGAATGTGAGTACTTAGAAAAGTATCTTGCGTTGAAAGCTAGAAAAAAAATGTAGGTTTATTACAAACTCATTTATCAGCAAAACGTGATGTGAACGGACATGAGGCCATTGGTGTTTATCTGTCCTGCTTATATGATAAATAAGTGTTTTCTGCAGAAATGCTGATAAATTATAAGGTGGTGCCCAGACCCTGCTGAGAATTTCAGATATAATATGGTGTGTGCACTGTATTCTATTTCTAAAGCCTAAAAACTGAATTCTTGGAACATATCTTTCCCCAGTAGTTTTGTATAGGGGGTTGTGCACTTGTATGTCTCCTGTGCAACATTCAGCTTTTACCTCTCTCCAGAGGCCTCTGACCATCCTACCGAGGGAGGTCCCTCTATTACAGGACGCTGTGGACCAGTCCTCAGAGAACTTACTATCTGTAATCATCTTACTTGTTTTGTGGCTTTAACGACCATTTATTTCCTGACAGATCCAAAAATTATAGCTCTAATGAGGACTGCTCCCCTGAACAGATTGCATTTACAAGTGACCACCTGATTGCCTCCACCTGAAGGTCTAGACCTTGAACTTCCAGTCTATCCCTCTACCCTGCCCTTCTTGCATTTTACCCCCTGTGGTTCATGGCATCTCCATCCTTTCCAGTTGTTTAGGACAGAATCTGTGGAACCTCCTTGTCTGCCCTCTGCTCCCATACTCCACACCTGTGCCACAGCAAATCCTATTGGTTTTGCCTTCAAAGTCTGTGTGCAC
Organism: Panthera leo; assembly: GCF_018350215.1. Classification (NCBI taxonomy): domain Eukaryota; kingdom Metazoa; phylum Chordata; class Mammalia; order Carnivora; family Felidae; genus Panthera; species Panthera leo. Next base: position 183,373,133 of record NC_056686.1, read on the forward strand.
TCTGACCCCTCTCACCACCATTGCTCTGGTATGAGTCATCACGGCCTCTTGCCTGGATTCCTGCCATGGCCTCATGACCCTCATGCTTCCTCTTCCATCCACAGTCAGTCTGTCCTCCAAGATGACTTTCCTCCCATGGGCCTCAGGCCTTTCCCAGTGAGCTACCCTCATGGCCTCCTCTACTCTCTGGCCTCATCTCCTGCCCCCTCACTGCTCACTCTTTCCACTGACCTCCCTGCTCTTGCCCCAGACCTTACCACCATTCTGTCTAGAAAGCTTCTCCCCAGGTTTGCTCCCTAATGTTTTCAAACACTTGTTCAAGTGTTCAAACCCTTCTCAGAGAGTCTTGCCTGACTGCAAATCTCCATGGCCCTCACATTCCCAGGCCCCTTGCTACTTATTCTGACATAATTCATAGTTTATGACACTTTCAACATGCTCTTCTGGACCCAGTTTATGTACCTTCCAGGATTCAGCAGACCCCAATTTTCTTCTCAGTGCTACTGATGATCCTCCAGGAAGACCACCTGACATCAGGTGGTCACAGAGGGGAGGGTTAGGTCTTGCCGGAGGGTAGACTCGTGGAGCTCTGCCACTATCTTGGCAGGACAGCAAGATGCCCACTGCATTGGGCAGGTGGCCCTCTGAGGTAGCTGCTCCTGGTCCCTCGTGTCATGCTCAGACCCCCCCCCCCCCCCCCCCCCCCGCCAAAGCAGCCTTGCATCACGTCTCACACTTCTATGCCTCTGGTGTTCCAGATGTTGCTGAGGATTGAGAGTTTGTGGGACATCTGTATAGCACTCATGCAGACACCAGCTTCCTTGGCTCACCCTTGGGACTGAGCCGTGGGGGCAGGTGTGGAATGCTGTAGCTCACCTGCTCTGTGTTCATGTGGTGCAGAGTCTGCTGTTTCTATTGTGGGTCTTGCTCTTCTAGTGGCAACTGGGAGAGGACAGATGGCCCAACCTGTAAGACAGTGGACTTGATGGTCCATGGGGCAAACTCCATCTAAAATGTCGCAAGAGCCTTTAGTTACATTTTTCTCCCTTCCGGTTCTGGTTATCTATTGCTGAATAATAAGCAATCTTAATGGTTCAAAATAACAACAATTATTTATTTTGCTCTTGAATTTGTAATTTGGCCAGGGATTATTGGGAACAACCTATCTGTGTTCCACTGGTACTGAAGGGCCCACTGTCAAGATTGCTCACTCACTTGCTGGCTGGTTGGTGCTGGCTCTTGGCTGGGAGGCTTGGTTCCTCTCCATGTGGGGACTCCCCACGGGACTGGCTGAGTTTCCCACAGCATGACCACTGGGTTCAGGAGCAAGCGTTCCAAGAGCCAGGAGGTGGGAATCACCCACTACTTAAGGCCAGGACCTAGAAACTTGTACTGATACTTGTCACTTCTATATTCTCTTGGCCAAATAGCCACAGAACTATCCAGATTCACAAGAAGGAATGTAGAGACGCCAGCTCTCAGTGGGAGGAGGAGTGTCAGAGAAGTTGTGGCTATTTTTAATCTGCCATGCTTCTTTCCTTGATGAATTGGTCTGAGACAGTAATTCATGAGACTTTGCATAAGACCTAGTATGGCTGTGCTTTTCATGAAGCTATAGCCAGCTGATAAACCAGCCCCCTGAATTTGTTCTCCTTTGCCTGCCTCATCCTCTTTTCTCTCATTCCTGCTTATGTGGATTTCACTTTCAAAGAAAGCATTAGTCATAAGGTTTTGCTCAGGTTCTGTTCTGTGTTGAAGGGAACCCAGTGTAAGTCACATACTATATACTTTAATTTTTAACTTCGTTTATTGTCTATCTCCCCTGTTAGTATATAAGCTCCTTATAACAGAGTGCGTGTGTGTGTGTGTGTGTGTGTGTGTGTGTGTGTGTGTGTGTTTGTTGTTTTGTGTAAGGTTGTATTGTTAGAACGTTGTAGGACAGTGTCTGGCTCACCAAAGGTACTCACTAAATATTAGTTTAACAAATGAATGTTTACCTGAATGTTATCTGTTTCCCCCACTAGAATGTAATCTCCACAAGGGCAAGGACATTGCCACTTGTCTCAACACTGTTTTTCCAGCTCCAACAATAGTGTGTGGCACATACTAACTCTCAATAAGTGTTTTTAAATGAATACATGAACAAAGCCAGGGGAAAGCAATACATAGATTCTTCTGGAGGGAAACATAGTCATTGCAAATCAGGGATGTACACATGGAAGTTTTAGAAAAGCCCAGGATAACTCAGATGGATCCACCCAAGATTATCACACTTGAAAGGTAACAGTTTCAGTGGAATTTTCATGGGCTCTTTGGGATGTTATTACACAAACATTTCAAAATTGAATTTTGATGGTGTTGGAAAAGAAGAGCAAGATACAGCCACCATGGCCCATGACCCCTCAGTTGCAGTCGCCTAGCGGGGCTATTTCAGGTGTGCCCTCCAGGGGGCTGGATCCTTCCCCATTCCCTTGGCATGCCTTTATCTTTCTGGAACATGTATTCCTAAGAGTATTACCTTGGTCTCACCTACGCTGTTTTGGCTGATTCAAGTTGCTCCTTGGTGAGTTTTGTATGAGGGTTTTTGTGTCTTCACCTTTTCCACCCGTTCAATCGCAGTCGACTTTTTCATTAAAATTGGGAGCTTATATGGGAGCAGATACAGTTAAGCCTTTGTGATCTATGCCAGTCAAGACATCAGGAGAAAACAGGGTGCACTCTGAGATCGTTGAAAGACACTTCATATTCTAGAGGCTGTTTACAGAATTTCCATACACGGGGAGCTGTATGCTGGGAACTAGCCCAGCAGCTGGAGCCAGTAGTCAGTTCTCGGACCACTGTGCAGCCCTAGGGAAGAGTACAGATAAAGGCCCGCATGTCACAAATCAGAATATTTCAAAGTTACAATTCCAGATAACATGCTGTTGAATAAAATCTGTCCTACCTCAACAAATAGGGTGCTTGGGTCATGACCCAGAGGGCTGGATCTGCATGTAGAATTATTGCCCTCTTCTGAGTTACAGGCCACAGAGGCAGAACATGGTGGTGAGGGCCAGCCACCCAGTAATACCGCCCCTTCTATCCTTCTCCAGCTCTGTGCATGCAGCAAACACCTCTGCCAGCTCATGTGCAGACACCCCCACCCATGCATCCGAGCTGCACAAACAGCTGCCTTTTAGACACTCTTGGGTCTAGGGGTACACACAGAGTCACAGCCATCCCCCTACCCCCCGAGACAGGACCGAAGGTAAGATCTGTGCAGACAATGGAAGCTGGCTTGGATCTTTTGGGGTGGGGGATTCCAGTTTCTGAGTGTACAGCCTGTCCTACCAGCCGGGACATCGGTGAAGGTGGGTCAGTGATCCCCTGTGCCTGTGTCTATTAGTCGCAGCAGAGTTATACCGACTTTACGTGCGGAGGGAGAAGGAGGGTCTGTAGATTGCGCTGCCCTTGAGCAGGGATGACCTTCTTTCTAGAGACATAGTCAAAGGCAAATGACCTTGTAGGAGGGGAGCAAGGGACATATCCTCCTGCTGATAGCAGGGGTCTCCAAGGCTACCCCCAGCTATAATGCAGGGGGCTTGGGAGTCATGGTGATGGAGCTTCCCCAGGAAGATAGCAGCAAGGAATCTGGAGAGGAAGAGCACAGGTGCCAGGCTCAGGCTGCATTGGTGAACGATGCAGGCCAAGATCTCCAACCTTAGCCACAGTATCTGCTTTCCAAACACCAGGAAAGACGAAGGTAGCAATGCCCATGGCCTGACATTGACTGGACCTCAGAGAAATCCCCCAGGGAGCCTGGGATATGCCTACCCTTTGACCTTCATGCTTTTTAAGAGTTGAACACCTGAAGCCACCTGGGAGGTGGGAAGAGGCACAAAGGGTTCAGCGATGGTATGAGCGGATATGGTCACTTCATTAAGCCTTTGAGACAGTTGTTTATAAGGCATTGTTCAAACTACTTCATTTTGTGACTTTTAAGAACATGCGGCTAATTAACACAAGTAACCATTCATACCCACTGATACTTTTGTGCAACTGTTTTAGGCAAGGCACCGCGCCAGGACTGGTCGCAGCCTGTGCTCCGCAGAGCTGGTAGTCTCCACAGGGAGTCTCAGACTCCAGGCACAGTGCTCTGAGTTTGCCATTCTTGGAATCTCGCCCTGTTCCCTCTTTCCTCCCACCTCCCTCTTCTCGCTTCCTCTGGGCACTGAGAAAAAGTCAGATGGACTCAGAACTAAAGGGAACTTCTCTGTGTGAGACATACGACAGGGAGAGAAGAGAAGAGAGATGGTGAAAATGGGGATGCGTCAGGTAGCTCAAAATGTTGTGCCCAGTGAAGCAGACGGAGCTCAAGGGGGGAGGGAGGAGGAGGAGAGAGGTGATAGACCAGGAAGCAGTGAGCATAGAGCAGGTAGGGGGGTGAACACAGGACTGTCTCATCTTTTACTCAGTCATTCATTTTCTGAGTACCCTTTTCCTTGTTCATTCAAACACCATGTATGTTACTGGGCTCCCGCGGGATGTGTGTGAGGTCTCTGATGTGCACTAATGCTTTCAGTGTCTCAGATCCTGGTTATTCTTGGCGTCTTTGTAGGATTCCTTTGTAAGCTGCTTGAAACAATCTTATGGTTTCAGGCCTAAGGTGAGGCGAGTGAAGCGGGGCACTTACCTTGGGCACCAAAAAACTTGACGATCAAGACAAATAATATTTTAATGTAGTAATCTTCAAAAATCAAAATTAATGCAAAAAAATCCACGATGAATACAGTCTTAAAAAATTTAAAAAAGGCTGGGCGCCTGGGTGGCTCAGTCGGTTAAGTGTCCGACTTTGGCTCAGGTCATGATCTCATGGTTCACGAGTTCGAGCCCCACGTTGGGCTCTGTGCTGACAGCCTGGAGCCTGCTTCCGATTCTGTGTCTCCCTCTCTCTCTGACCCTCCCCCCATTCATGCTCTGTCTCCCTCTGTCTCAAAAATAAATAAACGTTAAAAAAAAATTTAAAAAAAATAAAAAAAAGGCAAGATCAATATTCTAGAGCTGAAACAAAAGAACAGCTATGTTCCCATCACTAGTGAAACTTCTACAGGTTCCTTATAGTCAAAGACAAAGGGAAGACGTGTAAGGAAAGATGCCAGCCAGGGCAGCTGTTACTATGCGAGATGCGCTGCCTTTGCAGGTCTGTTGCCACAGCGGGTCTGAGTTCGCCCGTGCTCTCGGAACGATTCTGTGGCAGGTTCGTGCTGCCATCTAGTGGTGAGATGTGATATAAGCCACCCTCCGTGAAGGATTCTCTTGGGGGCAACACGTTCAAACCTGGAAAAGGCAGAGATAGACAAATATCAGAAACTCTCTGGATCAACACGTTTTTGGAGCTGTATTTAAGTCCAACCTATTGTGTGGCATTCTGTTTTTCTCCCTTTTGTTAAATATAAATTGAGCTCCAGTGTTTAAGAAGTGTGGCTGGGTCCCGGGCATGGGTATGGAATGATGAATAAGCGTGGCGGAATGTTTGTCCTAGGAGAGCTCTTTTAAAGTCTGAGAAGGAGACGATTCATGTAGCATCCCATTTTATTAAAAACAAACGCGAACAGAAAAGAAGTCTGGAGAGAGTTGTAGAGAGTGAGTGATTTGTCTAACATAACTGGTTGGCAGGAGAGTCGGACTTAGAATTCTTTTGGGTACACTTCCCATGGTACGTTGTTTTCCTTGCACCTTAGAGAAAACTTGTCCTTACCATGCTAAGACAAACATTGTAAAACTCTTCCTCTTATGTTCTTTGTGGGAGGAGTAATTGGAGCATATTTGAGAAATGGATTAGGGAGGGAAATCCGCTGCATTTCTGCCAATAGTAACTCCAGCCTGACTTAAATCAATTGCTTCTACTGAGAAAGATGCCCCATGAGTACCTCAAAGTCAAGATGATCTAAAATTTATGAATTATGTTTGTAATTTATTTAACTAACACTGGAAAGAGAGAAGTGATAACTTACCCCTTGCCCTTGAGCCAACAACTATGTCATTCACCCTCTTTTTTTTTTTGGAAACTGAGCTGCTCCCCATTTCAAGTCTCAAAAAGACCCTGGCTTCGGGGAATTACCCCTAGACACTCCTCCTCCCAATCTCTTGAAAATAACTTCAGTTTTCTAGGTGTAGGGCGTTAAGTGTTCCTCCAACAATGCTTACTATGTTAGTGCTTCTTATTTAAGATAAAATTGTAAACTGATAAAGCAAAATAGGCTGATTAAGGGTTCAGCTGCACACATATTTAATATATAACGTATTAGGTTTTTATCACGAAGATTTTCGAACATGCATAAATACAGAGATTGTAATGAACCCCAGCATGTCCATCACTCAGTTTACCAGCATTAGCGTCTCTTATTTAGCAAGATTCTGCCATATTTAATTCATCTTTAATTGCCTTGTATTTTAATTTCTGAGGAATTTAAACAGATATCAGACATTTAACTGTTTTTTTTTTTTTTAATAATTAATTAGGGGCTCCTGGGTGGCTTGGTTGGTTGGGCGTCCAACTTCGGCTCAGGTCATGATCTCACAGCTCGTGGGTTCGAGCCCTGCATTGGGCTCTGTGCTGACAGCTCAGAGCCTGGAGGCTGCTTCAGATTCTGTGTCTCCCTCTCTCTCTCTCTGCTCTTCCCCTGCTCACACTGTGTCTCTCTTGCTCTCAAAAATACATAAACATTAGAAAAAAAGTTTTAATTAATTATTTGTTTTTAATTCACATCCAAGTTTGTTAGCATATAGTGCAATGATGATTTCAGGAGTATATTCAGTGATTCATCTCCTATGTATAACACCCAGTGCTCATCCCAGTAAGTGTCTTCCTTAATGCCCCTTACCCATTTAGCCCATCCCCCCCCACCCAAAGCCCCTCCAGCAACCCTGAGTTTGTTCTCTCTATTTAAGAGTCTCTCATGTTTTGTCCCCCTCCCTGTTTTTATATTATTTTTGCTTCCCTTCCCTTATGTTCAACTGTTTTGTATCTTAAATTCCACATGTGAGTGAAGTCACATGATATTTGTCTTTCTCTAACTGACTTATTTCACTTAGCATAATACCTTCTAGTTCCCTCCACGTAGTTGCAAATGGCAAGATTTCATTCTTTTTGATTGTCGACTAATACTCCATTGTATGTATGTATGTATATATATATATATATATATATATATATATATATATATATATATACCACATCTTCTTTATCCATTCATCCATCAATGGCCATTTGGGCTCTTTCCATACTTTGGCTATTGTTGATAGTGCTGCTATAAACATGGGGGTGCATGTGTCCCTTTGAAACAGCACACCTGTATCCCTTGGATAAATGCCCAGTAGTGCAATTGCTGGGTTGTAGGGTAGTTCTATTTTTAGTTTTTTGAGGAACCTCCATACTGTGTTCCAGAGTGGCTGCACCAGTTTGCATTCCCACCAACAATGCAAAAGAGATTCTCTTTCTCAGCATCCTCGCCAACATCTGTTGTTGCCTGAGTTGTTAATGTTAGCCATTCTGACAGGAGTGAGGTGGTATCTCATGGTGGTTTTGATTTGTATTTCCCTGATGATGAGTGACATTGAGCATTTTTTCATGTGTCTATTCGCCATCTGGATGTCTTCTTTGCAGAAACGTCTATTCATGTCTTTTGCCCATTTCTTCACTGGATTGTTTGTTTCTTGGGTGTTGATTTTGCTAAGTTCTTTATAGATTTTGGATACTAACCCTTTATCTGATATGTCAGACATATCACTCTTAATATGTCATTAGGAATTCCTCAAAAATATGGACATTTTCTTACCATAAGGCCATGACGATGCCGAATACAATCAACAATAATTCCCGAGTAGCACCCAAAATTCAGCCTATAATAGAATTTCCTCAAATGGCTCTGAACCAACTACTGTTGGTTTGTTCAGATATTGATTCAAACAAGGCGCAGACATTACATTTGTTTGCTATGTGTCTTAAGTCTCTCTTAGTCTGGACAGTCCTTTCCCCCACCCCCTGCCATGACTTATAAAAACCAGGTCAGGTATCCTGAAGAATGTCCCCACTTCACATGTGTCTGTTTGCTCCCTTGTGGTGGCATGTAGCTCCTTCTGCTCTCCGCCACGACTCCTGTGAATGGATGTTAGCTCTAGAGGTCTGGTTATATTCAGGTTCTATTTTTTCCCCTTTCCCCCTCCCTGCTTTTGCAAGAAAACTTCACAGGTGAGCTGTGTCCCTCATACAGCAACACACACCAGGAGGCTCACAATGTGTGGGTATTTCAGTGCTGGTGTGCATAGGTACTTCTCCAAAATTGTATTTAAAGAAATACTTCAAGCAGAAATTTTGAAAGAATAGGACAACACATACTTTCGTCATCTGGTTTCATGCATGGTGACATCAACTGTTAAATTTTTGCCTTATTTGCTTTATCTCTTCTCTCTTTTCAGCCCTCAGTGACTACATCATCATAATCATATCTGAGAAATTTAGCAGTGATGCAGTGATATTATCCTATATACAGTCTAATTGAAAATTTCTCCAATTGTTTTAGTAACGTCTTTTGTAGCTTCTTTTTATGGTTCAGCATTTAATCAAGGCTCATGTTTGCATTTAGCTCTCTGTCTCCTAAGTCTCTTTCACCATTTCCCTTGTCTTTTGTGTTCAGAGTGTTTCCAGTTTTGAAGTGCCCAGACCAACTATCTTATAGAATTCCATTTGGTGAGACTCAGGTTTGGCAAGAATAATCACGTGGGTGATGTTGCATCCTTCCTATTGTCTTAGATCTGAAGGCACTGCAGTGTCCATTTGTGCCATTATTAATAGGGCCAAGGTTAACCCCCTGATTAGGTTTATTAGTCAATGTTCTTTAGAGGAACAGAACCAATAGAAATATATATATGTATATATATATATATCCAATATCTTATTTATATGTATACACACACACACACACACACACACACACACACACACACACAATAAGGGATTGGCTCAAGCAGATAGAGAGGCAGTGAAATCCCAAGATAGGCAGTCAGCAGGCTGGAGATCCTGGACTGCCCATGGTATAGCTCCAGTGCAAGTTTGAATGCCCAAACCAGGAGAGCGGATGATACAAATTCCAGTCTGAAAGCCAGCAGGCTTGAGACCCAGATGAACCAGTTTTTCAGTTCTGGCCTGAAGGTGGGAATAGACCAGTGTCCCAGATCAGCAGGCAAGCTAACAGAATTCCTGTGTACTTAAGGCGAGGTCAGCCTCTCTTGTCTTAGTCAGGCCTTCACTGGAGGAAGGCCATCTATATAGGAGAGAGGGAAATTCACTTTGCTCACACTACCAATTCAGATATTAATCTCATCCCCAAACACCCTCACAGACACACCCCAAATAACAGCTGACCAATTTTCTGGGCACCCTGTGGCCCAGATAAGTTAATGTAAAGTTAACCACTTCAGGGTGTCTACCATGTACAGCCACCTTTCCCGAATGGAAATGAGTGAGAACGCCATGTGTGATATTCTGTGACTGTGACTATTCTCCCCACAGTGTTTTACCCAACAGATTTTTAAACTGCTGAAAGGTGCTACAGAGTGCTTCGGATAATTGAAAAGATGGATAGCTTCCTTCGACGTCAAAAACTTCCTGCAGAATTTGGTTCAAAGTTAAGGTCCAGATTAGCAAGCTAAAGGTCGGAGATGTATGTGGATCCGAGGGGGAGCGACAGTGTAGGGCCAGGTGAGGGCAGGCACAGGGCTGTCCTGACTGGCCACAGGCAAAAATTGGCGAGAACTCCCAGTTTTCTCACTGGACTCTCCTCAAAAGCAAGGGAGCCAAAGCCTCCTGCGAAGAAGGTAGGAGGGGGTGGTGACCCTGTCAGGAGTTATCTGAGGGGGAGCCCGCAGTTCTCATTTAGCACGGAGAACTCTGGAAACATTCCTGAAGAAAGGATTTCTCACTGTGTTGCATGGTGACATCTTATGATGCCTGGTTCTGGGCTTCTCAGCTCTGACACTCCATGCATGGAGCCAAGATACTATGGCAGGAAGGCAGGGTCTGGGAGCCACCCCCTGACCTTGTTGTAATCGTTCATTGGTGCTGGAGTGGAGCACTGACTCAGCAACCTTGCCTTGGCTGAGGAAGCCCCAACAGTGCAACCCTGCCTGGTCTGGGCAGCTGCAGTCTCTTCTTTGATGAAAGAAACTCCCCTCCAGTGTTACTCTTCTCCTCTGAAGCTTTGCTTTATTGATGTTGTTGCAAGCCTGTGTAGGATATTTATCCAACCATTGTCGCTCAACACCTCACTCGATGGCATTCCAAAAGCTTATTTCATCTTAGGAATTTGATTTATCCTCCCCCCTCCCCTTATTTACCCCAACTCCGCCACTATGGACACCAAAATACCTTACATTTTACAGCACTTTATATGTTTAAAAAAGGAATTCCTTACTTCTTTTTTTTTCAAGTAGACTCCACACCCAGCACAGAGCCCAACACTGATCTCACACCCTGAAATCAATACCTGAGCTGAGATGGAATCTGAATCACCCAGGTACCCTAAGAATTCCTTACTTTTTTATTTTATCCTCTCAGTAACAAGGAGATAGTGTTGACTATTTATTTTCTGTAAACAGAGGCAAAGGCAAGTAACTCGATGAAAATCCCAAGCAAACAACCCAGGTTTCCTAAGCATTGGTCTAGTGGGAGGGACTCTGGAGCAGACAGAGGCCTGAGGCCACAGCTGTGGATCTCTTCCCGAGGGTATCTTCCTGCTCCTATTACAGACTGAAACTTTGTTATCCTTAGTTGGGTGCAAGGACTCAGTTACTTTCTAAGCAATGTCTATTTCACAAAGATGTTGTGACAAGTTTGCTCACCCTTACCTCTTCCTCCACCATACTCGCCCACACGCACACACACGTGCATGACGCACATGCACACACGCGCAGAAGAAATCAACTTTACTATGTCCTCTATTGATTACTCTGAAGAGTATTGACTTAGGAAGTATCAGAAATAAAATCAATGGGAAGATCAATCCCAGGCTAATTTGCTCATAAACTCTGATGTACAAGAGGTTCAAGCTAATTTACATAAGACTTTATGGTAAGAATGCTGATCAGCCCTTCCGGTTCTGAGTAGAATTTCTTTTATTTCTGTATTAGCTCACTCCTAATTATTTTTTCTATTCCTCTTTCCTACTTATCCAGAATTTTATAGATAAAATCATTGTAATTAACCATAATACCAATGGCAATTTTTATTGTTTAATTATAAGTTAGTAATATTTTATATTTGAATTACTACAACTTTTCACTGAGAACCTCTTTTTTTTAAGGTTTATTTTGAGAGAGAGAGAGAGAGAGAGAGGAAGCAGGGGAGGGGCAGAGAGAGAGGAAGAGATGGAATCCCAAACAGCTTCCACTCTGTCAGTGCCTGACTCGGGGTTTGGGTTCGATCTCACAAACTGTGAGATCATGACCTAAGCTGAGGTCGAGTTGGCTTAACCGACTGAGCCACCCAGGTGCCATACTGAGAACCTCTTAAGGGGGATCTTTGGATCTTCCATCACTGTCAGTATTATTTATGGCATTATCCCTGTTTTCTGATACCCATAGGATGATCCTGACCCATCCTCAGGGTTTTTCTTAATCCGTCAACTGACTTTGCCTTCCTCCTTTATCCCCTCAGCTACCTACTGTGCTTACACATCGGCTCCCTGATTCCCCTTGTGCGGCAAAGGAGGCAATCTCACTTTGCTGACTGCCTGTCTAGCCACCTCCCAAGGCAGAAAGTGAAGTAATTCATGCAGATCTTCACGGATCCTTCGCGGATCCTTCATGGACTCCATCTTCTGCATCTCCCTTTGCAATCACTTTGCAGCATTTTAGCACTGTGACCCTCTGGGGAAAAACTCATGAATGAAGACTTGACCTATGTGTTGGATGGACACAGCCAGGAAGGCTGTTGGAATGAGAACTCATTTTTTTTTTTTTTATGTGCTCAGGTTATTAGTAAATATTTAATGCTTTGATGACTTTTGCTTTTGTAAGCAATATGGCAACTTTAGGAAATCATATAGTTAATGCTTGGATAACAAAGATCTATGATATTAAATAAATATTGTGGACTAAATTTCAAGATGTCCAACCTAACCCACGATTCAAAATATAAAATTCATAGTCAGCCTGCTTGGCCATCTGGAAGCATGGAGCAGCATCGGACCGTCTCTCCAAGACTGGAGATTGTGCACGTTGTGAGCTTAGAAGGCTCACCAGCTGCTTAGGCTTCTCTGTCCAGATGTCAGTTCTTCCTACAGGGGCTCACCTTTTATTGAGAAGTGAACTTTCCACCTCTCCATGTCTTGAGGACATGAACCACTGAGTAAAATGCCAGCAATAGGGGCTACAGGATTCTTTCTGCCTCCTGGAATTGGAACAGACCTGAACACATCCATTCCACAGAGAGTCTAACTTATTTGCTTCATAAAAGGGGAATTGGGAAGCTGGTTCCCATGAGAATAGGTAGTGGCTACAGGCCACATTAATTAGCAAAAAAAGCCAGTAGACAGGTGTTTTTTGCTTTCACCTGTAGAAGTTCTGGTGGATCCTAGTGGAAGGATGCCTCCCTTGGTAGTACACTTGGAACTTTGATCATTTGAAGAAACCAGGGCCACACCCCAGTTCTGGAGTTCCTAGAGAGTGAACACATTCCCTCCTTGGAAAGTATGTGTTTTTCTTTAACTCACAGTAAAGTGGCCCCTGGGGGTTTCCTTGCCAACCATCTCCAAACTCTGCCTCCCATTGGTTTTGCCCTAATTGTTACTTATTTAAGATATAAGAAAATATAATCCTTATGTACCATATTCCATAAATTTAACTAATAAAAATGTTGTTTCATAAGAGCCTTTTGAAGTCCAAGAAAACTTTGGAATAATTTTTATGAGACTTTAAAAATCTTTCTTCTTAGAGACAGGAAGTTTCATTTTGCCAAGAATAAATGAACTCAAATAGCAAAGGGATTGGCTTGACTTGACATGCCAAACCCACAGTGTTTCAGTGGCTTCCTCCCTTGGCCAAGTGCATTTTCAAGGCCTGAGAGTCTGCGCTGGTATCTAAAGTTTCAGATGAACATGTTAGTATTTTTAAGTAATTATTTTACTCCACCAGTTGCTCTCGATGTAAAAAGTTTCACTTCTTTTTTGAACCAATTTGATTCTACAGGCAAAAAGAGAGAGATTATTGATTTTACAAATCATACCTTTATTCGAGTTTGTTAAAGTTACATAGAAAAATGTTGAATTTAATTTCCTTTTTGGTATTTCCTTGAATGTTCTTACTTTCTTCTTTTATATTAACTTTAGATAATTTAATTTTTTTTTCATAACCAGATTTTGAAACATTTTCTAGGGGCGTTTCCTAAAAGAAAAATTATAATAACATAATTATGTTGGCAGTCATAAAAAACAATCCATGAAAACTTCAAAGAAAGCATATTATGTCATCTGAGGACTCAACATGCTCAAAGAAGTTTTTCTAAGATGAGCATAAAATAATAGCAAATTCTTTTACCATTTTAAGATAAGTTATTAATCAAGGGAAAAAACCCATTTCTCTGCATCCCTTTTCTCCACTCTTGGCACCTCATTTTTCATCAGAGCATGTGTCTCTGGTTTTATTTGCTTATTCTGTATTTTCCTGCTCTTCCTGAACTGCCACCATTCATTCACTTTCAGTCTTGCTTGTTATTGTTGTTGTTGCTGTCATTATTGATCTCATCCTCCTCCTTCTCTTCCTCATCACCTTCTCCATCAGTTCATACTACCCTGCCCTCTTTTTCCTTGTCCCCACCATGTTCCTTCATTGCCCATCTCTTTTCAGCTCTATACACTTCTCAGGGTCCTCGTCCCAGCCAGCCAGCCAGTCAGCAAATACCCAGCTCCAGGTTTCCTGATCACCACTCAAAGAAAGATGCAAAATCTTACCTTTCGCCCCAACCAGAGGTGTTGGGTGCATAGACATCTTCCTCATTCCTGGTCTCTTCCCAGTCAGTAAGTCAGGACAGCCCTTGGCCCTTGGCATCCCATACATTAAATTCACTTCTATGATGGTTGCTCAGGGAAGGCAAACTGTGTGCTAGGCAGGGGGCAGGTGCTTTGTAGCCAAAGATGAGTAAAAAGGGGCTGATCACTGTAACAGGGGCATGGGCAGGAGCCCTAGAGGAGGCCGTGATGAATGCCACTGCAAAGGGTTTGGAGGGCAGTCCTCCCTGAACAAGTGATGTTGCACTGGTGGATAAGAGATGCTGAGCAGACAAGGGGAGAAGACATAGAAGTAGCCATTTATGTGAAGGTGTGGAATAGGGAACAACAGAATGTGGTTGAGGAAATACAAGTGATCCTGTCCTCAAAGAATGCTGGTGGCAAAGAGGAGGCACAGGACAGCCACCTGCAGGTGGGAAGCAGGAGTGATAGGACTCGGCTCCTCTGGAGAGGGGGTGGTTGGACTGGCACGGAGGCTGCAGAGGCAGAGGGGCCAGACCAGGCCACCAGGGAGACAAAATGCCAGGCAGGGGGCATAGAGACGAAGGACTGATGGTGAGGAGGGAGAAGAGGGGCAGGTTTGGGTGTAATGACAACTGAATGAGCCACATTAACTTGGTAGCTTGCTGTGAGGAGTGTGAGTACAGGTTCTGCCGAATCAGATGCCCCCAGGCCAATTTTATCCAGACCTCAAGACAGATGTCACTCCTTAATTCTCATCTAACTCCCACTTCCTCAGAACAGGAGGTCCTGTCTCCTCATCAAGGGCATTTCGGGCCTGGCTGTCTCAGAAATACATATGTAGAAACATATCCATATATATAAAGCATAGACAACAAATATATGTATACACATAAAAACACATAGCATACATATATGCATACATATGTATAAAATACATATAAGTGTGTATATTAGGATTTTCCAGAGAAAGAGAACCAACAGAATGTGCATGTAAGTATAAAAGAGATATATTTTAATGAATTTGCTTATGTGCTTATGGAGTCCAGCAAGTCCAAAATCTGCAAGGTGGGCTGGCAGGTTGGAGATCCAAGGGAGCCAATGTTACATTTCCAGTCTGAAGATTGTTTACCGCAGAATTCGCAGAATTCATTTGCTGAAGGAGGCTTATCTTTTTGTTCTATTTGGCCTGATTAGGCCTCCCACCTTATGGAAAGTAATCGGCTTTACTCAAAGTCTACTGATTTAAATGTAAATCACATCGGAAGAATATCTTCACAGCAATGTCTAGTCTAATGTTTGACCTAAGAACTGGACACCAGAGCCTAGCCAGGTTGACACATAAAATTCACCATTATAGACTACTTGCTTTACTTTCTCCTGTGTTCCTCATAAAAGGGGGAGTTCTGGTGTGTCATATAATTGCATGATTTCACATATCTGTGTTTGGCTCCTATTATGTGCTTGCCAAACTAAGGTACTTTTTTAGTGCTGTGCAGTTCAAAATTTGCTTTTATGTACATTTTGAGAGACACAGAGATTCTGTTAACCTACTTTACAGGGGAGGGAATTGAGGTTCAGAGCAGTGTTTCAACTTGCCCCAGGGATAAAGGGCGCACTTAGCCGGGACTTTGGGTTCTGCTGCTCAGGGGCCCCCCCAACCCACCTCACAATCTTTCCAAGGCATTGTCTGAACACTTGGAAATAAGACAGGGTTCCTGCCCTCAGGGAACTTGTGGTCCTATTCAAACATACATTTGTATGCTAATACAATCTGACTTTAATTTTAATAAGGATAAAAACAAGGCTTTCTGAGACTCTCAAGATGGAGAAATTCTTTGTGGGAATGGCAGAGGCTCTCCAAGTGCAAAGTAGAGTTGGAGAATTCAACTCTTTTGGCTTTAGGCTCATGAAGGTGTCTTCTAATTCTCTGTACCACTCATTTGCATTATTACTTGTTTATCCAGATGGTGAAAAATTAAGTGATTAAAATACTTGGCCAAAACTCCTAGCTAGGAGAAAGGAATGGAAAAAAGAAAAGAAGGAAAGAAGGAGGGAAACAGTTATTAAATGAAATTTTTAAATGTTTTTGTTTTAATCACTTAAAAGACAGTTTTAAAAAATGATGAAGGAGGCATACTGTGAAGATACTATCTATATTACAGCATTTGACTTATAGAGAGTAGAAAGCCTTTGTGTGTGCACACGCGTGTGCATGCATGTGCTCATGTGCGTGTGTGTGCACGAGTGTGCATGTGTATGTGTGTGTGTGTCTCATGGGGGTGAAAAAGTGACCTAGGACTCTTTGTCCTGGTGAATTGTCCTCCAGAATCCAGACCCGAACTTCCTATGTTTGTCTTGGTAATTTTGCACTTACCTCTGATTTCAGACTTATTCTCAAGGTCTAAAAAACTAAAGACATATTCCCAAGAATGAGGGAATTATTAGTCCCCTTGCTTCTAGGCCTGTATTAAATATCTAAACTGCATTAATTAATCAACTGCATCTTCTTACTTGTACCCTTTTCCTTGAGTATTTATTATGTGCTTTGTCATTAATAATTCATAAAGAATTATCCCCATTTTACTGGCGATGCTACTGAGGTTCAGAGAAATAACCAGATCTGACCAAGGTCCCTGGCTATATATCACAGAGTTTGATTAAAACCCTAGTTCTCTGCTTTTGTATCAAATGTTCTTACTCAGCCTCATAGCTACTTCTGATACCAGCTTCAAATTGCTTCTCTTTGTTCTCAATTGTTGTCAGTGTCTTTTAGGACTTATGAGGTATTTGTTTTGTATTTGCAGTTTCTGGAAGCTTCTGGAATAGCCCTTGTCAATTTGCCAATGCTCTTGCCTGTGGAGTTAAATTTAACAAATTCACTTGGGAGTTTAATGATGCCTATTGGAAAACGAAGCTCATGCCCCAGATGAACATGTTACATATCTGAGCGCAGTGTAAATATAAATTGGGTGGTTAGATTTTGATGTAGGCTATTTGAACTAAATTTTAGTAATGAGAAATAAGGACAAGCTCTTATGGTTTGTAATATAGGTGCCAATTCATGTTTTATGATATTTACACCAAACAAGGAAATAACCAAGGTGGATGCCCATTAGATCTGAATTGGGGAAATTAACTTTAATGTGCAACATGACCTTTTGTACTATAATCACCAACATGCTAAACTAGTGTGCATGAGGTCACGTTTTGGGAATTTGCTTATATTTATTCACCTTTTTGGTGAGAATAGAAACAGTGACACTAACAACTGGCATCTTGAAACCGTGCAGATACAGTCATTGCAGATAACATGCTTTATGGTTTCATTTATAAAAATATTTTGCCTAATATTTTTCAGTAGAAATCTGAGTAAAATTAATAATTTTTAGAGGGTTCTTGGAGAACTGAAATTAGATTTAGAACTAAAATTTTGAAGGATTAACAAATCAATATGAATACCCACTAACTGTAAAAGCAAATGAAAAACCTTTTGTCCATAATAACCTAGAGAGAAGACAGCTCAAATACTCAGAGTCACATGGGCACAGAAATACTTATTTAAAATTTGATAATTTATAAAACTGTATCTTGTAACTGAGTCATATTTTCATAATTGGCATAACTCATGTTGGGAAGGGGAGTTTGATTTCTATTGAGTGTTCTATTGCAATTTTTAGGGATTGAAAGAGATGCTATGGGCTGAATTGCTCAAAGGTTCCATGAACAAACCTGTCGCAAAGTGAGCACAAGAGGGCGCCAAGCCTCTATGCCAAACATGCAGTAGCTGATGGAGATTTAATGGACGGAATAAACTCTGGCACTTAAAAATGAAGCCATGTTTATTTTATTCTGGGTAATATATTATGCACCTGCTTGTTTTATTTTTTAGACTGATTCGTGTCAAATGACTTTCCAGAAATATGACACGTGTGCTGGATCCAGGCAGAACTAATCTTTCAACATGCAAGTAGTAGTAGTATTTTGTACAAATTATATGCCGTGTTATAATGAAGTTTTACTTTATTGTACTCACTCTAGAGCAAATTAAGAGAATGTAACAAGTTGTCACGTACTTTTTCAAGCATTTTTTTCTCTGTAACTCATTAAGAAATAGTTCTTGGCCATGGGCTATTTACCACACACACACACACACACACACACACACACACACTCATTACATCTCTTTTGTCAGGAGGCAAAGAGTAGTTAATCTTGGTCCAGGGGGTTCAGGGACTAATTTAGGGCTGAAATTTCTGGAAGAAAGAGGACACAAAATAGTACCTGAGAGAACTGGAGTTTGTTGTAGGCGCTGGAGAACACTAAGGCATTTTTGCCCGGTAAGGATTTGGTTTGTGTATCAGTTTGTTGGGGCTGCCACACCAAAATACCACAGACAGGGCAGCCTAAACAACAGAAATTTATTGTCGCATAGTTCTGGAGGTCAGAACTATGGTGTGGGAAGGGTTGGTGTCTCCTGGGACCTCTCTCCATGGCTTGCAGGTAGCTTTCTCCTTCCGTGTCCTCACACGGCCTTTTCTCTGTGTGCACGCAGCGTCTCTGTGTGTGTCCACATTTCCTTTTCTTATGATGACATGGATCAGATTGGATTATGGCCCACCCTAATGGCCTTCTTTGAACTTCGCCACCTCTTTAAAGGCCCCGTCTCCAAATAAAATCACATTCTGATGTATTGGGGGTTAGGGCTTCAACCTATAAATTTGGAAGGATACAGTTGAGCCCATAACAACTTGGTTTCTTATTTGTGTAGGTTTAATATGGAGGGGGTAGTGGTCTTTGTGTCTGAGTGTTTACTGACCAGTTTTGAGTTAAATCACCAGAGGACCCTACATACATCAGATGGCCAATATGCACTTGTTGGATGCGTGAATTTCTGCCTTGAAAGGGCTACACATTTTACTCTGCTCAGGCTTGCCTGAGATCTTCAACTGCCTGACAGGTAGCAATTAACTGCTGAAAGAAAGGCATAAATACTTCCTTTTAAACATTGACATTATGTCCATCTGGTGAAAGAAAAGGATAGAGGCAAATAAAGAGAGTTCAGGAAATGCTAAAATTTCTTTGAAATAATTTCATGAAAAATTAAAAAGTTGATTATGGTGAAAACAGATTCCAATTTACACATAATGGGCAATCATCTAGGTTTCCTGGCCTTTGATGAAAACCTTCCTACCCAGCGCGATGGGCTTTTTACCCCTCCATAATGCTTACCGAGGGCCTCTTAGGTTAATTTGCCTTTCAGACTTCACCTGCTTAAAGATAATACACTTAACTCAATTATAAGCATCTGTCTTATTCACAGAGCAGTTGCTTCTCCCCGGGGAAGGCCTCCCCCCACTCCTGCTGCTGTGCCCACCCCTAACTTGAGGTGCAGTAATGGAGTTCTTTGCAATTGGACAACTTAGGATGTCCAAAACTCAAGGGAGAGGTCACCAAGGGCAGAGATAGGAGACTCTTCTTTCCAGGAGGCGCTCCGCTATTTCAGGAAGAATTTCTAGCCACGTGGACCCAGGCAGAATGAGGACCAGTGACCCCAGGCTTCCCAGGGCAGCCACTATGTACATTGCCACATGGGGGCCATTTCCCTGAGATCCACTGGCAGTGGGCAGGAAAGGTTCGGCTGGTAAAGGGCTGGTTGGGGCACACTTGGTCACAGCTTGTAATAACATTCCCTCTGTTGAAGCACATTTCTGTTTCTCCAAACAGTGGATGGATTATTTGTTGAGTTTCTAAATCTCATGTTCTTTAAGTGGAGACTGTGGGCTAAAATGTAAGGTGTGTGGTTGCCTTTGGATCTGAAAAGAACACCTCCTCTTTCACGTTGCACTAACCTTTGAAATGAGGTTGCTTCTTCCTCTTGTCTCTTGAACTTCCCCTTTACAGGCTACTATGATGAAGTTCTTGATACTTTCTTTTACAAAAGACTTAAAAAAATCCTTTATGCTGGCAGGGAATTAACTCATGAATAAATGGATAATAATAGCGGCTGACATTTTTGGAGCGGTATTTGGCAGGCGCTGAGCCGAGGGACTTGCTGGAGTTATCTTCCTTGATCCTCTCAACGGCTTTACGATAAAGCCCACTTCACGACTGAGAAGACTGAAGCGGAGGGGGTGGGGTAGCTCGTCCCGGGTCATAGGATTAAGAAGTGGAAAAACGGACTCTGTAGCCCAGGCGAAGGGAAATGGGTTTGGAATGAAAATCCATGAATCTGAAACATACACAAAGGTGGAAAGTCAAGACGCTAGTTTGTTACTTTCACTTAAGAGAGGTGTCTTGGTAGCTACCGAATACCCCCAGCTCAGCAAAAAGGACTCAAACTGCCCCTGGAGAATGTTTAACCTGTGTCGGTGGCTCCCACACTCTGGTGCACACCGGAAGGACCTGGGGATCTGTAATGCATACCAATGCCTGCCAGATCCCAGAGAGTCCTGTAAGAGGTTAGCGTGGAGCGTGACCTGGACGTCGAGAGTGACTCCCCAAGTGACTGTAATGCACAGCCCAACTTTGGAAGCCACTGGGCTTAGCTGGGGAGTGGAGCTGTCAGGCACTGGATGTGCAGCAGGAGCGGGGCGCAGGACGTCATCCACAGACCCTCCATACTTCCTTGGCCATTGAAATCAGGTCAGCGGACCCTCAGGCCTGCTGGTTGCTTGTGTCCTGCACTTTGGTCTGGATCACATGCACACTTTGATTCCCAGAGCCACAGGAGCAGTTGGTGCCTCGGTCCCTTTCCTCCTAGGACAGGGTTAAATAGAGCCTCAGCCTGGGTTTCTGAGGCTTCACTCTCTGCAACCTTCCCTGTGTTCCGCCCCCCCCCCCCCCCCCCCCCCCCCCCCCGACTTTGCTTCCCTGGGTGAGCTTTTGTTCTCTATTCTCACTCATTTCTTTTTGCCCACTTACATTTTCTCATCATTTACTACTCCTCATCTGTCACTCATCTATCTCCCTGATTAAAATTTGACAAGCTCAGTACTTAAAAAAACAACTTTCTTTTTAAAGAATAAGAAAAGCTCAAGTGTCTTTTGTGCACTCATTTGGTTAGGAAATTTACACATGCTCTGCCCTCCTGTCTATAAAATGATATTCTGTTCCCTGGTGCCATTTCCTGTCCTCCTGTTTGGACCTGGTCACCTAATTATTTTTCAGCCAGTATCTGTTGAGCACCCTGTCCAGAGCACTGCCATTCCTCTCTCCATGGTAGTTTTTAAATCCTTAAGAAGATACAGAATTTTCCTTGCATGTTACCATTACTCCATTTGGTGTTTAGCTCTACTGAACATATTGAAAGGTTGAAAGAGACATTACTATTTTGGTTATTTATCTATTGCCGAATGTACATGAAAAGATGTAGCTTTTTCTTCCAACGTTCATCAACAGCAGCTAGCATTTTATGGCTATGGAGATTTTTAAAGCAATTATAGCTATTCATGTACATTTTACTGATTGTTAAATTTTACTAATTTGGGCGACGTTAGAAAAATATAACGGGGGTTTAAATGAGGAGCCATGAAAAGATCGTTAGGAATAAAGAAATACTAGAAAAGGAGAGTGAGAATTAAAATACGAAATGAATTCCACATAAATGTCACTCTAGTCCTTGGGGAGATCAAATACAACCAAATGGCAAAGATGCATATATAGAGCTATGCACAGAGAAACAATTCTTACGCTAAAAAGAGTAGGTAGGTATAGGTTAAGGTTAAGGTAAAATCTCAGAAATTAAAGATAAGAAATGGGAGAGGGGGGAAAAGGAAATTAAAATAATTCAGCCGCTGGAGACAATCAAAAAGATCTTCTACTGACACAGGTGTATACATCAAAAGAAAAGAGAGGATTTAAGTTACAAAGGCACAGTGTTACCCTTACTAATAGAAGGTACTGTGCTTGAAAATGTAGCTGAAGAGGATTTATTACCCAGATAACGAATGAACTTCAGCAGTTTGACAAAAGTAGAACATAGGAGTTATTTTACTTGCGGAGCCAGGAGATGGCACTATTGTCAATGTTTGCAGAGGACATGGCCACCCAGGTCTGGAGAACCGATAAGGAGCAAAATGTGTCAAGCTGGTTTCTGTATGGTTCTGCCCAACAGAATGTACTTCAGGCACGATTATGTGTAGGTTTTTGTTACCTGGGTTTTCTGTAAAGTACGACAAAATATTCCAAAGCAGTTTGAAACAAGGAAGGTGAAACGAGGGAGATGTTTTAGATCCATGTGCCTACTACCTTCCTTGCGGGGTGTAGTTCCGTCTTCCCACGGGCATTCAGTGTGGTGAGGTTTTGAGTTCATTTTTTCCATTAAGGGCAAAACCTATTTCTAGCTGATTAAGGACACATGATAGGACTAATAGTATTACACTTTTCGGCATTATTGGAAATCTACAGAAACACTTGTATTGCTATTATTTTAGGATGTAAAAAACTTGTGCTCCGGTTGGATATGACCATGTCTTCCCCCGGTGGTTGCTTACCTTCCTGTGGTAGACTGTCTTATCACCGTGCCTTGGACAGAAAGCTGCATGAGGACAAACATTTTGATCTCATCTAGAGTATATCTGAAACAAAGCATGCCTCACTGAAATTCCCTTGTGTTAACACATTTCTTGGTTTATTCTTTACAGAATTAAAAAAAAAAATTACATGAGAATCAAGCAAGTTAGAATTGAGGAATAATTCCAGGACCTAAAAGGGCAACAAGAACGAACCTCTCACACTAAAATTTTCCTTTCATTTGTGTGTGTGTGTGTGTGTGTGTGTGTGTGTGTGTATGTGTGTTGGGAACACAGTGAAAAGGAAAATTGGGGTGAGGTGAAGGACAGGATGGGTGAGTGGAAAGACATTCTGGCTTTGGCTATTTTAATTTCATGTGCCAAATACTGAATTTAATCACATTCTGTATGGTACTTTAAAGCTATATTATTAATAGTCACTAATGCTTGAAAAAGAACATATTTGAATATAACTTTTAAAATTAACCAATAATTAAAGGATAAGGATATATTCTGCCATGGAATGTCAGTTTTTCAAAACCATATTTGGTGTTCGACTAAATAATTAATCCAGGTAAACTTCCTGCATTTATTCACACAGGTGGGTACATTTCATTCCAATCCATATGACTCAGACTTCTCAAAAGTAAAAACATGACATTTTTGGTTAATAATTATTTCAGCAACATTTCCCAAGCATCTTTTATATCATAAACAACGTGGATCCTGATTCAGCTCTTCTGGATTCCATAATAACAGATGGATTGCGAGACTGTTTACTGCTGCTTCCCACAAACTTCCTCTTTGTAAACTACTATATTATTTATGAATCAGAAAAGTTTCAAAGAAGCCTCCTATCTGATTACTGCTTACTGATGAACTTGCATCAGAGAAACTTTTAGACCAATTACACAAGTTTGTTATAAAGAACTGTTATTATTACAAAGTCTGAATTTGTTAACTGGTTACTATGCCTGCTTCTCTGTGCCATTTGCTCACAAAGACCTTGTCAGACAGATTGTTTTAACTCTATCCATAGGAAACGAGGAAGAGCGAATGTATCGGCGCTGAAAACTTAAAGTAGACTACTAATAAAAAGTATTTCTAAGGAGCATTAGTACACCAGACATTGAGATAGATTTAAAATGCACGTTAGAAAATACTGAAAATAATTTTGGGTTTGAATTGGTCTGTATTCATCTGTGTGGAAAACTGTATCTAGTTTTCTGCAGTGACCCACTAACGGACATTTATAGACATTTTACAGATATTTCTGGTCCCTGGCCTTGACACTTAGAATTGTCGGTTGGCGTGTCAGGCAGGAATAAGTGTGGGAAAGAATGAAACTGAAATATACCTCTTTAAAGTTTATTTGAGCCATCCTGATTTTATAATTTACTGTAGCGACAGAAGTAATGTTCTCTTCTGTGTGCATGTGAAGTGGGCACAAAGATATCCACACTCATAGGATTTTAATTAGATGTAAGAAAGAACAAGACAAAACAAAACCAAACAAAGCAAAAATCCCCACTAAAATAAAACCCTGTGAATAACCCTAACCTTGCCTTAAAATTCCCACCCTCTGTGCTACCTAACGAAATGCAACAGGATTATGATTAATTCATCATGACCTTGATAAGAAACATATTTACGGGGAAGTGTTATCAATTACCATGGTTCTCAGGCTGAACCTGAGCTAGTTTGTGTGAGGTGTGCATGTATGTGTGTGACAGAGCCGGCTGTGTCATCATCCTATCAAAATATAATTGTCAATATGCCGATCGTGAACTGAGGGAGTTCGCCCCCCTGCCCCCGGATGCTGTCCTCAGGGGGGACTTTCCTTGCTTTCATGGGAGCCTAATGCTGAAGCAGACCAGCTGCAAGATCCCTAGATGCCAAACTCCACCAGGAAGGAGCCCGTGACAGATGCTTCTGCGTTTTATGCAAATAGCAACTTCATGGATCAGTTTTCCTTTCCTCTGTGGAATATAAGCATCTGGAAAATAGAATTCCAAGAGCCTTAGCACATTAACAAATGAACAGAAATGACCAAACAAAACAGGTAACAGGATTGAACGGCAATGTCGAAGAGGGATGTGTTCATTTAAAGCCCTAGTTTTATTCTCATATTTCCCCCCTCAAACCATGTACTTTTATCACTTCCTACTAATTCTCTTTCCATAAATCTGTTGTAACTGGAAAGTATATTTTGTGTGTGTGTTTCTGTCGCCCAGCCATCGTAATGCAGTTTTAAAGTATCACATAGGTCTGTAGCCACAGTGAAGAAATCCACACTTTGGCTGAAGATATGTTTGAAACAAATCTAAACACAGGCAAAAACAAAACCAGAACATTCTTTCCCAGACAAAAAGTTTTTTTTTCCCCCAAAGTAGAAATGAGTTTGAAAGCTTAAGATTTTAGATATATTTGCTATTAAATAATTACTATTTTTTTTACATTACTGTGCCACTAAAAATACCCTTATAAAAATATAAGCTTTATGATTAAAGATGTAACAAAACTTATGTACACTCTGACACTCAACTTAAGCCTTCAAATAGAGATTACTACTGTTTCAATACATAAATAATTTCATAGTATCGTACACTTGCTTTAATAAAGCATTCACATTATACCTAATTTTATGTAAATGTTATTCAGATTTCAATCCAAGAGTTTTGTAGGAGAGGTTAAAGGGTGTTTATCTTGATTTGTTAAAACGCACCATTAAAATTAAGCAGTGACAAATATTATGACTTTTTAAATTGTCCTAAATGGCTGTATTTGTTTATTAGACTTGTGTTTATACAAAATATTTTAACTCTTTAAATATAACCTACTTTGATGAATTGTTCATACAGGAGCTGTATTCAGGAAATGAGTCTGGTAATCTTATAAATTCAACAGTCAGTTTGATTTCTTAGTAAACCCTCCTTTATGAGTATTGTTTAAAGCAATAAAATGGTGCATATCGCATTTAGAGAAATTGATGAAAATGAAAATAAATCAAAAAAGAAAGCTTAGATTATTTTATTTTCTAAATGGCAGCATTTTTCGAGAGTCATCATAAGGATTAGTGTTTAAAATGTATTTCTTGAATATGCAGTTGCAATGTTTGGGAAATATATATTTATTCAGAATAATTATAATAAAAAGAATTGTCAGTTGGCAAAGAATATTTCATTAGGTCATTTAAAAGTACTTCTGAAAATGATATTTTAAGGGAGAAAAGAAAGTGATCAGAATGATCTCTCCGTAAGAATACGACTATCATGTTCCTACATGTTACTTATTAAAAGTAATCAGCAAAGACAGCATATAGATAAGACATGACTCTAAATGTAACCTTAACCAAAAATTCAAATAGCATTTCAGAATCAAGTATTAATAGAATAAACTTAATTTTAGTTTCTCATAAGTGCAGCTGCATTTTCTATTTAATTACAGGTTTTCAACAGTAGTAATTTTTCCTTGACCCTGCTCAATCTCAAAAGTCAGAAAATTGCTTCTTTTTAAAAGCTGACAATGGCACAGTATGTTTCCAAAGGAAAAAGACAAATTACCGAAAACCATTAGTTTAAACATGTTTAAATGGCCAGGAAGAAGTTCTAATAGAAAACTTGGTTGAACATGAGAAAAAGTTAGGAATTACTCTTGTTGCATGGCACAATCTGAATGTTAAGGTACTGTATTATTTTCTTTTTTTTCCAAAAGTAAAATAAAAATGTGCTGTATAATTATAAAAAGCCGAAGCATTCAAGACGACTTGTTTCTTGCTCTTCGGTAAATGGAATTCTTCACAATTGTAAATTCATGGATATGTTATCTGCAGCCTGGGTAGGAGACGGCAGGAAAAGGTATTTTAAAAGGAAAAGTGTAGCTTAGTTAGAGTTAGATGGAACAGATAGCAAGAAAAATAAAGAGCAGAGCCTCAGCCTTTGAGAAGATCGTAAGATCGAAGCTCAGCATTTACTGGCAAATACAGAAGGAAAACATATTTTGTGACCCAAATTGTTAAGTTGTAGTGCACAGTGTAAATATTCAGTTTTTCTCTAAATGAGAAACTAAATAATATTCCTGATTTAAGAAAGTAGATTTCTCTCAAACACGGAGAAGAAGAGATGGAATTTTTGTTTATTCGATACAGCGATTTTATTTGATATGTTTTATCACACTGTTGAGCCTTCTTTTGTGGCCAGGGAATCATTCGTGGGTGAGGGCTCTGAGTCACTGACTGATTATGGAAAAAAAACATTTAATAGCCAATGGATAATTATTCACTGCTCAAATTTCTTACTTTTTTCATGCTCATAGTTTTTTGGGGTTTTTTGGTTTGTTTTTGTATGTATGCACTGAGATGTCCTTTGACTCTTTAAATGGAATTAAGAGCAAATTCCATACAAATTGTTAAACCTGACAAAAAGAATAGTCTTTCTAAAGCTTAGTTATTAATTTTCTTTTCATCATGGGCGGCACCGACACAAATTATGTCTCCACAGTCACGACATGGTTTCAATACTC
Organism: Panthera leo; assembly: GCF_018350215.1. Lineage (NCBI taxonomy): Eukaryota > Metazoa > Chordata > Mammalia > Carnivora > Felidae > Panthera > Panthera leo. The sequence continues at coordinate 183,400,170 of NC_056686.1, forward strand.
AGGTTAATTAAAAAGGCCAGGTTATAGAATCTGACCCGTTGGTGCCACCTGGATCTGTTGAGAACACCACATCCAGCCAGGAGTCAAGGGAAGCTTTTAATAAAAATCAGGGCTGTCAAGACATTCAGTGCTTTCATCTCTGCTAATTTTGGTAGAGTTGATACGAACAGAATGACCTGAGACCTCCTTCCAAGTGCATATCTGCCAAAATCCCAGGTTGCCTGCAAAGTCTGAGGCTCATGTTACTCTAAGCTTTATGTGGTAACAACAGTGACATTTAGCTTAATTTTTTCCCCTAGAGTTTCAGATGGATGTGTTATATTTTTTAGTTTACTTAGTAAAATATTTCTTTTACAATCTACCATTGCTTGTGAGCAAGGTCCAATTAGGATGGCACTCAAATGCTCAACAGTTTCCTCAGAGGCTGTGAATTAACCAAAACTTATAGCTAAAAAAAAAAAAAAGAAAAAGAAAAAAAGGCTGCTTCACACTAGAGAAGAACTGGGATTTAGTCAGATGGGTCAGTGGTGAAAGGTAATCACAGCATTCATTCCTGGGATAAAAACTCATGTAAAAAGAAGTCTTTGGAGCAGAAGAAACCATAAAAATCTAAATAGCAAAATAAATATGCATTTACACCCAAATTCTTGTAAATTATCAACCCAAAAGAGGTTGATGTGTGGGTCATAGTAGGTGACTACAAATATTCTTACCAGTGGATGACAATATATTGTATTGTCCTCATGAACAGTTGGGCCATAAAACAAATGCATAATAATTTCAGATGCTTTATTTTATGGTGTCAGGAATTTCATAAGGAAGTCCTCCCAAGTGCAGTCAGTACAGATGCAATGTGGTAAATATTTACTTCTTAATTTGTTGAGATAGAGTGAAATCAAAGTTCCAGGTAAATATAAGCCATAGGTCGAGTAGAGTAATGCAACATATTTTCAAAGCCCAGGAGTTCTCAGTCTCACCAAGCTCTCTGTGTCCTAATTTCCTCAGATGTAGAATGAGGACTTTGGGTTAGGGGATTTCTTGGGTCTGGGCAAGCTTTATAACTCTATGACTTTTGAAATTATAATGAAAATACCATTTGATTTTTCTTTTCATTTAAAAAGTGCTACTCATATTTCTCAGTTGATTGATACTATACTACCTTATTATGTTATATGCCCACCTTTGTAAAATGAGTTAGAAAATGTATTTTGGCATGCACAAACAAAAAAATCAATTAAAGGTCATGTAGAGAATGAAGAGTAAAATGAATAGTAAAATGACTGCTGGGAGCAATGGAATTACTGGAAGGAAATGTATAGGTATTATGTCAATGTAAATGTAAACGTATATGTATTAGCACAGAAATACATAAATGTTGAGAAGCCATCTCACACTGAACAAAGAGTCCAAGGTAGGTAAAATATTTCTCCCCTCCCCACTATCAAAAAAGGGCCAAAGAACAAGAAGAGAAGAGAGAGAGTGAGAGAGCATGAAATGTGTGCTGGCTGTCCTTGCATGGGAAATTTACCACGGGTGTTCTGTTTTGCATCAGGGGAATTTTAATCTCTTGAATACTATTATGTATTCACTAAAAATGTGTGCACATTATTAAAATGGCAAGGCAGTGAGTTTGAAAACAAACTTTTTTAAATTAAAAAATTGTAATGGCTCAAAATGAGTTTGAATAAGTATGCATGCCACTTGTTAGGTCAGGGAAATGTCAAATAAAGTGGCTAATCGAGAATGTTAGGAGGAAGTTAAGTGGTAAGGAAAGTAAAAGGTGAGCAGGGCAAAGGGCCATGTGATAGAAATTACTTGATGAATAATTCACCACCTTAACCTTCTTAGCAGTAACCTTAACCCTCTTTGCCTTTAGTCCTCTTTAACATAAAATATATATATCTATCTATCTATATATATATCTATATATATAGATATATAGATACAGATATAGATATATAGATATATAGATATATAGATATATAGATATATCTCAGCCACAGCTACTAAATGAAACCTTTTTCAATCTCATAGTTGTTATTTTTCTGGGGAGGCACCAGCCGCTTAGGAAAATTCCAACTAACTTCTATACCCAGCACTTTAGACTCTTAAGACCTGTGGTGCTATGTCGTTGGCTACTAGTGTCTGACAGGCAGCTAGACGTGAGTAGACCCTCACCATCAGCTTATGTTATTATTTTTGTTTGCCAGAAAACATCAGATGTCAACCAAGCGCTATGGTGGATTATTTTAGCTGAAATCTAACTGTGATAGAATTGGCTTAAATCTTTATCACAGGGGAGGATTTCTTACAAGCCTGTGAACTTGGACTAAAATTCTCGGTGTCCAGTTTTCACTGATTTTCCAAGGAAAGATGCTCTAACAAAAGTCTTGATTCAGACATCTGATAAGGGTGCCATGCAAGGTTGATACCCAAAGCACTTAATCAGGAAGGTGGCGGACCTGACCAGTAAGAAAGATGGCCTTGAACTGTGTATAAGTCTGGGTTCTCTAGACTGCAGTAGGCTTCAGCACCATGGGCTAGTAGCCAGCATCAACATATATTCCTACTAGACGCTAACTCAAAAATTAAATGTAGGGCCTAGGAAGAATCCTTTATTTTTGGGAACAGTGGATGTTGTTATTAGTATTATTACTATTATTTAGGTTAGTATTTCTCTTGATATATTAGACTCACAGATAGTTGTTGTAAGTGTTAAAAAACAAAATTCAACTGAGTAAATTTTAAAGATCTTATTGGCTTTATTCAGCAATTCATGAATCGAGCAGCACCCAATCTGGCAGATAGAAAGGACCTCCAAAGAGCTGTCTGTATAAGGCGAGAGATTTTATAGGCAGAAGGGAGCCGGCACAAGGGAGCTGTACTAGGACAAAAAGCTAATGGATTATTGCAAGTTGACTTTCTTTATAGGGGATAGCAAGGGATTTATCAGGCAGATTATCTCACTAATAATGATCAAGTGATTCCTGACTGACTTGATAAGAGTCTATTTCTGGGGGAGCTGAAACTGTGTAGTGATAGGGGGCTTAGCATGAGTGACTCCACTTTGGGCCTGTTGTCTTTAATATAAAAAAAGATCAGAATTGGGGGTTAATTTCTGAGTTATGTAAGAATATTTAAATGTATAATTCTTGGGTTATTTTTGTGTATTTGCTTAAACGTCATGATGCTTAGAAAAAAATTGGGAGAAGGGCCTCCGTCTGTCCCTGTTTCTTTCTCTGCCGCTCCTCTAGGCCCTTCTCAGTCCCAAAGTCACTGGCTTGTTACTGACCACGTGCAACAGGTTTGCCGATTGGCCGTATGCATCTGGGAGGTTGGTGTTCACTTTTCCTCACATTGCCAAGTTGTTCTCCTTGGTTGTCTAAATTGTTGGTTGTCTAAGTTGTTCATCAGTTTGAGGTTCAGAGTATATTTTATTCCCATGAGTCTTTTAAAAGCAAGCACAGCAGTTTGATTAACTTTATGAAAGGAAAGAAAAGAATATTATTTGGGGCCCTAACATTTTTGTAAATAGGTCTAAATTTCCCACATGTCTAAATTATAATTTCAAAAAGTCTTTAGAAACATTTCAAATATTTTTTCTCAGATTGAACAATGGGCGAACATGAAGATTTTGTGTTTTGTCCTCTGCCCTATCATCCCTCCTCCTCCATTATTGACCCCAAAACTAAACCAGCACTTAAATCCAAAAGCACAGTAACTTTGTCTCATGCTGTAGTCCTTTGGAACCAAACAGTTTAGTGTTTATCATGGAAATTTTATAAAACTTAATACTTAATCATTATAACATAGCTTTATTCAGTTTTTCACGCATCTTATATTAGTTTAATTTTTTTAAATTAAGGACTCCTCATGAAAAGAATACTTTTCTTCTTTTACATTATCCAAATGCTTGTAGAATCATAATTAGGATGTGAAAAATTTAGCTTTTTTTTTTTCTTTGAAACGTGGTAATGATTCATAGTGGGTTCAAAAACTAACCTATTCTCCTATATCAAATTAACCATTGAAATGTGGCTTTTGGAATTGGATACCATGGATCCTTCTCAACTAGTAAATTTGTCATTAGAAGAATAAGAAAATGGTTTTAATAGCATGAACTATTTCCTGTTTTCTTTACTTGGTAAAGCTTCTGTTTTAAATTCAGTTTGCTTTGCTTATGATTGAGATCATCTTGAATGTCACGGAGATGAACTTTTAACATATCCATAAAGCCTTGTTAAAAATAGCAACAAAATTTGTGAAATTTAATGGGCATCTTGTGGTATTCATATATGTTTTTAAAAATATAAAAGTAGGACATAATCACTATTGCTGGTTTTATTCATATTTACCATATAATTTCCTTTCATGGATTGAAAAAGCATGGGGAAAATTTAGTATAGGAATTTGGGGAGGAGACAGTAGAGTCTGTCAAACTGGGTTTTGGGTATAGGATTATGTGAAGATCGTTATTCTCATTTTAGTATTTCCTCATGGATTTAACTTTTTTATTAAATTTAACCCATCCCATTATTGTCTGTGGCATTAAACACTGGTAGGCAAGGAAAAAAAAAATGGTCCTGGAAATAAAATCCCAAGTGCAGTTGTCTCGTACCTAAGTGATAAAACTAATCTAGAAAAAGAAAAATGGCCCAGAGACCTCTTTGTGTGAAGTATCTCAACATATTGCTGTCTGTTATATTGTACCGAACACATGTACTTCTGTTTAGTAATATTTTGGGGAGCTGAGATTTAGGGCAGAAAAGACTAGAGCATCTTTGCAACTAATTCTAAAGTTTTATAGGGTTATTTATTTATTGGTAGTGTGATGAACATGCATTATTTGTAATAACATTTTTAGTCTAACATTCCTTTTTTTATTTAACTCTGATTTTTAGACCTTCGAGTTTTTCTTTGCTTTAGCTTGGGAAAACCAAATAAGTGCAAGTTTCCTCCAAGACACCTCATGAAAACATTTTTTTTTAAATAAAATCAAGAGTGAAACGAGTCTATATTTATTTGGAAGATCATCTGACTACTGCTAAATGGAGTATCTCAATCTGAAAGTGAAATCTGTTTCACTGCTAAAAATTGCCAAGAGTTTTTTGACTGAGATTTGGGAATCTGCAGAAAATGTAAAAGTTTTTTTTTCTACAATAATCTGTTCAGTGAACAAGCTGTGAAAAATAGTTCTGTATTTTGTCCATGTGATGCAGCAGACGGTAAATTTCCATTTTAAAGAACGATGTGAGTAGCTTCTGGCATCCATCTCTATTGCCTTACTCGAAGCCACTTACACTGACTTACAACAATGCAGTTTATTACTTCTTTAAAGCAAAAAATAAGACGGGATCTTATATTCTCTTCTTTTTATTTCTTTCTTTTTCTTTTCTTTTTTGAACCCACAGCTCAGCTCTATTCCTTTCTCTGGGATCAGCAAGGTGAGGGCCCTCAGAGGCCTTATCAAACGTGCTTTAAAGTCACGAGTGTATTAAGAAGATACCATTTCCCTGCATTTAAAGCTTTGCTCTTGAAGCTTTAGAATTCATTTGCTATTTCTTTCTAAACATTTTCTTTTGAGGTAGGTGGTCCCATCACAAGCATTTATTATGAACCATTAGAGGATATAGTTTTTAAAAATGTATCATTATGATTTTCATATAAATGCAAAATTGTCATGTGTTTAAAGATTTTATTCATTAATTCATTAATGAGAGAAGCAGTAGGGCATTATAACCTGCTTGAAGGAGAATTCAAATCTGCACCCACACACATCTAGGTAGATAAAAACACTGACACAAACTGACAAGTAGATGCAAATGTGGTCAGTATTTACATGGCAATAATCAATTGTATTCTAGGGGTCACAACGTTTCTGTTTCTATGGACAAGAATGATTTGTATTATTATTAATTTTCTACAACCCACAGAGATGTAAAGTAGCTCAAAAACAATGAAAGGAAGAGAACCTGGAAAGATGCTGGACAGGAACTTACTGATCCTTTGATTTATTTCAATGTCTTTCTCAATTTTTACTACAGATTCAATTAAAAAGTACTCCCAACATTTTCCACTTTAATTAATTAATTTTGTTTCCTGGTTCATGTCTACTTTTACATAAAATGCCTACCTAGGGGCACCTGGGTGCCTCAGTCAGGTGAGCGTGCAACTTCAGCTCGGGTCATGATCTCACGGTTCGTGGGTTCGAGCCCTGTGTCAGGCTCTGAGCTGTCAGCACAGAGCCTGGAGCCTGCTTTGGATTCTGTGTCTCCCTCTCTCTTTGTTCCTCCCCCACTCATACTCTATCTCTCTTTCTCTCTCAAAAATAAATAAACATTAAAAAAAATTAAAAAAAATAAAATGCCTACCTAGAACAGTGTAGGTGACACATAGTAGGGGGTTCATTCATATTTGGTAAATGGATAGCATTTTACTTGTATCTTCTACCGAACATTTTACAAACAATTCAGTAGTACAAATGAGTATCTTCTTTTGTTCCCAAATCTCAAGGATGTTGGAAACATTCTGAAGGAAATTTGGGGTAACCTTCAAGGCTTTGGTACATACCTTTCCTCTGCCATTGATCATTTTACAGTCAATGATATATCTTCTAAGAGAGCCTGAGATAAATAAGAGGAAACCATGAGTCAAACTGCCACTGGATTCTGGGTCCCCCATGGCAGGGACATGAACTCTGGTGGATAAAAGCAACATCAAACTGACTGCAGGGTGAGTGGTTTCAGAGAGCAAAGAAATCTGACCTTTCTGAGGACTCTAGTGTATCATGCTGGCTTGTGATTATTATAGATTGGATACTCATCAGCAATTGGAATTTGACAATACTAGATTATCCTTCAAATTTACTCTTGTTTGGCCTCACTTTCTTTCAAGTAGATGATAACCAGAGGAGTTTAGTTCCAGGTTTCTCAGGAGGTCTTCAATGTCAAACAGTCTTTTTATTTCTCATTTGTCTGATGCCTGAAATTGTGCCATTGTTACTTTATCCCTTGGACGTGTCAGTTGCAATGATTTCACTGAAGTACACATACATTTTCTTGGGAGAGGTAAAGCCCTTAACTGTTTTCAGTGTTTCACACTTTGTTGGGAAGGAAAATTAGTGGCTTATGATTTGCTGCCCCATTAAGATTTTGATGGGGGAAATGAGAGTGTTAGAAAATAGACACCCAAAACTGGGGACAGGTTAGAGCGAGGCAGTCAGAAATAAGAAAGTGGTGGAAAGTAGAGCTCAATGTCTTCAAAAGTTCATGTACTAACCCTGTTTTTTCCATATGTCTCCAATGTGTGTTTTCAAAAAATATTCTAGTGTCAGCAGTAGCATTGCAGAAGTGAAGGGCATTCGTTTTACCATGGAAAGATTTTAGCAAAACCGAACATTTTTCAGAACGGAGGCTATTTTCAATCTTTATTCAGCCATTGGATTCTTTGCTACTTATTAAAAAGTTTGTGAACTTGTCCTTCAGATATTGTATTGCACTTCTCCCTGGTCTACCACACATCTGAATCTTCTTACAGTTTACAAAGCATTTTCATATATGTTATTTCACTTAACCTTTACAATAATCTAGTAGTCCTTAGTTGTGAAAGATGATCTTTAACTCAAAAAGTGTTTTTCCCCCACTCAAGGCAGGCTTTTCTGTGTGAAATAAATGACAGTAACATAATCAGTTTGTTCTCATCAACTCTAGGAGTGCTGGATGTTGATTGCCACTAATTATTTTTGTTGTGGTAGTCTATATCCTGCGTGAAGACAACAAAAAAGAGAAGACTCTGGAGCCACAGCCTGATTCATCTGCCATTTATAGGTGTGGTTTAGACTTTCCTTCCCTCCAGGCCTTGCTGTCACCACTGAAAAAATTAGTTCTATAAACACTTCAAGCCTTGACTCACTGTCACTTTGCACTTTGTCGTCCAATATTTTCAGATACTATAAAATTCGAATGAGGAAATCCCGGAGCATAGGTTATCCATTATATCCATCTACAGCTCTCTATTAAAGTGATAGGAGTGTTGGAATGAAAGTTAGACTTTGAAAACTAATGTAACTTTTAGAGATAAGCATGAATGATCTGGTAATTCCCACTCTAAATAACTGCTGTGACTGCAGACCAGTGACTTAATTTTCTAAAGTGAAAAGGATAATACTGTTTAGGGCATAGAAGTATGTGAGGTTTTAGGGGCAGGGAAATATCCTGAGTTAAAAGATGTTGTTTCAGTGCAAGGCATTATGACTATGGAAAGGAATATAGGACATAAGTTATGTTATGATTAAATTTGCTTTTAAACTCTTGAACCTGGGGGAAAAAAAAGAAAAAAAAAAACTCTTGAACCTGAAAGGCCAAAGAAGTGTGCCCTTATATATGCCACTTTGTGTGTGACAGCTATCCACCTCAAGAGTGACTCTGAATGAGTTTCATTAAATGAATGAATACATTTCCCTCAATGACACTTAACTGGCTTTATTCTTTCTGGATCAGTAGACAGGTTTTGAAAGTTTGGGTGGGTCAGGCTGTGGAAAGAAATATTTCAGGTATATCTTTAAATATTCAAATTCTTATACACTGATTAACACTTGGAAACTCCTTAACCTTAATGTATTTCAAAACATCTTTGTTTTTGCATTCTTTCCTTACAATAAATGTAGCCCCTATCTTATTTACATTGATTCTAACATTTGTCAATTTTTAGCTACCCTGAATCTTTACTATTTCTTTAAGCGCTTTCCCCTCCTTTCCAGGAATTATGTTTCCACAACTGTAAGTAGTCCTGGGGTGATGTTGAATTTTCATCCAAGGAACTAGATTCTGTCTTTCCTCCTTCTTAGTTCAGCCAGAGGGTGAATGACTGTCAATTTTGGCTAATTAGACACCCACTTTGGGAACATCAAGTCTTGAGGAAATGACAAGGTCTGGGGCATGATTAGAGACTTTCATAACAGCAGCAGAGGCAGACGAGGCTGCTGTAATGGTGGTGGTATTCTGACCAGCAATTCCAACCATAAAATAGGTGCTGTGATTTCTGCTTCCTTCTTCTTGGTCCTTTGGAGGAACCTTGGATCCAGCCCTATTGCTAATCTTCCAGTTTCCTATTCATTTCATGAGCTCCACAAAATCTTCCAATAGATTCTTTTTTGCCTAAAGTAATTAGAGTTGGTTTCTGTTGCTTGCATCCAAGACTCCAGATTGAACAAGTACATCTGTGCTTCTGAAAAATAGCAAGTAAATACAGGAAAAGTACCTCAACACTACTTGATTCCAAGTAACCACTGGAATAGTGGCCATTCTTATCATCACTCTTCTGGCCCTATCATATGATATAGTAACTACTTGTTAGTTTGTCAGTCTCACAGACTGGAACATGAGCACTCTGTCCAAGTTGATTTTGTGTCTGTCTCAGTAAGTAACTGGTCGGTATTCAGTAAACAGTTATGGGTTGGACTGAAAAAAAAAAGTTAAACTTTGCAATATTAAGCACACATTAGGCAATTATTATATTTGATTAAATTAACTGTTAAGTTCATTTGATTCAATGAGCCCTACTAAGTCACAATGAACAATATGAAGATGAGTAAATCATGTCTTTTGCCCTTTTACCTTTAATAAGTTTGTAATTTCACAGTAAAGAAAGGATAAAATAAGAAATTCATATTTAAATTAATTCCTCTACATACCTCCCACCACTTTTTTTTTTCGTGGCTTAGATGTTACAGTATTGTACAATAAGTTTGTGCAATAAATTTGAACCCTGACTTTTATTTTTGAGAGAAAGAGTCAGAGTGCGAGTGAGAAAGGGACACAGAGAGAGGGAGACACAGAATGAGAGGCAGGATCCAGGCTCTGAGCTGTCAGCACAGAGCCCGACACGGGGCTCAAACTCATGAATGGTGAGATCATGACCTGAACTGAAGTTGGACACTTAACTGACTGAGCCACCCAGGCACCCCAGTTTGAATCCTGACTTTAACACTGGCTTCTGCTCAAACATGCGTGTAATGTAATGCTAAATATACTAAAACTGATTCAAAATGTACATATTCTGTGATGTCTGGTGGTTGGATTAGAGTTGACCTATTACCTCCATAATCAGGGATAATTAAAGTTTTACTACATTTAATCAACATTCTGATTTTAATTGATTCTATTGAAAGTAGATATAGTATTTTGGATTTTATACTACATGCTTATTTTATTCAACAAATAACCATGCACAGTATGGTCATTCATAAAATATTGATAAATGATTAAACCTAGAAATTGGGCTGAGTGCCACAAAAATTATTTAAGGAGAATTGTAGCTGTGTTTCTACATCTAGTATATCATAGGAACCAACAATTAGGACAAGGGTGGACAATATTCTCAGGATCTGTATTCTTAAGAGTCTGACTTTATAGTGACTCACTAGAGGGACAGGAGTTGATTTTATATTTTTATAGTTGATTTTATAGTTGTTTTTATACTCATAGCCCTCATCTCAGTGTTCTTAGAGCTGAGTTTTTTCATGTGTCACCCCTCAGAGGGTGGAATGTGCATGAGTGTTCTGGTCTGTCAACTGTTTGTTGTCTGCCCAAGACAAGAAGCTTGTTCTAGAATGCGAATTATCTTCACCAAACACACTGTGAAGTTCAACTCACACTTTTTAATTATCTGTAGCAAGATTTTATTGATGAAGAAAACTATGAATTTATGGTCTGACATGATTTCCTCATTTCATAGTAAACTGAAAACAAACACTTTGTATGTAACTACTTTGAGTAGTACTGGTTGAGACAGTGTCACCTGGGTTGCTTGTTAAGATGTGGTTTGGGGACCACATAGAACACCTACTGAAGCAGGCATTTAAGAGGGAGCATCACTAGGAATCTTCATTTTTAATAAGCTCTGGAAGTCAGCCTTCTGCACATTTCAAGTTTGAGAACCACTATTCTAAATAAATAGCAGTCTTCCTCAGAGCATTGTCAAAACATGGGGCAAAGTCTATTTTTGTAAACTTTCCAAAAATGTGAAATTGTATTATTTTGCACATTGACATGAAAATAAGATATAGATGGTCTGTCTCTCCAAAACAAACACCAATATCTCTATGGGTTAGGCAGAATTTTTTGGGTTTGTGATTTTACACATACTGATATGTGCTGATAGCAA